>NC_091929.1:47944273-48691158 GCF_041260155.1 Ptychodera flava | reverse complement strand
TATTGTCCATGACAAACAGTATCGAGCGTATCAAATATGAACAGTAGATACAAAATAAGAGATTGCAAAAATTAGAGAAAGCGAGGGTCGATGAAAGCTCACAAGTGCATAAGATGCGTAAGTTTATAACGTCGGATATTCAGATTCCTGGTAGCCTTTTCATGGTGTAGAAAGATTATAAGCTTGCAATCTCTACCGATTAACATCGACGAATTACGATGTCTACGTTTACATTTCTTTTGTATTCTGCGTAGCCGATATTTTTCCAGTTCGAAATTATCGTCTTCTGACCTCGACAAATTGCGGGCATGTTTTTCAGCTTTGATATAATACACAAAGACACAAATATAACCTCTGAATAATCGAAACTAGTTGTGGAGGGACTGTGCTAGTTTCTGAGTTCGTTCCCCGATTTAACTATCGTCGATCCCGGCATATTTTCCTCAAGCATGCACATTTAATTTTTTATCTGTCATTACCCCATAAATATTATATTTTCAATAAGCCAGATGTCGACTAATTACGTTTTTATGAGCATGCATACTATAACTGCTTGGTTTCCTGATATCAGTTGATTCAGAGAAGATGCCATCCGACTTCTTCATATTACATTTATTCTGTTATATTATTGTTCATCCGACATTTCTTTGGAAAAATATATTTTAAGTCTGTCATAGACCCATGTCACAAATTTCATGACCCGGTATAGTATGCAGAATATCATTTTAGTTGTGTCATTTGTTTGTCACCTTCGCTTGCCAAGTCGTGCTGTTCGGGCAGCCGGACGCTTCCCGAAATCAGGAAGTGGGAGACTACTGCTAATGAGCCGTGCTGGCGGACGATGTTTGTTTGTTCGTCTGTTCAGAGTCAGATGCCCCAGATAAAACACGCTGCCATGATCACATTCTAAGATGTCGGATTAAGCTTATTTCTGATCTTTATCTTATCTCGTTCGTTCTTATATCATATAAATTAAGCATAAACGTTTTCAAAGTCAGTTTATGCGCGTGAATAGTACGTAATGGAAATGCAAAGAATGACAATGAAAAGGTATAAAAAAGTCATTCAATTCAAAATTATAGAGATACTAGAAGAGGCTTTCTGATCCTTGATACATGTTTTATTGCCCAAGTTACCTTCTCATACAAATACAAAGCCAGTATAAGTTGTGCTCTGTCTGTGTATACAGATGTCAGAAGGTTACCCACGCACGAAAGAACTCTGCGAAAATGAATCTTGACTGGTATTTAACGCAAAGCTATAGACGTAACTGACTGATCAGCACCACGGCTAACTTGGGAGAAGTGGTTTTGGGACGGTGGTAAATTGGGGCGCAGTGTAGCCCTCCATACAGGTCTGTGTGTTCCTGACGTTGGCGGACGTATAACGCCGGGAAGTGGTATTTGGGGCGAAGTGGTTTTGGGACGAGGTGGTATTTGGGACGAAGTGGTTTTGGGACGAGGTGGTCTTTGGGGCCTCTGATGCATAAAACATGAGCAAAAGCCGTAACCTCAATCCACGTCTTCTGAAGGCAAGATTTTGTTGGCAGCATCGATGATCAAGTGACACAGACTGTGATTAAAAGCTTATGTAACGTATGCTGTGCATTCTTTAGCTGGGGCAGTGAGGGACTCGACTGTGCTTGAATTGATGTATCTTTCTACCTCCATGCATATCAAACATTGAAAGCATTGACATTTATGTACGTTTCAACAGTGAAAAGTCCTGGTCTGTTGACATTTTTATGGTACAAATTTGCAGCAACAATAAGTCTACGACCCGTTATTGTTGCTTGTTTTGAAAGAGGTGTACGGATTGCGTCCGTAACAGCACTCTCTCCCTTTCATATAATTCACTGAAAATGTAGGTTTAAATCTTCTATAAAAACATACAAATTCCTGTTGAACAATTTGTTTTATTTTCTTAAAAATTCAGCTGTTGATCCAACCACGATTTACAAAACAAGATCGTCGACTATATTAAAAGTTTGCCTGATTTTTACAGAGACTCTCAAATCTTGTGTACTTACTTGTAAGCTCGAAACTCAACTCTCAGCTTAGACTTGCCTCATGTCTTTGGGCATAGAAACTTAGGTGATTGCCAAGGTATATACTAGAAAAATGATGCTTTTAATCAGCTGAATTGTGCACAACCACAAGTGAAAGGCTGTCTATTTTCCACCAGTTCTTGTCGTTTAAAATTTTGGATTGTCAGTTGTGGAAAATAAATGAAAAATAACATTGTTCACTTGGAAATTTACTCACACTGTGTAATCTTGTGAATGAAGTCCGTGAATGTGTTTGTCTGTAATCCTGCTGTGATGAATGAGAAACCTATCGAGTCTGGCAAAATCATTTTTAGCTCATATTTGGGGTACCAATGTGAGGTTATCGTATAAGCTGAATCAGTTCATTTGCATCTGATTTGCATGTCTGTATGTCTTTATATTTGTGGGTATGTGCTGATGTATGTCCGTCACACACAAAGGCTCCCATACCGCCAAAGCTACCATCTCAGTATTTGGTGTACAGGTAGATGCAGGGGTTGAGATGTGAATTTATTCAATGAACACATCAGTGTCAAAAATGTGCAAATGAGGTAAGAAAAAGTGAAATCCTGCACATGCATGCCAGTGAGAAACAGGCAAACTCCACTGATCTTGACTCATTTCCTGTCATTGTTTATGACTGTTACATATAGCTGCAACCATAGACGGTAGATGGGGGAAGACCGTTCATACTAAACTAAGAGGGGCTTGTTTCTGCTATGCATGTTGCTAAAGTTGACCTCCAGTACCTAAAGTTAGACCTTAATTACTTTTGTCATTCTTGTTTTTCTGGTTTAAATATTTCTTGTTGTTTTTCTGGTTGTACTGTGCAGAAATCATTGCCATAACATCAACGAAGAATATTCCTCCACTGAACAGATAGAACAACATTTATTGTTTGATTAGTAACCCATACTGGTATTTACCAATTCTGATCAAATTTGAGCGACACCGTATAATTGCGGTATTTTTTTTGAATACGTAATGATAGTGCTCAAGTCTTTCCCTGCATCGGCAACTGTCCGTGCACTGCTGTTGTGAGAGTTCGTACAGTAGTTACAATGGATGCAGGTTCATACCACGTAAAATGACATGTTCATTCATTGGGTGTGCGTCGGATCAATTGCACACTGGACATGAGTCACACAGAAGGGGAGGTACAAAATCATAACTTTGTAAGAAGGTTGTATCTTACAACCTGAAGTGATAGCCAGATGTGAATAGATGTACTCACCGTGGTGAAGCAAGATGTGCTCTCCAGAACAGGAATAGTACGTCTGTTCAGACAGTCTAGGTATCTGGCTTCTCAGTGAGCGAGTATATATATAGTATCGGAGCTTGTAGCTGTACGATGTGGTTAGTATGGCAGTAGTAGTCGATCTGGCGTGTTCCGATGCGGTGATCACATGGTCCCAGGACGCTGACTCTGCGGGGGGTCGGCAGTATCCCCTAGCAACCAACAGAGGCAGTTGGGGGTGCTGTTCACACTACACTCCCCCCCGTTTTATCAAACAGGTGGGAACCGCATCTACAGCCTGGAAGGAAACAAAACAAACAAACGAAAAAGACAGAGAGAAAGGGATAGCGTCTATTTTCTCCTATGGCTTCCCAGTGAGAATATTTCACACCTGTGCTGCTCCCGTCACCAAGGGTGTCACCAGGGTGGCTCCCTCCTTGGATGGGTTGTTGTACCGGTTTGGTCTTCAGGGCGCGCACCCTCTGGGGTCTGTGAAGTCCCCTCCTGGGCACAAGTCCCACCCCAATCCAGGTTTTCTGAACCTCCCTAGTCCCCATAGAGAGGGCGGGTGTTGCTCATCGCCGTATGCAGGAGGTGCTTGATGTCTCCACCTCGATGCCTTACTACCTCCTGTGCCACGTCACCGATGTATGCGGGGGTGTTGTATCGCTGGTCGGGCCATGGCATAAGATACGGCGAATCCGTCTCCAGGAGGATCTGGTCCAGGGGGACATCTCTCAGGGCCTCAACTTGCCTGTCATCGAAGTCCACCACCATTGCTGAGAAACTGAAATAGCAGTGGCGGAAAGCCTGGCGCCATCTACGAAGGGTGCGTAGCTCTCCCGCGAAGTTATGGATATGGATAAGCTGGGTCGAGTCGCACATCTCCTTGACGGTTACCAGGGCCAGGGCGTGAGTACCACAGGCGTATTTATCCCCCGCCGCGCCTCTGAGGTGTAAGATGACTGGTTTGGCGGGGTTGGCCATGCTCAGGAGTTCCCTGAAGACGTCCTCTTGTTTCGTCCACTTGTCGCTGCCCACGGTTCTGTCGAGTCCGATTTCCCCTAGAGTGGCGAGTGTGGGGATGCAACCAGGCGTCTGATCTTCTGCAGTACCTGGTTGTCTGCTCCGACGGCGGCTTTGGGATGGAGGCCGATGGCAATCTTCCATCCTTGTTCCCGGGCCAGGTCTTCAGGGAAGGTTTCCGGATCACAGTATACCTCCACTCCTCCAACCACTTGGACTGGTATTTCAGGTCGGACGCTCGGGTAGGCTGAGATGAGTTGAGCATGATGTTGTTACTCGGCTGCCTTTCCGGAGTTGTTTTACTGTCCGATCCAAGTGGAAATGCGAATCCATGGCTCTCGGAAGTGGAGATTCCTGGCTGGGTTCCACTCCCCGTACGTACCTTGCCGGGGTTGTCGTGGCTGGTCTGATTCCTGACTAGCTGCTGCCACGGTGGGTTGGGAAGTGATGTCTCCCTGGCGGGCTTGGCTTCCCGTCGATATCCTGCTGGGATCATCGTTAGGCTTCCCGGCACTTTGGCGGCAGCTGCTGCTGGTGGGCGAGGGTACTCCTGGGCTCCCTTGCCATTCAGGTGGTTGTAGAGTGCCAAGATCGGCATGTTAGGCCCCACCAGCTTCTTTGTCAGGAACTCCAGGAGGTCAATGATGGCGTTGTAGTCGACACGTCCTGGATCTTCGCGGAGGCATCAGGGAAGATATTTTCGGAAGCAGTGCTCCTTAATACCCTTCAACTCGAAGCGGCATCCCGGGAAAGGGCAGGGGGACGGTTGTCCGGCGTAGAACTTCGGCAGCTCCCCGCTCGCTTGGATGAGCTGGGATGAGGCTCTTCCTCCCTGCATCTCTTGCCGTTGTTAGTCTCTTCGTCACCCGGGTGGCTCTGCAGGGTGACTGACCTTTCAAGCTGCCGCTTGCCTCTCTGCCTCCGCTTGGCTGCCGTGGTGCGTACCTGGCTGGGGTCTGTGCCCTGGGAGGGCCTTCTCTCTGCGCTAGTCACTGGCTCCCGTTCAGTTCTCCCCTGATCCCCGCTGGGGTGGCTGGCCACATCCGAGGACGTGCTGGCCAGTTCCCCTTGGGATGCTGGGGCAGACTGCTGGAAATAAGTCCCTGCAGCACCGAGAATTGGAGTCTCACCCATGGGTAGTTCTGGGCCTCTTCAATACTACCAGCTCCCTGCCAAGACCTTCCGCGTCTTCCTCCGACATCAGGCAGAAGAGGCTGTCGTCAGAGTCCGGAGCGGCGACTTCGATCTCTGGTGCTTCCGCCCAGGTGGTGGTGGTGGACTTCCCCTGGTCCGGTGGCGAAGGTGTTACGGCCGTCCGGGACAGATCGATGCCTTCGCTGACTTGGACAGTGGGAGTAGGCTGGGCCTCCCCAACCGGTTGTGGTGTACGCCCTGTGGGCTCCCCCGGCGCCGGCATGCCCTCCCTGTATAGGGTAAGGTCAGAACGAGTCTGGAGACGTATGTCCCAACACATACCGTAAGGGTTGGTGTTGCTGTCAGCTGGCGCCTGCTTCCTGGGTTTTGGTGGCCAAACGTTCATCTTGGGGTTGATGTGTGGCATGTTCTTGACTATCCAGGGCACATCAACCATGACGTAGGCCTCCTCCTGCATGAGCCGCACCCATCCCCAGTTGCCTCTCGCTTTCGCAATGTCGTAGAGGGTGATGAGTGTTTTCTGAGCTTCATGGATATCCAGGATGCTGAGGGCGCCCATTATCTCTCTAGGCTTGAGTAGTCGTCGGGCGCGGATGGCCTCCCGAACTTCCTCAAGGGTCAGTTGACCTCGCTGTGCCATGGTACTGGGGTCAACTCCCTGCAAGGAAACAGAACCAGAACAATGTAAGTGACCTTTGGAATCGCTGCATTGCGGACAGATGAATTCGCCATGATGCGTTCTTTTGGCTGAGTCTATCCCTACGCACTGCGCATGAAACCAATCAAAACACGCATCGCATTGCAGCATCAATTTGCCGTCATCCGGCTTACCACACACGCAATAAACTCTCTCTCCCGAACCGACCTGATCTGCGGCCTTTCCTACCAGCCTCCTGATATTTCTGGATCCAATCCGGTAGAACGTTGTCCCTACACGTCCTTGGTGGTCAGATTGTTGAGGGCGCGATAGTCCACGCACCAACGAACGGACCCATCTCGTTTCCGGACAAGTACAGGTGCGGAGGCCCACTCGGACACTGATGGCTGAATGACCTTGGCGTCGTACATCTTCTTGAGATGTGCCTGCTCCTCGGCCGCAAAGCATCGTGGGGTTCGCCTCATCTTGTGTTTGATTGGGTTCGCGTCCCCAGTGTTGATAGTGTGATTCAGAGCAGTGAAATTGCCAAAGTCGAATTCATTGGCTGCGAACACGTCTTGGTACTCTATCAGGAGGTCTCGCAGCTGGCTTGCTTCGCCCGGACTTAAGTTTGTGCATGACCTCTTGAACAAGTCCTTCAAGTGTTTGGGCAAGCTTGCGTCACTGTTAGTGTTTGTGTAGAGTTGTCAGTTGTTTCTTTGACCTCCTGTACTGTTACACTTTCAGCTAGCTCGGGGGTGCCGATTGTCTCAATTTCAGTTGCCGTGGCAACAGATCTGCCCCCTTTTATAGTTATCGGCACGTCGGTTGGGTTGACAAAACACACTTTGGGCTGCTGGCCCCCTCCGTGAACCGTACGGGGCATCACGACCTGTAACTCCGAAATGGGTTCGATCATATACTCCCCAAGGGTATGACTTAGGTGGCATGGGGCCCTAACCACTGAGTTAGGGGGTATAGTTGTTCTACCCTGCAGTGTGACCTTTGCAACTTTACCGAAATTTCTCTTACGGCCAAAAGCCATGGGTACAGTCTCATCACCGAACATTAGGCGGTTGTTGAGCATATCTAATACAACCCGTCTCGATCGCATGAAGTCCGCGCCTAAAAGCATGTCGTCCCTATCAGTGCGACGTACACATTTTCGGTAAATTGGGTGGTACCTAGTTGGATCGAGACTGGCCCCACCTGGTAGGCTTTCATGCCCATTTCTCTGCCTGCTGTCTGCATAGTCGTAACCTTTATAACTGGAGGGCGGTCCGCCAGTCGGTGGTAAAGGCAGTCCGAAATGATTGTTACTTCGGCAGCTGTATCCACGACCGCTTGTATTTCTTGGTCGTCCACTGAGATAGGTACGCTATACATAGAGCCAGACACAAGTTGATAAATCGTGATCGGTGTGGGGTCCTTTTTTTCGGCTCTCGGTTCGTAAGTCGGTACTTCGGTTGCTGTAACCGGTGGCGTGTCCTGTTCTAGATTGTCGCAATCCAAGTCCCATGGTGGCTCCTCTGGGGCGGTTGTCCAGAAATACTGAACAGGCTCTTCCATTGGAGTTTCTTCCACAGGCGTCCCTGGGACTTCCGTTTCCTCGTACGTCGAGGTATCGGATACATCCCCTGTGTCAAGTTGGCTGGTGTGGGTCCGAGATTCAGTCCCACCTTCAGTTTGCACCTGAACCTCCTCCTGACTCGTGCGGGTTAGGGTTATATCTTCCCAGCCCTCCTCACAAAGTTGTTCGGAGAGATCGGGCCCCCTATCTTCGCGTGAGATTGGCAGAGGTACAGGCGGGGTACTGTCAGGTAGGCCTGCTGTGTTGTTACGGGTCAAGCCTAGGCCCTCTCGGTTGACCCAGCCTCGTTTAACCCTTCACTGAAAGTGACTTTCTTTTCTGGTGTTGTTGGCGTTTTACGTTGAGGGCAGTCTTTACGGAAATGCCCCACTTCGCCACAGCCGAAACACTGAGTGCGCCCAGGCGAAGGTGATCTACTCCGCGGCCTGGACGAATGTGTCATTGCGCGCGCCAGTTCGGTCATCTGTTTGGTGAGTGCCTCTAAGGTCGTACTGAGGGTGCAGATCTGAGTGACCTCAGCGTCTACCCTAGCCATACGTTCCTCAAGGCGAGCGAAACGTCGGTCAGAGTTCAGGCTGGCGTCGAGTTTTTGCCTATCTGAGCTGTCGCGACGGTAATCGGGCGAGTTCAACCTCCTTGGTTTGTCTTTGGAGGTATAACGCACGTTAAATTTTTCATCGTCACTCTCATGGTCCGATGAGACCCGGAGAACTTCGCATTTTGTTGCCCTTTTGCCATAAACTTCAAGGTTTATGTACTGGCGTACACGAACCTCGTCGATGGCTTTATCCATCGTTGACGGTCGCTGAGCAGCAGCCTCCCTTCCGGCCTTCCTATCAATACAGCCAGTGCAAAATTTCATGATTGCCTGCCCTGTCGGTACTATCCGAGAAGTCTGGGAAAGCCCGAGTTGCCAGTGAAAGCACACGGTCCGCCCACTCTTCTAAGGTCTCGTCAGGCACCTGTTGGGACTGCTGGAAGTTAAGTTGCGCTGCTTCGGGGAGTTCTTGATACCCGAAGCGTTTCTCTAGTTTCTTAATGAGCTCTTTGTAGCTGATGTTTTTCCCCTCTCGCTCGATAAGGAGGGTATAGTACTCGCTCGCAAGACCTTCGAAACACCAGCACAAATAGTTTTTTCTCTCTTCCTCAGTCCAGTCATGCGCTTTCGCGAAGGAGTCGAATTTGGTATAGAAGACGCCCCGCTTCCTCCCCTTTTCACCCGAGAAAGTCAGCGTCTTTGGTAGCGTAACCCGCTTAAGCGGAGCTTCTCTATCTCGGTGGGTAGGTGGGGGGACATCTTCGTCAGTGTCCTCTGAATTAGAATCGAGTCCGGACCATTTCCCCTTTGTGCCATAGCGTGGGCTCCCTCTAGCTGTGGGAGGGCCCCATGCTATCGCCCGATGGGGCTGGTCTCTCCTCACGCTTTCCCTGGCCCTGCTACGTCTTTGGCGGGTTTCCCTATCTGGGGAGTCCCTCCTTTGACTCAGGGGATAGGGTGGCGGCGGAGTGCGGTACGCGTTAGAGTCACGGGAGTAAGGTTGGTCCGTGCGCCGGCTTCGCCTCTCCGAACGGTAAATTATTTCCTCACCGTCGTTGTCGTCAAGTTCCTTATAGAACCCATCTGGTTTTCTTCTTGACGAAAAGCCCGCGTTCGCTGGTCTGCGGGCCTGCGCGCTGTGGCGACGGTGTTCTCCCTCTCCCCTCTTTGAGCGGTGAGGGCGCCAGTCATCGCCGTCAGAAAGGAAATCATCGTCGGATGGATAGTGGGAGGGGCTCGCCCTTCGTCCCATCCTTACCTCCCTGTGAGGTCGTTCGTCACCCATGTCTTTATATTCTAGCCTTGGGTGAGCTCGTTTACTCATGCTGTTGTCGTAGTTTTGGCTTAACCTATCGACTCTCTGGGCTAGTTCAGGGACGGGGACTGACGCTAGGGAGTCTTCGTCATCCCAGTCCCGGGCTGTTTTTGTCGCCCAATCATCCCCTCCCCTGGTGTCATAACCCATGGTGTGACCTTCCCTACGTTGGGTACTTGTTGTCCTCGGCCCATAGGTAGTCATGTCAAAAAAGACAGCCTGGGGTCTAAAATTCCTGATGTTCTCTAGCCCCCTCGGGGTGACCCCTCCAGGCTGGTCCCTAAGTTTCAAAATTTCCTTCGCTGTTTTCTTGCCGACCCCAGGTAGAACAAGCAGTGTGTCTGGGTCGCAATTATTTAAGTCTATCTTGTCCTCTGTAAACTCCATTGTGGTGGTAATAATTTTTTGAAGTTGAGGACTTCTGGGTAATAATTGTCTTTGTCTGGTATTGGAGCTCAAAGTGTCACAAAGTGGGGTTGCACTTTAAAACCCAATGGACAACGATGTTTTCCAAAAATTTATTGAGCTCAACAATTGTCAAAATCTGTCAAAATATTGCACTGGGTATACAACCCTATACCTCCCTTACAAAACAATAGTTGCTTATAAAGGGTCTAGGAAGGGCACCACCCTGCGCTAAAGTTGTGCAATGTGACTGATGGGGAGGGCCCGGTATACTTGCAAGCACACACAGACACTTCCCTATCACACCGCTGGCTGACGTTAGCAACACCAGCTTAAATTTTCAACAACAAAATCTTTATTGAAAATAAAACTCGAAAATAAATAATGGTCCTTGTTTTCACACAAAAATAAGAACGGTAAACGTCAACAAAAAGAATCAAATGCAATCACGCTGTACGGGGCACCGTCAGGCGACAGCCGAACCAACCTGTGGCGCGAATCCTGAGTCACGTGACGGAATTTTCCCAGCGCGGGGTAAATTCAGTGAGAATTTGAGCAAGGACCGAACGTTTCCCAAAACGCCCCCTACGGCAATTTGCTACAAAAATTCACGCACAAAATGAATAAAAACTAGTGTGAGAGGGTCTGACTTACGTCTCCCTTCTAATTTTGGAACAGTGAGAGCTCACTTGCTCTGATTGAAAACTGTTCTTTGATATCACGCGTGTTTGGGCAGCCGCGTCACTACGGACTGGCTTTCCCGTGGTTGCGTGAGAAAAATCAAAGCCGTACGATCGCACCGCAACGTACCAAAAATATGACTTTTCCCAAACCTCCGTCCTCTCCTCCTTCTTGGGAGAGAAAAGGCTCGCTGGGGAAGTCAAAACCGAAAATTGTTACGGCGATCACTCCCTAAACCCAAGGGCAGTGAGCCGCGGCACGATGGACAAGTCTAACTCTGAATCGCCTCGTGCAAAATTAGAACCAGATATGAACTGAATTGCCTCGCGTGCACATTTTGTAAAGTACTTCTTGGGGTATTGGCTTTTATGACATTACACTGTTTTTATTCCCGAAATTAATCCAATCTATCTAAATTTGACATTATCCCCACTGTATTACGCAATGAAAAAAAGAAAAGAAACCATTTGAAAAATTATGATCCAACAATATCTGTCGATGCAAGTGCAAATGGCTGAGCAGGCTCTTGACTGGCAGAGGTCGCGTTTGCGTATAAATTCTGCATATTTCACATAAAATTGCCATGTAGAACGAGTTGACCTACTTCACAGTATCTCAATGCGCCCAAAAACGATACAATCATCTGTGCCGCGCCGTGTAGCAGCAAAATGAGTTCGTGACCTTTGAAGTACGCGTTTCAAAAAATAAATACCAATGGGAACCTGCTCACCACGCCACGCAACTCATGTACAGCTGACTATGGTGCACTTGTCAGGCCATGGTCGATGATTGTGGTTATTGCCTATATTGTCAAGTTCAATGCCTAATTTACGGAAACACGAACTCTGTCTAGTGTATTCGAAGCTCTGCGTACAGGTTGTGCACACGGCCTCTACAACGTGGTGTCCTGTGGACAGTGTGGTACAAGCCGTCGGCCTACCACCGTACCGCCGGGAAACGCAGACCTATTGTACGCAGGAGCTAGCCTACTGCTGCTGATTTAACATCAATGCCAACATGGAAATCTCATGAAAAATTTGTCATTGTTGGTTCTGTAGCTAATACAATCTTGAAAAGCAACTTAAAAGACAGACTGTCAATACGTCGCCATAATATTATGCTGATCTCAGCGGAACCATGCCGGAATATAAATTCGCTGACACACACACAAGATTGAAAAGTGTCACTCTACATCTCATTCTCAGAGAAAATGCATTGATCAAATATTATGACGCTGACCTTCGATAATCTAGCTTTTGGTTCGCTATGTCCAGAGTAACCCACACGATTCTTAAAGTCAAACGTCGACACGACGACATCAACAGTCAAAACTCAAGATTAGCGATCAGCGCAGCCGAGTGACTGAATTCAGAAATCACTTTGTGTAAAATGTTTTAGTATAGCGCCCTCAAACATACTTATTTAGCGTCCCATAGACTTATACAGGCCACAATTTTCTTTTACTCATAACTTGATAAATTCGCAAAGCACAACCACCAAAAACTAATCAATTCTTGCAAATTTGAAGAACAAATTGTGTGCGAAATGTGATCGGAATCTGCCAAGCTGTTTTTGAGATATCGTGCTAACAGACAGACAGACACACACACAGAAACGCCTAAACCATAACCTCGCTGCGCCCATGCGCACGCGAGGTAAAAGTGGCTAGCACCCCACGTCTGGTTCGGAGCTTTTGCTCGCAGCGCCAGTGAAGTGATAGCCGGGTGTGAATATATGTACTCACCGTAGTGAAGCAAGATGTGCTCTCCGGAACAGGAATAGTACGTCTGTTCAGACAGTCTAGGTCTCTGGCTTCTCAGTGAGCGAGTATATATATATATAATATCGAGCTTGTAGCTGTACGATGTGATTAGTATGGCAGTAGTATTCGATCTGGCGTTTTCCGATGTGGAGATCACATGGTCCCAGGACGCTGACTCTGCGGGGGTCGGCAGTATCCCCTAGCAACCAACAGAGGCAGTTGGGGGCGCTGTTCACACTACAAACCTTCACTGAACGAAGTATGGAAAACTTAACCTTGTAAGAAAATTGTATCTGCCAACCGTGCATGAAATTTGAACAAAAGTTGGTACAAGTGTATTAATTTTAGTTCGAATACTTTCCAAGCTTGCCCAACCTTGATACAAGTTACCAGCTAGGCTTTCAAGATTGCAGCAAGCTTACAGCAATGTTGTACAAACTTGGCCCAAGCTGACATAAATCGTAAGGGAAATAGAGAATGTACGGAGACCGCAAAACCACTTATCACGGAGGGCTTGGTCCAAAATTGATAGTCTCCGCAGTTCACATGCGTATATGCCTTAATGGATTCGCTTTCTTTTTGATTTCTATACCAAAATGTGAATCTTTCATGCACCAACAATGGCTTCTGTTCATAGTGATTTTCAAGAATCTCAACAATTTCCTCGAATTGCTTGGTTGTTGGCAATGCTGGAAATATCAAATTTTCTAACGTACCATACACTGTTGGTCCCAATAACGATAATAGACACGAAACTTTTCTGTCTTCTGGTACCTGATTGGCATTGAAATAGTGGGTGAGTCTCCTTGCATAAGCTGACCATGTTTCTAAACTGTCATCAAATGCATCTATGCGTCCCCAGCGTTCTGAAGATGGTCTTTCCATTCGGGCTGGTGGGGGAGCAGGAGAAATACTTCGACCCGTGTTGATGGCTGATTGGTGACTACAGAGTTTTGTTCTGTATCACCCATGTAGACTACCAAGTAACTTACTGACCTTTGTTCAACAGGGTGTGGCTCAAGTTCGACTCAAGGCAACTTTTTACCATCTTCCAGTTGAAACTTTGCAGGACTTGGTTTACTCAGAGGTCAACTTCACTCAGGCTGTGCAGGTGTCTTCTTTCACACACTTGTGTATCAAAGAGCATCCTCGTCGCCAATTATGTTGTGTTTTAGTGCACTTTTGATTAGAGCAAAAGACACACGACTCCAACAGTGTAGCCATTAACTACAATTCTACTTTATTAACATAATCTCATAAGTAAACTACACGTCATTGGTTGCTATTGGATACTAGAGATAGTGTTTCATCCCTGAAATCAAAGTGTTAGAAAGTCACCTCAACAGAAATCTGCACTGCCAGAATCCATGAAAGTGTTTGTGTCTCTCTAGCATCTCTTTTCCTGTAAGGTATAGAATCCATAATTGCATCTTGATCAAAATCAGTCTCTCTCTCTCTCTCTCTCTCTCTCTCTCTCTCTCTCTCTCTCTCTCTCTGCCTCTCTCTCTCTCTCTGTCTCTGTCTCTCTGCCTCTCTCTCTCTTCTCTCTCTCTCTCTCTCTCTCTCTCTCTCTCTCTCTTATTAAAGTTACTGAAATAGACAATGCTGATTGTTGTTGTTGTGTTTGTTGTTTACCTTGATGTTAATCCACATAAAGGATGGATTTGGGAGTGTAGCATATTAGATTAGTAGAATGATCGGTATCTCCATGTTACGTACAAACTTTTTACAGGTATATGAAGCTCAACTATTATGTACAACTATTTGCGACAACAATGATAGGACTGCAATAACAACAAATAACAACATAAATATAAACAACAACAACAATCAGATTACTACTGCAAGTTGCTGGAATTGCTAATATTTGTTTATGTCGAGGGCACAAAACAATGTATGTTGATAATACTAAAAGTTGGGAGAAACAGATTGACTTCCCTAAAGGTTAACATTTACACATTCTCGTAAGAAGCAATGGATAGGATGGACTTTAAATAAACTTGAAGTACCAAGTGGCAAATGGTAATTTTTCTAACAATTGATACAATGCAAGTCATAGACTAGACTCTCCACAGTCGCTAGGCCTTGTTTTGTGCGCCCTCGATGGGCCTGCTTTCAAAGGCTACGCTATGCAGCTGTGAGCTTGCGCTGCCAGACACAGCGACTGTCGGTTTGTGCAAATATCTGAATATTCATAAGGCTAGTGACGTCAAAAGAAACACCTTTTTAACTGGGCGGAGAGAATATATACTAGTAGCTGGTAGACCTATATACGCGGTATATTTTATTTTCATTTTAAATTTTATTTGGCCATGGTACTTGTCATTTGTCTTTGATTAACGGATGTGTGGAGTTCTATAAAGTACCTGTATCAGCAGAAATCCGACCGGTCGCTTGCAAGAACGTCCAGACCCTGGGATTCGCGTTGCGTCTCTGAAGGGCGCACGCGTGTTTCAACAGGGAAGAATGTATGGTGTCCAATCCATGCCAAAATTACTACTTTGATTTTACAACACAACATGCTATTTCACAACTCAACATGCTATTTGACAACACATCATGCACTTCCAAATCCTATTTTACAACTCAACATGCTCTTCCCAATTTCATTTGACAACACATCATGCACTTCCAAATCCTATTTTACAACTCAACATGCTCTTCCCAATTTCATTTGACAATTCAACATGCTATTTCACAACTCAACATGCTATTTGACAACACATCATGCACTTCCAAATCCTATTTTACAACTCAACATGCTCTTCCCAATTTCATTTGACAACTCAACATGCTATTTGACAACACATCATGGACTTCCAAATCCTATTTTACAACTCAACATGCTCTTCCCAATTTCATTTGACAACACATCATGGACTTCCAAATCCTATTTTACAACTCAACATCCCATTCTAAAGCTAGCTCTGCGGAGCAGGGCAGTGTTACTGGCTATCGAACAAGATTCAAAATGGCGGACGCGAAATGGTCCCCTCGCACAGAGAGAGAAATCCGAACTTTGCACAAGTCTAAAAACGCATGTTAGCATATTGTGTATCTAAACAAAATGAGCGTGCTCGAAAACTAGGATCGATCACGATTATAAATTAAAAATTGGCTGTTTTTGGAAAAGAAACTGCGCGCTGCAATCAGCAGTTTTGTCTATTGTGCACCGTGCGTGGGAGGCTTATCGTGAAAGACCGAGATTTACTATATGGCGCATCTGATACGGATATGGTCCCATCGCATAGAGAGATGAAAATAGGCTTTGTCTAAGTTCAAAAGCACAGCTTAGCTCATCGTGCATCTAGACAAGTTGAGCGTGCTCAAAATAGGAGATCGATCACGATTTTGGGTGAAAAAAACCGATTGTTTTCGGTGGAGAAACTGCACGTTGCAACCAGTGGTTGGTTTTGCCTATGGCGGTCAGCAGGGCTGTGGTGGGAGGCCTTTAGCCGGCAAGGGGTGGACCATTGGGGAGTGGAAAATTTTCGAAAAAAAAATTCCCCACAAATTTCAATAAAATAATCAGCCAAAGAAACTTGAGAAAAACAGATGACGCACTTAGGTAAAAGGAAAAAAAATCCGTCAAAAGTTACTTTCTGAAACATTTTATTTTAGTCTGCATCAGATATACTATGATTCTTTGGCCAAGAAGGGGGGGGGGAGGGGAGATCTGAAAGGTATGATCGTGGCCAGTAAATGAAGTAACTTTTTATTTTATAACTTTTTGTTCTGTTTTTCATATTTTTTCTTTCACTGAAGTTTGGAATCGTAAAGTAATTCGAGATATAAGATTATGTAAAAATCATATCTGTGATATCGATTGTTAACAACTGTATTGTGGGTCTTTACACTATGATTAATTAACAAGAATTCAACAATTCAGGCAGCTTGCATCGGTACATAAAATGGGAAATATTCACCAACCATATGACAAACAATCACTTTCTTTGTATTTCACTATTCAACGAAACTGATTTCCATTGTAATGTTCTAAACTTTATTTTACAATTAAACATTACAAATCCGTATTTTTCTTTTCAAAATTTCATTTGTACACTTGTCTTGACGGTTGAATACCGTGCGTGTGAAATGCAATAGTGCAGAAGAATACGGATAGCGACATTACAGCCATGACAACTGACAACTAAGCCTCAGCAAGCGGAGATGTAAAATACGAATATGGGGCCAGACAAGGGTCAAAGCTCTGTTGGAACGGACTTCGCGAGAAAGACTGTGTGGATAACAACCAATAGAGGTCGCTGTAATGTTGCTATCCGTATTCTTCTGCACTATTGCATTTCACACGCACGGTATTCAACCGTCAAGACAAGTGTACAAATGAAATTTTGAAAAGAAAAATACGGATTTGTAATGTTTAATTGTAAAATAAAGTTTAGAACATTACAATGGAAATCAGTTTCGTTGAATAGTGAAATACAAAGAAAGTGATTGTTTGTCATATGGTTGGTGAATATTTCCCATTTTAAGTATGCAAGCTGCCTGAATTGTTGAATTCTTGTTAATTAATCATAGTGTAAAGACCCACAATACAGTTGTTAACAATCGATATCACAGATATGATTTTTACATTATCTTATATCTCGAATTACTTTACGATGCCAAACTTCAGTGAAAGAAAAAATATGAAAAACAGAACAAAAAGTTATAAAATAAAAAAGTTACTTCATTTACTGGCCACGATTATACCCTTCAGATCTCCCCCCCCCCCTCTTGGCCAAAGAATCATAGTATAGGCCTATCTGATGCAGACTAAAATAAAAATGTTTCAGAAAGTAACTTTTGACGGATTTTTTTTCCTTTTACCTAAGTGCGTCATCTGTTTTTCTCAAGTTTCTTTGGCTGATTATTTTTATTGAAATTTGTGGGGAATTTTTTTTTCAAAAATTTTCCACTCCCCAATGGTCCACCCCTTGCCGGCTAAAGGCCTCCCACCACAGCCCTGCTGACCGCCATAGGCAAAACCAACCACTGGTTGCAACGCGCAGTTTCTCCACCGAAAACTCGGTTTTTTTCACCCAAAATCGTGATCGATCTCCTATTTTGAGCACGCTCAACTTGTCTAGATGCACGATGAGCTAAGCTGTGCTTTTGAACTTAGACAAAGCCTATTTTCATCTCTCTATGCGATGGGACCATATCCGTATCAGATGCGCCATATAGTAAATCTCGGTCTTTCACGATAAGCCTCCCACGCACGGTGCACAATAGACAAAACTGCTGATTGCAGCGCGCAGTTTCTTTTCCAAAACAGCCAATTTTTAATTTATAATCGTGATCGATCCTAGTTTTCGAGCACGCTCATTTTGTTTAGATACACAATATGCTAACATGCGTTTTTAGACTTGTGCAAAGTTCGCATTTCTCTCTCTGTGCGAGGGGACCATTTCGCGTCCGCCATTTTGAATCTTGTTCGATAGCCAGTAACACTGCCCTGCTCCGCAGAGCTAGCTTTAGAATGGGATGTTGAGTTGTAAAATAGGATTTGGAAGTCCATGATGTGTTGTCAAATGAAATTGGGAAGAGCATGTTGAGTTGTAAAATAGGATTTGGAAGTGCATGATGTGTTGTCAAATAGCATGTTGAGTTGTGAAATAGCATGTTGAATTGTCAAATGAAATTGGGAAGAGCATGTTGAGTTGTAAAATAGGATTTGGAAGTGCATGATGTGTTGTCAAATGAAATTGGGAAGAGCATGTTGAGTTGTAAAATAGGATGTGGAAGTGCATGATGTGTTGTCAAATAGCATGTTGAGTTGTGAAATAGCATGTTGTGTTGTAAAATCAAAGTAGTAATTTTGGCATGGATTGGACACCATAAGAATGTGAGTTGCAGGTCTCTGCCAGACTGAGTCATAGACTTGAACATAGACACTCGTTTTTCTCGACTATGACTTGCAGAAGCTTGTTTCACCATCTGGAGTGTGTGGTGACAGTGATCTAATAATCAGGGTTTTCAATGTTCATAGCTACATCAGACCTACCGGATCATCAAACCCATCACATCCGTAATGATAATACACATAGTCTCCTATTACCAGGAAAACATCCCTTGCATCACCTGGTGGCGGCAGTCCTTGGTGGACGTTGGCCCGAAGCTTGTCATCAATGCATAAAATATTTTATTTATTTATTTATTTATTTATTTATTTATTTATTTATTTATTTATTTATTTATTTATTTATTTCATAACTATATGATACACTTAAAAACCATATACATCCGCACTTACAGGAGGATTTTAGTAAAAAACAATAACATGATGTTACAGGACAAGAAAGCTAGTTAAAACAAATAACATGCACAATAAGGACAAAGTTAAAAATCAAGAACAAACGCTTTTAGCTTTTCTTCTTTTAAACTCGAAACAGAAATATTAAAAATTGGCAGACATTGATAAAAACTATTATACAGCCTTGGACAGTGATTAAAAAGTGAATTGCTGGTAAATTTAACTCTACCACCAGGTTCATGAAATGTCCTTTTCTGTCTAGTTGATTGCCCAGGAATGTGTAGATAAAAATTGGTTGGCAATCAAGAAGGGCATTAATTGATTTGTGAAGAAAAACAATGTCAAAATAAGTGCCCCTTTAAGACAGCATTGGTAAATTAAACATAAAACACAGATCAATATATGAAACATAGGGCCAATGTCCCTGAAGCTACTATAGACATGGATACAAAATAAAGTATTTCCTGATTGTATGAAATTATCTCACTAAGGTCATCCTAGGGACTTGTGAACCAATTAATATTAAAGCCGTCTGACCGGTGTTTTTGAAAAAAAAAGGCAACCCAACAGTTGACAGAGCTCTGCTGTGTTATGTAGAGAATAACCTTTTGTGACACATGTATTGATGAAGAAGGTGGATATCTTTGATAGCTTATTTCAGGATGGTCTGACCAAAAATGGAAAAAAATTCCTTAAAAATACAGATTTGCATATTTCATCACAATTTTAACAAATCTAAGTTTGGTTATCCCTAGGGACCTGTATACCAAATAACAAAGCTGTCTGACCAGTGGTTACGAAGAAGAAGATTTTTTACCAAAACGCCTTTTTTGGCGCTAATTTGCCTATTTTCAACAATATCAAAAAATTAATAGAAATAGTTTCTCAAAATCATATATTTTATCTACACAACAAATATCAAATCAGTAAGTACTGCAGTTCTCAAGATATTTGAGTGGACGGACGCCTCACAAACGGACATACATACATACCGGTACATGCATACATACAGACTGACGGTGGACGCCGGACGGATACCCATCCCAATAGCTTCTATAGACTATATTAGTCTATAGTAGCTAATAAATGAGAGTTAATTACATTCTAATTAAAGTAAACAAGACTTGCTTATCAAGATTTACGTCATAAAAAAACAGCATATCTGTTAGGTTATAAGGAATCTTCAGCTGGTTTAATCTTTATCAGTATTTTCATCCTATTAACCAAGCACATTTTAACTTTCAAATTAACATTGCAAATAAGTTCTGTGAATAAGTTGAGCCTGTAGGTACTCAGAGAAAGCACACAGAAGAGACAAATGTTTCAAACTTAAGAAGTTCAAGGTCATCAAAAGCATTATAAGGAATCATGTAACACTTTCATTGCACTGTTTACACAGATTGCATAATTGCTATAAATAGCACATGAGGAATCTTACAGCCCAGCTTACCATAAAAACCCGTCACGTTGACCACTCTTTTAATTGACCACTCTATTTTTTTCCTCAAAAAGTAATTTTATTTTATCCTTACCAAGTCAACCATAAATGGAAATTAGAACTTTCTCTATCTCTATTTATTTGACCACCCTATCATGACAAACTATTATGAGCAATTTCTTTTAGATAACATACAGAGCACAATATATGACGGTTCAGAATATGTCAAAGTTGGGATTCAGGAAAGTTGCCTTTACCCCTTTTCCTGCCAGACAGTAATAACTGTATCACTTCCTCATCAGCCAAGTCAGTAAAAAGCGGTATTGAGCCAAAACATGACAGATTTTCACCCACTTGGTATGTTATAGCATCTTTTGTCCCAAAAAATCAACTTTTACAGTATTATGTTTTCAACAGCCTTCAAATGTACATTATTATGTTAAAATACATCATACGAAATACATTTTGTTTCATTAATTTTAACCATCTTGACCTGGTGGTGAAATATGGACTCCGTAGGAAAAGGGCTACATGTTTTAATCCTCCTAGTTGGTAAGCATTTCACTATGAACTGTCAAAACAGTTGAACTTTCTAATAATTCTACACTAAAATTATTTTGGCTTTGATGATTTCCTAACTCATTAAATTATTTAAAGTCTTAATTATTATTTTTTTCTGGGTGAATTGATACGGTTTATACAGTACAAGAATTACATACAATGTAAGTCAAATTTTGACCAAAAATGACAAAAAAATTCCTTAAAAATACACATTTGCATATTTCATCACAATTTGAACAAATCTAAGTTGGGTTATCCCTAGGGACCTGTATACCAAATAACAAAGCTGTCTGACCAGCGGTTATGAAGAAGAAGATTTTTTACCAAAAACGCCTTTTTTGGCATTAATTTGCCTATTTTCAACAATATCAAAAAATTAAAAAAACGCCGTTTCTCAAAATCATATTTTCCATCTACACAACAAATATCAAATCAGTAAGTACTGCGGTTCTCAAGATATTTGAGTGGACAGACGCCTCACAAACGGACATACATACATACATACATACATACATACATACAGACTGACGATGGACGCCAGACGAATACCCATCCCAATAGCTTCTATAGACTATAGTCTATAGTAGCTAATAATTATCAAACTTTTACAAGATAACACAAATATTTAACAAAGGTACGCTGTACAGCTTCTAGTTTGTCTGAGTACACTTTGTCAATGCTGTTCCAAACAACTGACGCATACTCGAGTTTAGTTCTAATGAACGTTTTGTAAACCACGAGCAATGCATCCACCGACAACCTTTTGCCAAACCTTTTTAGCATGCCAAGTGGCACAAGACCACTGATTGATTTCCCATAGGCCACCACAGTAGCGTTGAGCTCGATTTTCCTATTTTAAAACATTCAGCGGCACGAATCCTCTTAACAGGTGTTAAATCAATGTCAGCTTGACTACTGGTTAATTTTTCATGTGGGCAAGTCCACGGAAATTTTGAGATAGCGATGAAAATAGCGCCCTCAGTGGTATTTTTGGCAAAATTCAGGCTTATTGTTATGATTTCTATTAGCCCTAGAACTCCTCATATTACCACCAAATGCTTCAGCCATTATTCACAACACTCTGCATTTTGATTCAGGCAGAAAAATACCTTTACAAAAATTCTTGACGTTAAAGTTCAAACTAAACAAGTATCCATGCAGATATCAAAACTTCAAGGTCTGCACTATTTTTCTTCCGAGCTATAATCTTCGTGGGTAACGTACCCGGAAGTGAATTAGTGATCTTGTGCCAAGCCCTTACGATTTATATCAGTTTGGGGCAAACTTGGCTCAAGGTTCGTGTCCAATCTTGCAACCAAAGTTGGAGATAAAAAAGGCTTTCAACTCAGTCAAAGCTTGTGGGAGCTTTGTCTGGCAAGGTTGCCAGCCAAGCTTAAAATGAAACTGTTAAAAGCTTGGTTGAAAGTTAGTATTGCACACTTGTAGCAAGGTTTAACAAGGTTGTGCATTTAAACTTTGTATGCTCCATATTAACTCCTCATTTTCAAGCCTCAAACGTTGTGTCAAAGTTGTAGTTTTCCCATCATTCCTTGCTGGTTGTAGTTTTATCAGTATGTTGCCATGGAGACTTCATTTTACCTACCCTGCACTGCTCATACTTTTGTGCATTTTATCCTGCCAAAATGCCTGTAAAAGTTGGCATAACTCCAGAGCAGTAAACTCTCGAATAAATGCATCTACCAATTACAAGGAAAAATAATTCTAAACAGTAATAAATAGAAAACTAAATATGTTGTAGATACTGAAACCAAAGAAACAACACAGTTTAGTGACAGCAAAATTTGTGAATTTGTAGTTGTACCACACTTTTAACATTTTGAAAGTTCAGATACGTACACCGAGTAGTGAAATCAGCTGTCTAAACATGACTAATAACATAATTGCAGACTGTAAATCAGCGCAGATATATTTCTGAAATACTGAGAAACAGTAAAAAATAAAACAGAGAAACAAAAGGTTAAGTTAATTTAGGGTACGATTTATTTTACCGTATATGCCAATGTTTTTTCATGCGACATAAATGTCTTCATAAAGCTTTGACTTGAGAAGGTTCATGTGAAATTTACATTACTCTCAAAGGCAGTGATTTAGCTTCTGTTTTCTGAATTTCTCGTCCATTTACACTGCAGTACCGGCAACGAATTCTGAAAAATACAAATGGTTGAGGGAAGAGTGTATGTCTTTACTGTTTGACCGCAATTTGATGAATGAAATCAATAAAAATTATTAGTTGAAAATGAGACAATAGTTACTTGAAAAGCATAGAAACCAACTGCATAAACATTTATAATCATATATTAATAATATTTAAAACGGACAGCGGTGACAAACAGTGTGTAAAAATCTCGCAATTATTTTCCATTGACTATTTTCTAGCATCGTTGTGAATTGAAAGTGAATTCCGTATTTCCATACGAATCATTACTCAACGAAACTTATCTGTGTTTAAATAGAGCGATACCAAGGTTGCAGAATAAGTAATTTAATGGCAATGCAAGGTACAAATGTACGTTATCAGGTTCTAGCTCCATGCGGCTATATCGACTTACCTGCATTTGTGAACGGCTCGCAGACGCTAGACGGTTCCCGGCTTCAGGTCTCTCCGTGCTGCACGCACAGCACATCGGTACAAGTTACTGGGAAAATATAGTCGGCATCTTTAACTTCTTTTCGCGTTCACAAATTTAGAACTCTGTCTGTCCCTGGTACTCTATACACATTTCTTCGAAAGTTTGATGTCATTCGGCTTGTGATTCCATACAAAGATCGCGAAACTTTCCGCAAGATAACTCCTGATCACAAATACCAAGTCGACGGTACAGAAATCTTACTTCGCGCCGTTCGAGCCTTGTGACGTTCACGGAAGTGAGATGAATAAATCATTACGCGATGGATAACGTAGTACCGTTTTTGAACGTCGGATTTTGACTTTCTATCGACCCTAATCCAGTACATTTCAACTCAAAATAGTAATTTATTTTATTAAATTATGAAAATAATCATATACTAATGATTGGAAATACTCAAAAGAGTACAGATCTTTCAGCACGAAGATTCAATATCAATGCGCAAACTTAACTTGGTAAACCGTGACCAGCTGGTGACCTCTGAGTAAATACAGTTAGTGCCATTATTCTTCGGTGGGGCAAGTTGGTAATTACCTACCAATTTAGCTAGGGATATTGCAATATACCAAGGGAACTTCCTAAGCCAAACTCTGCTTTCCTATCTGGAGCAGCAAGATGAAATCCAAACAAACACAGCGGGTAATGAGATTTTACAGCCAGCAATGGTGATCTGATAACTGGGACGAACCATTTTCATGTAGGTTCGTTAAAAGGGCACTGGGTTGGGGAATGAAAACTACAAGGAATAAAACACGATCTTAAGAGATCGTATCGTGCCTTGTCTTCTTTTTGATAAATATTACACACAACTAAGTTTGAAAAAGCTGCATGAAGTAACATCATTACAAAACATGGTATTTTGTACAAAAGTTTGAGATCACTCCTTGTACATTGATCTTTCAAAAGTTGGTCTTTACTGTGTGGTTCACAGGAGTCTAATTCAAAAGCAATCACCGACTCATAAAAAGTCAACTTACAGTCTGTCTTGAAAGCTCCATCGAAATTGGAGACAAGATGACAAAATTGTACAAAGCTACATGAAGTTGAAACTATGATAAATATCGCTCAGAGAATAAATGCAAACAAACGGCACTTCAGCATGTCATCGCCCATCTCATTCTCAGTACCATTGCCAAAAACATCCTGGAAGGCCACAATCAAAAAGTTTGACATGACCTGCACAACTAATTGCTTAATTTTTTGTGAGTGAAGAAACCTTTGATAGCAGCCAGTAAAATATTGACAAAATACTTTATTTAGAATACTTGTACTGTAAAAAAACAGCCGGCAATCAGAACAGTGTTCAACATACTACACGATGAACTGAGCTACACATACTAAATCACTACCAAAGTTCCCTCTGACCAGCTAAATTACTGAAACATAAAGTGGACAGTGGAGTACATTTATGGTTCATCCCGGTATCAGATCACCATTGGTGGCTGTAAAATTTGTTACCCGCTGTGTTTGTTTAGATTTCATCTTGCCGCTCCAGATAGGAAAACAGAGTTTGGCTTAGGAAGTTCCCTTGGTATATTGCAATATCCCTAGCTAAATTGGTAGGTAATTACCAACTTGCCCCACCGAAGAATAATGGCCTCAACTGTAAGTCGGCTGCTTCCAGCCGGCTTCGGCTCACTCTTTGGCAAAGTAGCCAGCGTATTGGATATTCGTACAGCTAGTCAGCTTAGGATGGAGTGCAATATAGCTCTGATGCATAAAACATGAGCAAAAGCCGTAACCTCAATCCACGTCTTCTGAAGGCGAGATTTTGTTGGCAGCATCGATGACCAAGTGACACAGACTGTAAGCTTATGTAACTTGTGCTGTGCATTCTTTAGCTGGGGCAGTGAGGGACTCGACTGTGCTTGAATTGCTCACGGTCCCTCCACAAAAGGGCCGTGAATTGATGTATCTTTCTTTCTACCTCCATGCATATCAAACATTGAAAGCATTGACCTTTATGTACGTTTCAACAGTGAAAAGTCCTGGTCTGTTGACATTTTTATGGTACAAATTTGCAACAACAATAAGTCTACGACCCGTTATTGTTGCTTGTTTTGAAAGAGGTGTACGGATTGCGTCCGTAACAGCATTCACTGAAAATGTAGGTTTAAATCTTCTATAACATACAAATTCCTGTTGAACAATTTGTTTTATTTTCTTAAAAATTCAGCTGTTGATCCAACCACGATTTACAAAACAAGATCGTCGACTATATTAAAAGTTTTCCTGACTCTCAAATCTTGTGTACGTACTTGTAAGCTCGAAACTCAACTCTCAGCTTTAAACTTGCTTTAACTTGCTTAAACTTTGGGCATTAGAAACTTAGGTGATTGCCAAGGTATATACTAGAAAAATGATGCTTTTAATCAGCTGAATTGTGCACAACCACAAGTGAAAGGCTGTCTATTTTCCACCAGTTCTTGTCGTTTAAAATTTTGGATTGTCAGTTGTGGAAAATAAATGAAAAATAACATTGTTCACTTGGAAAATTTACTCACATTTTGTAATCTTGTGAGTGAAGTCCGTGAATGTGTTTGTCTGTAATCCTGCTGTGATGAATGAGAAACCTATCGAGTCTGGCAAAATCATTTTTTTGAATACGTAATGATAGTGCTCAAGTCTTTCCCTGCATCGGCAACTGTCCGTGCAGCTGTTGTGAGAGTTCGTACAGTAGTTACAATGGATGCAGGTTCATACCACGTAAAATGACATGTTCATTCATTGGGTGTGCGTCGGATCAATTGCACACTGGACATGAGTCACACAGAAGGGGAGGTACAAAATCATAACTTTGTAAGAAGTTTGCATCTTACAACCTTCACTGAACGAAGTATGGAAAACTAAACCTTGTAAGAAAATTGTATCTGCCAACCGTGCATGAAATTTGAACAAAAGTTGGTACGAGTGTATTAATTTTAGTTCGAATACTTTCCAAGCTTGCCCA
The DNA here is from genome assembly GCF_041260155.1 of Ptychodera flava. Taxonomy (NCBI): domain Eukaryota; kingdom Metazoa; phylum Hemichordata; class Enteropneusta; family Ptychoderidae; genus Ptychodera; species Ptychodera flava. The sequence goes on along the minus strand of NC_091929.1, from coordinate 48,664,911 downwards.
ACCTTGATACAAGTTACCAGCTGGGCTTTCAAGATTGCAGCAAGTTTACAGCAATGTTGTACAAACTTGGCCCAAGCTGATATAAATTGTAAGGGGGTAGTCTTTGAGCATCAGTGAAAATGGAAACAACGTGAGTTGAAAAAGTTAACTTTGTGTCTAGTGTCACGCCTATGTCACTGTTACTTTAAACAGTCTTCAAGTTGTGAGCATCAAATAATCCCTTTCAATTGGCAATCTTTTAAATGAAATACAAAGTACTACATTTGGCATAATTAAAGTGCATTTTCCATTTCTCACTCCATGTGGACAAGTAATTGATATCTTCTTGCAACACTGAATAGTCACTCACACTATGTATTATCTTAAACAACTTCAGATCGTCTGCAAAGCCTAAGGAGCCACATTTAAGGCGATACTGAAGGATTCAAAGTGCGAGTTGTTTGCTATCGCTGGCAACGTTCCAAACGCGCACTTTTGCACATGCAAAATCTTACCGTTCCGTGTGTTTTATATGGATTTTCGACTCCTGGTATTTTTAAAATGCTCAAAATCTTTCAACTCTCTCAATTGTGAACCATTGAACAGATAATCTAATCCATGCTAGGGGCTCTAAACAGGTATCTCATGTGTTACATTCTGAAATTTTGGAAAATTTGGTGCAAATTTGTAGGAGCTGAAACATTTAAAAACAGAGCTGTGAAAATTTGTATATGAGTGACATCACTGATCAATCGCGCGACAAACCTGCGTCTTTTGGAATTATTTGATTCTATAAATCATTATTCAAAGAAAACCATGAAAACTTTGAATTTTGATCGATTTTGGAAATTACCCTTAGCAACCGTTGCTTAGCAATTTGAATCCTTCGTTATCGCCTTAAAATTACCAAATATATCATTAAATAAAGAATAAAACACAGTGGTCCCAATTGTGACCCTGCGGACCCCTGACTTAACTAAGACAGGGTCTGATCTACACTCTTTAACATTAACTACCTGGGATCTATCAGTTAGGTAGCTACTAAACCAGTCAAGGAGGGCGTCTTGTATTCCATACTTACTAAGTTTGTAAACTAAATATTTTTGATCTACTTTGTGAAATTTTCCATCATGCAATGATAGGAAGTATGATAAAAAGGGGCAGAGATCTAACACTGGCGTTATACTTTCCGAGTGTGACTATGTCCCATTCTGGGCTTAAATTAATGGTCTTTAAGTGTCTATATTACCTCCATGCTGGGGGCCTTGCATTGTGTGAATGATGCTATGACTCATCACCTTTCCATCACCTCCTTTTAAATTGTGGTAAACAGAAATTGTAAAAAGACTGACTCATAAAACTGTCCAATGGTCTCCATTTTATCCAGCCACCTTGCTGTAGTGATGTTGTATCAGGGTTGCCATAGAAATGGGGATCCTGCATGAAATCGTCAAAGAAAAAGAAACAGGAGTCTGATCGATTATCAAATGTTTCATCCTACAGGGTGATTTGAACGTTGCAAAGATGTACATCTTTGGTGATGCAATTTCATAGGCCATCATGATTCAGGCTAAAGCTAAATGTTTTGAAGCTCAGAGCTGACAGTGGAATTTTTATATGTATTCCCATGGTATTTTTCTCTGTTTGACAAAGCTGAAATTTGATACATCAAATGGTATCTCCACCAACCAAACATACGGATTCGGTCACGTGAACGTGTCAATCATTGTCTGGTGCTGTATCGATGCAAGGCTGGTCGGCCATCGGTGGACATAGCTTTCACCATGCTAGCGACGGATAGCCATAAGTATTCAGAGTTATTTAGAATGTTTACAAATAGGTTTATGAAGTAAATGCACCAACACGGTCGAAAGAGTAAATTCTCATTCTCAGACCTTTGTGAGCGCGAAAGATTCCGTTCAATGACACGCACATGAATGTTTGTGCCCACAACGTTGCCGTCACCGGTGTCTGCCGGTGTCAACTCAATCCCAATCTCGGTCGTCAATGTTTTTGTCTTACGGACTTTGATGTTTGCAGTGACACATATTATTTCAAAGTTAAAATCTAGTGTTTCTGATTTTTTATGGTGTAAACTTGATAAGCAGTTCTTTTCTTTGAACAATGATGTGTACATTTGCTGTGTGTATATTCCACCTGAAATTCTTCTGTACATGTGAAATATGATTATTTTGATGCATTAGAGAGGGAAATAGCTCAATACTCTTTGAGAGGTGATATTGTTGTAATGGGTGATTTAGTAGTAGAGTTGGATTTCTAACAGACTTTATCCAGAACGATGATATAGTATATACTCCAGTTCCCAATTTTTATACATCTGATAATTTTAGAGTAAGAAATTCTAAAGATTCCTCGCTACCAAAAGGTAATAGATTTGGTAAACAATTGATTGATCTTTGTCTGAATAACAACCTGTTAATTGCTAATGGGAGAACTGTTGGAGACTTATCTGGAAAATATACCTATCACCATCCAATGGGATCTAGTGCTGTTCATTATTGTATCACTTCTAAGTCAAATTATAAGAATTTGCAATACTTTAAAGTGCATGATTTTAATGCCATGTCTGATCATTGTGCCATAAGTACTTCATTGAGTTGTAATTACAGAGTAGTTCATGACTCTCCTCCAAATAGCTTCCGCCAAATATGTTTGGGAAAGTAGTAGTGCTGATGCTTTCAATAGTGTGATGAGTAATCAAGATTTTACAAATACATTTGATAAGTTTTTGAAATATAATGAAGGTCTTGTTGATACGAACTCAGCAGCTATCACGTTAACTAAAATTTTTTCTAAAGGAGCCCGAGAAAGTTTAAAATTAAGTACAGCAATCCTGGAAAAAAGAAGAAAAGAAATCAGTGGTTTGACCAAGATTGTAATAATTTACGCAAAGAACTAAAGATCGCTATGAAAGCCTTTGATAGAATCCCAATGATTATTTTTTAAGATGCAATTATTTCAGCTTGAGGAAAAATATAGAAAACTTCTGAAATTTAATAAAAAGCAGTATAGCAGATGTTTAATAGACAGATTAGAATCAACAAATAATAACTCAACTGAGTATTGGAATATTTTGAAGAATCTTCGTTCCAAATCAGGGGCATCTGTAGATGAGGCTATACATTGTAAGGACTTGGTAAAATATTTTAAGTCACTTTACAATTCATCAACAATTGTCAATGAAAATGGTATTTCACATGAACTAAATGATCTTGAAAGAATAAAGAGATTGAATACGTATCTTAATATGCCAATAAAACACAACGAGTTATTGCTTGCTATAAAACAATTAAAAAATCATAAAGCGCCAGGAGAAGACTCAGTTATAAATGAAATGATTAAAGTCAGTAATAGTCTTTGTATAAGTAGCATTCTTAAGTTATTTAATCACATTTTACAAAGCGGCAATTTTCCAGCAGTTTGGAAATCCACTTTATTAGTTCCACTTCACAAATCAGGGGATAAGTGTGATCCGAATAATTATAGAGCAATTGCTCTTTCAAGTTGTTTCTCAAAACTTTTTACATCAGTGATGAATAGGAGGCTTATTAAGTATCTTGAGGATAATAATCTTTTTTCTAACTTCCAGTTTGGTTTTCGAAAAAACAGACGTACATCAGACTGTGTTTTTCTGTTAAAGACTGCTATTGATAAGATGTTCTCCATGAAAAGATTGAAAAATTCATCAAACAATCTTTTTGTGGCATTTGTAGACTTTAGAAAAGCATTTGATAGTGTTTGGAGAAAAGGCCTCTTTTTAAAAATGCAGAGGTTGGGTATATCTGGTAGCTTTTACAATGTTGTTAAGTCTATGTATGATGATACTCAGTACAAAATGAAACTGTCCAGTGGTATTTCAGATGGTTTATTTCCTCATGTGGCGTGAAACAAGGTTGCAATATGTCACCAACATTATTTAATATTTTCTTAAATGATCTTCCACACAAGTTTGGTGGTATTTCTGATTCTCCCATCGAAATTGGAGATCAGAAGTTAAATTGTATATTATATGCAGATGATTTGATACTTATGTCAAAATCAGCTGATGGTTTACAAAATTGTTTAGATAAGTTGCATGCTTACAGTAAAATATGGGGCCTTTCAATCAATATCAATAAGACAAAAACAATGATATTTAATAGAGGTAACCGTTTCATAAAGAACCAGCAATTTTTGATTGAGAAAAGTGTGATTGAAGCAGTGAATCAGTACACATATGTTGTTGTTTTTACACCTAATGGAAAGTTCAAACAAAATATGATTAATCTTAAAAATAAGGCTATGAAAGCTTTATTCAGCATTAAAAAGTCTATATTGTGTGAAAAAATGCTGATCCAAAGCTGTGTTAAAACTTTTTGATTGTTTGATTGTCCCAATTCTTTCATATTGTTCTGAAATATGGGGGACAGAAATTACAAGTGTTGATAACTGCCTCGAAAGTCTTTGTATATCATATCTCAGGTTTATTTTAGGAGTAAGTAAACGCACCCCTTTTGAGGGTATTAGATCTGAGCTAGGTAGATTTCCTTGTAAAATTAAGCTCAATATGTCTGTGATAAGATATTGGTGTAGATTAAATAATTTACCAGGAGACCATATTTTGAAAAATGCACTTAGAGAAAATATACAAATCAATTCTCCATGGGCAAAATTTGTTCATCACGTTTTAGGAAGTTACAATCACAGTCGTGTTTTCAGTGAATTTAGAGTAAATTCTTATTCTCAGTTATGTAAGAAGTTAAAAAATGAGTATGAAAATCAATACTAAGAAACTTGGAAGAGAACACTTTTCAATGATTCAAGGAAGAATGCATGGAAGTGGTAACAAATTGCGCACTTATAGAATCTTCAAGACCAAGTTTGGTTTTGAAAAAGTATTTAAGAGATATTTCAGATTTCGGGTTACGTAGAAGTTTAACAAAATATAGACTGAGTGATCATAATTTGCGTGTTGAAATTGGTAGGAAATGTAAACCTCATTTACCTTTAAATGAAAGAATTTGCTTTAGATGTGATAGTAATGTAATAGATGATGAGTTTCACTTTTTATTCACATGCAAGTGTCATATTTCTGAGAGATCAATTTTGTGCCAGAAAAGCGGAACAGATTTTTCTATCACTATGAGTGTTGAAGAAAAATAGAAGAGATGAAAAAGATTATGGAACAGAATTTCTAAACCTTGCTATATTTATAAGGAATTCTGGTGTTTGCTGACCCCTCCAGTAGCTACCTACAGTTAGCTGTTTACAGTCAGAGTTATAAATAGTACTTCAATTCAATTTACTTGGATTTTAATATCCATTTGATGGTGTTCAGTTTTGGACATGTTGTTCTTTCATCTGAAATGTACCATACCACACTCTCTGTCAGTGTGTGTTGAGTAATAAAAGATTGATTGATATCTCGCCCATGGGTACATCCTAATTTTGTTACTTGACGGAAACTCTGTTTTAAGTGTTGTCTGAGTCCACTTTCGAAGAATATGGGGTTCCAGAGCTCTGCACACAGCTCGACAGCTTGCGTCTTCACTACAGCATTAGGCCTATGCCGCGCTGGAAGTTTGATTCCGAGCGAGACTTTACTGAATTTTTGTGCGATTAAAGGAAATTGATCGTTGTTAGTCTAATGACTTTATGCTTGTGCCTCCTAGGTCGCTTTCCCGGAGATTATACTGTACTCATTTATTCAGTTTAACTTACGTTGAGGTGTAGGTTTCGGTTTTATCACCAACCAGGATCGCCTGGTATGACGTCCAAATTGAGCCTACACGCCGTGACGTTACTGAGCCATTAAAAATAACAATCTTCTGTATCTCCATTCGATTCTCGGGAAAAGTTATAGTTTTAATAATAATAATAATAATAATAATATTTATTTCTTATAAAGCGCATTACAGTTTTAAAATCTCAATGCGCTTTACATAACACTAAAAAAGAGGTAAAATATAAATAAAAATTACGAGAAAACACCAATAAAATGCAAAGAGATAAAATTTTAAAAAGTGTCTAGGAATAAAATGATCTAAAAAGATAAGTTTTTAACTGACTTCTAAAATTGTTATAAGAATTAGCAAGCCTTATCTCAAATGATAAAGCATTCCACAAATGGGGAGCACATACAGAAAAGGCTCTATGGCCATAAAAAGCCGTGTTGCAAACAGGCTGATGCAAAATGATCACACCACTTGACTGGGACCTAAGTGTACGACCAGTATGACGTACTGTAAGCATTTCTGCTAGATAGTCGGGGGCTTGGCCTGTAAGAATTTTATAAGTGAAACAAAGAATTTTAAAATCAATTCGTTTCTGGACTGGAAGCCAATGTAAATTTTGTAGTACTGGTGTTATGTGGTCCCTTTTCTTCTTTCTGCTAACAAGCCGAGCGGCTGAATTTTGAATAGCCTGGAGTTTATGTATTTCAAAGTTTTAGCAACTCACAATTTCGTTGGACAAATATGCCTTCTATGTTTCCATGTCTGCATTTATCGGGTCACCTTTTTGTAAAAATAACGTGCGAGCCAGCACGGCATCGATCACAACAAATCTGTTTGTGTCCCAATGCCTGCATGTATGAACGGTACTATGCACAAAAAAAGTTCCGGTTGATGACATTGAACAGGGGTAATTCAGATTTCTTATCTATCCTGTTCTACATCGCACAGGTGGTGATTCAGGCCAGTTCATGTAATAACTACAGTAGTACTGTTTATCAGTTCGCGCAGACGCAGTCAGGCGGGGAATTCCCATCCGTCTGGCCATCAGCAGCTGTTTCTCTGTCACCCCTGAGCCGATTTTTTAAAACCTGTGTGCAAAGATAAAGTACTGTGGCATACATATGTATGTCAATTAATTTCATGATACAATCCACTATGGCCGCCACGCAGCCATTTTGTTGCGATTTTTCATGTATTTGAACCATATAACTCAACTATCCCTGAACAGATTTTGTTCAAACTGTGCACACAGACATTGTAAAGTAAAGTAAAGTAAAGTAAAGTAAGACTTTATTGAAATCGTATCCCAGTTGGGATCTTGATCATAAAGTACAATACAGGTTTTGCAAAAACAACAATGAAAGAGTATATATAATATATATATAAATATAAATATCTATACATGAGGTCAACATATTAAAGGTTCATAAATAGTTTACTTTGTCTTTTTCATTTTGTCTTGTCTGAGTTTAAAACATGTATGTATATATTTTCCCAATTCACATAGTGATGCTTTATCTGTCCTTGAAAAGATGCTTATAAGGTCTTGTGTGCCTCTGAATGCGTTTTTACAAATGTTTAGTTTACTGAAAAAATCATGTCTAATGTCTGTGTATCCTTTGCAATGAAAAAGAAAATGTATCTCATCTTCTACTTGTTTGTTTTGGCAAATTGGGCATGCTCTGTCTATGACATCAAGGTTTCTATATCTACCTGTTTCTATGTGTAGAATGTATTGTATTGTAGTGTGCATGTGCATGTCCATTAATGGTTAGAGCAGGGACCGTGTCATCAGCGATGACTTGTTTAAACCTTGGGTTGCTGACCCTATAGCTATGTGAAAATTTTACACCAGTCGCCTGAAAGTGCCTCTCTGGAAAGGGGGGGAGGGGGAGGTTTAGCTTCAACTGTGCCAAACAAATAGTAGTCTGCCAGGCAAGTGTCATGGATATAGTACCACACATAATGCAGGTAACTGGTATGTTTGGAATCCATGTATTTTTGATAAAAATGAGCCCTGGATGTTAATTAACGGGAAGTTACACAATAGGGTGATCCTACTGATGATGTTGCCATTTGCATACACTAAAACACAAAGTCCAAAGAAAGAACTTTTTCAGTAAAATCAATTTCCAAAACGATACAACTGAAAATCAGCTTATTTCTCTACTAAATTAACAAAACAAGACTAAGAACAACTCGCAGATTATATTTTTACTTTATACCGTATAAACAAAAATACCTAGTTATATTTATTACTAGCTACTATTATACTGTATTACTTTATCTTAATTGAAGAAAAATTTGAACTTATTTTTGTATCACACTTTTATTGCCATAAATGTGATGCAAATCCTATATTTACAAGCAAGCAATAAAATATTATTATTATATTACACTGGGCGGGAGTTTTTGAATCATAGCATCGCTTTGACTGTGTGATAAATTTGAATAATCATGTTGGGCACTTTCGTAACAACTACACATTTTGAAACATATGCGTTCCCCGACAGAAAACGTAACATTTTTTCAGTTTATTTTCGACTCCCGTATAGTAACTATATATTCACACACATTATATGCAAGAGTCAAGGACAGTGAACGCCTGAAACATGGCAAAATTATGGGATTGTGGGACCAAATACGGCACATCCGATCAGTAGTGTGGCCGTTTTGCATAGATTTACGATAATCAAGCTTTTATAGGCGAAGTTCCTGTTTAATCATGAGAAGGGATTGGGATGTGTAAATTCTGTGTGTTTGGCTTTAAAAATGTATATGAGGAGGATATTGCTTTGCAAAAGGTAATTTTGCAAACTTATAGATATGTCGTAGATGATGATTTAACAACTGCAATGATTCCCTGGAGGAATTGTCATGTCTCCACCTGAAATGAGTTATTGTGTTTCTTTGACTTAAGGTATGTATTAATTGCGCCGAAAATATGCACTGTTCATTCCCTACTTTGCCATCATTCATTGATCTCATATTACAACGGGGAACCAGGGTGAACATAAACTGTACTTGATCATAAAGCTATTTACACACAATTGAAAACTTTTTGATATCAATATACATGTACAGGGGGTATGTGTACAGAGAACTGGGGTATCATAAGTAGGGCAAGAATGGAGCTATGAGTCCACATTTGAAACATATGTTACGAGCAAAGTCGAACCAGGGCAATTATTTTCTAATGGGTTAATCAGCAGTTAATTGCAATCAAAGAAAACTTTGATCACTTACATGACATTATGTACACTAAAATAACATAGATAATCTACAATAATAATCATGATAAGTAAAATCTTGACACAATACAATCATATCAATAGAACTCTTATCTCTTAGTCGTTATTTCCAGTCTCATCAAAATATTTTTGAAATCTCACAATATGCATGACATCATTGTTTGGTAGAATTCCTTCAACATGACCTGATTCTCTGAAAATGACTCAAATTTGAATCTATTTACCCTTTCCCCACCTATACTCACATGCCATGTCCTAAAACCTGATTTCTAGATCAAGAATGGTTGGACAATGCAAATCTTTAGTGCAACCTTCATTACTTTAGCAGCTGTTGTACTTTGGTTGTACACCTACCGGTATCTTCTTTACCGATCATTTATTTTTAAAGATCAGCTTCAGAACAGGTCAACGTATAGATTAGCAAGAAGCTGCACCTAATGCAATGAAACATTTTTTCTTTATATCCTGAGTGGAAGAGTTATGCAAATCATGCGATTCAGACATCTTTGTCTCGTGGTATGGAAATGTGGCAATTCAACAGGCCAGCACAAATGAACACCCTTTTACCTACAAGCTGTGGCAATTTTTGTTGGAAAAAAGCAAAAACATGCAATATTTTATCATAGATCATCAATTATAAGTAACTACAGAAACCTTTACGGGGCCTCTAAGCAGTGTAGTATTACTCAGGCCAACTACCACTTATCCTGTTGAGATATACTCACTGTGTAAAGTCCTGTATGAAATCGACTCACGACACAAAGGCCGAGAAGAGAAAAGATGTCGCAAAAGCATCAAACTGATATTCTATATGATCCTCACCTATTACCACAATTTGTATGAAGTAAATCATTCATTGAGATTGACTTGCCTTGAGAACTTAGATTGGTAGACAGAATTGTCTCAATCAGCTAAAATACCTCCAAGAATATTCAAGATTTTCTTGTAGACTTTCTAAAACTCAAAATAACACCCTAAAGTTTAAAATGCCAAAGTCATGTGGAGAAACCAGCACACAAAATTATCATCAGATGACTCACCCATCATAACTGGAGATCTAATATTTTGAAAATGTTGGATTAATTCTGGAATCTTGGAGTTTATGTCATCTCCACTCTGGATGTGAAGAATTTTACACGGTACCTTTTAGATTGAATGAAAAAGCATACACATGATAAAAATATAAATCTATAACTTTAATGAACAATTCAATTTTTTGGTACTCTTTTTATCAAAATATGACAATCTATTCTTAAATCTACACTGCCAGAATCCATGAAGTGTTTGTGTCTCTCTAGCATCACTTTTCCTCTAAGGTACTACAGTGTATCTATAAATACTTCTTGATTGATTCTCTCTCTCATTCTCTCTCATTAAAGTTACTGAAATCAGCAAATCTGGTTTTTGTTGTTGTTGTGGTACACTTGTTCAATCCACGTAATGGATCGATTTAGGAGCTAGTGTAGCATATATTTGGCAGAATGATTGGTCACAATCTCCAAGTTATGTTTTTATCGATGAATCCCAACTGTTATGTTTTTCTCTTAATGGTACATGTATTTGCAACGACAACAACAGGACTTCAACAACAACAAATGCATGTTATTCAATTTAATATACAAATAACAATACAAATATAAACAATAACCAGATAACTAACTTAAAGGTGCTGGAAATTCTAATACCATATTTGTTTTTGTTGATGTCAAGAGCATAAAACAATCTTTGCAAAATTAAAAATTGGGAGAAATGGATTTACTTTCCCAAAATGTTATCATTTACTTGTACAATGAACTTTGGGTAACAAGTGCACTAGTGGCAAATGGTAATTTTCCTAACAACTGATACAAGGCAAGTACTGCAGTCATAGATGTAAACATAGACATGTCTATGACTTGCAGAAGCTTGTTTCACCATCTGGAGTGTTTGGTGACAGTAATCCAATCAATCAGGGGTTTAAATGTTCATAGCTATGTCAAACCTACCCGATTATTAAGTCCATCGCATCCATAATGATAATACGCATAGTCTCCCGTTACCAGGGAAACATCCCTTGCATCACCTGGTGGCAGCGCAGCAGTCCTTAGTGGACGTCGACAGGAAGCTTGTGGTCCATTCATGAAATATTTTGTAAAAGTTTCCACTATGCAATAAGGCTTCAGTTATTTTTCACTGATAAATAGCTTTTTTACAAATCAATGTGAAGACAAGCATAGTGGCTTTTCATACAATGGAAATTAACAGAGTGTATGACAAAAATATGTAAAAAAACTTCTGAGAGGAGCTATAGATATGTCAGTTATCATTTGAACCAAGCTGAATAAGGTCATTCCTGCTAACTTACAAACCAAACTTGATTGCAATTGGATGAACAATTTCAGAGTTGAAGTTTTTCAGATATTGGAAATATTGAGTGACAAACAGAATTGAGAATACCAGTACCCGGTAGTGAAGATTATGGAACTTTACAAAATCAACATTCAACAGACTACATACAAAACGCATATTTACAATAAAAATGATCTGCCCTTTGCAAGAAATATTTCAATCAACTGTCAAAATTTTTGGAACAAAATGTATGGAACATACTTTAGGTTAAGTATCTGCGTCCTATCGCCAACTTTCCACTAGTCAAATTACATCATGTACAGCTGTCATTATGACATCTTTGTCACTGTGATGTCATATCCAGGTTTCTTTGCATGGCTATAATCTGCATCCTTCCTTGATGATGATGATTCTGTACATGTGACGTATGGGCATTGAAAGTCCACTGAAGATTGGTTTGTAACATGTTAGGAATTGATATCTCATTATGATTTCTTCTCTTCACGGAAGATGTCGACCTTTTGTTGCACTTATAAATTTCTTAATCATATCTTCTTCACACTGCCAGCCCTTCCTTCCCTAGTGTTTCTTCTCAGTGTCTCTGCTATTTTCACAGCATTCCATATCATCACAGTGTGCATCTTCATTAATTGATTTGAGCTTTATTTCCATCAGACGATTTTACAAGCAGTATCACAAATCTACAACGTTCCATAACTCATCTCATATACCATTAACAGATCTTTGTCTTCTTTGCATGTTAGCTTTTCATATAACTCTTCCAACACTCTATTATTATCACTGTGATTGCACAGTTACAAGTCCAAACATTCACTGCTGCCAGCATTACCAAATCTGCTCATTGCCATATTGATGGCATCTTTTGTAATTTTGTTGAATGTTAACAGCTTTAATAATTTTTTTCCAAGACCAGACTGTTTTATCAATGAGTTCTCATTCTGGAACTGTAGGTTCCTTTCAGCACTGTGTCACAAACTGGATGAAATTTTAATAATCTTGTCTAAATATGGTGTATGTTTTACAGGTTTGAACTTCTTGATAAAACCTTGCCCTGCATAATAATAATGTAATCATGTTTTTCCATTTAGTCCACATGGTTGAGGAACCAAAACACTTCCCCTGAGGATTTTTACAAATAAGTATTTTCTGAAAGCTCATCAATCCAGCTATCAGAAGCAGATCGTCTGCAACCATATCCATATTTCATCTTTTCTTGATGTAAGTACTCCCAAAATAATGCCACAGTTGCCTTGCCAACAACACCTCACAGCCACCCCCACCATTGATCTGATTGAAGGCAAATTTATTCTGATCGGTCAGCTTTCCAAAAATATAATATGCATGAAACCCTCCATGAACTAATAAAAATGGAAAATAAAACATAGTTTCTTATGTTACATTGATTATCATCACCTGGTTTTGAATTGTGGTAAACAGAAATTATAAAAAGATTGACTCATAAAACTGTCAAGTGGTCTCCATTTTATCCAGCCATCTTGTTGAAGTGATGTCATATCAGGGTTGCCATAGAAATGGGGATCCTGCATAAAAACAACAAAAGCGAAGCAAAGTAAAGCAAACATGGGTCAATATTTGATGTTTCGTCTTCAAGTGTTCAAGTGAAGTTTGAAGGTTTTAAAAACTGACAATGAGACTGTTCACGTCCACATCAACAGTAAGACTAATTTGTGAATTGTTGATAAAATGTGCTGCAGAGGTGAGCTCTGATGTAATATAAAATGCTTTTCCTCTTCTTGAAACAAAACCCATCACTGCATGGGTGTATGATGCATGGTAGTCGCAAGGGGCTTGGTTTCTGATTGACAAGAAAAATATATTATACAGCGAACTTGCTGCAGAGAGGGGTCTATATTTATATGAGTACCTATATCCAATGAAATGTATAAGAGTGACTTACAAAGTCTGGTAAATGAGTTGAATATTTTGCACATTTGGCTGAAAAATAAACTTATTGAGGAAGTGACTGGTTTTAGGACAGCTTACTCTGTAAAACTTACCAAAACTAATAGATATGTTGCAGAAGATGATTTGGCAACTCCCAGAATTCCCTTGGAGGAATTATCACTGTCTCCACCTGAAAAGATAATGTTGTATCTGTTTTGACAATTATTTACAAAAAAAAATCAAGTACATTATGAGAAAATGTGTCCTCTCTGTATTTTGTCCAGTTATTAATCACACGTCACAATTGGAAACAGATGAACTTTCAAGATCAAAAAGCTATTTACATTTATCACAAAAAACTGACAAAGTTCACTGAAAGTAAAAGGTCTGAATACATGCATTACTTACTCAACACTTGAGAATCTACGATAATGTTGAATGTCATACAAAGTTGTTACTTTTCTTCCATAAAACATTAAACATTTACACTGTGGGAATTAAAATTTACCAAGGGATTAATTTATTTGAAATTTCTGTCACTTGAAGACATTCTGAGTGATCCTGACTTCTTACAAGTATGTATACCACATTAGAATTTCTTAAGATTGACCTGCTTTGAGAAATTAGATAGGAGGACTGAGTATTGTGTGAGTGTTTAAACACCCTTAGAGTATTCAAGAAGATTTTCTTTCAAACTTTCTGAAGCAATGACACACTTAAGTTGATAATTCTAAAGATGTTCAAAGAAACAGAAGAATACAATTATCAGTAAGATGACTCACCCATCATAACTGGAGATCCAATATTTTGAAAATGATGGATTAATTCTGGAATCTTGGAGTTTATGTCATCCCCACTCTGGATGTGAATAATTTTACATGGTACCTAAAGATGGAATGAGAATTCATACACTCATGGAGAATATAACGCTATAAACTTTATGAGCTTGCTTAAAATCAAAAAAGTTTTCAGCGCATCACAGTAATTCTTGTCTCGTATAAGAACTTGTACAATGAACAAAAACACATAGTTATTCTCACTTCCACTCGTTGGTTGTAATTTTCATAAATATGCATCTTTTTTTCATTGTTACACTGAGGTAACATCTATTAGCCCTCAACCAACAAAATTTGGATGTATCATGCTTGTACATGGAGTGAGGACATGGAGGTATCTGCACATCACAGACTTTTTGACAGATCTCTGTGGTTGCAGACAGATACCTTGTATCAACAAACAGCAAAAATAATTTTAATCAAAGGGATTTTGCCCATGATAAAGATAGTCTAGTAAATAACTTACATCATAAAAATAATCTAAACAAAGGCAAACTTCAAATGAGCCAATCCAATCCTTCGATCCCACAAATCTTTGTTCCTTGTCTCCCATAGCAACCAGGGCTTTCTGTATTTCTGGAATGGATGGTACTTGTCTTGTGTCAGCTTTGTTTGTTGATTGCTGTCTGATCCACGAACACATGGTTTGAAGAGTTCTGTATCCACAACCCCATCCCTGCAATCAAAGAAATTATGTTACTGTATCCACAACCCCATCCCTGCAATTAAAGTGTTAGAAAGTCAACTCAACGGAAATCTGCACTTCCAGAATCGATGAAAAATGTTTGTGTCTCTCTAGCATCTCTTTTTCTCTAAGGTAGTACCATCGATAATTGCATCTTCGTCAAAATCAGTCAGTCTGTCTCTCTCTCTCTCTCTCTCTCTCTCTCTCTCTCTCTCTCTGGTTGTTGTTGTGATTGTTGTATACACTTGTGTTAATCCACATAAAGAATGGATTAAGGAGTGTAGCATAGATTGGCAGAATGACCAGTATGTTCACGTTATGTTTTTATACAGGTAGATGAAGCTCAACTACTATGTTCTTTTGAATAGTACAAGTATTTGAGACAACAATGATAGGACTGCAATAACAACAAATGCATGTTATTCAATTTAATTAGCAAATAAAAACATAAATATAAACAACAACAACCTGATTACTAACTGCAAGGTGCTGAAATTACTAATATTTGTTGATAACAAGGACACAAAATAACAAAATTAAAAGTTGGGAGAAACGGATTGACTTTCCTGAAGTGTTAACATTTACATGTTCTTGTATGAAGCATAGCAAAAACAATGGATAGGATGGACTTGAAATAAACTTTGAGTGTGCCAAGTGGCAAATGGTAGTTTTTTCTAATAACTGATAGAGGGCAAGTCATAGACATGAACATAGACCTTCGTTTTTCTCGAGGGTCTACGACTTGAAGAAGCTTGTTTCACTATCTGGAGTGTGTGAAGACTTAACGATCCAATAATCAGGGTTTATATAAATGTTCATAACTACATCAGACCTACCCGATCATCAAGCCCATCACATCCGTAATGATAATACGCATAGTCTCCTGTTACCAGGGAAACATCCCGTGCATCACCCGGTGGCGGCAGTCCTTGGTGGACGTTGGCCCGAAGCTTGTCGTCCATTCATGAAATATTTTGTGAAATTTTCCACCATGCAATGATAGAAGGTATGATAAAAAAGCAGCAGAGATTGACTACTGGCGTCACACTTGCCGAGTTAGACTATGCATGCAGTATTTGGAGATGTCTGCGATGTGCCAGTGATCTGTAACAGAACAACAGCTGGCTTTTCTTGCGACCTGGGTCACTGAGGTAACGTACAGTTGCCGTAGGTGGCGCACTACTAGGCCCCGTACACAGTTCAAGGAACTGCAAGTCTGAACGCTAGGGGTGCAATTTGCATATGCAAATGCCATTTCCTTTCGAACGGCACTCAGCAACTCAGCTTACACTGTGACCGTTGGCTGGCTAACACAGTTTTTCAGTCGCTCCCAAATCCTCATTTTTTCGCCGATAATTATCATTGGAGACCAACTTCATCTCTTCAATTGGGTTTTCTGAGAAGGTAAGTGACTTTTCGGGGCTCTGTTTGAAAAATTAAAGTGAATTTTGCGATTTCAGCGATTTTTCATAGTACGATGTTATATGTCGAGCGCGGACTTGTGTTGCTGTACCAACTACGGTAGCATGAAATTAAGGCCCAAAATCAAGCATAGTTCGTGGAATTATACTATAAATTAGCTTTTTACCGCAGAATTTTGTCTGTTCATGCCAGGAATTTGATGTTGGGCGGCAAAGTTCGCCGCTGTGTTTTGCCGCTAAAATCCAATATGGCGCCAAATCAACATTAGTGTACTGTACGTTTACACGTACACTGTGTACTCGCATACGCTCATAGTGAAATAAATCCCCAAAATAAATGTGCGTATTTTTAGGTCAAATGTTACTTTTTTGGGGGAAACTATCATCAAGTGACACTTTTAGGTTGTAATACGTAAAATTCGTGTCACAGTTGTTTTTAATTATTTTCCTCTTTTTTTTTCAGGGTCATCACAGTCCGAGGATGGCTTCGAAGCTTCCAGCCGGGGCTTCCCATAGAAAAACTTGTGCATGTGACCTCATGGTTGTTCACTTTTAACTTTTTTGACGTAATTTTCGTGTCTGATTTGTCTCAGTTTGTTGCAGTCAAGTCTCTGAGGCTTAAGTATTGATCAAACTTCAGGTTTATTTATAATAAAGCTGTTGTCTTTGCAGTATATTGAATTCAGAACTTATTAATTTTCTTTTTAATTTAACCAACACAAAACCAACCGACACGTTCCAATATTTATTGAGAAATTCGTGTCACCCGAGCGGCACTTTCAAAGGCTTCATTAAAGGTGAACTTCTCCGATATGCTTGCACATGCAACAACGACATGGACTTCATTGAAAAGGTCAACTTTCTCACACGCAAACTTCAACAACAAGATTATAGAAAAAAAGATATATCTCGTATAAAGAAAGATGTTAATCTCACCAACCATCGACGATACCTCACCGATAAAGATAAGAGGAATATGACATAAGAACAAAACTGGTTTACACAACGACCTTCAGTCCATTCATCAAAACCAGGCAAATCAAACAATGTCTAACAAAAAATTGGAAAATAATAGAAGCCGATCAAACACTGGTCAAAGTTTTTCCAGAAAAACCTATCATAGCATACAAAAGGAATAAAAACTTAAGAGACATCCTCGTTCAGGCACAAATCAAGCACGAGGATAAAATAAACACGAACGGTCTGACCAACAAACCACTCAAAGTTCAGACCACAACATATCCATACTAGCATCTCTAGTTGATGAACAATCGCTACTATCAAATAACATGTGGGATAAATAGCTCCAACATATAACCGGTTCTTTCCCGGGGACCCAGATCACATGACCAGGGTCAAAGCACTATCGATTCACCGGTGTCTCGCCATGTTTCTCCATATCATTAAACCACATTGATCGAATCAATATACCGCATCACTATCAAAGGTAGAAAACGATGTGTAAAGTTGCTCTCATTTTCCTATATATAGAAACAGACTTCAAGATACATAAAACAATTTATAAATTCTAAAATTCTGAGAAAAAAATATACTAAAGAACTGTAGTTGTAGTTAACATAAAATTATTCTCGTTTGTAGAGGCCATCTAATCAGACTGTGGTGAATGTATAATGCCCACTGTAACAAGTACTAGAAAACGGCATTCATAGGTGAAATTTTTAGACGAAGTTTCGCCAAGGGTCTATTGAAAAGTGTACCATTTCCAGTAAAATAGCTCTGTGAAGTTAAAAATTGGTATACACAATCAATTGTTACTGAAAAAGACACTGCTGAAATTGATCGGTGTTCAAGACCCGGAAGACCATTTACTAGCCCCGTTTCTCCTTCATAGACAGACCCAAATTGTGTTATGCAACAGAAACTACTCAGTATACACATCGACAATCTTTTGAAGGTAGGTTTATTTTTACATGACAAACTGTTTATATCAGAAACAAGTTCCTAAAAAACACATATTACCTATAACATTCACTCAGGTCCGCGGTATAGCGTGAATATAGGCATGTTTAGGCGACCCATGCTTGTGTGACCCCTGCGTACTACTGCGACCTTTGTTTTGAAATGAAAACGAGGCTATTTTTCTGAGGGCGCTGTTCAAATTACACCCCCAGCATTCAGACTGAACTGCAAGTGCCCAAACAGGCTATCCGCTATTCTCTGCGGGCGGATACCCTTTGCCACCTAGTAATAAATGAGCTTCCTCGGGGAAGAAAAGGTAAAGTTTTAGTCTTCAAGAAAAGAACAAGGATTAGATTTTCCTTTGAAGGTAAATAGCAATCAAGTGCTTGTCTGTTCAAAGAGTATCTTTTGAACTTGAAGTTCACCCGTACCATTTTATAATGCGCGGAAGTTAGGAAATTCAAAGATAAGTTTCTTCATGAAAAATTACATAACAATATGCCATTGCACATGAAATTTAACCACTAGCCTCCTGCCACCTAAAATGACGCTCATTTGGCAACTTCCGAAAGTGTTAAAATAACAATATTTAACATATTGCAAAAATTTACAATCCGTGGCAAAACGCGTCCAACGGTTTTCCTTTGATCTCGTTTTCAAATGTAAAAAGGAATAAAGACACTTTTTTATGTTTTTCATTAAAAGGTCATCAAAAGATAATTGGTCTTAAACCCGTTTTCATTAGGTTGTTACTCATTCCGAAAAATGTATAACATAATTAGGATACCCCTCTCCAATCCGTGGCAAAACGCGTCCAACGGTTTTCTTTTGATCTCGTTTTCAAATGTAAAAAGGAATAAAGGCACTTTTTTATGTTTTTCATTAAAAGGCCATCAAAAGATAATTGGTCTTAAGCTCGTTTTCAGTAGGTTGTTACTCATTCCGAAAAATTTATAACATAATTAGGGTACCCCCTCTCACCAAATGGGGGTCTAATTGCGTCCATTCATTTCATCGGGGCTGCCTGTTAAGTACTTAAATCACTAGACACTCCAAACAAAAATGTTCGAGTAACAATGCCTAGGAAAAAGAAGACATGAAAATGTGGCGTTTTTGTGTTTTCATTTTCAAATAGTCTTTTTCTCTTTCAGTGTTAAAGTATGCGTGTTCTATCCAAAGTACATGATACTTTTTAAAATTGTCCAATCCTAAGTGGGAACTTTCAGTCACGTGAGAAATCTCGGCCTGATTTGATGCAACTTGTAGCGCCAGGCATGAAAAATAGCCTTTTCTATCGAAGATTTTGTCGCAATTGGCCGAGGGAATGTAGCAAACTTTAAAATTCTGATGATGAAATGTCCGGAACTAACGCCGCGTGGGACTGACAAAAAGTGTTGCAAGCGCAACTTTAAGGGACGTATGGAAGACCGGTCACGACATGCGACATGCGACCTGCGACTTCAAAACTGCGACCTGCGTCCTGCGAGTTTGAAACATGCGACCTGCGACTTCGGCATTTAGACCAAGGTGTAGGCCTAACCTGCGACTTCACAACAGCGACCTGCGTCCTGCGTGTTTGTCAAACTGCGATATCAGTCTTGATTTGTTCGCACCATTGCTCTGAACACGAGCCTGAAATACACGAGGGACACCATTGCACTATATTAAAACAGCCGGTTTACCGCATTCTCGCGACCAGAGCATAATTTTCGCACCGCTGGCCTACGCAAAAATCGGCCAGCGAAAGAATTCAACCAGCGATAGAAGTGCATGAAGCTGTGACGGTAGAGAATTCCACAAACGAAGAGCACAAATTTATTTTCCTTCTTACGAAAGGCAAACTGATCTGAAATAATGCAATAGCAATAGGGTTTTAAACGTCTACATCAGTGTTTAATAGTTTCTGGAACTTTTCTGCCTACATGATCTAAAATATTATATACACACAAAAAATAATATGTACATATTATAGTATGTACATATTAGGCATAAAGACTGAAAGTAGGATTGTAGTAGGGTTTAATTATGTCCTGTTTTACAGTTTTAACTCGCGTTATCTATAAAGAAAGTCGGTCACTGGCTATTCATGGTTAGCAAATATGTTTGCACTTCTATCAATATCAGTATTATTTTAACTGCTTTACTTTGCATATGTTATTTGTGTAGACAAATGTAGTCCGAAGTTAACCAGTAAGAATATTTTTATTTTTCCAACTGAACAAAAGTTGGATCAATTCGATTTTTTGACGAAAAAGTAAAAATGAAATTAGACGAAAAGATGGCAACATCCGATGATCAATCACTGGAGAATTGGAACAAAACTGGAAATGTTAGAAAATGAACGACAATAACTGAAAATTCGAATGTTTGCAATGACACTGACGCAGTTATGATACAGGGGGACAATGAATTAAACAGACAGCTAGATGGTTATACCACAGTGAAATGAGGATAAATACCAGAGATATCTAAAAATCAAAAGGTTTGTCGATAACATAAGGAAAGAAGCGAGGTAAGGCAGACGAAGAATATCTAAAATAATTTGAAATTATAATATAAACATATAAATGCCTAGATCACGTAGCATATTATTTTCCATGCATTAACACGTACTGTCAACATTTCCGTCATAAAATTATCTCTCCAGATGAAAATGAGTGAACTGGTGTGTACATGAATTGAGTTTTGCCAGACTTGGTGAACGCTTTACCAAAGCGAAAGCAATGGCTTATTAATTGATCGATGTTGAACGTTAAATCTCCTTTCCACGTTTTACCCTTTGAGCGCTGTAATTTTCTCCCACCAAAATTTTAGTGCAAAATTTTACCAATTGTATGAATTTCTGTAATTTTTTGATAATTTGGGACCAAATCGACATCACATTCATTGGCTACAGGTTTTTCCCAAAATTTTGCAAAAAAATTGGAGGAAAAATTGACAGGGGTTTATTATATAAAGGGGACAAAAATAGACTTTGGCGCTCAAAGGATTAAAGTTCACGCAAGACGCCTCCAATCTAATACTGAGGAAAACACCATGAAACGTTACGTGTTGTTGTCGCATGTCGCAGTTGTGAAGTCGCAGGTCGCAGTTTGACAAACACGCAGGTCGCTGTTGTGAAGTCGCAGGTTACACCTAGGTCTAAATGCCGAAGTCGCAGGTCGCATGTTTCAAACTCGCAGGACGCAGGTCGCAGTTTTGAAGTCGCAGGTCGCATGTCGCATGTCGTGACCGGTCTTCCATAGGGACGTAATTAAAACTCGTCAAGTAGACGCGCCTACATAGAGAGGCGGCTTTTCTGTTTTCGATAACTTTGCTCAAAGTCGCACATTTTGATAATTTAGTTTGGCATGTACCAAGCCAGCCCAAGGCGGAGGCCTACCGGTACTCTTTCGCCATGGTTCGTTCAATTTGTTTCCATTGTGTAGTTTCCCGAGCATTGGTAACGTTCGTTTGTTGATAATGAAAAGTGGTCGGATTTTAGCACTTCCAAAATGTTCTGTTTAGGGACGGGGGGGGGGGGGGGTGAGTTTCATCGTGACTGCCTGTTAAGTACTTAAGGCACTAGACACTCCAAACAAAAATGTTCCAGTGTCTATGCCTAGGGAAAAGAAAACATGAAAATGGCTTTTTTGTTTTTCCCCTAGGCATAGCCACTTGAAAATCTTTGCTTCGAGTGTTTAGTACTTTTATTGGCAGTCATGATGAAACGAATGGACGCAATTAGACCCCCAGTTTGGCGAGAGGAATCCGTGGCAAAACGCGTCCAATGGTTGTTACTCATTCCGAAAAATTTATAACATAATTAGGGTACCCCTCTCACCAAATGGGGGTCTAATTGCGTCCATTCGTTTTATCGTGACTGCCTGTTAAGTACTTAAATCACTAGTCACTCCAAACAAAAATGTTCGAGTGTCTATGCCTAGGGAAAAGAAAACATGAAAATGTGGTGTTTTTGTGTTTTCATTTTCTAATTATCTCTTTAAAGTACATGAACTGTACGCACATTTAATAAGGTTCGCTACAATGTAACAATTAATTGCCCAACTTGTTATATTTGTCCAAATAATTCGCGCCACTTTTGTTTACGCAGACATTGTGCTACTTAAAATTGAGTTCCCGCCAAATTGAAAAAAATAAGTACTGTTTTCAACAGATTGCAAAAGGTGGTACAACTAACCCTTTTGAGGTATCTTTTAAAAATGTTCTCGAACTAATCTGGGGTGCAAACGTATGCAGGGTGTTCCTTAAAGTGGTAACTTTCAGGCGTATTTTTAGACATTTCGGCAAGCAACTAATTTGCTCAACGCGGAAAAAAAATTACAGTACGGTTGGATAGGAAGTGGCTGGCTGTCTGACGTTGGTGGCGCGGTGTGTTACCATGATATTCGAATAAAGTCAATGTTCTAATTGTTTTGGGCGTTTTTTTCCGCAAAAAAACATGTAAGCATACGTATTCACCACTTTACACAAAGACAAAATATATCAAAAATGGATTGCAGCCCGCAAAATAGTGCATCCGCCCGGAGTTGAGTTTTTATTGGCATATTTATTTCACTGTTGTCAGCCCGTTGGCTTATAATGTCTATCCGCGACTCCAAACTTGAAGTTTTAATTTTTAAAAAGTGATGGTAAATTGGGCTGGGGGTAATAGCGTTTGACCTCATCCCCCCGTCCCTAAACAGAACATTTTGGAAGTGCTAAAATCCGACCACTTTTCATTATCAACAAACGAACGTTACCAACGCTCGGGAAACTACACAATGGACACAAATTGAACGAACCATGGCGAAAGAGTACCGGTAGGCCTCCGCCTTGGGCTGGCTTGGTACATGCCAAACTAAATTATCAAAATGTGCGACTTTGAGCAAAGTTATCGAATACAGAAAAGCCGCCTCTCTATGTAGGCGCGTCTACTTGACGAGTTTTAATTACGTCCCTTAAAGTTGCAACACTTTTTGTCAGTCCCACGCGGCGTCAGTGCCGGACATTTCATCATCAGAATTTTAAAGTTTGCTACATTCCCTCGGCCAATTGCGACAAAATCTTCGATAGAAAAGGCTATTTTTCATGCCTGGCGCTACAAGTTGCATCAAATCAGGCCGAGATTTCTCACGTGACTGAAAGTTCCGACTCAGGATTTGATAATTTTAAAAAGTATCATGTACTTTGGATAGAACACGCATACTTTAACACTGAAAGAGAAAAATATTATTTGAAAATGAAAACACAAAAACACCACATTTTCATGTTTTCTTTTCCTAGGCATAGACACTCGAACATTTTTGTTTGGAGTGTCTAGTGATTTAAGGTTCCAAGACAAGAAATGTGACCTTTTTAATCTAACAATTCTCTAACAGTTAATAAACTCAGAACCCCTGTAAAGTATACATTTTCTGAAAGCCTACATATATGGAAACATTTTGGTAACCACAGTGTCACCATTGTTTACATAACTATCACGTGACAAGATAATTTGCATAACCTTTCAAAAGTCGGTTTTCCTATGTTTTGTCTCAATACTTCAAAATATCTGACTCAAACTTTCTGGAATGCAAGCTGTCACAATGCTCTTTCAAAGTGTGTCTCAGATTTTTTATATCTTGTTTAGTTTTTTTGGAGCACAATTTTAAAGAAATCAACTATGGTAAAATTCACTGCTCTGGAAGTTTTTCTGGCATAAAAACTGTTTAAGAAGGTTTAAAAAAATTCTGAGACACACTTTTGAAGACCTGTAGGATAGCTTGCACTCACATGAATTTCAGCCACATATCTCAAAGCATTGAAACAAAACATAGGGAAAACCGATTTTGAAAGGTTATGCAAATTACCTGTCACGTGATAGTTATGTAAACAATGGTGACACTATGGTAACCAAAATATTCCCCTATATCTAGGCTTTCTGAAAATATATAATTTACGGGGTTCTGAGCTTATTAATCACTAGAGAATTGTTAGCTTAAAAAGGTCAATTTCTTGTCTTGGAACCTTAAGTACTTAACAGGCAGTCACGATAAAACGAATGGACGCAATTAGACCCCCATTTGGATTCAGAGGGGTACCCTTATTTTGTTATAATTTTTTCGGAATGCGTAGCAACGTAACGAAAACGGGCTTAAAGACAAGTTAGCGTTTTATCACATTTAACGTAAAACAGAAAAGGTGTCTTTATCCCTTTTTACATTTAAATGCGAGGCCAAATGAAAAGCGTTGGACGCGTTTTGCCACGGATTATTTACACTCACGAAGACAAATAAATCCATGCGCACATTGCAATATATGAAAATTAAATGGCCCTATTAAACTAAATTAATCTTGTACTAATCTTTCCGATTTTTGCTATGCGCGTAAGCCCTCTGCCTGACGCTTATCACGAAACAAAGCAATTATTCGTCTGTTTAAAACTTGGCAAGTAATTTTGCTAAATATCACAACTAATCACTTGAATTTCCGAAATAAAGCATCGATCGAAAAATGTCGGGGGAGTAGGAAGGCGGGTAAGGAAGGGGTCGCCCCACGTCTGCCCCCTCCCTATACATGCTACATGATCAAACCCTGTTTAGAGCGCCCTCTTACGGTTGTTCAGATTTTTCCTCCCAGCAGAAGTACCCAGCATTCAAAGCGTACATATTTGCAAAGATGGCGGAAACCTCAGGTACAGACCCGGAAAACGCCAAAATCGACAGGGAAAATTCAGTGAAAGTAATATGTCTTGGAGACTCAGCTGTAGGGAAATCAAAGTAAGTCTCATATTTACATTTAATTTTTGTGGTAACAAAATTATGATTTAAAATTCAAAACCATTCAATAACGTCGCACAACGTCATTGTCCACAGCACAGCATACCGCTGTCGGCCGCTGTTTCAATGACCAGTGTCGTGACAGTGTACGATTATGTGTACATGTTGCTGCGTAACTAACGGAATGTGCCGATCCCAAATTCTAGTAACTTACACTAAGGTTTCGTCTTAAATATCTTCCAATTGGTAATAGTTATTTCGAACTGCTGCTTTTTTTCAGCGAAAGCCGTGAGTGTCAGGTCGGAAATTTTAGTTCAAGTTGGATTGGTCTGAACATGGCAACGGTCTTGGTAACTTGACGCAGTTGTTTAGTTGGTCGTTGACATAACGGTTTTGTTATCGGCTTGGTAAATCTCAAATAACGGTTGTTATGTAAGTTTACCAAGGGAAATATTTTAACACCTCAATGTTTAGAGGACCATCTCTAGTTTCCGTTACAATGTCTGGATGTGTAAATGGTGATTTAGTTCAGCTGATCACAAGCTGTGTCCTTTGACAAGGAGTCTATGACGAGACCGCAAGGCCAGTGTGCTAACACTCATTGGGGACGAGCTTTTACAAGTTGCCGTCGGCAAAAGTCATCAATTCTGTGCATTTCTGGTATAGAATATGAATGAGCAATGTAACTTACTTTTATAGGTTTGATATCACATAGCATGCAGGAGTGTCAATGGGATATAGTATCGTGTTCTGTTTCCAGAAGAGTTCATATTATTTTTGTCAAGATTACTGCCGCCACTTTTCAAATGACCCTGAACTTGTCCTCCAGTCGATTGTGCAGTCACCTCAAGTCGAGGCAAATCGTGACCAATTCAAAAGACACGTTGGTAAATCTAACCACTCTGTACATGAAAAACTAATAATATAATATAGTGTCTTGAGAATTCCCATCAACGGTTTGGTTCATTCTAACAGAGATGTCTTAATATTTGACAAAGTGTCATCTAGCATGTCTTTGATACCTGATAACTTCTACAAGTTGCCCATTGATGTGAGATTGGCATTGCAGTTCCTGTGACCACATACAGCAAAACAAATGTGTAGTTTTAAATCACAGACCATCCAGGGTGTACACAACTAAGTCACAGAGAAGTTTGGATATGAAGTGTGGTACTGGGTTGTACATGTCACCATCTTCCTGCTGAAAGTGTATGAATGACTCATCCAAGATATTGTCAGCTTATAATTATACTCCTCTGACCTGACTTGCGCACACATAATCTCTCTCTCTCTCTCTCTCTCTCTCTCTCTCTCTCTCTCTCTCTTACTCAGTACTCAGTGGATAGTGCTCACACTTTCATTTAAAACATTAAAGGAGGACTATCCATGATGAGATTAGTAGGATAGCAAAGTGTTTTAACTGATTTAACATTCAATGGAAACAAAGAATTGAAGACTACACACATCAAACAATAGATGTTTAAGGAATATATCTGTGTTTTCACCATACATGTATCATCAGACTCCATCATCATTTGAATAATTGAGAAGATTTTTTAGTCTGTGCAAAGCAGGGACTTGTAGATTGATTCAGTTCAAGACACATCTATCTGGCGCAACATTACTCTATTGTACACAAACTAAATGTCATTTAAACTTGTTCTTTTCAGTAGTTTGTACTGTCTTGCAGACAATATAAAAACACTGCATTAAGTATCTCAGGTATGAAATCTTATGTATTATTATTAGCCCAAACAACGGTCTGAAGTTGTCAAGTTGAAAATACCCCCGGTAGTTCCAGTTCACTTTCAGTCAAATGATGACTATGCTGTCTGCTACATCATCAACAAGTTCTCATTGAATCCCCTGGGATGCATACCATTCAACAAATGCTTTAAGCAAGTGAAACCCATTTGCTCACAAATATTTGAATCACAGAATAAGCCAGTTTCTATGTGTATGAGTTTCAACGTAACAAACAGAGAAACATTACTGCTAAATGTATGTATGTATGGAATTATAATCTAAAGTGTATAAGTTCCCACTTTCTCATATCAAATTGTTTGTTTGTCCTTCACTGAATCAATGAGTAAAAATAAAATGTACATTAAGTAGTTGATTATCTATATTTGTCCATACTGTGTAGCCAGACTATAACATTCAGTGCATAGTGTGTAGCCAGACTATAACATTCAGTCCTGTACAGGTATTCCACTGTCTTTGATCCTGATTTAATCTTTCACTTTAGTTCAGTCATAGTCGACATTTGGAAAAGTTACTTGGACCAGTGTTTTACTAGGGTCCCCCTAGGTACATGTACATCAATGCAATCTTAATGTGAATCTTAAATATTAGCTAATGATATAAAAAACATATTGACTAAGAGAGATCCAAGAGTTATCCAGAGATTTAAGATACTCTATCATTTTGGCAAGGTTCTGAAATTTTTGAGTCAAAAGACTAGAAGGAATTTTTAATTGGTAAAATTTGGCCTTTGCTCACATGTTAAAACAATTTTTGCTCTCAATACAAAAGTTACAACAGCTTTTCTCAACAGCAGTATTACTATTTGTGTAACCATTTATTATTTTTCAATGAAAATAATCAAATGACCTCAAAGAGGAGAACTGTCATTTTAGATTATCAATCACAGTCACTCCTACAGAGGTATTTACTTCCAATGATGTATGCTTACATTCAGTGATAGCCCAGTCACATACTGGCAATCAAAGTTTTTGTTGAGTTTGTAGTAACATGTACCTGGAGTACAGGAGAAAATTGGATCAGATCAGAAAGATTCCCCATGTGGCCTTTGTACATCAACTTCACACTGATGCAGATTACATTTTCACTTGTACTCAATCACATACTTTCTGTTTTCAAGTGCTAGGCTGTCACCCAAGATAGCTCTTTACATGTTTCTGTGAGTCTGTGTGTTCAGTGTTTTCAGGATTTGTAGGTGTCTGTATGGCATGCTGAGATTATGAAAAACAAAACCTACAAAGCAATATGTGTCCTTATTGTACACTTAACATGCCTCAGACACAACTTTTCTTTGACACAACAAAATGAGTCTCTGTACATGTATTGATTGTAAATTATCGATGCACAGAAATTCATGAATTGCTGCAAAAAGCTCAAACTCTCATGTCAGGGAAAACTATGATCCATTTACTGTGAGTATTTGTATAAGCCATCATGGGGAGTTTTCATTTATAATTTAATTTATTAGTACTTTGTGCCCTGTGGGCACAAAGGTACTAATGTGATGACGCGGCCTCTGCTGTTGCATACAGTGGGCCGTATGCTGTGGACGCAGGTATCTCAAAAACGCTTCAGTAACTTTTTCTGAAATTTGGTCTGGTGGTCACTTGGGCATGTATCTCAAACGGTCTTTTTTCTTTTTTTGATTGAATCATTTTAAAGTCACTTTTTTAGCTTTTTTCTGAAAACCACTATTTTCAATTTTTCCTCAAAACCACTGATTTGATTATTGTGATATTTGGCATGGGTGTTCGTATAGTTGCAATGCCGTCAGAAATGTTCAAAATTTGGTGATACATGCCTTGTATTATTTTTAAACAATATTTTTATCCATTTTTATTTTATATTTACTTGATTTTGCCTCGCTTTCGTTAAAGCTACTGTCTGCGCATGCGCACAACTGTAGGACAATTCTGAGTTGAAGAATCGAATCGGACGCCATCTTGTGTCTCGGTGTGGGTACATCTTTTACGTCGTGAACGTTTCACTGTGTGTTTCAACATGTTCTATAGTTATGAAGTTGACAGTGATGCACTTTTGCGGCTGTCGTGTTTTTTTGGAACGAAAGGCGCCTTTGATCGACTGAAGAATGATGGCCTCCGTAGGCGATAAACACCGGTACCGGCAGGCATATCAGTTCTACTGAGGAAGCAATCCACTGGCCCGTATAGGTCAGGGGCTCACTTAGGGAAGAACCACATGATTCCGGGGGGGGTATGGAGGATTTTGAGAAAAAAAAATGTCACCAGGTGAAATAAAAGAAGAAAATTAAGCCTGTAATGGCTTGAGAAAAAAAAATTCTCATAACAGACAGAAATAAAAAAGGAATTGTCACAATGCAGTTGAAATGAGCAAAATTTTGGAAACTTCATCCTCATGTATTCTTTGCTGGCATGCTGCCATAGGCAGCGCAAATGTTTTTACCACAAGCAATTCTTATGTGTTTTTTTTCCCAGCGCTTACGATATAAGCATTCACTACTTTACACCTCAGTGCACTCGATGTTTCCCTTCCCTTTTCTGACCCAAGAAATCATATTTCAGGATTTCTGTTGCAATATCTCAATGGTATAGGCAATATCTAGATGGGACTATTTGACTTCTGTAAATTGTGAAAATTTAAAACACAAGACAGGAGTCAATAAACTAGTGTTAAAACCAATACATTATTCTCTCAATATAAATACGTTAGAAAGATTACAAGTTGACAATGAAAAATTGAGGAACAACAAATATAAAGAAATACAATGTGTGAGCCTTGTTTCTCTGACCACAAAAGATAACATCCCCCCCCTGAGAACTTAAAAGGAATTGACTATTTTAAAGAAAAGCAGGTATAGTAATGATCACAGTTGATTTGCCAAAAAAGTGTTCTACAATTGAAAGTTGTATATATACTAGACTTTCCATTTTGTTTTCATTTGTTGGAATGTAAAATGAATACATAAAACCATCCTGTGATATGTGAAACAGTGGCTTAAATTTGAAAATTCACTGCTACTCCATTTGAAAAAAAAAATGATGCAGGTCTGACAGTAGAAATAAAAAAAATGCTGTCTCTCTGACCAAAAAAAGTTCCCATACCCACTTCCTGCATACCCCCCCCCCGAAATCAAATGGGTCACCCCTTAATATGCGCATGCGCATATAACAAGTTAGCATTGTTTTGCAAGGACTTACGCCATCTTGTTTCTCGCGTCTGGTGCGAATCTTGACGTTTTTTGGGGTTTTTAGCGTGTATTTGATGATGTTTTGTAAATATGGAGTTCACAGTGATGGTACTTTTGTTGCTGTCATGTATTTTTTGGCACGAAACGCTCTTCGATAGACTGAAGAATGATGGCCTCCGTACTCGGTACTCCCCAGTACCATTGCTTCAGCGAGGCAATCCCACCGGCGGCCCGTACTCATAGCAATATCTAGATGGTACTAATAGCTGGGTGAGAGTGAGGGAACGCTCTGTCCTTCTACCTCCATGTCATAACAAACTAGCGTCGTTTTATGTTGATGTACTGTCCTTTCGACATAGCGATAACTTTTAGTTTTCTGTTGCTTATTTTGGGTAATTTCGACAGTTGTGCATTGATTTTGACATCATTGTTGACTCCGATCGCTATTACATTTACAGTGCTGTGTGTTCCGCTACCCCGCTCACCACAGCCCTGCAAAGACCCGTACGTAGGGTGAGCGGGGCGATTAGCTGTAGCGGAACACACAGCATCGTACGCAGGGATGTTGACCGATTTACTAAGGAAGTACGCGCACTTCAGAATCACGGCATAATCCGACATGGTATAAATTTGGCATGATCATCAGATCATACATGATCCGAGATTGCACTTTAGCAAGGTCACGATAACTAATGTTGTTTGTTTCACTGTCGTTTAATACCTATATTTCCACTAAAAGACCATTAGAATTTCATCCTTGCTACTTTGAAATCGTGCACTGGCATGCATGTAGTTGTCAACATCACTATGCTTGAATGTAGTAGACTCTATACTATGAACATATCGACTGTCACTGCATATTGCATATGTGTGGAAGTCACTCCATATCATATCAAAAATGTAGTATTGCGACGTTTGAGCTGCCAGAAGCCAGAATTTACAGTTTACGAGAAAGTTATCTTACATGTAAAACTCAGTTCTACTGTGAACAAAATGCAAGCTATGTTGTATAACTATCGTGAATAGCATAATATTTTGTACCTATCACCGTGTCAGAAAATCAGAAGGAAACAACCAGTCAGACAAACTGTGGTCAGGATGATACTGTCCAATTTTAATATTTGTCTCTCGGCACACACCAGATACTCATGACTGTAAAACAACATTTCCATATAATTGTATATTCAGTTTTTATATTTAATTTGCTTTTCACCATATTGTATGTCCTTCCCTGCACTACATAATTCAAAACTAAATATTGTCTTTGGCCTATTCATACTTGAGGGGTAAGCTTATTTAGTCTCACACATTAAAGATGCACTGTTGACCTACAGAGTCCAAACTTTTTATCATTGTATTGTAGATAGGTGTACACTCCAAATACTAAGTACAAGTGTGGTGAGTGTAACAAGCAAATGTTTTTTAGTCAATGGCCCAAATTTATTTTCTATATGATGGACAATAAATACATGTGTAATCAATGCCAACAGTCCAGTTTAAGTAATTTGGTTTAGATTAGCCATTGGCTAAATTTTCTCCCCTTCTGTATTATATAAGTTCACCGTTTCCTGTTTTAGATATTGTTGATCCTATTGAGTCTATCTCTAATTCTTAATTCACTTTCATATCAGGGTTGTTGATACTTAGAATCCACACTTGAACTTATGCTGGAGCAGTAACCAACCAGTTCAAATAACTTTCATTCATGTCCAAACAATTTGACTTTTTGCCAAATTTCACATTTATGGCAAATAATAAACGGTAAGGAGGTACAAAGGACGTCGGTGCCCCGGGCCCCATGTTTAACGTGTGTCCATGGATGTGGATATATGGTGTATGAACATGATAACTGTATACATATGTTTATCAGAAGGTGTGTACAACTTGTGTAGCTTCAGGGATGTTATTGATATTCAATATGATGAATGTACATGTTGTACAGGGTATATCTGTTTAGACTGCAATACTGACTGTGGTTCATTCACATCAAGGACTGTGACAGACGATGATCTTCAAAGCATAGAATGTAAACCAATATCACTAATCACACACTGATCACTGAGTCAAGAAACAATTTAGTGTCAAAAATATGGTTTCTTGGGAAAAATTATGATTTCCAAAGATTTCAAAGGAATATGAGCATGTATTTGATAGCCCACTCAGTGTGCATATATCAGTAGCTTAAAAGAATATGGAATGGATAATTGTTTTCAATGTGCTCTATCAGGTTGCACAGATGTATAGAGTGACATAAGAATATAACTTTTGAACTTATTTCCTTGTTGAATGTAAATATGTATTTCATGAACAAATCTGTTTTTTTTTCTTTCATTTTCCACAATAGCTACCTAACTTTCACATAAAAGCTAAATTTATTCCACATTGTTGCGGAGAATATATTAAAGTACAGTGTAGCATACCAGTATATTCTCTCTTTAACCTGATAATGTCAGTCTGAAAATGTAGACAGTATCAGATACATGTACTTGCAATTATAGAGTTCTCAGAGACATTATTGTCATTTTCATAAAGTGTTAAATTTATGTTATTTTAATTTTTCATCACAAATTGTACAGGTATTCGCTATCAGCGAATATTTTTCAGATGCACATTACACTTTTGTCCTAAAACAAAGGATAATGTTTGTCACTCGTCAGTTCATACAGTCAATTACCCCTATAAGAAATAGCTCAGTCATGTAAGGTCATTTTCAGCACAGCTGTATATTCTAGTAATTTAGGTATCTTATGTTACATTTTTATTTGATATTAGTGTGTATGGTATCTTAGCATGATTTCCAAGATTCTGAAATTCCTCATCTTGTCATCCTGCCAATTGTTCACCCTACATCATTAGAAAGTGCTGCAGGGCTATGCCTAGCCGGCGGAAATGCTCTTTGCCAACACCTAATAGGGTCATTAGTCTAGTGTATCTCAGTAAAACCACGGTAACGAGGCATGGTTAAGGTCTATTTTTGTCCTTTTCTCCCTTAAGAAATGTCAACGCTAACAGAATGGAAAATCAAAAACCTTTGAGTCATTGCCACTTTGTCCTCTAGATACTCTCTTCATACAAATTTTGTCTGACCAATCAGCAATGAGTGAACTGTTCACAACATCATATTTGTCAGTGTCTGGCTTTAAGCCCACAGGTGACTAATGATAAGATCAGAATCAATGCATGGTGTTCCTCAAAGATTAAAAAGTCATTCCAGTTTTAAGCTGTCTAACATAAGGTTTGTCCCAGCTGACTGACTGTTTCACATCTTCACAATATTTAAATCAAGAACTTTACAAACTGTAAAACTTCATTCTTCAATAAAACTGTTTGACATTGCTGTCAATTGTGTACATGCAATTTGATCAGTGTTCAGTGATAAGAGTTGTTTTACAGCAAGCATTTATTACAACGATGTGGAAGTATTACAGCTCATTAATATGCAAAATTATTTGCTGGCATTTTTTGTCCCAAGTTAAAGGCTTAGTGAGACATGCAGCACCTATTGACCACCTGCTATGAAAAAAACATGCAAATTGTGTATTATCATTATTATCCATGGTGAAGCATATTACAAACATATAATGCATAACTGAGGTTCATGAATATTCTATATAATTATCATCTAATTTGCATACTGAATACTTGTGAGCTCATGAAATGAATAATGTGTGTTGCACTTGAAGTATGACTGATAAAATACTGTTCAGCAAATGGAGGGAAATGGTATTTAACCCTTTGAGCACCAAAGTCAATTTTTGCCGCCTGTATAAAATGTAACCCCAATCAATTTTTTCAGATTTTTGCTAAAATTTTGATAAAAAACTGAAGCCAATGAAATGTGATGGCCATTGGTCAAAAATTATCACAATATTTCCAGACAAATTCCTAAAAATTGGTAAAATGTTACACTAACAATTTGGTGGGAAGAAATTACAGCACTCAAAGGATGAACAGTATCTGAGACAAAAGTCACTGCTAAGTCAGTTGTGTAATCTGTAGATCTTGTATTCCCAGTCTTATTTAACTGATTTATCAGAGAGAGAGAGAGAGACCGAGAGAAATTGCAATTATAATACCTTTTAAATTGCTTGTTATACATAATGGTATTCTGCCTGCCTCTTCTATGTATCATGTTTTCTTCAGGACAGTTTCTGAGTACAGGTACTCGATGGTTATCTTAGAAACAGCATTTATATCAGAAAACCTTGGAGCAATCTGAATGTCACGAAATGCTGCAATTCAATTTCCAGTCAGAATTTATTTGGTTGTGTGAAATGTTCAAACTATTTATAACAAAAATAACTCTTCAATCCGGCATATGAATCGTGATGTTGTCATATATATCAGTGTATTTTATGTTTTCTCATGCTGTATGATACAAAGATCTATACTTTGATTCAACATGTAATGCAGTGCAACATACATGTACCGGTATACCGTATACAGTAAGCTGTGTGGGTGTAAGATATTGAATTTTTCAAAACTGAAAACAAGAGCAAGCTCATCGTTTTGACAACTTCCTTCACATATTCAGCCTGCGGCAAAGACTGACACACAAACTAGTGAAGAAACCATGACAAGGAGTACAAATAAAAACACATAAGAAATACCTCATCAGAAAAAAACACATTTTTGCATAGAGCAAAACAGATTTCTATGTTTGTTTGTACATAATTTTCTGTGTGCAATTGTCAACTCTAATTCATGGATTTTTCTATTGCATGTGTCATATCATAAACAACCCATACCGGTGAATATGTTGAGTGTTTGAAATCAATGCAGGTGAATTTGAAAGTTGCCACTCACAATCCAAAAATTGAAAAACACATGTAAATGATCGATGCTGTTCATTATATTTAGTTTCCCCTGCCCTTCTCAACTCCCAAACTAAAAAATAGAAAGTCTAAAAACATAATGAAAATAGTGACTGAACTTTTGGCTATTGCATTCCTTACCAGCATGGCAGTAGATACCAGCATGGCAGTAGGTACAATTGTATGTACAGTACATGGCATCTCAGTACAAAGACATACATGTAGTTACGTGAGCATTTATTCCACAGCAGTTCATTGAATAAAAGTATTGAAATCAAATATTACAAAATAAACCACCTTGTCAAAGTAAAGATTGGTGATATTTACTTTTAAACTGAACAGTGTTTAAAAGTTTTAACCTTTATCAAAGACAAAGTAACATCACGGTATACCGGTACACTAATAGTGAGAGGACTGTAATTATCCAGCAAGCCATTCTCTCTGCAAGACACTTGACACATTATGCAGATGATCATGTCCCTAAAGTTAGCCTTACACCAATTATGAATATTGAAATGGAAATTCAAAGCTTGTGTCTAAAATTCCTCTTAAAAAATAACTGAGAGAATTTTCACATATCAAATATCAGCAATGGCAGATCATTAATTTGTAATTTCATTTTACTTCATTGCAGAGTATTAGCTTTCCCCTCCGTATTACACACATCACATTTGACATACAGTATTATTAAAGTGGACTTTTCTTCACATGTGTATTGTATTAGCTGGAGTGTATTATAGAATACTTGTGTGATTGCATGTTAAATTTTTTCCAACATTATATATTTCAGTAATTTGAATCTAGCATAGTACCATAATTCTCAAAGTCTTTGAGAAATAAATGAGAGTTCATGTTTCACAATACATGTACATGTTATCTGAAGGCAGGTACCGTAGATTGGAAGACAAATGGCTTTTAAGTAGACAAAGCAAATCAGCCAGCTTTTGATCATTTTGACAGGCAAAATTTTCACATCTTCAAAGTGTTCTTTTTTTTCTTTCTTTTTTTTTTTATAATTTCTTTTTTATTTCACACACAAAAAATACACAAGAAAAGGAAAACCTACAGGAGCAAGAAAAGCCACAGGACAAAAAGAAAGGAAAAACAAAAAGGAAAAACAAAATGTACGAGTTCATAAAACATTATGGAGTAAAAAAATATCCCACTCAAAGTGTTCTTAAAAATTGAAATAAATTTACTGATGTTGAAATCCTGAATACAACCGTTTATAGATATATGTATATATGAAGCTGCCTGTGGCCCTGCAGTTAAACTTTGATGCAAAGGTTGTAAAAGCACACACAAAACCAAACATAACCATATGGTGTGAGAAACAACAGAGGAACCTGTTTGATAATGGGGAGAATGATATACCATATGTTACTGATAAGTTACAACATCACAGTGCAAAGTGGAAAGTTTGTGTATGTTGATATGCACAATCTAACTTGCATAGTGTGCGCATATTGGCAAATAATGTGTCTTGAGCTCTGAAGTTTGTGATAGCAATATCACTAATAGCATCTGTAACATGATATCATAAGAGAAGTATTACTGCCAATACTGATTAAGTACCTGTTAATACACTTGAAGTGCTTGGCAGTAGATGATGGTTGATATAAAGTACTAACACAAATAGTTTACCGCTGATGATTAGAAATAGAATGTTGAATGTTGATTTCCTGAAATACTGAATTGTTTTCCAATTTAGAATCCCACACCTTAGTTTGCCAATGAGACAGATAATCAAATAAGTTGACTTTATCACAGCCGTCAATTTTAACTAGGTACATGTATTAATGAAAAGGACACACTGTTGAGTCACGCAAATAAATCAGTGTTAAGTTTGTGATTGTCTTTCTTTCTCATTCTACCATGTGTATAAGGTTGGGGATGTTCCCAAAATGACAAATGGAAAAAAACCAAACGATGATTGGACGCTGCTGAAAAAATCACCAAAGCATGAATGTTAAACTACGATAGCTCAAACGTTTTGTTTGTTAAGATATGGCTACCCTATTTGTAATATATATACGGCTACTAACTCTATTGTAAAAGCCATGTGTTTAAATCATCTCTGTACTGATTAAAATATGAAGACTTGTCCATAAATATCTAGTATGTAGCTCACAATTGTGTAAACAAATTTGTATAGTTTCACTGTTTCAGCTTACATGACAATATTCACTGTAATGTTCATATCCGGGTTCAGTATCTTCATGTACCGGTATGACTAACTTCCAATGTAAGGATTTTATGGTGACAATATCACATGGAAATTTGCCCTATCTACAGGTAGTGTTGTATTGGCAATTGCTGTTCCGTTTTCATCGTGCCTTTCTCAGATAAAGTAATTTCCGTTGCGCTAGCATCAGTACTCAACTAGATGAAGTTATCAGCAAATTTCTGCCAATTAAATTAATTAATGTCCTTATCCAATAATTCCTGGAGCTCATGAATTTAATTAACCATTATGTAACCTATCGGTATACTGGTACTTGTACGTGGAATGAATTGAATCATTTTTCACTTGTTACAAATATAGTTAGTAGATTTATTGAAAGTATAGAGTTTATGGAACACTCTGTGTGTTAAGCGAAGGTAGTATGCACCTTGAAATGAAAGGACTACTCTAACTTTTGCTCAAACTCAATCTGATTAAAATCCAATGTAGTGATGGTTGGTCTTTTTATACGCTATCATATTATGGTCTTTTTGCTGGAAAAAAACTATAATACGATAGCGTAAAAGATCGACCCAGTAACATCAGATTGGCTTAAACTTCCTCAAGGAAACTTTCTACCATTCTGTTTCAAAATGAAGAATGAATTCAGGGTTCATCATGCAAATTTTGGTACTAGAGAATATTGTGAAAGATAAGAGTCCAAATATCTGTCCAATAGGCCCATTCTACATTACAGTAAATTGATATGAATGTTTATGTATCACTGAATAATGAATAAACTTTTCACTGTGAAAACCTGTGTAACATGAACACCTTGTTAACTAAGTTAGTACATGTAAAACATCCATAGGAATTAACCAGTGTATTGAGAGTGATTTCTGTGAAGAATGGTAACTTGCAGTGTCAGTGTAACGGTATAACTGTGGTGTCTGTAGACAGGTGTCATGTACAGTACGGTGGCAAACACACGATGTGTGATGCAAACTGTACACTCTCAATCAATCAATCAATCAATCAATCAACCAATCACAAGAAGGCAGACATACATTCATACTGGGATGTAGGATAATCTGAAATGGAAAATAGCAGATGCCAGTCTAGTCCCTTGCAATAGATGTTCTCAATTGAGAGTTGAAATAAGTGAACAAAGCAATAATATGTCTGGGGTGCAGTGTAAACGTAAGTGATTAAACATATCATTACAGTGCTTAATACCAAACCAGTTATCTTTCACATCCCTTGTGTAAAAAATTCAATTTCAAACCAAAGTGATCAGTTATTTGATTTTCCACAAGGCTTTGCTTGCTTTGAATTTCAGACTTTCATCACTGATGTGTTTGCTTTAATCTCAGTGTTTTTAATGATACATGTTATAACACTGTTCCCTGAAGTAAATACACGCATTGAAAACTAGCACTTGAGCTACACTATACAGCGACATGTACCGGGTATGTACATCTATGGAACTAGGGCTAGAAAGAGTTCAGCTAATAAATTGTGGTGAGTCAGTGAAAGACTAACACTTGCACACTGTTCAACTGTTTTCTTTATCAATTTTTAAGTTGTATTTAGTAAATTAAAAATAAATATAGCAATGAATGTAGCATCAGAGTTTTGAATATGAAATGAAATATCTGTAGATACTTAGGGATGAAAATTACACACTGAATACTACATGAATTACAAAGCATTATTCTAAACATCTCTTTCCCCTGTGAAGACAATCAAATTCCTTAACCCTTTTCCTGCCGAGCGCCCCTGTCCGTTATCCTGCCAAGTCGGTCAAAACCGGCCCCCTTTTCCGTGTCTACAGAAGATAGGCTCTCCTGCACGCTTTCCTGCCAGGCATTTGGCGGGAAAATACCGCATTTTCGGGGTACGATTACCGACCATATACGTGTTAGACTTCAAAAATTTTTGCATGCCCGTATAGAGGGGCAACCGCTGATGAGGTTGTGTCCAGAAAATGACGAGGTCACGGGCGTTGTTTGCCCCGGGGGACGTGCACTTTTATGCCCTTTTCTAGCTTACTTTCGCGGAAGTAAAGCTCGTTCGCCGGCACGCACGGCCACACCGGGGAAACATCACCTCGCTCGTGGGTTAGTAGAAGACCCAGGGGTTAGTGCTATGGGTGCGGCAGCACCCTCGAACCTGTCCTGTTTCCCCTGGGTTGTGTCACTTGGCCACGTACTTTGAACGACTTGGAAGAGTCGCACAGTGCAGTCCACTTTGACGTAGTGTCAACGACATAGTTCCGCCATTGAAGGAAGGCGTGTACGTAGTTTGGCCAGTTCAGTGCACACTTAGCTCGTTAGTGTTACCGTTTCCTAACAGGTTAGTTGGCAGTTGTTTCTAAGGTGCAGTTTTGTACCACCTTAGCTCTGGACAGTGCAACTGCACCATGCACTAACCCAAACGACAGATGGTCGGTACAACGTCTACGTCGCACGAGCACAGCCTCCGTTGGGCTGTGCCCCTCCCACATGATACAACGCACGTTCATCCATTACTATAGCGTCCTTACGGATCTGCCAAAAACGAAAGTGGGGGTAAAAAGAAAAGAAACGAAAATATGCGATCCATAGATAGTATTTTATTCGGGAATAATTTACATTATGCCGAACAATAAATCTCGGAGTCTGTCTCGACGTCCGAGTGCATGGTCCGTGTTTCAAAAATTAAAAAGGGGGGTGGCAGATCCGTGTTACAAAAATAATAATCGGGGGAATTGTACAAAATAATCAGTCTAAACAAAACAAAACAAACGAAAATATGCGATCCATAGATATAATTTTATTCGGGAATAATTTACATTATGCCGAATAATAAATCTCAGAGTCTGTCTCGACGTCCGAGTGCATGGTCCGTGTTACAAAGATTACAATCGGGGGATTGTACAAAATAATCCGTGTTTCAATTTACAATCAGCGGGATCGTAAAGCACAAACAAACGGCACAACCGTGCTCAAAATGTGATCATGGTCCGTGTTATAATACAGTCAAGCCACTGTAAGGCGAAGCTATCCCCTGTCCGTTATTTACGTCGGGTTCTCTTGCTGATGGGTGTCGTCGGGGCTGTGTGAGTAGAGGTCTGCACGCCAACGCTCCTCTTACCTCGTAGCATCATGCGATGATGAAAAGCCGCAAAACACTCGCCCTCGTGAAGATGAACCCCGCACAGACTACATCCTTTGGACGTCTCAGACAGTCGTCCGCTCGCAGTGGTCTTACCCTCTCTGCTGCATACTTTACAGCATTTCTGCCGCCCCTCCAAACGGCTGACAACGTGCATCGGCTGATTTTGTGGAT
Organism: Ptychodera flava; assembly: GCF_041260155.1. Lineage (NCBI taxonomy): Eukaryota > Metazoa > Hemichordata > Enteropneusta > Ptychoderidae > Ptychodera > Ptychodera flava. The sequence goes on along the minus strand of NC_091929.1, from coordinate 48,624,849 downwards.
GTATGTACGAGGCAAGAGAAACGGTGGCCTCGACCTCTCTCACACTGGGCTGCGATCGCCCACAATAACCGCCAATGAGTTGTTTCCCGACACGCAGATGAAACATCTTATGGGTCAGCTTACTATCAGGGTGTACATGCTTGAAGCATATATATGCATTTACCAAGGCAACATCAATCAGGTAACATGCCAGATATGTCCACCATCTGTGATTCTTGCGCCCAGTGTGAAAGTACTTGCGCTTCTGGTTGGCTCGGTCGACACCTCCCATGTACCGGCGATAATTATACAGCGACAGAGGCACTTGTCGCTGCTCGTCTCCCTCCCCCACTGTCACGCACTCCAAGGGTGGATAGACCGTATTCAAGATCAGCACCTGAGCGTTACTATCCTGATAAGCAGTGATGTTAAGACGAGAGTCCGTTCTGGTCGTGGCTTTCATATCCCCAACAGACAGAGGAAGGCGCTTCCTCTTACCCGGCGGAATTAATTGAGGGGGCATGGTGCGACGATTACGGCGGTTAAAACTCCCGACCATGTAGATCCCGGTCTCCATCAGCTCTCTAGCAGTAACGACCGTGCTAAACAGGCTATCACAAAATAGGCTGTGATTATATCCACAAAATGGCTGGACCAGCTCCATCGTAATTCTTTTCACCACACCTCGCTCCTGCCGTCTCCCATCAGTCCGATCCCGAAATTTCACACCTAGGTACGGTGCAAAGTTGGCGATGTATGCAGTGGTGGAGTCGCATAGCTGCCATATCTTAAAACCGTCTCGGTCAGGCTTATGCGGTAATCTCTGCTTAATTTAGAACGGCCCTTGAATCGCACCATGCCCTCGTCGATGGAGATCTCTCTACCCATCTTATAATTATTTACGCACCTGTCAACTATGGGCTCCATCCATGGATTGATTTTATAAAGGGGATCCTCCTGACACCGACGTCGGCGGCGTGCCTCATCAGGATCACGACGTGGATCGTTCTCTGGTCTGCCAGATGAAAATATCGCATAAGCTGCTGAAAGCGACTGCGGGTAATCACAGTAGAAATACCCTGGTTTCTCAGAAATGGATCGCTAGACCAATAATCCTCCACTGATGATTTACGGTCGATACCCATACAGACTAAGACGCCAATGAACGCCTGCACCTCTCGGTAGTCAGCGTTACGCCAGTATTTATCGATCTTTTTAGCGATATATCGCTGGTGGAACTTGGCGTATTTATTAGTCTCGTCCTTTGCCAATCTGATCAGTGTAGCTGGAATAAACTTAAAAAAGTAATCGATCTCACGGGAGTGGCTGGGCAAGGTGAAAGTCGGTCCTCTCTCATGGTCAAAATCGATCTCCTCAAATATATTAGCATCGGTAGTTTCCGACATACGCCAGACAGGAGGGGTGTCATCCTCCGCCAACACAGCAGCAACGTCATCATCGTCGTCAGAGCTTGCCTCACCTACATACTGCCTGTCATAAAAGTCATCGTCCTCTGCCGCATCCTCGTCAACCTCCGAGTCGGACTCAGCGGTGATATCACCATCGTCTGGGCGTCTGGGCCTGAACTCGCCCGTAGCGGCATCAAGGATCATATCTGGCTCAAAATCAGGTGGGCTATCCTGATAACGAACCCTCCGCACTATCTTTTTCGGCGGGGACATCGCAGCACACGAAACTATGGCAGGAGCGGGCTGGGCAGCCTCTGCTGATGACGAGGACTCAAGCTCTTTCGCACTGGGCACAGGAACCTCTCCTGACGCAGGATGAGGGCTCATGGTGCACGCAACAGGTGGTGTCTCTCCCGGAGCAGCCGGGGAAGAACCAATGGCATCAGCCGTCTCGTTACTAACTGTCTCACTAGCAGCAGCAGACGTAGTCTGTGCAGGTGAAGTATCTCCCACAATAGCAGCAGATGTCTCTGCAGGTGAAGTAGTCTCTCCCGGAGCAGCCGGGTGAGAACCACTGGCAACCGGTGACCCACCATCATCATCGGTAGAACGATCAGTCTTACGTTTACGCTTACCACTGGGCTTTCTAGATGGAGATAGCTTCGCCTTACGGGCGCGTTTCTTGCCCGACTTCTTCGAACGTTTACTAGGCACATCACAACGATCGCTACCACTACCGCCCGGAGACTCTGCATCTTTGAGCTTCAGTCGTCTGCTCGCCTTCAGAAAACTTTTGCGGTCCGTCAAGCTCATGTCTGGAACAGTGTCGACAGACTAGCAGGTCCCACCCTTTTAAAGCCACAGGGAAACAAAGCCCTGGACATGATTGGACGCAGGGGTGTTAATATATGCAGCCACCTGTTATTATAATGAACCTACGGCAATCAGTCCACCAACCGGTGCTGACATTCCTACCCGTCATGTAAATTGCCTGTCCGTACCATTTGATATGCTAATAATACTCGTTTGCAATGCAAATCCCTCGAGCACTTAGCATACCATAGTCAATGTCATTAGCATCTCAACTTGACATTCCGTCCAGCTGGGTACGTGCATGCGCACCTGCCACCCAAGGACGTTGGCCCAAGCCCATGCTCAGTACGGGTGGGAAACCCGTATCTTTAACCTCATGTCACTTCTAAGTACGCCCGAGCAAGGCGTATTGTCATCCAAGTCGGTGACAAGCCAACCCGACTGATCGCCCATTAAGCAGTAATGGACTGGCCGTCTCGTTCTTGTACGGCAACGAACAGTGCTTCAGCGGCTTGTTTAGGTCATAACCGTTGCCTTCCGAGCGGCTTACCCAACTAAGGCGGTCAAAGAGGAAGGATACCAAAATTGTCAACAGCTGTCTCAGCCTCATCCGTTGAGCAATCATGGCTCCTTCAAATAACATGGCCAGCACGTCTACGTCATCAGCGGTGATGACGACCCGTCATTGACGCCCGAGTGCGTAAAACTCGGAATATACCGACAGGTACCTCTACCTGAGTCGGTTATACCACGGTATATCCAAACACAGGTCTGCCAACTCCCGTTAGACTCGGCCGTTAGCCGAACTTCACAGGGACAACATAGGCGTAACAAGTCGGTGAACAACGGTTCACGCACCTAACCGCAGCCGCCAAGTCAGTGAACAATGGGATCGAATTTCGAGGCCTTGTTCGTGAATGGCAAGGCTGAGGCGGTGTGTTTCGTTGCACGGCTTGAACGTCTAGAGCCAAGTGTAGCCGACAACGTCCGACATCTGACTGGGTAGTCTTTTCGAGAAGGTAACAAGTCGGTTAAAAGCGGTGGTTACCCTTCACAAATGTCGCTCAAGTCCGTTCGGATCAGTTCCATGTCAGGGACTAATCAACCCGAGTCCGTCAAAATCCGTCCGCACTTCCGTCAATCAGGACTAAGTCCGTGATTTTCGTCTCGCACCATTGGCAAAAATTGCACCGCCAGCTGAGGCGGTCTTAGGCGGTTGCCTTATAGATTAGCATTGCCGAGACGGTCAATTTCGGCCGCAATCTATGTAGTGGCTCAGAGCCAAGTTAGACCAAACTCCGCTAGGATACGTCACCGTGCTAACCTGCCAAGTACGCTACTCGTCCCCAAAAAAAAAACCAGTCCCCCAACGGGGTGGGGGACTGGCTGGGTAGCTTCTGCACCTTTCCCTGTCCTTGGACTCCCTGTGAACCCATTTCCAGAGCAAACGCCGTTCCTCGCCCAAAACCTGTCCTCGTACGACCCTAGCGTGAGCAAGAGTTTGCTACACGTAGTTCCGTCGACTAGGCAGGAAAGGGGGTACCAAAAAGTAGCCCGATTTCCACCGCCTTAGGAGAATAACGGCCGTGGCTGCTCAGCTTTTAGCTACACCGAATTTCAAGCGGATTTTCACCGACTTGGCAGGAAAAGGGTTAAACCAACATAAGTTGTTTATATTTATCCACTGTTCCATTGTACATTTACATGATTTTTGGTATTGTACCTTACCTGTCATCATTACTATGTGGTACAAATATCCTGCATTTTATGGTGGAATTTGACCAAACCATTGAGCTGTGCTTTGAAAGACACAAACAAACACACATGATGAATTTATACAAGGCCATCATTTGTCATCGGTCTTGGATTGATCTCTGTGCATTAGTAAATTAAAAGTAATTAATATTCTGTGTTCATGCTACATTGATGTCTATGTTTTCCCTAGGGTCAGATTAAGGGACACAGTAAATGTTGGTGTAATATCTGTATCATAATAGTGTGGAAACACTTGTGCTTTCAACACTCATTAACAAGTTGATTCATGTGCAAGGTCAAAAACTATTGCCATGTACCAATACTGAGAAATCACATCAAAGTAGGTATTGTATCCACTCCAGATATCAACTATGATTATGCTTCAATGCAGTACGTTCTATTGAAATAAAGTGCTATATCAACAGCATACGACTTGAGATATTGAGTGCCTGGAAACTGGAAAATGTTACCTTTCTCTTTCAAAATCAAGAGTAAAAATCTGGGGTCGCAGGGCAAATTTTGGTACTTGAGAAACAAATTACCTAACATGTACTGATACTTGAATTTCAAAATGGCTGCCATTCCTAAGTTAACTCTATATTTTAATAAGGAAAAATTAAATTTTAAATTTTCACATTAATAAGACGGTGAAAATTTTATTAATTTCACAAGCTTCAAAGTGAGTCCTCTGAAGTATTAGACTTTGAAATGTGTAATATCTGACCCTATGCACATTATACCCCAAAAGTGAAATTTCAATAGAATTTTGTGGAGTGAATTTCTTGTCCACAAATTGTAAACGCTGAATACAGATTTCAAATAAAATAATCACTCAGACTATCATCACATAAACTAATTAGATATATCTCTCTTGGGGAAGGTAAGAAAAATAACTGTGGTTTGCCTGTACTCTGAATTACCAGTAATTTGTAAACAGAACGACAAAATTGTACAATTCTATACAAATTGATGAGTTACTGCATAGCTAATGAAAGTCAATGAAAATTCCTTTTTTTTGGTCAGCTGTTTGTCAGTGAGTCCTGGCATGTCCCTTACTGCCAGTAGTGTTACTGTTCCAGATACCAGTATACACAGATAAAACATTCTTTATATTTTTACAGTTTTCCAGTTTGCAGAATCATTTTTTCAGACTTATACAATCAAACAATCAGGTTTCTGCTTTTAACTCATCTTCTTTCCAGATTACTTATTTGCAATCATTAATATTTTTCCCGTAAATTTGAGATATAGATCCCTCACTTATCTTGGTACACATAATTCTGCTTTGATCAAGTCTGAACTAGTTTTCAGGTCAGTGATTTTCTGTGATCAGTTATTTTTTCAAAATTTGCAAATTGGCTGCATTGCACTTGAACCAAGTCAGCTGTGTCATTAATGAAATCTTTCTCTGTCAGCTCAGTAGTGTATCCGGCCATGGTTGTTGTCCAGTGAAGCAGACGACAAAAAGTGACAGTGCAAGTTTGGCAAAGTGCCAAAAGTACAGTGAGGAATTTCTAGAATGAGGATGAAACAGTCTACACTTGTGTTTGCAAAACGCGAAATATTAAAGTTAACCTTTATTTATTCTACAAGTCATTACCCTAAAATTTCCCTGGAAGCTAAATGCCCCCACCTTCCTTTATTGGTTTCTACATTAACCCTCTATGCTGGTTTAGGGGCCCGTTTTAGCACTGCAAAAACAGTATTTTATCATCTTTGGATTGAGCTCTCATCCAATCAGAATGGCGCATGGTAGTAGCTGTGAATCTACATTCACCTATGGTGATAAATCATTTACTTCAGGAAGCAAATGTGAAAAATTGCTTGTTGGAAAGATATTTTGGAATCACATTGAAAATGTAGCATCAACAAACCAGGATAAGATCAACATAGCCAGGTCTATTCTTGAATTCCAAGTTATGAGCTCTTTATGAACACATTTTAATCTTACCATCAGCCAGATCAAATTGGTCAAATTGGTCTCATCAGTGCAGTGGACTGTGCAGTTGTGTTTGCAAAAGGCTATTCATTAAATTAAACATTTATTAATTTTATTAATTCATTACCCCCAAACACCTAGCCCCAACCCCCCACCCCCCCCACCTGTATTGGTTTCTACATTAACCCTCTATGCTGGTTTAGGGGCCCGTTTTAGCACTGCAAAAAAGATATTTTGGAATCATATTGAAAATGTAGCATCAACAAACCAGGATAAGATCAACATAGCCAGGTCTATTCTTGAATTCCAAGTTTTGAGCTCTTGATGAACACATTTTAATCTTACCATCAGCCAGATCAAATTGGTCAAATTGGTCTCATCAGTGCAGTGGACTGTGCAGTTGTTTGGATCTGGTTTCTATGGAAACTAGGAAACATCCTTGAGTTAGAATTTGTCCATTGTTGAGTAGACTGTTTAATTGCCTGGAGAGCTGACCAGTACATGTACTGGTATAATTATAACAATACAAAGCTGTAATATCTCTATGGGTCAATACACCAGTATCATTATGGAGTCAAGGAGGAATTTTCAAGTAAAAAACTGTCCACTTCTTTGTAAGGAGTGATGTCTTTGTACCTGAAGTAAGTTGTTATATCATACTGGTAGACAGTAAAAATGTACTATATATTTATACACACACACAAACACACACACACACAGTGTTGCAGCCAGGACGCGGCCTTATGACAATGCCCCCAGGATGGAACCCACTGTCCATGATCAACTCGAGCGCATTCATTGGTCAACTAGGTTGGATGTAATTATTAGACCATGGTATAAGCAACAAACCTAAAATATGAACACCATAATACATGGTACATGTCTGTGAAGAGGGATGGAAAATGCTACATGCTCTCAGTAGCTGCAGCTTTAGCTTAAAATATGAAAACAGATTAAATGCAAAGCCCTCAAGCCAGCTTGTTGCGCCTTATCCCAGTTCTTAGATTGTTCAATACAATGCTGTTTGCTCAAATTTTTTATCAAAGTCGGTTGTGATTGAAGTTGAGTTGAATTCCACATCTGTTACCAACAACTATGGAACTGTGAATCTCTGGTGTTATCCTGTGCCAGTGGCTACAGTGCAGTCTTTTGTACAGTCACCAAGCAAACACAGTCCCAATGGATTAAAGTAGTGGACTCTGTTTGATCCATGGGATTTAAAATGAGCCTGTGTTTTATTTTCATACTTTTGAACTTTTTTGAAGAAGCTAGCAGTATGGTTGTAGAATAAAAATTTGCCCCTGTGTTATCTGATGAGGATTGAAAATCTAAGGCTAGCATAGCACTACAAAATAACACTCTACAAAGATGTCCCTTTACAGCAGCCATACTGGCCTGACAATGTGGCTGATACATATGTGTATTGGCAGGTCATTGCTACGTTACATTATCCTTTCAGTGTACATACACTTTCTATACCAGTCTGTTATTCTGTAGTACATTATTTTGTGATGTGATTCAGATAATACCAATGATGGGGGTGGGGGAGGGGGGGATTGGATAGAGTTGGGGAGCTGGGTGGCTAGGATAGAGTCAAACCTTGATTATTTTTGCTGTCATCAACATGGTAACAAGAATGCTGTATTACCGATTTTGAGTATCATGAAATCAATTTTACTGTATGTGAGTTTGATTCAGAGGCAAGAGTGAGTATTATACCCCAAATTATTATTCATGATTGTGGAAGAGATAAGTTTAAAAAGTTCCTTGATGAAAGATTTAGCCAAAGTTTAAAACTCAAATTCAAGACATGAATTGCCTTATACACTGTAACATGTTGACATCTATTTACTGCTAAGATTCTGCTTTGAAATGATCTCAGATTTTATTGTTGTGAATTTTACTGGAAAGCTGTGCCATGAATTTATCAGGAGACATACCGGTATTTTCATGAAGAGATTTCTTCCAGAAAGGTTAAACTGTCTCCACCTAAGGTGTTTATGTATATCTTAACATCACTGAGAGCAAGCATACATGTACATGTACATGCATGGATATATAATTCATTCCTTTCCAGCAGAATTATTTTATTATTCATAGAGAGTAAAAGTTCATACAACTGTGAGTGATGTCATGCACTCTCATTGTTCACTGACACTTCACACTTCAAATAGTTTGGTTCAACATGAAATATACATGTACGTATAGGTTATTTTTATGTTGTAAATTGTCATATTTGATCACAAGGTTTTTGACTAAATAGTATGTAAACAAGCATTGATTCTGGCAATTCTGTTATTACATTCCTGTATTTTGAACAAATAGTTTCATTGCATCACATACACACATATTGCATACTGTGTAACTATATATATATATATATATATATATATATATATATATATATATATATATATATATAATATATTACAGGTGTTGCTATATTCCTGTTTCAAAGTAATATATGAATTTTAACTTTTTCAAATTTACCTTTTTGTACATGTGGAGTGGCGAAAATATATGCATCTCTTAAAATTATTGAACTTGTAGAAAATGGCGACAGGTTTTACAGCCATGGGGAAAATTCCATGGCGTCTGCAATATTGCAATTTCATGATTGTTACATGTAATGAGTATGTGTGGTTGTGGGTGGTGGGTGGGTGAAACCATACATAATATGAAATCTTTGAGTTCACCTTGATACTCATGCCTAACATCAAAGTATTCTTGAAAGCTATTTTAATATCGTAACTTTAGATCAAGATACCGGTTTCATGTTGTTTGCCATGAAAAGAGAAGAGAAAACAGATAGGTCAATCCGGGAAGACTTCAGTCGATAAAATGATTTATTTGTAATATCAATAGCATATGTACAGAAAGTTCTAAAACCTTTATTATATTATATCATGCTACCATGCGCCATTCTGATTGGACGAGAGCAATGCTAAAATATTGTTTTAGCACTGATAGCGGTGGTAAAACGGGCCCCTAAACCAGCATTTTTGAAAATTGCCCAGTCGGTGCATTTGAACGATGTGGCTCTGAACTTAATCCGAAACAGTCCGCTTTGTTACAAAGACGGAGTTCGAATTTCGATACAGATATAAAGTATGGTTCTTTAACTCACCTCTTGGTGAAAATAAGCGGTCTATGATGAAAGAAATCTCCGAAGCAACACATTTATTTTGGTATGATGATGTACAAAATTGTATATAGGGTAACAGCGCACTGTGTACAGTTTGCTTGATCGATTCAGCAGGAGTCGAGACGCGACATACCGCTCTTTAAAACGAAGCTACTACTAGTATTCGTTCATACACAAATAAATTGAAACTTCCTCACTGTAACGGTACGTCAGATATTCCTTCCTAGAGTTTGGGCTGTAACAGACCAGGGTGTTCTAACGATGTAGCCCAAGAACTTGAGAAGTTCAAAATAACAATGCGATCATTCTGGCGACTGCGACGAAAATCGCCGTGTCAGCGTCCAGCTCTCGCTGAATCGGGCAACACACTCTGCTCGCATATTACAACTGTTCATACAGTCGCCGTAATCCATGTCTGGATTATTTCAAAACTGCACGTTTTCTGGCACAAATTATCCATCCAAAATATCCATCAAAAATAGAACCTGTAACCCCACTACACCACCTCCTCTGTCTGAATGTTACGACGGTTGGCGCACACCGGACTGACAGTGAATGAGACAAATCTATTTTTAGCGTACTACGCAAAAAAAAAAAAAGCCAGCGCTATCGTTTTTATGTAAATTTACGAAAAAAATTGTTACTTTTCCTTTTGCTTTGAACTCTTGACCCATTTCTGTGTCTGAAGCAGTTCGTGTTGCATGTAAATATTAATGAAATTTTGATGAACGTAATGCGTATGTTATCGTAGGATTGTGTTCGTGTGTTGTCAACGTAATCCACACTTATAAAAATGCTCGGTCTCGGGCGATGATTTTCCGACGTTCGATCTCTCAGACGTCAGTTTTCTGCATTTTGGGCTGCAACTGACGAAAATGCTGGACCAAGAAGACAAAGACACACAAGATGATATAATATAATAGCAATAACCCCCTTCGCAGTCGGGTATACACTCGATTTTGGTACAATTCGCTCCATATAGCACTCGCCTATCGGCTCGTGCTATATGTCGCGCATTGTACCAAAATCACGTGTATACCCTCCTGCGGCGGGGGTTATTGCTTAAGTAGAATTATTCTAGTGTGTTATAGAACAACACTGTAACAATTATTAATAGTACCGGTATACCAGTATAGCTGTCAAATAGTTCATATTCTGAGCTTATTACCATCCATTCTGTCTATTGGGATGCTTGATGCTCAGCCACATCAAAGGGTAGTGCCATTATCAATATGGTACAGTAACTTTTCAATTGTGTACTACATGTACTATAGGTGAAGTGAACCAAAGTAGATTTTTGTACTGGACTGATAGACTTTGTCATTCTACAAGAAAAGTTTGAATGAAGGAAACAATCTTGAATTGATCTCAGCATGAACCATCTGAAGTTAAAACCTAGCACTGACAAAACGATTATTGTTGTCTAATTAACAAAATGAAGAAATCACTAAATAAAACCCTTGATTCCTGATAAAATTTCTGAAAGGAAAAAACGTTAAAGTTGTTGACAGGTTATGGCAAGTCAACTCTGGTTGCTACATTTTGCTTTGAACATTTTACAGTAACAGACCCTAGGACTGTGTTTGTGAAAGACAGCGGATTGTCATTAGTCAGCATCCCCTACATGTTACTTGATTTCAAAGAAGTGCAGCATCTTGGCAGTCCCAGTCAGCTGTCGATGATATGATCCTGTTTGATATTTACTGGTGTTTTAATATCCTCAGCATTCATGTGGAACATGCATATTTGAATACGTGTATTTGAAACAACTGGCTAGTCATAAGTGGTCCAAAGTGTAAATTAGCATAGAAAAGACAACACCCAACTCTGACATCATCACATTGGTAAGCAGTTGGTTCCAACCAGACCTCACAACCTGTGGTTGCTCAGAGCTTGCAGCTTTGCTGCTTGTGGCATAAATCAAGTGCATAGGTTTGAGGTCTAGCATGTGAGACTACTCAGCTCCATGCCTGTACGTCGTTGTGCTAGGTATGGGTATATTCTGTATGAGCCATGATTTTCAAGGTTTTGTTTTGATCTTGACCAAACTGATAGTGATAGCTTCCTTGATGACATTCTATCAAATGACAAAGTTGAACAGGCAGTATTAGTCAGTCGTATTAGAATCTGTAAAAAAAGAGAAACATGATGAAATTTTGATTAGCAATCCAGATTATGTAGCTCTGACGATTAAGATCATGTGTCATTTCTTTACAGCCAGACTGATTACAATGCTGAAGATTTTGTCAACTTGTCCAATTATACAGGCACAAATTTTACATTTGACATTTGTTGATGAGAATAACATACCGATAGATATTACTTGGAATTTATATTTCCCTTTTTTCTTTTTCTTTTTTCTTTGCAGATTAGTGGAACGCTTTCTAATGGATGGATAGTATCCTTTGAACAGATCTGTCTATTTTTACACACATCTTATTTGTCATTCATTGGTGAGAGAGAACCACAAACCACTCTACTCATCAAATCCATTAGTCAATTGAAGAAGTGTGCTATCCAACAGAAGAGGGTTTTAGGAATTGGGAGTTAAGTCGTTAGCTGACTACAAGATGAAAGAGAGTTGCATCATGGGTAACCATGAATAATTCTCTTTCCTTCAGCAATATTCTTGTTTCTATAAAACAGTTATCTTGAACAAGAATGTAATTGATGTGCTGAGTTCAGGAAGATTACGTATTGCCATGGAAACAGACCTGCTAGAATTATGAAATGATGTAACATCTAAATCATCATTTGAAGACATCAACTTTCCATGCCTAGGATTTATTACATAAAATGAAGTATGCAACATACTTTCTCCTGGTAAACTGTTTTCTTAGATCAATATCATGGTCAGTACCAGTGTTCCCAGCTAAGGCTTATTCGTATGCAGTTGTGCAGTGTCTCCAACTGCTCTTATAGTGGAATTTCATGTTTGGCACTACTTATGTTTGAGTCATTTCAATCGGTATTAGTTTTGGAAACGATAAACATCAAAATTTTGGGCGAAAGGTGTGATTTAAGTGCCGATTTTACTTCTGCATTTTAGTTTTACTGCTTGGTGGCAGCACAGTTGCTACGAACACACTGTACACCTATCCATTCAGAGTACGTTGTGACTATGTGACCAGATTTACGTAACTCAGTAAATTAACGTGGATAGAGAAGACACAATATTGCTGCCTCAGTGGCCGCCATTCCCTTCAGACACCAAAGCCAATGTTGCACATCTGTTTGAAACCGTAGAGGGAATGCTGGTCAGTACACTGATTACGCTTGTCTAAGTTTATATAAAATTATCCTTGTGATTTGATTATGATTGTGATTTGGCAAATGATAATATCTCATTTGTTGAGCTTTCATGTACATTTGTTGGCGTATAATTTTAGTTTCTTCATACCTGTATACATGTATCAATCAAACTCAGTCTCCCCTATAACCCGATAAATAGTCCCACCATCTTCATAAGATCAAACCATCTTACTCTAACAAAGGGTTTAGTTCACTTTTACTTCAACTGATAACCAGGACAAATTTTACCATTTGCCACTTGAATTTTTCAGTGTTTCTTCATCATCATGCTAGCTTTAATGGCCGTCCATAATTCAAAATGCAACTAGATTAGATAGATCAAAGATTTATTATGAGACGTGGAAAATAGCTGCAAGCCCTCTAACACTGTTTCTGATTCCTGGCCAAATTATAGTGTAAATAACAACAGAGTCATAGAAATTTGTTTCTTGGAAGGGTTTAACAAGAAAAGTTTTTCTTTTGTAATGCATTACAGTTGTAATTGTTGAGTTATACAAATAAAGAATATACATTGCCACAGCACTAGCTAATCAGCCAAACCAAACTTGACTACAATATATCATATGATAATAGATACACTACTGGAAGCACTGTGCAGTATTACAATATTTTACTCTATCTTCTGTTTTATATCTCCACTAAGCATACATGATAGCTTATTTACTGTGTCAAATTTTAGCACACATGAAGAACGCTTTACCAAATTGTCAAATTTGTGAAAATATTTGGGTTTCCGTAGGAGATGCCACATCTTTCTAAAACAACTGTACCTCTACAATGATATTAGTCGGAAAATTCTTCAGTGTGGTCCAGTATTTTTGTTCTTTAAATAAAAGTTGAGCTTAGGCAATCTGCAAAAACGTGAATGTAATACAAGGAAAATGAAGATAGAAATAACAAATTGAGATTTCAACTGTTTTAGAATTAATATCTGTAATACTTCTGTGCTTTACATTGTAAATTTTTAAGTACAAAATCACATGAATTTTAATCACCAATTGAAAACAAATATAAATGTCCTTATTCTGTCTTCTGATGCGTAGTATCATAAAAATGTAAGCTAGAAACATATCATTTGTAATTCAAGGTTGGTGTTATACAGCTTCATCTTACAATAATTAAAAATTGCTGAGGCTATTGATGAAGAATGAAACCATATAGATTGTGTAATCCCCAGTTGCTATGGTAATATAGAATATAAGATCGCGTATTTGCTTTCCATCTGTAATCCTGAAATGATATTGCCGGACATTTCATGGAATTCATGGAAATTGAAATCCTACAAAATATTATGACTTGAATTTTCAAGTTTGATAGCAATGCTTTCTCTGTCAGAGATTGTCTGTGTTATTTTCCTGCGACATGATTTTACAGTCAACCCCAACAGTTATCAACATATGCACTGACATTGTTCAGATACAACACAACAGTTGACGGCAAAGAAGTAGCTGTAGGTAAGTAATAGATGAAGTAGTGTAGATGTGGAGGTTGAGTTCATGGGGGCGGAGGGGGGAGTGGGAGGGGAAATAGTGGGATGTGAGGGTGGCCAATTAGGTTAATGTGCATCAGCTGTGATTCAGTTGTTGAATCTCTAATCAGTGTGACCTTGCATTTGATGTTTTGAAATCTCTGAGTCGTTCTGGGAGATTCTTGAATATTATTCAGTCATTCCTTTCTACAACTTGTGTATGAACATGTAATTTGTAATAATTTCTTTCAGTCAGCTCTGTACCGGTATGTTACTTTGTGTACATATAATCTGTAATAATGTCCTTCTTTTGAAGAGAAAATCTTTGAAACAGTAATTTGTCAGTGTACCCTACATGCCAAGACAAAGTTGTCACCAGACATGATTCACGGAATGCTATAAATAAGCTCTTTTTATCCAACATTAACCTTTTGGCATTTTCAGAATGTCATTTTTCTCTCCACATCCTTTGTGATGTAATCATGTCAATGGTCCATCATTTGTGTCAGAATACATTGGATATTTATCCACAATACCTGTATTTCATTCAAGTGTGTCCTATCATTTGACTGTAGTATTTTTATAAGTCAATCAAAATATCACAAAGTTGAATCCTCAGTATGTACTGTTCATATACCTGTATCTGTAGAGACTGCCATCTTGTGTTGGTGTCCACGCAGACAGTATGGCCACTGCTTCTCTGAGACAAAGTTGTTACTCTTTGCTCACTTATCTTTTCCTCGTTTGTAAAAAAAGTCAGAAACATTTTTGAGATGGAGATGTGCTTGAGGTTGAATTATTACCATTTTGTGAATTTTCGGAACAAATTTCTTTAGGAAACAGTTTTTCATTTTGCCATAAAGTCACTGCAATGCTGCTGTGGTCGGTTCACTTTTATCTACAGGTATAGATACCGGTGTGTTTGGTCTTTTCAATTTCAATACAGCCCCATTGATTGTTATACATTGTATTGGTACATATGAGGTGAGATGGTAAAACTCTATGCAAGTATCATTCTCAAACAAGCCCTGTCATTGTTCTTACTTGAAATTGACAAAATCTTATGACTATTTCATTTTTACAGATTTCTGGGACACAGCAGGACAAGAACGATTTAGTAGTATGCATCCATCATATTACCATCAAGCACATTGCTGTATACTCGTAAGTCAAGTTTTACTCAAAGTTATAGTCTGCCTTTTAATGATTCCATCATCTCTGTCAGGAAGTGCATAGTCAGTATTTCTGTGTGCTGGCAGCAATATCCTACAATTGTAAGACTAGGGTACAGTGGTCACTCTGGAAAATTGGAGAGAGCGCCCTCATGAGACAGAATAAGCATCAAGTGATCAACCATGTAAAATATCAGTTTCTATGCAATCTGATTAAAATCCAATGTAGAAATGGGTCAGTCTTTTACACTATCATATTACGGTCTTTTTCGGCTGTTCTTCTATCACTGCAGATAAAAGGACTATAATTCGATAGCATAAAAAACTAAATTGACCCATTTCTGCATTGGACTTTCATCAGATTCAGTTTCTATGATACTTTCTGTGTTTTACTTGACACTGATCTACTTTGGACTGAATAGACTGATCTGAACTTCACAAAAAGGAGCTAGAAATTGTCACAAAAATATGAATTTTGACTCTCTGGTCATTAGAACAAAACCAGTATACCATTACTGAATAGATATGAATGACATACTTGTGTGTTGTACTGCCATTGAATTTAACATTGATGTTTCTATCTGTTCTTCAGGTATTTGACACAACACGAAAAATAACATATAAAAATCTTCCCAATTGGTATAAAGAACTTCGAGAATACAGACCTTCTATACCGTGTGTGTGTGCTGCCAATAAAATTGATGTGGATTATAATATAACAAAGAAAAATTTCAACTTTGCAAAGAAACATAATATGGACTTCTATTTTGTGTCTGCGTCAGACGGTACCAATGTAGTTAAGGTGAGTGGTGATGTCAGTGTATAGATGCCCCTGCTTGATAAAGAATGCTGAAATCTCCTATTAACATAAATATTGACAGTATTCAGAAAGTTATCTGTGAGAGTGCCCTCACATGGGTTATATGTCCATTGGAGTGCAAGGCATGCTGGGTAGGAAGTTCAAGTTTGTGTCATGTGTGAATGTTTTGGTACACTTAACGCTAGGTTTGTCTATGACATCAGTGTAGTCATATCAGCTACCCAATGTAAATAGCTCAACTTATTAAAAGAATGCTTAAACTTAGGTGTATCTGGAAACGGATTTTTGGATATTTTCTTGTCAAAAGTTGCTGTAAAACAGAAAATCTAACAAGATGTCTACACACCATGTTTTTATTACAGTTATTTAGGCAAGCAATTAAACTAGCTGTTGCATACAAGGAAAATTCAACAGACTTCATGGATGAAGTCATGAGAGAATTAGAGGTAAGCTGATGTCTTCTATAAATTCTACTCATTTGCTGTGACATCAGATGATACACTCAAATTCCACTGTATGGAATTTAACAGCTGGGAATGTTCAGTGTTAATAAGTATAAATCCAGTGTCCAGCAGGTTCTATCTAAAATAATCAGCAGTAAGCAGGACCTTAAACAAACGCTGACTCTCACTGGACAAGCTTCAGTAAGACAGCAGGTGTACAAATGTTGTCAAAAACTTATGAAAACTAATATATGCAGTAAAGAGTGTTGTTTTCTTTGTGGCAGATAACAGTAGTTAAATGCACTTTGATTTTTATTCATTTTGTTTGTCCATTCAACCAAAGAATTGTAGACCCTCAATTTATACAGAATAGTTAGCATGCATTTTAATAGAATAGTGGACTGCAGCTATTCTATTGAAATGGGGTGTTCTATTGTATATGTTTAGGGTCATCTATCTATATTATTTCAAGGTCGAAATGTTCTCTTTAAATTAGAATTAATATTGAAGTATGTAGTATTGATGTGCTTCCTGTCAACAGAAACTTATTTATTTATGATAATTAGCAAAATTAATCTGATGATGTTGTTCAATTTCAGAATTTTGATGACTTGAACTTATCATCGGACAGTGGACTTGACACAGCACCTAACTCAGAGGACAAAGAAGAAAAAGAAATCAACAACACAGCATCATAGGAACAAACAAAACAAAACAAAACAAAACAAAACAAAACAAAAAAGTCCCAGCAATTTTCTGTGTTTGCATTGTAAAAAACATGAACATTGGAGTTTGTTACAGCTGAGATTGATATTTCTATGAAGTGGCTTGTTCATGTTTTATTGTCTACCATGACATGAAAAGCCGTACAGTTTTGTATATGATTGTGAATTGACACAGATACTCATGAAAGACTTTTATAGAATGCAAGACACACTTGAAGAACACTTGACCTAAACTTGTTAACAAAAACAATTAGGTTTTCTTAGGGGGTCCCATAGCTTTATGAAGTAACTGGACCCCCTAGGATGGTGTTGAATTGTGACATTGTTTACTTTGGGTGTAATGTTCTTCAGTGTAGCTGAATGGGATCCGTATGTGAGATTTCAAGTTGTAAATGAAGTTCATGTTTGATTTAATAATTCACATGCAGGGTTTGTAGACTCAAGATAGATGCAGTTATCTAGGACCATTCATATGAGAGTGTGAGTTCCTGTGTTTAAAGTCATGGTTTCACTCAGAATCTCATGTGAAATCTTGTGAGTTCCTAAGATTGTTAACTCAAGTCCCAGAATTGAATTTTCATAAGATAATTTTGAATTCAGGACAAAGTGATTTTAAGATTGTTAGTGAATTCATCCCGATGAGTGTGAGTTAACTTTATCATCTCTGTGTCAAAGTGCATATGACTCCACTTGATGGCAAAATTTGGCTGTGAAAGGGATAATGGACAATATTATTGAGTTATGGAATAGTTTGTTAAAGTGGCATTATTATTTTGTAACATCTTTTAGGTGTTTTATTTGATACAAATGATTGATATCTCACTCTGTAATTATGTGTAGATCATGCTTTGTTAATACCGGTAATGAAAAAAGCAATGCCACGTTTGGCAAAGTATGCAATTTTATGCCCTATAATTTTGAATGTCCCTTTCACTACTAGTTCTCTGTCAAACTAAGATGGGAATTTTGACATGTTCAAAACTCTATGAGTCTACAATACATGGCACACTGTGCTGGCAGTGTAGTGTTCTGCTTTGGTCAGAACGATGACTTGTATTTAGAGCCTATTTGCTAAGAAATTTGAAGTCATCTCTACACAGCAGATATTGAAGTTCACGGCCAGAAACCATACCTTTGTTCTTGAATTTGCTTTTATTGCACCTAACTGCAGAGTAAAGTATATCAGTCATTGTAAAAGATGTTGAAAATATGTTATAAAATACTATGCCACTTTAAGCCACAACCATGTGAACTGTAAGTTGAACTCCAGAATCTGGTAGAGCAGTGAGTCAGTCCACAAACCCTGAAGATTAGAAGATTTAACATGAAATTTTGAGTTGACATACAACCTTGTGAATTTATGAACAGCATATTTTTGACTTGAGGTTTCACACAGATGCATAAAGTTTTGATACAAATCATTTGAAACTGTGTGACATAACACAACTCACTGCAAGAGATTGTGAACCGGCACATTTTCATATGAAAATTGTAAGTTTACACCAATACATACGACGATAAGTCTGCATATTCAGCATTCCTCCACAGGAGGCAAGAATTTTGTGTGCGTGTCTGTGTGTCTTTTCTACTTCACATTTACAATGTACATGTAATATATGAAATGAAAATATTCAATGCACTGAGCTGTAATGTCTTGAAATTAAAATTCCCCAATCTTTCTGAGTTGGAAAACAGAAGCTGAAAACATATTGAATATAAGATATTAGTTTTTTAATTTCGTCCAGCCTTGAAATAATAACATCCAAGATGGAAATAATATAATGGGGAATATTATTGATACTTGAAAATGTATTTTATTGAGAATATTCATTGATTTTCTGTCCATGAAGTGAATTTTGCTAAGAATTTTCCAAAATGTGCTATAATTATAGACCTTGTGCGTTTTGAATGGGATGCATTCATTGCAGTATTACTAGAATGATGTAAAAACCCATCTCATTTGACAAAATGGGGATTGTTTAAAGTTAGGGGAAGACAAAGTTAGTCGACTGCTAGACTTTTTTCCGTTATGTTGCAGATATTTGATATTTGAGTTCCAGACAATACAGCTTTAAACTAAACTTTTGTACCTGATTGTTCTTTGAATGTGATCTTTAACAGAGAGATTGCATTCCATATTATGAGATAACACCAAGCAGTATAGCCTACTGACATGTCAGAAAAAAATATCTATTAAGAGTAGGTGTGCAGGTGTTGTGCCATGATTCATCATTACCCACAATGCACAATTACCCATAATGCATTTAGTCACTTCACTTCAATGATAACTGGCATTCCTTAAGTCAGTCATGGCCTGTCAACACTTCAAGCTGTGATCCGTTTTGTCTGGGCCAACAACTCAGAGGCTTTGTGGTAAATTTGCATATGAACCCTAAAAACAGGTGGTATCTTCTGTGACAGAAAGCATTCAGAGAACTTATCAGAATGTAATGATCTGTTGAGTCTGTTTATTTATGGTCACCTTATTACGGTGTATTTTTATCCAATTTTTGTCAGTTTTTGTTGTTGTATTTCTCTGTACAGACAGTCATATCCTTCTTGAAAATATACAAACATACGTTTAGAATAACTACATTTTAGCCAGTTCAAGGCTGTGCTCTTTCTGAATGTCCAACTTTGCCCATTGTAAACAGGGTTTACCAAACGTTTGATAATATTGCAAGTGTTTATCCTGTATGTACTTAACTTTCTTCTTACCAGTACTTGAATTTTTCCAGAACTTAAGGTGAAATATTTCCCATAGTAGTATAGCATAGTGTATTGAGTTGCGCTCAACTGCTTAGTTTTCTGATAATCTAATCATAGTTTAGCAGATAAGTATGTCCTGTTTTTTAAACAGAATAAAAAAAAGACAACATTATTGATGAAGTTGACTTTGTGTCACATGAATTCTAAGATGCGTATCACTGCAGGCAGTGAAAATGTAAAGAAATGCTGAGAATTTATCAGCTTGGCTCCTATCATCACTGAAGTATGAAGCAAGCAGTAAATTTTTTCTTTCATTTTCCATTTTTTCCTCATACTACATACAAGTATAAAGAATTAATACACTGGCAACAGTCCCATTACCCATCATCCTCTCTCTACAGTTTCTCCATTGCGTCCCTAATACTCTCAATTCAAATCCATATTTAGGTTGTGAACTGTTTCATCTCTCATGAAATGTATCCTTCTAAATTTCATTCTTTTTGCCATAGTGAGGTGCTATTGCATTACATAAGCATCTTGAAGATGTTTATACAGTGTTTGATATGAGCAGTGGTCTCTAATGTAAGTGATTTATTTTCCTTTGAATGCTTTCTTTCCAAACCTGGAAAAGTACAGTATGGTCAAATTCTCACTTTTTATTGAGGTACTATAGCCATTTCATATGCTTTGAGCAGGAGAGTGAAGCAAATACTTCTTGCCTGCAAATTTTTCAGGAGAATTCATAATATGTTACATACATTGTGGTACCAGTTCTGTGATATGATCCAACATGGTTGACTGGCAGCCATTTTGTTTTGAAATTAAGCTATCTTGAGCCAGTATACAGAGAAGTGAATGCTGTTTTGTTCAAACTTGGTACTAGGATTTAGGAGAAATTTGATTTATGCCATTTTAAAAACTGATTTCACTGTTGTTAAATTAGTGTTTGCAGTGTGCTTTATCTTGCCTTTTCTTTCATCAAAACATTTCTTAGTTCATTTTCAAACAATTAATAGTGCCATATTATGTACACTGATTTACATGCTTTGTATGGCAGCTGATTTCATGAGAAATGTCACTACAGATAAATCCCAAATAGTTTTTACTGCTTTTGAAATAACAAGTATTTGTTAGGGATATTAAGTGCATTCATCTTGTGACGATGTGCTGTCTGCTTTTATATGTAACTACCTGACAAGATCTACCGTAAATTGCTGCATAGCAAAGTCTTGGACTTGTGTTGATATTTTTACAGCAACTGCTGCTGTTATAAGCTGAACTGTGTAAATATTTGTAAAATAACTCTTTCCAATGCTATTTTGTGTATTTGTCAACCTTCCTTTTTTTCTAAAGTGATTATGAAAGAACTGACACTGATGTTTCACATTTGACAAATTCACCAACACATCGGTTAGTGTGTTGCTATGTACAGGAAAATTGCTGAGAAAGATGGGTGCTAGTGCAGTACAGAGACAAAGTCTATATGGTTCATTTCTTTTGTAAAATTTTGTAAGATGTTCTGTAGATAGTTATGTGGTCAGCATTGGCCTCATTTTTACCCCTCTTGAAGTCAGTTCAATCACCCCTCCAATTTAACTTATTGGTATAACCCAATTTACGGGTACTTTCAACTATGTTGTTTGATCTTTACCCGCTGAAAATGGGTGAAACCATTACAAATACAGGGTGTTGTAACCATGGCTAGGTGTCTCACCCAGATGTTTATGTGCCATTCTCATGACATATTCACTAGGTAATTTAGTGCTTTCATTGCTCAGCTCACCCAAAACCAAGTTGTCATGGAAACCAAATGATATTGCATCACTTAATGTTATCTCAGAGGTTATCAATGCATTGCTTGATTTCATTGATGCATTTTCAGCAACAAGCTCAGTGTGTTGACATAGTAGATGGAAATGACTGTCTGTATTGGGAATTATCTTCATTTTGGAGAATTACAATAAATAATGTTTATACTTCTATGTGTACATTAAAAGGAATTGTCTTAGATGTTTGAACATTTGGCGGTTCATGAGTGTTTAATATGTGTGCCAGATAATGTGTGTGTGTTTTCTGTGAAATGTCTGTGAATTTGAATTTCAGATAACTCTCTCCCTCATTCTCACACACCTCATATGTCCGTACTTTGCATTTACATACAGACACTATCCCATACAGATGTGTCAACAATATAGTCGCATTACATTCACAAATTAAGCTGTATTTAAGGTAGAATGCACCACGAAAGTGAAGGACTTAATCTTTTGATCAAACTTTCCTTAAGGTATTTTTCAACTATTCTCTTTAAAAATCAAGAATAAAAATTGAGGGTCACCCTGCAAATTTTGGTACCAGAGAAACAATCCAAGATTCACCGATACTTATTTAAAATTCAAAATGGCCGCCCTTCCTGTGTTATCTCTGTTATTTCGAAAAACTACACCAGTAAACAGTTTTCTTACACCAAGAGCTTTAAAATGAACCCCCACATGTGGTATATCAGAAAAGAATTGTAAAGTTTAAGAGTACGAATAGCTGTCCCCGAGGCACGTTCTACCTTAACAGGGTAAAACAAACAATGAAAATACAACCATAGACCCTGAAAAAGACCCTAATCCCTGTTTTCATAGGGTCTATGACAAAACAAACTATTTTCAAAACAGTTAAAATAGAACAAAAAAGTGTATTTTACACGCAATGAAATTAAAGCTAACAGTAACAGACAATTAAGCTTGAGAGAAATCCATAAATCTATATCAACAATTCTCTTTTTAATCCAATTCATGTTTCCTGTTTACAGATCCTGGTGTGTATTCAAACATGAATCTCAGTACCCGACATTTTTTGTTATCAAAGTAGCATATCTGGGGTCCAGGAAACTTGAAATGTGGTTTACAACAATCTTTGACCATCAAGTCACACATCACATTGATTGAATTAAAATGTACGTATGTACGTACATACATGCATGCATGCATGCATACATACATACATACATACATACATACATACATACATACATGATACAAATAAAGTAATCAACAGACAGACATACACCCATCCATCCATCCACCTTGAACCAGGGGAAATAATAATGAACAAAACTTGATCAAGAAGTACAAAATAGACAAAAATAAACAATAAGTACAAAAATACGGAGGCTTGTTGGTGGCGCATTAGTATTTTTTGCTTTTTATCCGACAAAATTTGGGGTGTTTTTATCCAACTAAATTTGTTTCTCAGCCAACAAATTTGTGTTTGCGCCCTCTAGTGTTGGGTTATGACAACCCACTGGTGCTCGGACAAAGTGTTTGATGCTGTGTGTTGTTGCAAAACTCAGTGGCGGAAGTTCTGTATAGTATGCATTTTTATACATCCACCGATAGCCGTGAAGTTGACCAGATCCCCTCCGCTGTTCTTCTATGAACAAGGCAACTTCTAGTTCTCCTGTTTTGTTTTTGTGGCAAAACAGACTTTGTTTTCTAAGCAATCTTTTCAAATGACTGAGACTTATAGAAAAGTTAAAAGATACTGACAAAACAAGTTGAAGTTCATGATATGTCAGTCCAGGATCGACGTAAAATGCAAACAACGAGTCTCTCTGGTCGACATTAATGATCAAATTCGCCAGGCAGTGATAGTTTTGCGAATGGTCACTGCACCAATTGAACAAATTAAAAGAGATTTCTCTATCCACAAGCACATTTCGGATAGAAAACATATTTATTTTAATGGAAACACGCAAATTTTGATGGATTAAACAACTCATTTTTTCAGATGAAAAAAAAAACAAATTTCGTCGGATAAAATAAAACAAACTTTGTCGTATAAAATAAAATAAATTTCGTCAGATGAAACAAATTTTGTTGGATAAAATAAAACTAATTTTGTAGGGTAAAATAAAACAAATTCTGTCGAGTATAAAATACATATTTTTTCAGATAAAAAGACCATTTTAGGGTACAAGTTCCGTAGTACTCCCGATCCATTCGATGTACAATTGACAACTATTTTAATGTGACAAAGATATGAACTATATATTGCAGTATTGCAACCGTCGGTGATCTTGTTACCTGTGTGGGTATTCACTATTGTTAGTGTCACATAGGAGAAGTATACTACTTACGAATATTGAAGTACATAATTATTCTACAAAAAGAAGTCAGGCATTAAAATTTTCATCTTATCAATAAGAAGAGCCTTTGTCCGTTGTTTAAGTGTTGCATCATGTACATATGCTGCTGTATGTGTAATATAGTGCATATAGGCCTATCGAGACTTGATTTCTAAGCTATTTGTTTCGCTACCTATCCATTGTGCACCAACATGACTTACAAGAAAGGATTTTGCGTTCTGTCGATTTACATACCAGAAATATAGTCAGGGTCTCATTAGGTATATATTCTTAGGAGTGAGTAATCATTTTCTCAGTTGTCATGAATAAAGATGTATCAGGCCTAGTCTTTAGGATGTCTGAAAATTTTTTGATCGTTACCGGTGACGAGCTGGCAAACTTTCCCACCCTTTTGTGCGTACTTAGTTTCCACCGTCTTCTTAGAATGGTATTATCTTTATTAAGCTTCCGTATGAAATCAGAACACATCGAAACAATCAGAACGAGATTTATCGCTAGTTGCTACCGGAGAACGCCTTACCGAAAATCAAATTTTGCAGGATAAAATATACAAATTCTGTTGGATAAAATAAACAAATTTTGTTGGATAAATAACAAATTATGTCGGATAAAAAGTAAAAACACTATTGTGTCGTCAATAAGTCTCCGAACACAAAAGACTAGCATACAGAAAAAAAATAACATTAAAACAAACAAAAACAGACTGATTGTGAGACTTCCAGCTAGTAGACGTATATTTTTTATTATATTTCTATTGTGAGGATCCTTTGGTCAGATTTCTCCGCTCACGGTGTGCACTTTTTCTCCATCAAATCTTGATAAGTATTTGTATCATGACGAGTTGGCACCGTGTGCATTCATGCTTAACCTCGTACTTTCTTTTTTTTTCCAGTCGTGTCAACATTTTTGCACAGATCTAACTTGGATTTTTCACAAATTTTCTTTCGATAAGTATTTTTCACGATTCTGACTGACCTAAAGATCTAATAATTTTTGTTCAAGGTTGTTCTCGCAAAGCGAGTGTATGTACAGGAAGGAGCTGTAATTTGAGTTAGAGGTTCTTTTCCACAGCAACCACAGGCCCTAAAGTGATAGGAAACATAGAGACCTTCATGCAAACCTGACATCAACGAGGTTACCTGGCCATGGTCCCGGCGATACTTCTTCTAGTTGGCTTTTCTAGTTTACAAACTGGCACCACGAAACGTTTTAATCTTGGGGACACTTTCTCTCTCTCTCTCTCTCTCTCTCTCTCTCTCTCTCTCTATCTATATATATATATATATATATATATATATATCAGCTGCTGTGACTAAACATAAAGACCCAAAAGTCATTTTACGGACGCAAAAGATTACACGTAAAGGATGGTGCCTGTTAAAATTTAAACTGTGTAAAAATGTGGACAACCAGAGGAATAGGGCCGATGTTTTAACTCTTTGTGAGGGCATGTACTAATGTATGTTTCATTGTATTATAATGTCTAAGGGGCAACATCAAAAGTTCAATGAAGGATAAAAAACTTAATTCTTTTAGTTTGGGGGTGGGGGGGTTTTGACCTAAAAAAGTTTCTATCCTACAAATCGATTTAAGGTAAAAATTGCCAGGGGAATGAATATTTTGAAAAAATAGAGCAGAAATGCACACTTTCGTGTTGAATCCAGCGGAGGGAGTTGTTTTAACACGGTGCAGAGCTGCACCTGGCCTAGTTAGTGTAAACAATGCAGGCTGTTGGCTTCTGTTGCACCATAGACGGTAGTTTCTCTACTGTTTCTGGTTGCACTCGGAATTTATTTTTAATTATATCTTTCTACATTTCTGGTGCATGTGTAGTCCGCCTGAATGGAGCAGTGTGAACTGAGTTGTTACAACCACCAGGACAGATGAGATAGTTTTTATGCCTCTGGAAGGAGAAACCTGGACTTTATTGTTGTTGTTCTTGTTCATTCATTGATAAACTTCAAGTTTGTTGTTAGTATGTTGTATTTACATTGGATGAAACACAAAGTGTGTTCCCAATCTTAAGCCCCACTAGCTGTATCTTTTAGCATTATTTTTATGATTTTACTTTCAAACTAAAATAAGTTTGTGACAATGTGGTCATTTAGGTCTGTGTACACACTGCCGGGGCTATATATGCAATTTTGAACAAGATGAAGATTACACTGCGATTAAATGTTCGCCCAAACATTAAATCACAGCCCCATGCAGAAAAGCTAAAACCCTTGATACTATGCATATCTGCATTTAAATCTTCATATAAACTGCACAGCGTAGTCCAAACTGTAATCCACAAGGGTGAATATTTTCAACTATGACATTGTATGTTCTGATTCCTTTTTAATTTAAATTACCAATTTTGAAAATGCCAGGAAATCAAAATGACCGTTAATAAAATTTTAATTTACATGTGAAATGTTTCTGAAAGGAATGGTTTCCTAATGCAGTAAAAGCTCATATCTCTTCAGAGGGTAGATTTCAGAGAGGAAAGAATAGGTAGATAATTTGACGTCAACAAATTTCAAGAGTTACAGCTAGTGGGGCCTTAACGATGCATTACTTTATTTCACCCCTAAATTGACTGATCCTTAGCTTCGCTTTACATAGATAGAGCCTGGCAACAGGTTCAATATAAGTCAATTAAGTTTCTAGGGGGGTGGGGGGGTTTGGGGGGAAACTAAGGGAATTAAGTTTTTATCCTACATTGAACTTTTGACGTCGCCCCTAAAAGTGTACCTGCAAGAGATTTAAGAGATACCTACTGTAATTCTATTTTTGATATTCAGGCTCAGCTGAAACATTTCGGCAAGATGTCCTTCTTCAACATACATAATGTCTTGTTCCGATGATTCTTTTCACTGTAAAGTTCTGTACTGAGCTGATGAAAGTTTATAAAATGTAGTTTTGAGATTGCTTATTTCATCTCTTTCTTGTGAAGTTCTTTTGTGGTGTATTTCATTTTATGCCGATGTCACGTATGTGAACACAAATAGATAAATACACGTAGTCCGGTATACTTGCAGTCATGGAAATACGATGTCGATCCTTTAAACGTATCTGCAGCCGTATCGATGTGATTGTAACAATTTTATTAAAAAAAGTAAAAAAGAACAAGTTTTCTAAGCTCCCCGAGATATAAATCTGTTGTATATAGATTATATATATCTGAGATATATATTATGTAGTTATACAGCTGTAGCTTATAACGTTATCCAACGGTACATAGAGTGACGTGACGTTACGTGTAACCAATGTTCATAAACGGCAACGTTGATAAGTTCATTTGTAACTAAGGACGCTCTGATTGTAACCAGGGGCTGCTTGCGATTAATACTTTACACAATGAAATCCCAGTTTTGTTGTGGTAGTCGGTTGTCAGGTTCGTCTGTTTAGTTTAAAAATTGACTTGTGAAATATTACGTTAAATTCGAAAGAGGCAACAAATAAATAATAAAGTAATTAATATGAACATATATTAGTATTTATTTTAGTTTCTGGTTATTTGAATACGATACAAATATCAATATTTATGTTGATCAATACATAACACACTGGTGTCATGCAACTACCACACGCGTATAAGTCAAGCTATAGGCCTATAGAGAAAATCTTTCGAATTCCTTTGACTACTGATTGAAGCTGGATATAAATAGCTGAACTGTTTTTCAGCAATGAAAAGTTTTCTCATAAACTGGACAAGTCAAGTGCACATTTGTTGTTTTGCAAGTAAATAACATTATCGAATCGAAATAGTTCTGTTATATTAAGTCGTAAAAAGTCAACATACATAAGCTTGCAATTACCTGTTGAATACACAAAGGGATAGGCCATAAAACTTTGAAGGGATGTCTACCATACAACTTTACGGCTTACATTTAACATGTGACACAATATAAAACGGTAAACTACTAGTATATTGAACATCTATTGTATTCTGTTCAACGGCAACTGCTGATGACGATGTTATGGCATTAATAAACTGACAACTTTGTCGTCCCAACCAATCTTAATAAATTAAGATTGATACAATGTCATCTTTTCTTGGGTAAAATGTACGCACCGTGCAGTGCGACTGTGCGGTGTTTCGTACTATTCGACAGAAAGCACACAAAGACCACCTCGTCATAAAAGTGTTTTATTGGATTATACGTACTGTGACATTTCTGTCACAGAGATAATTGGCTTTTGTCAGCGTTCTCTGTTTGCAAAATATTAATCAACCTTCCTAGCGCATGTACGATGACATGGCATCGTAAAGGTCAGGCTTCGTAACCATCGCTTCTATCGTGTTTATACCACCGTCGCTATGATTTAACGCACATAACCTGATCAAATATTAACTTTTTTATTTGAAGAATGCATATGGATACACTAAAAGTTGGAACTGCGTTTAAAAGCGACGATTTCGCCATGTCTTCATTCTTGGAGAAGCTCTAGAGGGCTTCGATTTCAGAGAGAGAAACTCGGATTTATTTTGTTTGCGGTGATGTCCTTCGGGTCCAACAGAGTCGGCGCAGTAACTCTTACTGACGCCAAGAGGTCGAGTCAGGTTCCTCTAGCTTCCCACGCTGCGTTCGGCGACTTCAGCGACGTCGATATGGCCAACGTTACTGGCTTCGATAACGTCCAAATGCAAAATTTAGGTGGTCAAAACCCACCAGCTATAGGTAAGTGAACATCTATTTCCACATTCTGATGTACTTGCATTCAGTGATCTGTTGTCGCTGCATCTTCAGCGTGGCGGCAAACCGCGGTGATCGCTTTTAAACTAGAACCGCAGACTTGATCATTGCATTCTGCGTAGTGTACACCACAGTCCCTCTATCCAGTGGATAGAGGGACTGTGTGTACACTATCATGACTATATACACAACGAATGATTCTCTTTCTCAGTCGTATTTTTACTACAAGTTGTGGTTTTATCGCAAGCTGACCCTTGTGTCTTACGTTTGTTTTCCAACTGCAGCTCATAGTGTGGGTATTGAGTACATTTTTCACAGATGAAGTTCCGAGATGACTGTATTATTTTGTCCATACATCTTATGTCATAGATAGACAAGCTTTTGTTTTGGTTTACTCTGTTGTTGTTTACAAATCGTCTCTGACAGGAATGTTCTCACGATGCACATCAACGTGAGCATATGGTATGGATTGTGTTATTTAACCATTGACAACGCAGGGCTGCAGTGGTTGTATTTGAACAGTGTCGACATGAAATCCGTGGTACGAGTATAGGCGCTTTTTACAGCCAGCGATGTGTTTTGGGCGGCCACTTTTTGGTGAGAGTTTTACACTGGGTGCGGCCATTGAGTGTGCATTCAGTGACGTGACAATGAATGGGTGTGATCAAAAGTCAATACGGCACTGGGTTTTCTCAATGTATGCGAAGCGGAATGAAGTACATTTTCTGCCACAATGTGTTTGCTCAGAGCAAAGTAAAATAGTTTGCCTATTACGTGTCCTATCTATCGGAGTGTCCACTATCGGAGTGTCGACAATTAACAGCTTTTCGTTGAGAATGAAATGGCATATAAAATTATACCCCGTTCAGTAAGGTTTAGATTTTACGGTTTTAGCAGACTAGGAAGGTAATTTACACCAAGGTATGACCATCATTGCCAGAATGGTGATTAGATTTAGAATATGTCAACAGTACCACCGTGACAAAATTAAAGTCTGACAGATAGAATAGATAACTATGATACGAAGATGACTGTGTTGTTTCCATTTTTGCAAGAGTTTATAAAAGTGTAGATTATGCTCATTTTTTATACATTCATAAATGATATTGCCCATTCAAGTTAAGTGAATGCATACCTGAATCATCGTCTGAAAAGGGAGAATTTCAGACTATTATTTATTTTGAAATAGAATACACTTGCTGTAAAGTGTGAAAAGTTACTAGTCATTGTTCGTTAGTTTGTGTTTGTGCTCAAGGTTGTCAAATGGTTTGGCCCAGACTCCTTGTTATCAATGGAGAGTGTGGACCTGTTTATTAGGAATTGGGGGTGGACAGGTTATATCGATAAAACAGCACACAGTATGAATACTAGACAACTTTGTCCCAATGGTAGCAATTGGTGTTTGTCTAGGGGTGCCTTTCTTGGTGAAAATATATAAACATACCGCCTAGGATAATAGTGAATTAGTGCTACAGCTTTGCAGGGATCCAGTATTGATTAGTCTTGCCAATTTTTCTACAGAGTCTGAAGATAAAATATCTGCAACTTTCCCCGAATAATGCTTCACAAAATGTTACATCCACATATGATAATCCATAATAGAAATATTCACACATTGAGTGCCTCCATCAAGTTATTTTTACAGTTATCAAAATAGTCAACACCGAAATATTTATACACATAGAACACACAGCAACAAGAACAAAAATGGTTGCTATTTGTATGTCAATAACAAATTGCAGAAAAAACGGGTACTGAAACTTGTTTCGGGCTCAGTTTTTGCAGAAGCTTCGTACAGAAATATTGCATCATAAATTTTGTTGATCACGTCACGTCACATCACCACCCTATCATTTCTGTGGTTTAGGATGGGTGGTCCTTTACATTTCTGTGCATTATTATATGCAGTCATGTTCACCAGTCAGTACAGGGAAATTAAAGTGAAGTGTACCATTCCTTTGTAATAGCCATCAGGATCCACACACCGTAAACATGAAAGAGCTGAAACGTTTCACTCCGTGGCATCATTTGAAAATGGCAGAATTTAAAAGTCTCCCAAACTATTGTGATGTCAAGATTAACCATAACAAAACAAAAGCAACAAAGAACTGTCCTGTGCTTGTTTGTTTTTTGGTTACTGCTTACAGGTATCATGTGCCTTGAAACAGAAAGATATATATCGACTTTTGTTATTATGATCCTCAAGGAAACTATCAACAATTCTCTTCCATTATCAAGAATAAAAATTAAAAGTCACTTTGTACAGTTTTGGTAAGAGAGAAACTTAACTAAAACTTATCAATATTTTAAACTCAAAAGGATCATGTATCATTTGTTAAGTAGTTTTGGAAAATTTAGATTTTCAATTTTATCACAAAAAAGCACAACACAAAACATTTCATTTACTTGACAGCCTCCAACCTGGAACTCCCTAAGGCATATTCTACCTTAAACATCCTGACAGCTTTTATTGAAGTTTGACTTGTATCCAGTGTGTACTTTATTGATTTGATCTTTACCTGGCTGTTTGTGGTGGTAAATTTATTGTAGTAATTACACACTGATGGAAACCATTTATCACTCTATTTACAAGATAATCAATACTACAAATATCTTGTTTCAATGTCCTCTTTTGTAGGACATTATACTCATTATAGGACAGACTTAGCACAGTAAATAATGTAAAATGGATTTTCGTAATAACTTCCCTGATACAAATTATGTGAAAGGCAATTGGATAAAATTAAAATTATATGAAGCCCTTTTAATATTATAAATGAATGGTTTCATTTTATATTTTATAGCTTTTATAATTATGTGGATTATGAAGGAGATTTTGTAAATGAATATCTTTCAAATTTACATGTATTGTCTTTGGAATCTAGGTTGGAGACTGTTCTGAATTTTGTACCAAATGCAAAAAATATTAATATTAATATGAAGAGAGGTATGATAATGTGTTTTATCTTTTTAATGAAATTTTTACAATGTTGACTTAAGTGGGTGATTTAGCCAAGCATGTTGTTGGTTGGAATCTGATCAAAAATTGTTGACTTCATTGAATCATGTCACATCAGAGTGTATGATTTCATTGATTAGTTCTGTAGATACAAATACATCCAGACTGAGTAAAGCCCATGTATCCAAGGCTCGGAATGGTTAAGTTTTCACTCAGAGGGTCAAATATTCACAACACTGGCCAGATTAGCCAATAAACTATACTAATGTACTTGTATGATACATCTATATGGTCTAGAAAAATAGACAACAGGTCCTGCGGGCTTCCATTGATATATATCCAAGGACTATCACAAACTTTGTGGATTTACACACCCCCTCACCCCATACATATATCACTTCACATATGGCTGAACACTATGCAGATCTGTTCCTTAAAGGCGGAGCCTCCCTTTAAAAGGACGCGAAGCTATGGCGGCGTTCATTGTGTGAGTGGACACTAAACAGGCAACACGCAGGCACACGGTCCAGAAAATGCCACTTTTTTATAGTTTTCTCCGGCCGCAAAAACGCAGACAGACTGCCAAGGGATCAGCGTAGCTGCCGATCGAACTCTGTGGTTATATTCAAATATTTTTTAGGAAATTCGCACGTTGGCGATTTGAATCGACCGTCAATCAAACGCTTGTATAAACTCTGTTTGCAGGATTATTAAAAGGTGGCAAAAGGTTGAGATCAGTTAGTGTAATTAATGTTATAGAAATCAAACATCGTACTGGCCAGGTATTTGACTGGGAGGAGACCTCCACTAATGCGAGAACCTGGGATTGAAAAGTGTGGCTTTAATCATAAATGCACGATTGATGTAACTACAAACCATGCATATCCACTAATGCAGCTGTTCTAGCCATTTGGAGCGATTTCACTGAATGATTTAGTAAGTTGCAATCCCTTGGTGAGGTCATCATTTATCAGTATTTTAAACACTTGCA
Source organism: Ptychodera flava (assembly GCF_041260155.1). Taxonomy (NCBI): domain Eukaryota; kingdom Metazoa; phylum Hemichordata; class Enteropneusta; family Ptychoderidae; genus Ptychodera; species Ptychodera flava. Next base: position 48,592,393 of record NC_091929.1, on the reverse strand, counting down.
TGAAGGATTCAGTAAAACTTCCTACATTGTAAACCCACTGAGGTCATTGGGGGATTAGTAAAGCTTTCTAAAACTCATTGAAGTCATTGCTCACTTTCCCAGTCTTCTCAACACCGGTATGAAGGCTGATTCCTACCATTACAGTTGTTTCATGGAAAAGCTGTGAATTACCTTGCTTCACTGAGTCAACACTTACCACAGAAATATGTAATGATATAGTATTGTATGGTTCAGCTCTGCGTAATCACACAGAAGGCAGTTGTGATGTTCATAGCATTAGATCAACTTTTGCATTAGCTTTCCAAGAAAGCAGTCTTCTCCATCGGATGTATCACTGGAATGACCACAGATGCAAAATCTTGAACACATGGTCAGAGTGTGAGTGGATTGAAAAAATGCCAACAGGAGGTGTTAAAACTGGAACAAAGGATTCAGAAATAGGTGTCAAAACTAGAACAAGGGGATAAGTGTGAAAACAGAGGATGGTAAAACACCCCATGAGGAATGTGTCAAGTAGAAAAGTGGCTAACAACCAAAGATACCATAATTACTCAAAATTACTGAGAAACATAAAGTCATGACAAAGTAACGGTTGACCTGTCTGTAAGGAGCTGTAGCAGAAGTGTTCTACAAAATGACACAGTAGCAGGAAGTCCTACGTAATGACACAGTAGCAGTAGTGCTTTACATAATGACACAGTAGCAGAAGTGTTCTACAAAATGACACAGTAGCAGGAAGTCCTACGTAATGACACAGTAGTAGTAGTGCTTTACATAATGACACAACACACACAGTAGCAATTGTTTTCGCACTGGCTGATATCTCTATACCATTTCCCTTTTCAGCTGTTTGTTGTTCTGGTACTCTGAATATTTACACATTCACTTCACTTTTGATATTGATCAAGTAGTATCAATAAAATACTTGTTCAGAAATTCCATGACAACTTCCTTTTCACTAACTCAACTGGCAACTAATACTTTCCAACTTTCATAGTTTCTGAAAAGCAGTTTTCTCTAAAAATAAAAACAAAACAGAATTTTCTCTTCATGCTTTCAATAGTTAGAATAAGATCAGGTCATGTTTTTGTTTCATTATCATTGCAGAGTTTCTGATCAAATTATAGATATATCTTTAAAGTATATAATCATTTGTAAAATTGCTGGTATTTATGGCCTGATATCTTTTGTCAAACACTGCCCTCCACCGCTTTGGAATACTGATGTTTACATAACAGTACATAATTTTCATGTTTCTTTGTTATGATAATGGTTCCTTTGTATAATAATTAACATATGAATAGATTGCTCAATACAATATAGGGATGGCCTATCCCTCAGAATCTCCCTGTTGAGAAAACTGTTCAAATGTTTGTACATTGATGCATAGACAATAGATACTACTGACTATGATTGATGTAACTGTTAACAATATGAAATATTAATTTTAATTTTAATTTTCATATACTAAGGATAATGACAAAAGAACATGACAAAATTTACAATACTAGTGTTTATGATAAAGCTAGTTTTTATGTCCTAAGTTTTACGTTGCATGTAGATGCCACTTTAATCATGCAAAACAATTTATTCATTGAAAATCAAATTGTAGTAGTTAGTACTAAATAAAAATGGAATGAAAAATAAGATAAAATATGTCGCATATCCATCGACATTGTAATGTGTGCATACATTAAAGTGACAGGAAAGTACTGTTAAATTTCAGAGTGAATTTTTTTCCAGGTATTGCGATGCTAATATTTTAGCCATAAGGTGGGGAGTATTTTGACCATCTGCCCAGCAAGGTAGACCAGATTTTTGTATCAGAGTCCAAAAATATTCCCCCATAGGGCAAGTTTTTATCGCATTGAACATTTGTCCAACACCAGACAGTTAAATTATGCAGAGTACATATATGACAAGGGTGCCACAGTTTGTCATCAATTTGATCAAAGAATCGATTCTCTTGGCTGTAGCTTAGTATTTATCTATAGCCAGATAACCTGTAACACAACGGCTCAGTGATATTAACCTTAAGTTACTTTACATGGCGTAGGGTAGGCTGTCCTGTAAACCTTGCTGTACCTGGTGTAGGGTAGGCTGTCCTGTAGTCAGTCACACACTGCCTGAATGAAAAAATCTCAATTTTGCTTTTCCAAGAATTTGTACATATGGATACCTTTGTATAGATGAAACACAGTATTCAACTAAACAATACAGTTACACAAACTGACCAGACATTTCACAGTCAGATACAGTGACTTATCATTGCTGATCTTCAACTGTCACAATTCATTTAACAAATTATCATACTGTATCTCTTGTTGACTGCAGAAGTTCAGTGCTCAAATGTTGCTTTATCCCATCTTTGCCAAATTATGGTATGAACTTATTGTTTTCAGTAGGAATATACCACCATTATGATTGGTAATAGGGGTCTTTTGCTGAGTGTGTGAGGGGTTACAAACAGATTGCCATTTTGGATTTATCACTGGTATCATCCTTCAAGGGAATCCTGAATGTTTATTGTTGATATGCAAATTTTGGTCCCTATCTGAATTAATGTGCTATTTTCACAAATTACAAATTCTTTAAAACCATTCGAAGCAAACTAACAGAATCAACTCTCTAACTAGTTTCTGTCTGAATGTAGTATTTTGAAGTGCACATCGCGTGCACAGCACACATTCAGACATTTACTGTCCGACACATGAAGTGTATTTTTAGTTTTGGAAATGTAAATTCAGTCATTGACCTTGGACTGTGAGTTTCTAAAGCCATGCCATGTTTCACCTGCATCAGGCACTGTGACACCATTAAATTTATTTTTAAATCCTTTCTTTTCATCAGACTTTACACACATTCATCTGTTTCTCATTTGCATGTTTTGTCCAGGGTATGTCACTGTGTTGGGGCAGATTTTGAAAATATGAAGAAATTTAACCAAACGCAGTGACTTCAGTGCTGTAGTGCTGATGTGATAACTTCTATAGTTTTGTCATTATCATGGGATAATAACTGTGATTATTTTTGAAAACTTTCCATAGCAAAAAACAATTACAATTTTGACTCACTTGACACAAGTATAATAATAATGAAAATATTAAAATTATGGCTACCAGAGTTTTTATGAAAACCATAAAAACTCATGTCAATATTTCTGACCACACTTTAGCAGGAAATACATGCATAAAAACCAACAAAATTTATCAAAAATTCCATCACCAACACTTACAGCCAATCATGTTTCAAAAATTCGGTCACCAACAACAGCCTCACTGGTTTCAATAATTTTGTCACTGACAGCAACTAACCTAGAATAATTATCAGTGATATTTTCACTCTAGACATTTACACTTTACAGCGGAGAATTCTACAGCTTGTTTGTTTGATTATTGTCACTAACCTTGTACATTGTAATTAATCCAGTGTGTCTGTAGAGACTCTAATGATTAGGTTATCTGTAACATCTGCCAACCTACCTTGTATTTGATAATTGCTAAGCAGTAACACAAGTTGGTAATATTTCTCTGACACTGATTAAAATGACATGAGGTGCTTTAGACCTGTAATTATTTCTGGACTAGTTTTTCCTTATCAATGTGGAGCATAGACACAAGCCAAATACCAGGTATTCTCTACTCAGCCAAAACTATAGGTACGGCATTTGTCTGTAGACTCTTTTGACCTTCTGATTGTGAGATACAATCCTGAACAAAATACTTTGTATTCCCCAGAGCCGATATAATTCACATTCTTCCTAATTTATCCATAATTTGTGCGGCACACCCTGGAGACTGAATACTCCCTTTGGCAGTCCATAGCAAATGAATTTTTATAGACTTTGTGACAATGACAGATGTACTGTACATTGTGAATTTACTCTCTGGTGATGTCAGAGGCGAAGGAATTTCATTCTGTGTTGTTTGTCAAGTTGTGGTGTTTTAAATTCAGTTACCTCTCAACTTGCTGAAAAAGATAATTGCGTGAAATTACAGAGAATAATTTTAAAAAAATGAAGACTTGTCTTCAAATATTGTTGTAGTGTGTGCCGTAAGTCTTTCATTTGATTCATTTACTCAAAGCGTACTATGGGCTGTGAAATATGAGATACAAGCTACAAATCTACTGACATCAATACTTTACTAAAGGTCATTGTCTGGAAATTAAAAGCTTTCAAGCTTCCACTGTCTATCATAGTGACCATTTACTGAAAGAATTTGATGTATTTTAATCAAGTCACTCATGGTTTTCTGGAGTCTACTCTCATCTCAGCATAGCAATCACCATCTTGTCAGTAAAGTGGAATAATTTATGGTACAGGGTTTCACTTTATGCAAATTGGGGTCAAGTAGAGGTCAGGTGACAGTGTAATGTTTTGTTCAATATTTCCCCACTGGCAAGATAAAACGTTATCACTACATTCCATTGCTTCCACACTGCTGCACCACGGGGAATGCAGATAATATTTTGACATGTACATGTACGTATACCATTTGTAATGATAAAAATTTCAATTCACGCATTTATGTGATTCAAGGCTGCTGGTAGTTTACCTATAATTATAAAAGTTTTGAATATTGTGCAACAATTACTTCTAAATTTGCATAATAATTTGTACTGTAGCTCTCTTCATCCGGAATAATTTCACATGAAAACCTATATGATGAGTTTAAGCTGATATATTTTCTCAAATAAAATATTTTCTCAAATAAAATATTATAGTTGTCAAACCAGTGTTCCGTGAGAGCACTGCATGATAGTGATACAGTTACTGTTGTGATCTGTGAGAGTGGTAGGGCACTGGGCTGCAGCAAGATGAGTTATTACGTACAGGTACATACTATTTTAGACTTCGTGTGTGGAGTTTTTACTCAGGTGTACACATACACGTACAGTGTAGGTTAGTGATTTGAGAACCTGGTACCATTCCTGTTGTCACATAATCATGGAATTGTATTGATATAGCAATGGGAACCCCCTATACATGAATGGGGAACTCCAAACCCTGGTAGAATTTACCGGGTACACCCTGACAAAAACACAGCTCTGTGAACGAGTTGAATGCTCTGTTACTATTCTAAAATTTGATTACTTTTCTCAAAGAATGACTTTGAATAATTCAATTCAAAATGCGTAGAACCGATGTAAACATACTTTTTTTCTTCCATGGCTGAAGCCATGATAAAGCCCTCAAAGTTGACATTTTATTGTGAAGTATTACTTTTAAGGTCATTGATCTATTTTATTCCTAAGTAAGGATCCCTACATACATGTATGTTCACCCAAGAAGTTCTGTTTATTTACCATACTTATAAAATCATTATCTACAAAATTTGCAAAAATAAATATGTGTTTTGTCAGCTTGTTTTCTAGTTACAATTGACGTCAATAAATAGTTGAAGTATGCAGTCTTGGGGCGGTGGTGGTGGTATCTCCAGATAATGAAATTATTGAACACTCTGAACTCAGTGAGTCATGGAGGAATCGTAGAGACGCCCTAAGACAACACACTTGTCATAAATAGTTACATTGCTATGCTTGCTTTACTCTATTCCTATTTTATCATATCCACCTTTTATCTTCTTTCACGCTTCAAAATAATTTACCATGAATAATTGACAAACTTTAATATTTCATAGTTCAATAATTTTTTTATGTTGAACCTTGCATAAATTATTTTATAGTCAGCATAATCATATATAAAATTTAAAATTTGTTGTGTAGTTCCTTGGAATATATGCTGCGCATTTGACTCTGTCAAAGATATTGATGACTCCAGGAATGTGGTATTCCATGGTGCTCTCAAGGTCAAAAGGTCAAAGGTCTCCAAGGTCAATAGCTACATGAAGTTTTGTATCCACATAGATACACAACAACATAGACAGAAGAAAGAGTCCCTGGTTACAAACATGAATAAGTTACACAAGATGGGATTAAAGGTCATCTGTTGATTTGGGTTATTTTGTCAATTATGAACAATGAAATCAGTGTCCTATCGGAAATACTAGACTGTGATGAGAGCTTTGTTGTGGGATACTAATCCTTACTTCTATGCATAACATGTAAATATTGTACTGTAATATCACAATTACTTCTGGTTTAATCATGTCACAAAAGCATTTTAACATTCTATCTCCATGCCAGATGAGGGCAGATTTAAGACAGCTGATGAGTAAGAATTATTTGGCTATTTTCAACTTCTTGTGTGAAAGAGAAAGATAATATCAACAATATCAAAAGATGCAAACACTGTCTAATTGGTTCTACCTTGCCTTACATGACACAGCCCCAATCAACAGTTTTATAATGCCCAGCAAATTATTAAATAAAATTGATGACAAACTTGATATGACAGGGAAGCACCTAGCTTCTTAGTTGCATTTTTCATCACTGTCACCCCTGTCCTAATAAATGTACAGGCCCAACTATCCTGCATTGGGACACTGTATTAACGGGAAGGGGAGGGCAGGACACTACTTAGTACAACAAATGAGGTCTTTCACCTATTAATCTAGCAATAAATTTAAGGTTTGGTGGGCAACAGTCAGTTCATGATAATATAATATCTTTGATGTCATCACAGTACATGTACATATATTGAAACTCAACACTATCACTGTACTACAACACAAAGTGTGCCATCATTTGGATTGACTCTCCCAATGCAAAAGTTTATCAGTATCATCAATGTACATACTGACTCAGATGACAGCACCACACCTCATCTGTTGTGTCAGACTTCGCTATGCAGGATTATATCCCCGACAAGGAATCTATTTTAATAGATATCTATAATAATATAACATATTTATACATACTGTAATGTGCACATTTTGTCGACAGTATCCTTGGTATGTATTATTCATTCATAGTGTGTTCAGACTTAAATATTATTTCAGTTTACAGTGAGGACAATGAAAATGTAAATTGAGTACCTGTCTGACCGGTCTACATGTATTTTATAACATGGGATAATTATGTGCATGTTGCCTTTTAACTGTGAAAGATATGGTAATTTCCTAAAAAAACACTGTAGGACTTGTTAGAAACACTGAACCCATGGTCTTTCTTTTTCCTGAGCTACAGTACAGCCATAGATATAGAGCTACAGTACAGCCATAGACATAGAGCTACAGTACAGCCATAGACATAGAGCTACAGTACAGCCATAGACATAGAGCTACAGTACAGCCATAGACATAGAGCTACAGTATAGCCATAGACATAGAGCTACAGTACAGCCATAGACATAGAGCTACAGTACAGCCATAGATATAGAGCTACAGTACAGCCATAGACATAGGGCTACAGTACAATCTGATTAAAATTAGATGTAGAGTACGGCGACGTCTTCTTATGCGTACGCTGTATTCTCTCGCTGTCGCCTCTCACTACATCTGACCAACTCCCATAGAAGGTCGCGTTCAAATCTCGCGCTCTGAAGCAGCCAATCAGATTGCACGTTATACGAGCCATGTAATTACATCCGATCTAATCGTTATTCAAGTCCGCAGTGTCAAGTACACAACACGACGTACTTTCAAATTTCAGTCTAGAAAAGTTGTGGCCGCTCGGCTGCTTTGTACACATTATACAGGAGTGTATAAATAACAGTAGAGTTGAGCAGCCAAAGTTGTTCACTGTGCATATGCATGCTGCGAGTCATGCCCATTGTTCTCCGTAAGGCGCCTTCTGATAGGTCGGCTGTTTTAGCCAGAGCGCGAGATTTGAACGCGACCTTCTATGGGAGTTGGTCAGATGTAGTGAGAGGCGACAGCGAGAGAATACCGCGTACGCATAAGAAGCCGTCGCCGTACTCTACATCTGATTTTAATCAGATTGAGCTACAGTACAGCCATAGACATAGAGCTACAGTACAGCCATAGACATAGAGCTACAGTACAGCCATAGACATAGAGCTACAGTACAGCCATAGACATAGAGCTACAGTACAGCCATAGACATAGAGCTACAGTACAGCCATAGACATGTACAGTACAGCCATAGACATAGAGCTACAGTACAGCCATAGACATAGAGCTACAGTACAGCCATAGACATAGAGCTACAGTACAGCCATAGACATAGAGCTACAGTACAGCCATAGACATAGAGCTACAGTACAGCCATAGACATAGAGCTACAGTACAGCCATAGACATAGAGCTACAGTATAGCCATAGACATGTACAGTACAGCCATAGACATAGAGCTACAGTACAGCCATAGACATAGAGCTACAGTACAGCCATAGACATAGAGCTACAGTACAGCCGTAGACATAGAGCTACAGTACAGCCATAGACATATGCACAATGCAATACTGCTTGTACAAATACATTGAAAAACTATGGATATGTGCATAAATTCTGAACCACTTTTCTCACAGCAGACCTAACACAGATAATTTCTACGACACATTTTTAAGGAAACCACATGGTGTTCAATTTCTTGAAGTGTCTTCATGTAATTTAACCATACAGAAAAGAATTCTACCCCTACACCCCCCCCCCTCCATCCTGGCTTGCCTTTGTCCTGTTATTTTTTGCCTGATGCAGTCATATCATACAAGAGCCCCCAAGATTTTGAAAATGTGAAAAAGCAGCAATTTTTCAGGAATTTTGTAATTTTATTTCTTCCCTACATGTACCAGTCAAAGTACGGTAATATTTTACAAAAATACACTGTCCAAAGAATTTTTTGTTTTTCTTATTCGCCATCTGTCAATTTTTTATGAGTGAAAAACAGAAGTGCTTTTATTTTGGATTTTGCTGAATCAGACGGATGTAAAATTGTCAACGAAACACCTGTTGTGAATTGACTGAAGTGCTAGTGACCTTTGACCTTTCATGCCAACATGACCTTTGATCCCTCAAATGCCTTAGCATTTCTTACTTCATACGATGATCAGAATATTACATCACATCATCAATTCAGATTGTCAATTAATGGGTAATGTTATCATCACAACTGAAAAGGTTGATTCTTACTTTTAATATTGACCTTTGACCCCAGCTGCAATTTGCATTATCAGGTTTCAAATGTGAATCTCTAGTATTGTATCCCTGCCCATGAGTGTCAATCTTGGAAAATATTTTTTAAATTTGATATCACCATGAACATCACGGACATCACCATGTATCTGAGTGTAAAACCCTGGAATTTACTGTTTTTCAGTTGTTGAAATTTTGCCTTCCAAAAACAAAAATATTAAAATTTGAAGCAGGTTCTAGTGTATGCACCTTGCGTGATAGTTTGCACTTTCCAGTACAATTACTTCAGAGAGATACATGTAGCTGATTTTTATCTCAGATAATCCCAGATGACAATCTTAAAGTTGAATTGAGAGTATCTGTCAGTGAGCACTGCTTTACCAGGGTGTTAGCAGTATGAGGGCTGTTTTGTCAGAATTTGCCTCATTGTTTCCATCCTGTTTCTTCAGAAAGACTTTTCATAAAATTTATAAACTTTACAAGTTGTAGTGCTCTAATCACACAATCATTATACTTCAAGTGCAGACATTTAAAAGTGGCACACAAATCTGCAAATGTGGTATTTCCAGAAAGAATTTTCCTTAAATTTTTCTATAAATGTCAAAATGTCATGTATCAACGACAGATGGCCAAGATGTGCGTTTTATTGTTTTGAATTTACCATTTCATTTTGAAGTATCAAGTGGTAATGACAGGAAACTACAAAAACAACATGTTGCATCAGAAAATGGCATTTTACGCCCAAAAGAAGAACAAAAATGCATATATTTCAAGTGTTTACTTATTGTAATATTGCTGTATTTTTATTGGCTGTTGGGGAAGTCACTTGAGTACACAAGATGGTTTGTAAATATAGCAGGTCTGTGCGTGCACGCCAATTTACCAACATCAAAAATACTTACATTTAAAGATCATAAAAAAGTCACAAATATAGACCATTTTTTTCCAATAAATTGAAAACACATTGCCAACAGAAGTACATTTGTACCTTCGAACACGGTCCAGTCGGTGTCGATGTGTTCCAGGCAGTTTGTTTCAACAGCTGTAGGAAGAGCTATCATTGTGGTCAAGTTGGTTGGCTTCTCTCAAATGCAAAGTCCCTGAGCTGATGCCAATGGAAGACTTCAGATAAGTTTAACAGAAGTTCACGTCCAATGTCAGAAATCACAGCTTGTAATGTAACAGATTCAGAGCTCTGAGCATCGCGGATGTAAAGTGGTGATTCAGATAATACAGCTTTCAAAACTCTTGTCCTACATGATATCTTCACAGAGTAAAAATCTGTTGTTACATCAAACATTTTGGTATCAGCTGTGTTGATATAACTTAAAACTAAAGTTAAACAGTCTGGTTACTCATCAACTCCTATCTCTGGACCAGTTCAGGTGTATATGTACATACAAACTCCCTAGGTGAAAGAGAGGCCAGTTATCTTGAAGTATCGTAGCAAAATCCAGTTCAGTTGCATCCATGCAAGGTTCATATCGTAAAACGGATGACGATACATTGGCAGCAGCCATGTTGATGTCTGATAGAGGACAGAATTACGGTGGTGTTGATAATCCTGCCATTGGTACGTATGTGCACTTGTCTCTTCTCGGGCAATATGTCGTTAATTATTTAAAAAAATTCTGGTTATCATGATAACTGTTACCACACTGCGGGGGAAACAGAAATTGTGACATTATGCAATGTAACATAGCATTCTATCTTTCTCTACTTTCTGTACTTCTGGAAATTCTAGAACAGTCAAACCATAGATGTATCTACTGTAGTGACTTTAATATAATTTGGTCAACTCAGTATTGTCAGGGACAAGATAGAAAGATGGGTAAAGGTTAACTGATCTGTATGTTGTGCCATAAATCATTCCATGTCATAGTCTCTTTGATTCATCTACATAAAAAGTTTCATGGGTGGGGTAGTGTGTGGGTGGGGTAGTGTGTGGGTGGGGTAGGGGATTACTGTGTGTGTAGATAAGGCAAGCAGTGCAGTGGGTTGTTATGTGATCTAGCATCAGTACCTGCTAGCAGTGGTAATTGTCAGACTATCAACAAGTAAATGACATGCACTCCTGTGTTCATAAAGATATTACCTCCAACAGTTCCTCCTCTGTCGTCATCAGGGTGATTACACACTGCAGGAGATGGTTAATCAATAGATCACAGGTCTATAGAAAGCACTGTACTTGGCTATCATCAGTGACCATGATAGCCATGACCTAGGGTCACCTTGATCTTGGCAGTCCACTCAGGTAGCAAGATTTCAATTACATGAGAACAGCTACTGTGTAGTGATATTTTGATTGATTTTAGAATCTGCCTTTACCATCAGGATTCAGAAATTATTGATGCATTTTGGTGTCAGAGAGAGTTGACTTTAATATCAGAGATAGATGACTTAAACAGCTCATTCACATCTGTTACAGTTTTAATGACTTTAGTTTTTAAGGCCACACCCCATTGTTATGTTGATAATAACGGAAATAATTCAAAGCTTTCATATAAGTAATTTATGAATAAGATTAAATTAATAAGATTAAAATTAATAAGATTCATATAACTTTCATATTAATCCAAAACACAATCCATAGTTGTCTATTTTGTCTTGAAACAAAGCACTCCATTATTTTAAATATTAATGTTAATTACATCATACGGTAGTTAAATCAACACCATGTGCTACTAAGTGAATGTTTGTGTTCAGAACAGATTTTGTCATTTGTTATCATAATGTTTAGCCATATTCAAATCAGTTACAACAACTGACGTGTAAAATCTGCAGTAAACCTTTTGCATCTGTGGATCACAACAAATGTGAATTGGACATGTACACGTCAGTGGTAGTCATTTTCACTCAATTTCAGTGACAGCTTTGTGAGAGATATAAGAACATGACCCAGCCATAGTGTGTTGTGTGTTTGTCAACCAGGCACTGCTATATCCTTGCTACTGTACCTAGTAAGGGATGTATGTATGTGTTATGTATTAAACAGGCAATGAATGATAGATGGGGATCAGTTAGCTTTTTACCAACCCATCCACACATCTTGAATTTGTCAATTCTTGCCATAGATTTTTCTTCTTTCATACAGCATGCACACTGACTCTAAGAAGAATACATGTGAATATGACATAGAGGTATTGGCAAAGTTTTGTTAAGGTTGTATAATGTATAGTCACTGAAGCATTGTCACTGGAATTGAAGATTGTTGACTGTAATCAGTGTGCATTGCAAATGACATCACTACTGAATTCTGTGAATTAAAGGAAGGGGAATCGATCGATCCCAGGGATCGAGTTTGTTCTAGTCTTTAAGAGGATTATGAAGGTGTCATAGCCTTTTGTTTTCCTTTGAAATTGTAATCTAGTTAAGTAAATTTCCTGTCAAGACAATCTGATGCCTGAACCATGCCTTTAAGTTCGAAAATTCAGAAAATTTTGCATCGGCCGTATACCAGTAGTGAACTCTTTTGAATCAGTGGACATCATTTGATTCACAGATAACACTGTACAGTGATGTCACTTTCTAATCCAAGTCTATATGTACAGTCTCAGCGTCATCATTTCACATCAAGGTATTCAGTTCTGTGTCTCTTTGATACTTGTTCAGATACTGAGAAATTCCTATCATCATTGGATACAAAACTAAGTGCTGTAATTTTTTCCAACAAAAATTTTAGTGCAACTTTTACAAATATTTATAAAGTTTTCTGTAATTTTATTGATAGTTTTGGACCAAATGGATATAACATTTCATTGGCTACAGTTTCTCATCAAAATTTTGGTAAAAATCTGAAAATATTTAACAGGGATATATTTCAGAAAGACAACAAAAATATATTTTGGCGCTGAAAGGGTTAAGATGGCACATGCCTCAAAAGTGTGTCATAGTGAAAAATTTAATTTTTTTGCACCAACTTTCCTCAGGGATACATTCACTCATTTTCAAAATCAAGAAAAAGGCAATGTATCACTGACCAAATATTTCCGCACAATAGATACAAATTTGAAATTAACTGACAGTTGAATTTGAAAGTGGCCGCCATCCCTATGTTTATTCAATTGGGAAAAATCACATTTTTGATTTTGACAAAAATAAGAAACTAAAAACCTCAGTTACTTATAGAGTTTTATAACAAAGCCACAAAAGTATCGGATTAGAAAAGTATTGTAAAAATTTGAGTCTGAATTTCTGTCCATGAAGTGCATTCTGCAACTACTACTTTACTGTCATCTGTGAGAGATTTTCCGCTATTTCTACCTGTATTTAAATGACTCGCTTGAAGTAATGAAATATTTATTATACTATATTGAATAGCTTATCAGTGAAATTGCTATAGTTATAATTCATAAGAAATCAAGTGTTTATATATCTGTGGGTATTAGGTCAGGTGGGTTGAGGGTGTATCCATAGCAACCAATTCATTGGGCAGTTGAAGTGACCAAGGCTGGCAAGTCCAGATCAAGGGTTTGATCAGATGATAATAATACCGGTCTAATTTAAAATGAGAAATATCAACACCTGGTTGATGATAACTGCAGTGAGCATTACTAAGGAAGACATTATAGAACCAGCAGTGTTTAGTAAAGAAAACTGCATCATTTGATAATGATATTTTAATAATTTTAAGAACATGTTCTAGGTCAATTGTATTTCTTCTAAATGACAAATATCCATACCATGCCATAAAAAACCCATTAGGTATACATTTATGATACTTTACTGCTAAAATGCTATTTGCATGTCAAAGTATACATACTGTAAAAACAGTTGATGTTTTATCCATCAGATTCCCTGGCATATTTGACCAAATGGTTTGTTGTTATTTTCCCTCTTTGTACATAAATAAGTTAGGCAAAACAAGAGACTAAAATCAGCAGACTGGGTTTACAACACAATTGGATACTTTGGTGTGTTATGTCTGTATCAATGGTCAGTTAAAACACTACTTACATATATGGGTCTATTGACATATTTACATGTACTTGATATCAAACTCAAGAAATTTATGTCATTGTTTGCAGTGTGTAAATATCACAGCAAAATTATGATTTATGTCAAAATGTAATGCATGTACCTGTACTTTTAACAAGCATGGATAGATTGTCATAGTTTTGAAGTGTTTGCTAAAGTATAATTCAAATGATATTTTTTAGAAGAGTGCAGTCAGGTAGTTATGACGGTAGACAAAAATTGTATGAAATAATGGTAATGGGCAGTGGTCATGCTTCCATTAGGAAGTGTGTGAAATTGCATTTTAATAAGCTACAATGTTTTTTAAGCAATTTTCACTCGATATCTTAATGAATTCTCGCTACTGAAAATAGCTTTTTTTTATCATGTGTTAGAGGTGTAAATTACAGGATCTTGAATTGCATTGTGGGTAAAAAATCAACATGACAGCAAATGTTTGAGATAGTGATCCAATAAATAGTTCTAATGCAAAAGAATCATTTTCATGACAAAATGTTCGACCCTTTTGTGAAACTAGCTGAACTAATGCATCTTTTCATCTTTATAGGCTTTTCTGATGTGAAATTCCTGTATAACCGAAAACTTTACTTTTGCTTCTGTGATCCTATTTGTTTTACCTGTGAAAATCTGCCATATTGAAACTATGGTTAACCCAGTGTTTCATCTAGACAGGGGAACGGGGATTCCCTGTCTGTTGACATGTTGGCACCCCCAAGGAATTTGTCAAGGAGGGGGGCAGCCTCCCCCTCCCCCCACCATGAAATGGTGCCAGTTACACCGTAGAGATACAAGTAAAACATATGAACTGGTTAAATTCCCAAAATTTTCTGGTAAGGGGAAAAATCTCCCCTGTTGATGCCATCCTGGAATGTGGATGACACACTGGTTGACTGCCTATGACTTTTATGACCTCTTAGGTTGCAAAATTGTATTTAAGGTACGGAACATTGTGGCTGAGAATATTGAGTTTTAATAGTATGTGTAAATGCCGTGTAATGGATTGCTGCAACATGAGACTACAGACAGCTGGACATACATGAATGCTATCAAACTGAGCTGCAAAGGTTCATTGAACTTTCAAAGGATTGGAATACTACTGTAAACCACAGAAACAGTAGTGAAAGGTCACGCATACATTTGGTATAGGGAAACAGAAAATGAAAGTGCTGTACTGTGATTTCATGAAAGCAAACAGTACGGTATCTTCATGTACATGTAGATATGTGTTGTCACAAAAAAGATGCGTTAGATTTCTGAGTAAATTTTAAGACCTGTTTGTAAGTGGAAATTTTGTGGTTTTCTATTGTGACCAATTTTCATATTACATTGTGGTGTAGTATATTCCGGATTAATTCTCTGTCATATCGTATCAAGTACAAATATGCCTTAAAAATGTGACATTATTCAGGGAAAAGTGAGGGAAAAGGTCATGAAAAACTGAAAATTTGGTGTGACTACAGTAGGAAAATGACAATACAAGATCATTTTGAAAGGAGAGATTATGTAAATATTGCTGATATTGCCAGCATAATTTTATTTGAGGACATGTTTGCATCAAGAAACTTAAAACCATCAATTCAAGGAAGACAAAATTGTGCTGCTGGAGTGTGACAGTATCTTATTTGAATCTCTGAATGGTAAAAGAAATAAGACAAGAGAAACTCATCTATATGGGAGTATATCCCTATGACAGTTTGACTCATCATTCAGTTAATGTGCTCCCAGATATTACAGCTGCTGATACCGGCGTAGAGCATCTCTCAGCCAATGATATTACAGCAGATACAGAGAATCTCTTGTCTAATCTGGTGTTTCTGATGCTATCTTGAAATCTGTACACATAAAAATTTGTAACCTTTGAACTTTACGTTAGTAAGGTCAATTAGGTGACATCTCTCTTCATTCAACTTTGACCTTTTCTGGAAGAGGCTGCCATTTTGATTTTATTTATTGTCAAAAATTTATGATAAGCAATGAATGTATTAAATCCTTCCCAGATGTGGCAGTGCAGTACTGAAACTTACTGGTAGTTTTTCATATTTTCATTACATCATTATTTTATCATTATCATATCATTATATTCTATCATAATTATTTCATCACTTTATCACAAGTCTTGCTATTGTTAATTTTGACTCTTACACAATATTCCGGCCTGCAAAAACATTCAGTTTGGTACATGTAACTTTCATAATGTTCATACAGTATAGCAGTATTGCATAGATACAGTACTGGTATTAGACATACCGTAATATAATGTTTAAACGTCTAATTATTGTAGCCTCTGGACAATTTTGACAGTATTTGGTTTTTAGAAAATTCCGAAATCACAAATGAAAGAGTTCATGGAAATAAAATCAGTTTAAGCATTGCAAAGGATCGAAAAATTCCGTCTCAATGCTGCAAATCATGACAAGATTTCTGTCAGAAGAAGAAGATTAGTAAAAATTCAGTTGCTTAGCAACTGCTCAAAGTGAGATAGAATTTTTGAATCCCTGATCTCATGGGAAATATTTTATTTATGATTTATGAACACCATTAAACATAAATTATTGCAAGAACTGAGAAAGGTCTCTGTAAGTCATGTAGAACCTGAAGTTAATCAGTTTTAAAATCTTATCAATCTATCATTGTTTTACTTCCAGCACCGATTATCAGATATTGTTACATGGGTGTGGTACATTGCTTTGTCAGCTGCCAAACACTTCACTGATAGATTCTGTGTTTTCTCTGTCATTTGTGAGTCATGATCCTAAATTCTTGCTATCAAGGTTGTCGGTGTGCTGGAACAACTGACTTGACATTATTTTGACATCTGACACTGCAGTAGTGTGTTCAATTTGACATGATGGACAGCCAGGAGTGACAGCATTTTGCTTATTAATGTGATAGAATTTTCAAAAGTACATGCAGAATTAGTGTGACACAAAAATGAATACATTATAACTGTCTTTCAATACTGTATGGTAATTTTGATTGTAGACATATTTATAGTAAAAGACTAGATCATTTATGTAGGACAATAGATTGACATGTATTGTTTGCAAATTTTGTACAAACACATCTCTTAGCTCAACTGGTGCAAGGACTTGCAATATTCTTTTATATCACACCAAGTTATGTTCACATGCAAAACTCAATATCTCATACCATACATCCAATATGCATTAGTGGGTGTAGGCACTGTGCCTTATAGATGGTTTGTGATAGCAATTTGCAACTGTACCTAAAACCAATTACAAAGTCTGTCATGCCAGATAAAAGATAATTATATTGACATGATTTCAAGCTGGTTGGAAAAATACATGTATTCCAAACATGAAGGCACAGTCCCTTGTGGAGGGACTGTGATGAAGGATATCAGAGCAATTTTAATCAAATTTGTGAAACACCCCACAGTAAATCATATCATTATTACAAAAATGATTATTTTCTCAATTATCCATCAAACATTTATTATTTGACTTATTTATATTGACACACTGTAGAAGGCAGTGACCTTTGACCTGCAACAACTCCTTGACTCAGAACATTGACAGTGCACTAAGTGTTCATAGGTGCGTGACTTGTGATGTAAAACTGGCCTTTGCAAATAATTGCTGGTAGTGTCACAGATCATAAGCCATAACTAAGCCATAACATAGAAATGGGGCCCTTGATGCACTGAGTAGATGACCTTTGACCTTTTAGTTAATAGTGATGTTGAATCAGATCTGATACAAACAATAACATAAGTGTGTAATGATAACAGCAGCATTCAAAATTTAATGTAGTTAGAATAAGCTGATCATTGTTGATCAAAATGATACATTTAATATTCATAGCATCGTCAAATCTAGCTGCATAATAGATAACGGATTTCGGCAAGGGAAAGGAATATGACTAGTTGTAAGAATTATTAAACCTCTTCACAAAATATGATTTCTATTCTCATGAATCATAAAGAATTTTCTATTCATAATCTCAGATTAGTGGTTAAAAAGCATGACTATTTCAT
The DNA here is from genome assembly GCF_041260155.1 of Ptychodera flava. Classification (NCBI taxonomy): domain Eukaryota; kingdom Metazoa; phylum Hemichordata; class Enteropneusta; family Ptychoderidae; genus Ptychodera; species Ptychodera flava. The sequence goes on along the minus strand of NC_091929.1, from coordinate 48,574,424 downwards.
CAGACCATACTGAATACAAGGTCAATGGAAATAAACCAGTGTGAGAAATAGAAAGCTGCTCATCAGTCATGGGACTTCATCAATCTCTTCATGAAAAGATTATTTCTATTCTCATGGAACATGTAAAATTTACTGCTTGTAATCTCTGAGTACTGTGAAAAAACATGACATTTTATTGATGAAGGAGTATGGTATATGTATCAATATTTTATCACATGCGAGTTGTGTTAATTAAATGAATTCAAGTCTCAATCTTTAAAATGCAGACATGTTTGTCAATAGATTGACAAAACAATATTGTTGTTGATGTTTAGTGTCACTACTTCGTAAATATAATATCACAAAGACAAACAAGCACAGGTTGAACTATTAAAACACTGCATTTGATCATGTGGAGCATATAAACTGTTCCTTTGATATAAATGATATGGAAAAGTGTGTTGACCTGTGAATTTTATCTCATGCCTTATTCATGTGGAATTACTTACATAACAAAGTTATTAAAGCAAAAAGTTTGGCATTCGTACATGTCAGTTACAGTGTCCTTGAAATGTAAATAGATTATTGGAATTTCCGTATCTAGTAATTTCTCTTTATTGCATTGTTCAAGACATGAAAGCCATAAGTATGGCATAACATATATAAAAGCTAGTGGGGGGAGAGATAGAGAGAGAGATTTCCATTATGTCAACAACATAACAAAGTCTTACAAATAAAGGTTCACAGTGACCAACATGTGAAGTGTGTATTGATATTTCAAACATGAATCATCTGTAATCCAGACTATTAATAACTAATAAGCTGATGATAGGTGGACCAGTATAACCTCTCCCAACTGAACATAATAGGCACATGAAAATGTTGTTCAGTCTAGAGAAGCATTTGGCGCATGGAGGAACATTGAATTTTGTGTCTGTAGCATTGGACTGACATAAGGTTCAGTATGTAGACTTCAGCTTTAGACAGTGTTTGGATTAGACAGGTTTGACTATTAAACATTCAGTGGTGACTCTTATTGTTGAAGTGATAGTAGACCATTGATCTTTGTAATTGTACAGAACAATAGATATTGTCATTTCAGTATTTCGATGACTAATTTGTACAGGAACATTGTCATGTACTCTGCAATGTGCAGTACAGGAGTAGTTTGTACCAACGTCCCTCCACCCGAGGATGGTGTTTGTATCCCGACATGAAATTTGAGAAGAACGGCAAGCTGCCCCTGCTTCTAGTTCCCTTTCTGCTTCATAAATTTTTTGTGAATTATGGAAACATTTATGAGACAGATTTATAGTGGATCATGTTTCTTTAGATGCTACTGAATTGAAAAACTTTGTTTTTATTGTCATGGATGGGTGATAAATTTATGACAAGGCAAGTTGTAATAATTTTTTCATAGCTCTAAAACCATAAAACAGACATTCTGAAAGTGATACTGCATGGTGACTTGGTTCAGTTGTTTGTTCAGAATCACAGAACAGTTCTTAAATATATTCAGGTTTGTGTGAGTAGCAAAATAAGGAAAATTCAAGTCAGAGATAAATTACTGAATGTTGCAGTTACTCTTTGAAACTTTCTCTTCACTGAATTATTCTGTGACAACTGTATAGTTTCTTATAAATTTAATATACCGGTAGGTACTCTCTGTGAAAGTTAATACAACTTGAAACAAACTTTAAATGTGACAATTATTTACAAAGTATAAAGACTTTTCTCAAATTCAAGCCAAGTTTCTCACATGCCTGGCTTCCATGTTTCCATGTGATGGACGCATTGGTACCCTATGTCATGTGTTTTCAAGACTTAAACTGTCAGTCTGTCCTGTCAGCCAAACTGTTAAGTTATATTGACAAACCATTGACTTATTTAAGAAAGTACAGCTAACAGTGTAAGGTTGAATCAGAAATTACAAGAAATTGACCCAAATAGAGTTCAGAAATGTTGTAAGTTAGAGATCATACCTCACTGTATCTACTACTGACTGGTAGCCATGGTTACAGTATTTCAGAACCTCTCAGTCCTTCCAGTACTGTATGTTACCCCAAACTTACCTGTAAGTTATAGTGTACCATACTGAAACTACAAAAGTTCTAAACTTTGATTACAACATGTCATTCTAAAAAAATGACTCATGATGACAAAGACATAAATCATTTCAAACACTTGATATCAATGTACAATGCAAGATGTGTTAGATGCCAAGAGAGAGTCATTTAGCTTTGGGAGTAAAAGTTCAACTTCAGTTGATATCTAATTCTGTAAGATATATTTCATAAAGGGACAAAACTGTAACTTCTGATAATGTTTACATTGTTTTTGTTCACCAAACAAACAAACAAACAAACAAACAAACAAACAAACAAGACATTTCCTTCAATACTAGCTGCATGCGGTAATGTGTTCACTTAGTGAATTCTTATCTGAACTAAAATTCACTTGTCAACTTTAAGATAGAATACGCCTCGGGGACAGATATTCAGACCCTCAAACTTTTATAATTCTTTTCTGATCTATCACTTGGGGGGGTTCATTTTAAAGCTATTGGTGTAAAAAACCTTTCACCGCCTTAGTTTTTTCGAAATTCAAACATTTATTTTTTTTCCATAGAGTTCACACAGAGATGACGGCCGTTTTGAATTTCAAATATCGGCAAATCTTGTGTTATTTGTTTCTCTAGTACCAAACTTTACACAGTGACCCTGGTTTTTTATGCTTGATTTTAAAGGAGAATAATTGAAAGATTCCTTGAGGAAAGTTTTAGCAAAAGTTTAAGTCTTTCACTTTCGAGGTGCATACTACCTTAACATTGACATTTACAAATACAAGTTGAGTTGACAGATGGAACATTTGATATAACTGTAATTACGCTATTTTGTGAAGTAGAACAACAACCTGTATGCTACAGACAATAAATTATTGGAAACTAATGCACTAAAGTTACAGCAAAGAAATCCTTTGTAATGATATGGTACACAGATCAGAAAGTGTGGGTGTAAGTCAATACACAGATTGTAATAAATATGGTAGATAAATCAAGACAGTCAGTGCTAGATATGGCATGGTCTCCAACCACAGGAAGTTTAATATGAATTGTATCAATGTTTGAACTTCGAGCTGCCGGTCAGTTCCCCGACATTTATTCATAGTTATGTATCATAGCTGTGCGTACAAGTAAGAAGATTTATTGCAAAATATGTGAAATCATTTCAGCAAATATGGCATGTTTGTGTATCACTGGTCAGTGCTCAAATATTTTAATATTTCTATTGAAAATTTTATCAAGAAATCAGGAAATATGATGAAACATTAAGCATTGTTCACATCTGTTTGGAATCAAAAATAGAAGTTACAGAAGTAATTTATTGATGCTGTAAAGTTTTGTAAGAATGCATGTTCTCTGTTGTGCAATAAATTTAATATAAATTTATCTTTATATCAAAGGGTAAATTGTTGGAGATTTTATTCAAAAACTCTGTTTTGTCACAGCATTCTTTATGCAGATTTGGTGACACATCTTTGCAAAGTATGACTGTGATTTGTTGTTTATTTCAAATTCTGCCTCTGCCAGATTACCATCTATTGAATATAAACAACTGAAGATTAGTATTACACAGTACAGTACTGTATCAGTACAGGTGTGCTTGAGTGATAAACTTATGAGTTAGGTATTATGATGAGAGATGGATTTGGAGGGAGATGGATTTGGAGGGAGGTGGATTTGGAGGGGGATGGATTTGGAGGGGGATGGATTTGGAGGGAGAGGGATTTGGAGGGAGAGGGATTTGGAGGGAGATGGATTTGGAGGGAGAGGGATTTGGAGGGAGAGGGATTTGGAGGGAGATGGATTTGGAGGGGGTGGATTGTGAGAGGAGGAAGAGTACAGTACCGGTATACCCTTGTCTGAATTCTTCTAATAAATTGCAAAATTGCTTGAAATTTCCTTCACTAAGCCCATTCCAATACATGGAAATGTGTAATATTTAAACTTGATGCACTCACGGTTCAATGTTGTGTAAAATTGGTCAACAGAGATCACTGAAGAAATAGAAAGGTTCAGACCTTGTCACAGTGAATCTCCTGCTGAGTGAGTGTCTTTGCTTCATGAATGATCAATTTTATCTGTTTGTGTTCATTGTAGGTCTGGAAGCGTACGGGCAACCCTCTCCCCCACCCCCCAATGAACAGAATCTATATCCCAGCATAAATGACAATGGAAGTGGCGCTAAGACAGATGCAGCCACAGGTACAGCTACACCTATCGGACTGGAAAGTCAAAACGAGGCTGAATCCAAAAAAAGCCAAGATCCTGGATCAGTGCAAATAGCATTGACGGTAAGAGACACCTTCTCGATGTCCTTGATGAGATAGTTTGCATTTTGTTAATACTGGTGATCTTACCAGGATACATCAATGATAATGTAGAACAAGCCAACATTAAGTCTATGATCACAGGTGGATAGAGATGAAGATAGAATCTAGATAGCGCCATAAGGAATAACAATGGAATTTTCTCAGGCTAATAGGCAAAGTTACATTTCTGTTATTTGAACCCTGAATGATGAAAAGTTTGTTGTTTTCATTGAAAAGGGAAAATTAGAGAGACAATATGCCATCTGTGTCCATGCAGTTGGTTGCCTAGCAATAGAGACAGCTACATACATAAATAACCATGGTAGCAGTTGGAAGAAACACTGTATCTATGGCAACTAGCATACACTAGCACTCTGTAACTTGAAACATACTGGACTGATTTTTAATGGCCTTGAAATCACCACATGAATGGAATTGCTCAACCCTGTAACAGTAAAATATTCTGTGAGATCAAAAAAACTACAGTATCTCTGACAGGGGTATTTATAGTGTTTCTCTAAACAGCACAGAAGAAACAACATGATACAATCACACTTTGTAAAATAAAATAAAGTATAACAAAATGAAAAACAAATGAACAAGTGAAATTAAGCACAAAGTTCATCTCGGTCTTTGATTGGTCGTTGGGATTTTACTGGACGCTGCCAAACACATCTGTGAATCATAATAAAGTGGTCACTGTCCATCTCTCAAAGGAATGCAGATCATTTACGATGGAACTATCAAGAGATTCTTAACTTTAAACAGAGTTATGTAGGTTCAGTGAAGCATGGTCCCTCCAAGGGATTGTCAGTGAAGCACAGATATGCACTGACCCAGTTCTGTAACTTCAAGGTCACTTTTTTGATCCAACTACAGATAAAAAATCATATTGCGTGAATTTTTACCACATTTGATATCACACTAGATGTTCATTCTTTTGATTAATTTGTCATCTTGCTATCATATTTTGAGATTGATACAGAAAAGCAGAAAGGCGAAAAAAATAATTTTGAAAATATTTTAGCAAAGTGAGTCAATTGGTTTACTAAGGTCACTCTAGGTCAAACACATAATTCACTTATTTCAAATATTAATAAATAATATTTTAAGTAAAGTATGGAGAAGAGTAATTAAGGCAGAGCTGGCGTCATTAATTTTATCATAAAAAATATGAAAAGAAGTTTTTTAATGAGATTTTGGCAGGAATTTAACTAACTGGTCCGTAATTATTTACCTGGACAAAAATGTATGGTATGAACAACCCAATGTCAAGTGTTTGTCATCGATAACAGTAATGATAATAAACACATGTGGGTTAGTCTGTGACAAATGTCAGTAAATTCAGATATAATTGACAAAAATTTCCAGCATGCAGTGTCATTCTGACGGAGTCCCAGCATGCAGTGTCTTTGTGACAAATTCCCAGCATGCAGTGTCACTCTAACAAACTAGGCAACACAAATGATGAGATGTTTTGAGGTCAAGTCATGTACAGCAATGAAACCAGTGACATGAAACTGTTTACAGACAGTTTGCAAATAATGAACAATAGAAACGATTGTTTATTGTAAATTATTAAGAGTCAGTTTTGAACAAACATGCCACAGCTGGTTTATACAGATAAGACAGTTCAGCCAGGCTTTCATATTCTGTGCAGTTTCCTTTTTGACAATGCAATATTAACTTTGCATATCAATGTAAAAACACTGCAGTTATATTTTCATCTCATTAAATCTTTTCATAATGTTTTATATCAAAGTACCGTTAAATCAACCATAGTTATAATGTATTTGCAGTGATTCAGGGTTGCATCGGAAGGCTAAGATCAAGTTTTCTTTTACAAGAAAACCATATGTCCAATGATTTGCAAAGTGTTTTCTGGAAGACAAGATATCCACAAATTTAGATTTTGTAAGGAACAACTGTTGTTAAAAACAGTACAGATCTTAGAAAATGGATTGGTTTTGTGGTTTAGCCATTCTAGCAATAATCTATCAAAAAAAGGTAACATGAATGAATGCTGTAGAAAAGTCAACCAGTCAAATCAGAAACATATTATCCCGGTACGACACCATTCGCTGGCTGTCTGCATTAAAACACTTCAAAAATATACAATGCTCTAAGAGAAATTTGGATTAATGAATAAACATCTTTCATACAATCAGGTCATATATTGCTGTCCAGATAGTCTGCACCTGTCACTTCTTATTTACAAAGATGTCTTCTCTGTATGTATTTAATGGAAATCAGCAAATTTTGGAAACTTGAAGGATAGCTTTGTAACCATTAAATAGTTACTGTATTCCTTCCTTCCCTGTCATTTCAAAATCCCTGGATTATGTTACAAGTTACAAACATTCAGGTCATACTGGCTTAGTTCATTTGATTTATTGACATAATGGTGTCATTGAGGTCAACTTAAGGTCAAACTTTCCCTTCATCAGTTGCAATGTAAACATCAGTGCATGGTTGTAATTCTCAAACATTGTAATGTCAAGTGTTGCGTGCAGTTTATCATTTCATTATGCCAGATTTATTGACTGCAAGTTCAAGGGTTTTGCTAAAGACATTTATTTTCACAGATTAAACAATTTATGGTTGCATATTTCTACCAAATTCTACCTTTGCAATGAGACACATCGAGGTTAAACGTTTAATTGCATTAACTTTGTTTCACCAACAACAATGGGTCATAAATAGCAACAAAGCTGTTTTAGACAAGATAAATACAAAAATTTCTCTTGCCAATTGGACAAATAAAGGGATTGAAAATTGAGAAGACTTCTTTCAGAACAGTACTATGTGCTAAGATGAAGCTGTTGCCTGCTTCAGTGAATTATTTTTCTTGACAAGTTTTGAAAAGATTGATGTACTGAATCAATTCTTTAATCCTCATTGATCTTCCACTGTGTAAACTGTTCGGCCATCCACCAATGGCCTTCATCAGGGTGAAGACCCCAGGGTAAAGACAAATAGACAACAATGGACATGTTGTGAACAGATGATGTGAAATCTGTATGAAGTACAGGGATATAACAAAGCAAAGAAACTAGTAAAACTGTCAGAGTAATGATAAAAAAGCTAAACGATAAAAAAAAGCTCAACAAGAACTGCTAATAGAGATAAGAATTATCAGTAAGAGAAGTCAAAATATCAAGAAAAATAGTCGTTATGAAAGTCTCAACAAATAACAACATTTTAGGAGATGAAATCAGCTGATCATCAATATGTATCAATCTTTTATCAAATATCACCAGGTATTTTTATATGGTTTTGAAATGTTACAGCCAGTCAAAGTTGAGTTCAGACGTGAGATTTGTTTGTAAAATCATAATGTTGGATTGTCAATCAAGCATGGTAGTAAATATTTTGAATAGTTGTGAAGTAAATATTTTGTAGAATATTGCATCAATTTATGTTGTGATTTATTGTACTGTGAGAACGGGAACATTGCCAGTATGGTGATCAATAATGAATTATTTGTATCTTTCAAAACTTTACCTGAAACCACACGTAGTATGATCTCATAGATTAGACTTGTTTTGTTGAAATTACTACATGCTCAGATAGAGGAAGTGGTATCTTTTAACAAATATCTTTTACCAAAAAAGTTCATGTTGATAACAACATCCATAGAAGTTTACACTCAAACAGTCAGTATATTTGTGATTGCTTTATAGTGACGAAATGGAAATACAGTGACAAACACCAACCATGGAAACACTGAATTGTAAAAATTCCGATGTGCTTGAGGGAACTTTGTTCAAGTATTTTATAAATACTTTGAAGTACTTGTCTTTATCAGATTTCCTCATTCATATCCTGCTGTCTGCAGGAAAGTCAGTCAGCGATAATCAAACAATTTATATCTCTTTCCATCTATTACAAATTGGTTAGGGCATAGGCAAACAGCCTAAGTATTATGAATTTCCTTTCTTGCCTCTAGAGGGCGATCTCTACCAGCAGCTCAAGCTATTAATTTAGCTCCATTATTATCACAGAACATCTGAAAGAAGAAATTGAACTTCAAATCACAGCATGCCAAGGCCTATTGCTCTGATTTGTTATGTTTTAATTTTTCTTTACATGGAAAGATTTTACAAAACCCTGTAAAATTGTTTTCAATAAAATTGTTGATGACAATAATGTACAGCAGACAGACATGAAGTTCAACTGTGAAGTTGTATGGGGTATCAGTGATCCTCTCAACTCTCCCCATGTCAGCCTTTCTATTGATCCAACCACACCAAGAAATAATTGGATTCAACCAAATTGTGATGATAATAGGGGTTTCATTGGCCTGAATCTCATACTTTTAGTGTAGTAATCACCGTATCAGCATCTCTTATAGTAATGCAATCAGCAACTTGAGGAGTCTGTACACCTTACATTTCTTGAAACTTTGATGAGAATATTTCACACATGTCTCAATCACATGTAAAGTGCTAAAAGCTTATTGTATTCATTTAGCATTTGTTACAATAACATTTGCAATTATTTACATATAATCACATTTTGCAGATTTACAAAAGGTAAATTCGTTAGCACACTTTTTGTTTCTGAGGTTATTGTTCCTTTGTTTAAATTCAGAAAGTCCAGGCATGAGAACAAACTGTTGACAAATTTGACGTAACTGGTGTCTACAAAGGCAGATATTTTTGTGTTATGTAAGATGGATTGAACAGACATAGGTGTGACTTGGTCAGTGTGAATGGAGTAGTCCAGCTGGAAGGGCTTCACTCCAGGCTGTGTGGGAAGGAAAGATTTGTGGAATTGGAAATTCTGATTGCTTTCAAGTCCAGGGAGTGATCTCCGGCAAGGATTTGGCATTATGGAAACGGATGACGTCAATATAGATGTGGAACCAGGGCAGAGTTTGGTACAGGTATGCAAGCAAAGGTTGTCCAAGTATCGGTTTGAAATTCTATGGTGTGGGTGTATGAATCAAGTAATGTAATTAGTTCAGCATGTTGTAGGGTTACCTGGATGTCTTTGTCAAGAATTGTCAACAATCAACATTTTGTATAAATAGGACTGTGCTCTCTCAGAATGAGTGGAGTCATTCAAACAAATTGTTTGCAAAAACTTATAAGTAAATTAACTTAAAGCTGTACTGAGAATAACGTCAAATGTACTGGCATGTGTATGTCAATGTTGAAAGTAATAACTATGGTTAAGGTAGAGAGAGCAAAACTTGGAACTTTCAATGTGTGTAGAATTAACTAACATGTACAGCAAAAATTATCGTGTACACATTCAGTACCAAAAAAATACAGACTTCACTTATGGAAGTATGTGGAAAGTAGTAATTTTGATAATAGTCAGAAGAAACACCCAAAATGTAATGTGTTGTCACCTTATTAATCCTGACAAATCCTGGTCTTTAATACATTCATATGTAGATGTCAAATGCTATGCATGAATACACCTTTGGAGACTAATATTTCAAATTTTTACAAAAATTTTTTTGGTGTACCACTTTTGGGCTCATTTTAAAACTTATTTCATGGTCCTATTCTGATGCAAATCAAATTTTATTTTTCCCATTGAGTTAACACAGGGATGGCAGCCATTTTGAATTTCAAATTTCAATAAATAGTTTGTGATTTGTTTCTTTGGTACCAGTTTTCGAATTTGATTTGAGAACCTGACATTGATGGTGCAGCTTTTAAGTACTGCCATCACCCTTGCAAGGTCATTGTGAACATGAAGTTAGCAAAGTACCTGAGAATATTTCATGCTTTATGTATATCAGCCCATGAAGCCATGAATGAGCAGAACAGATGACAAGATTTTGCACAGAGGACACTAATAACACCGCCAGAGAGCACCAACTGTGCTGATTAAAACATAACAAAATTGTAAATTATGAATTTATCTCGGTTTTATTGATAGTTACATTATATAGCAGTCAGTTTTTGTCATGTGTTATGTAGCTCCTGATACAGTGGTTTACAACATCCCAGAAGTGGTACAGCCATAAATTGATAGTGTTACAACCACTGTGGACAAACCACACACAGGTCTTATAATGGCAGCAGTTTGTACTGCTTTTGTGAGTACTCCGTTCAGATTTGATTGCATCAATTTGTAGCTGTGCCATTTCTTCAGTGTTACCAAACTGTTTTTATAAGAAATTTTATCATTCACACTTGCTGCCTACTGGTATTGACAGATCTCAGATGGTGACCAAAAAGACTATGGCTCTATGTCAGCAAGTCTTATTCAGGTACGTCATCAAACACTGATCAGTTTGTCAGCGATACTGAAATAGATCAGACTTAAATGGAAAGGAAAAGATTTACATGTAATCTAAACCAAGATACTGACCATTTGTAACAGAAAGGCATTTAGGAGGATAGATAATATATCAAAACCAGTTGGAGGAGGGGAGGCAAGGCATAAGGTGTAGAGCTGTCAAAAGCACTATTGGAGAGGGGGGAGAACAGAAGCATGTACGGTACGTTAACAGTAGTAATTATTTGTTTACATACTAATTACTAACAAATATAAGACTGCAGGAAATTCAGCATAATGTGACTTCATACTGATGAAAAGAACAAGTAGTCCTGGTAATGTAGCCAAAATTGTTCCAATTTAAGATCAATGTAGCTGGTTTCTTTCTCGCTAAGTTTACAAAAGAATTTTTTGTTTTGTCAGCATATTTGTATGACATTGATTCAAAATATCAGTTTTCTCAGTAATATGTGGAAATAAACATTTCTGAAATTTCCTTCACAAGACTAGCACAAAACTCTCATAAAAGAGTAGCAGGAATGATGCACTGCACTATTAACACTCAGTCCTATTATGTGATGTGTGTTTGCCAATGATGTTGTGATGTCAACACTAATGTTCTGACACTTTGTTAATACTGATATTTTGATGTTACCACTGATGTTGTGATACATTGTTACCACTGATGTTGTGATACGTTGTAACCACTTATGTTGTGATGCATTGTAACCACTGATGTTGTGATACATTGTTACCACTGATGTTGTGATACATTGTAACCACTTATGTTGTGATGCATTGTAACCGTTGATGTTCTGACACTTTGTTACCACTGATGTTGTGATACATTGTGACCACTCATGTTGTGATACATTGTAACCACTGATGTGATACATTGTAACCACTGATGTTGTGATACATTGTAACCACTGATGTTGTGATACATTGTAACCACTGATGTTGTGATACATTGTAACCATTGATGTTGTGATACATTGTTGCCACTGATGTTGTGATACATTGTTGCCACTGATGTTGTGATACATTGTTGCCACTGATGTTGTGATACATTGTAACATATTATTACCACCTATGTTGTGATGTTACCACACATAGTAATTGCTGGTGTTGTAATGTTACTAATGATGTTATGATATGTTGTTGTCAATGATGTTACTGTATAGTAAATTGTTACAACCCATGTTATTGTTATGATCAATGTTGTGCTTGAAAAATGACATTTTACAACTCCAAAAATTGCAGCAGCTTATGACAAAACAAATCTTTCGCTTAATTTCTACTCGTAGAAACCATGACTGCACATACAGGGAATTTAAGATCAGTGTTTACACTCGCATGTTCATCACACACATTTTCTTCTAAAGTACATACAAAATGTGTTGATAAGCCAGAGATAATAGTTGCCGACTCATTTAATTACTAGTTAGAAAAACATTGAAGTCACTTTGTCACATCATGAAAATATCTGTCAAATACTGCAATCATGTTGTCACATGATCTTAATTAATCATGTTGGCATTAAAACAAAAAATGGCTTTGTTCACATTTAAAAGGTCCTAGCCCATAGGATATGTCAATACATGTTCAATCATCAGTGCCAATAACTTGTGAGAAAATGGAACTTGTTTTAGTCTGAAATGAGACAGCAATGACGGCAAAGCAAAATTCACAATGACATTGTATCACCCTGTGAGGGCAGACTTGGATAGAGAACTACCAGTATGTTGCCAAAACAGACCTTTCAGAAAGCGTATTCCTTTATAACTGTACTGTTTACTGTTGAATCAGAAAACAAAATATTCATACTCACCACAAATTTGTGTCTTTATGTAGATTACACTAGGATTGAGTTAGTTTAGGATTGTCTTTGATGAACTTATCACTGTTTTGATTATTTTTAGTGAGCCCCTGCTTTAAAAGGGTTGCAACAAATGAATAAATAAATAAAAAAAATAAAATAGTTCAGTCAACTTGTCAAATGATGAAACCATGGATTAAAAAATAGATGATAAATGGAACTTGATCGACATATTTTTCGAAGGTAGTCAGACTTCCTCTTTCCAAAAATTTGTTCTTTTATAATCTGTGGATGATTCCATGTGGAAGAAAGATGAACATTTTCATTTCCTGTCATTGATTGGTTTTCAATCTGCAGCCATCACCAGCTGATTTTATTCTGAATCCTACATGGAGCTGATAAATTGGTTTCAAATAAGATGTCTTCTTTAAAGCCCCACTAGCTTTAATGGTTGAAAATTGTTGACCTCAAAATATCTTCCTATTCTCTCCTGGTTTTCTCTGAATTCTACCCTCTGAAGGGATATTGGCATTTACTGCATTAGGAAACCATTCCTTTGTGAAACATTTGACAAGTAAATTCAACTTTTAACGTCCATTTTTATTTCCCACCATTTCCAAAAATTGTTAATATTGCAAAGGAAACAGAACATACAATGTCACAGTTGAATACATTCACCCCTATGCATTACATTGGACTACTCTGTGCAGTTGATGTGAAGATTTTAGTGCAGATATCCACTGTTTTTACTTTTTCGCATAGGGCTGGGATTTAATATTTGGGCAAACATTTAATCACAGTGTTATCTTATTCAAAACTGCATATAGTCCAAGAGGGTAGTTAATAATAAGTGTATACACACATCTAAATTAGTACATTTTCACAGACTTACTTTAACTTGGAAGTAAAATCATAAAAATAATGCTAAAAGATACAGCCAGTCGAGCGTTACATGTATGGATTATGAAACACTGGTCTGCAGTGTCTGTCTCTGTGTCTGAGACGACTCTGTTGAAGTTAATTTGTTCTGGGTTACTTAGATACATGTAGTTATGCTTGAAGTTAACAAAATCTAATGAACCTTGGAGATGTTGGCTTTGATCATCTTTATGATATTCCTACTGATTATGATTTTATACCTTATTGTAATGATAGATATACATGTATCTACAACTCTGAGTCTAAATGCTAGATATACATGTATCTACAACTCTGAGTCTAAATGCTAGATATACATGTATCTACAACTCTGAGTCTAAATGATAGATATACATGTATCTACAACTCTGAGTCTAAATGCTAGATATACATGTATCTACAACTCTGAGTCTAAATGCTAGATATACATGTATCTACAACTCTGAGTCTAAATGATAGATATACATGTATCTACAACTCTGAGTCTAAATGCTAGATATACATGTATCTACAACTCTGAGTCTAAATGATAGATATACATGTATCTACAACTCTGAGTCTAAATGCTAGATATACATGTATCTACAACTCTGAGTCTAATAATTCACAACACTGACCCAAGAAACAGTGTGCTTTTATGACACATTTATCTGGCTGACCTTGTACAGTCATAAAAATTACTGTGAGGCTAAGAGAACCTGGCTGTGAATATACAGAATAACCTCAGAAAGGCCATGTTTGTTTTGAAAGTTGTTAAAACCTAACATTGAATCTTACCTTTTAGCATTCAACTTTAATTTTAAAACGTCATTGTGCCAGGTAAGACTCCAACAAAGGTTTAATATTGCTACGATCTGAATTGCCCAAATTTAAGTCATGATTCTTGCAATTTTAACCATTTTAAATATCATAGCTTTTTTGAACAAGCTTTTTTTCAAGTACTGTAGAGATATGTGCTTAGTGTAGAACATCGTGTATTCCTTTAACTACCGGCAAATTTTCAAGAAACACCACTTGCATCACACCTTTGTGATGCAAATACAGATGAAAATGTTACTTTTATGTGTCTTTTGAATATCATTCATCTAAAAAATTGCTCTTCCTTGATGTGGAAAATACAAAAAATGACAATAAATTTACAAAATGGTCATGGACATGTCTGTGACCAGTATTGCACAGCACAGTAAATCTTGCTGGTTTTGCAAATGGTGAGACAGTTTATAAAAATCCTGTATTATTCTTCAATTGAATTCATTATTTGTGAGATGAGCATTCTGCTGACTCAACGAAAACTGGTACCAGTAATTGTCACGTCCAGTTTTCATATTCATAATGAAAATTTCACTTTTATCTACAATGCATGGTTTTGATGATTTCAATATATGCTTTGTGCTTTGTGTCCGGTCTTTTCAGACTCAGACAAGACATGTACATGGATGTTTTTTGCTGATGTGCCTGGCTTTGACACAACCAGGTACATCCACATTAAAACTGTGAATTGAGCTGAAATTGTGCTCACAAAGGGCGTTGGGACATCATTACCATATTTGCTTCCTACCGTTCACGTTTACATGAATTCGTTTGCAACAAAAGACGTGAAACTCACTAGACAATGCATCTACGACAAAAGAAACAACAGCAAAGCCAAACAAAACTCTACAATGGCTGCCTGGGAAAGTTTGTGACAACAAGTTGATCATTACATAATGAATTCCTCCAAAACAATGAATTGAAATAACAAAAGAAGGTAATGATCCAGTGGCAATGGTTTGCAGTCAGAATATGGTCTCTTTGCAAAAGAGACGCAATACAGTTTTAATCAACTACAATGTGCATATACAATACTGTCATTGAGTTCTCTGTGTTTTAACTGGAGATACACATGAATTTCCAACAAGAACCAGAAATGACTATGTGTAGATTAGTGTTAAAATTGTCAAATTCATTATGGCAGAAAAAATGTTTGATCTTCAGTCATTCAAGGAGCATCTTATGCATCTCACTGTCATGATTTTTTCGGGGTTGTGTGGAAGGGGTTTTAGTTTTTGCCCATGTTTTAAAACCCTGGTGAAAACACAGTATATTATACCACATTGTGGGTTTTCACAATTCATAGGTTCATTGTATTTTATACTTACCATGGAATGTAAATACTGAGAAATGATTGACAGTTTTAAAAGTAGTTTACCTAAGGGGTAGTTTGACTTTTGTACCAATAACACTTAAAACGTCCCTCAGAGAATTATTATAACGTTCTTCGGAGAATATTTTGCATTAACAAGCAACTGAAGATAATGGCATTATGAATATTTTAAAGTGATTGCCTTTAGCTAGGTCAGGTAATAAAATGCTGCATTCAGCAGTGAAATATGTCTATGTTTGAGGCAAAGTTACTTTTAATGAGTGAACAGTCTTTCCCCACAAATCAACCACCTGTGTGTAAATTTCCCTGTTTCTGATTGGTGGCTTGACTAGCTTTCATTGTACACCTTGGATATTGTGATGGCTTACCTCGCAGTGTGCTGCAAAGCCATTTTGTCTTACATTGTTTGTGTTTACTGATGTGTATATCTATTGATGGTATGTTTACAGATGTCCAAGTATAAAATATTCAATACCAGAAAAGTTTCAAATATTAGGTTTTATTCAAAGGCATTTTCAGGAAATTGTCCAACTCAATCAAGACAGTACTCAAGTCTTGTAAGTTACAAGACAGTTACAGGACAAACCTACATTTCTCTGTTTTTTAATTTATAACTTCATAATGTTGTAACCATGATGATGTATCCATAGCAACTGTTGTCAAGATGGTTGATGCGGTGTTTCAGACTACAGCAGTGACATGATACATTGTATAATGTCACTATAACAAAGCTAGCAAACAGGCAGTCTTATTTCGGGATCATCTTATCTCATCCAGCTGTCCTCCAAAGATTTGCTGGTTTCCCTGTTGCCAGTTGCTGCCTGTTGGTTACTAAAAATGAATACGTAGAAAACAGACCAGCAGAAATGTTAGCATTAGAATAGACAGTAGTGGATACTGTTGAAATACCATATGATTTGAAATTTTCCTGAAAAAAATGGTAAATTCCTCACCAGTACCAGTTCATAACTACCAGTTCTGTACAAGCTGTGTATGGATAGGATGCTTTTTGAAAAAGTGCATAGAATCAAGGATTTTTCATGGCCTACATGTAATTTGAGTACGAAAAATGTTTCATCAGTTGTTGGAGACCTTACATATTGATGATGATGATGATGATGATGACATTGATCACTTTACTGGTTTTATGATGGTTAATTAAATCTGCAGAAATCGCTTTTAGAAAAAATAAAACACATTGTCCATTTACAATCGACAATGTGAAAGGAAAATGAATAAATGAACAAATAAAATTTTTACTCTGATCAGGAGAGAGTCAAAACCCTAGAGATTTACACGTACCAAGATTTAAAACATCTAGGATCAACAATAGTGGCTTTGCTTGTCATTCTTTTTCGTGTGATTTGTTCATTGCTTGTCCTTGAAAGAAATTCACCCATCACCAGGGAAACGTAAAATGAAATACATTTTCCCTGTTTGCTAATCAGACCAGTCATAGACTTTTGTGAACTTCAGTCACAAGTCACACAAGATACATAGTATTACACATAAATTATACAATAGATACTTATACCTTACTTATTATCAGAAAAATTATTGTACTCACCACTTTGATGAGTACATGTATAGTTAACCCTTTGAGTGCCAAAGTCTATTTGTGTCACCTTTATAAAATAAACCCCAGCCATTTTTTCCCAGATTTTTGCCAGAATTTTGAGAAAAAACTACAGCCAATGAAATATGATGTCCATTTGGTCCAAAATTATAAAAAAATTACAGAAAAAAATCATAAAAATTGGTGAAATGTTGCACAAAACTTTTGGCGGGAAAAAAATACAGCGGTCAAAGGGTTAAAGTGTCATTCTGTATTCATTTGAAAAAACACAGCAAGAGTAGAATTTAATCTACCACATGGTGGAAATAAATTGTCATGAATGTCGCAGTGATCAATCTTTTATAGAATTCAATATCATGTGAATTCTGACAAAGATAGGGGAATTATTTGTTTTGGATAATGTACAGTACCGTGATAATGAAATGTCAAGAGTTTTAAAAATGAAATAATTCTGAAATTTTATATGGTGTCAAACATACAAAAGCAATCTTTTAAGTTTTCAAAAAACCATGAAAAGCTTCAAATAAAACTCAACATGTTCAATTATCTGATGTACCATACATGTATGTAGATATGAAGATTGAAGAAATATTACAGATGAGATACATGTAGTTAATATTTTACGCAATATCTTCTGATGAAAGAATGATTCATAGATTAGTAAATTGATAACAATTCATATCCTGAATGATATTTGTTCAGTCAGAGGTTGTGTAAATGTAAATAGCTCATTTGGTTGTCACGACAATCAACGGTCCTCTGGAGGAGTCTAATTTTAGGAAGTGGTGACTTGTCTAGTGACTTTATCATGTCTTTATTTGATCTGTAAATTCATGGGGAAGTAAAACTATCGAGCAGTTTAACTTTGCATCATTATCAGGAAAAAAATTTACCCATCATGAGGAATACCCTCCATTGAAGTAGGGGGAAGTTATCAATTGTTATCTTTGAGCGGGATCTATGCAAATCATTATTTCTGAGGGGAACCTACCCATGTTTATAGTGGTACAGGCCATTCTGTATAGCAGGTTAAGAATACTGACACACCCACATATTGAATGCATTTCATTTTATGAGGTAGAAGGTATCATAAATTTCATTTGTCGGCCAACTACATTCCAAACCCAATCAATAAGAGAGCAGTGTCACTGTGTCAATAATCACTTACTTGGGAGTGCCGTTAATATGCTGACGTCACCTAAGTGGTCCACAAACACTCTGTTATTCATCTTTATGTAACAGTCGTATCTTTGCAAACGCCTTGGACTGTCATCCACACTAGACTATGGCTGATCCACCACCAGCTCAGCTTCGTAGAAGCTATGAGCTGCTCAACATTGAGGGTCAGGCAAGTCTAATTAACTTTGTTTACTTTTAGAAAACTTGGGTGTGACCAAGAGGACTGACGTTGACTTTGTTTGGAGCAGTGAGATGAATGTCTTGACAGGGTCTGTATGTGTGTAGTAGTTTGTGATACTAACAGTTGTATCAAAACAGGAACTTACTCAGTGTCCCATGCCTGTCCATTGATTGTGAGTAAAATTATGTGATACAAAGTGAAAACTGCCTGATGTTTATCATAAAACAGCATCAAACATAAATTGCTACATGGCGGTTCTCTCTCTCAGCCTCCTGGTGAAGGTTGACATACATTAAACACAATGCTCAATTGTACTCTCACTGATATAGAGAAAGGTTTATTTAAATGATGGGTGTGTATATCCAGGGTTGGAATCTGTAGGGATTCCCAGTCATTCACACGGTTCGTTCTGAAATCCAACAAGTTCTTTGGAAACTTAAACACAGACTACAATGCACATACTCAATTTGGATTTTACAGTTTGAACTACATTATGTACATGTAGTTAGTGTTTAGGTTTTCACAAGTGTATCCATAAAATACATGACAATCAATAGACATTGAATTTCATAGCTATCAGTCAATGGTTACATTGGCCAAATGACAACACAGAAATATTCACTGGGTTTTGATAGTAGGTCAGTGAAAGATAACTGCAAGGAATGCGTTTTTGGTCTTTGATACGTGAGTTTTGCAAAGGATAACAGACCTGGCATGTTTTCTGACCTGAAACTTTCAACAAAGACGCCTGTTGTTGGAATCCATACTTCATTTGCATCAACATCTAAATAAAACCCCTCCAAGATGCATGGTGTAACACTCTCACACAAGTCACTGGGATTATTATGCCTGAAAATTTGATATCTATGCGGGGAAAACCCCAACTGCGTTTCTTTACTTCAGGCTGTGTTTTAGCATACCAGCCTAACCAGGGTACTTCTTTTACTACTTGGTCTTTATTGTGAAGAAATTTTATTGACTTGTTTGCTTATTTTTAAAACAACTGAACAAAATTTATTTTACTTTGCTGCCAATTTGAAGATATCATATTCAGTGAAATTTCACACCTTTCTCACAGATTTGTTGAAAACTTGTACTTGTATGTCCCAGACTTCAAAGACTGTCCTTGTGTAGTATGTGTATATGGCATGCCATTGCTATTTTATTGTCTCTACACAAACGGCTTAGGTGATTGAACTAAACCTACCTAGGTCACTTCTTGTGAGTCAACAAACCATTTCTTTTAAAAGCAACTCCACTTCAAACCTTCCTCACCAGAGGCCATCATTTGATCACAGACCATCAGACTGTATCATTTGATCACAGACCATCAGACTGTATCATTTGATCACAGACCATCAGACTGCAGTTTAATGTATGAAAACATGCTGTACCAGAATTTGGCAATGGGAAAAGTTAATTTTCAAAAAACTACATTGCTTCCAAGCCAATTCATGAAACAATTGATGAATGTTGCTACATATATTTAATCTCAATGTTCAGATAAATACATTTTACCCTCAGGGGAAATAAGACATGCCACTTGCAGACATAAGTTCTTTCCGATACAAAAGTAAATTCTTGATGGTTGTAAATGGATTTAAAATACTACCAACAATACCTGCTGATACAGTGATAGTTGAGAATTGTACGGTTACTAACGGCGTTACATCCTAACAAGCACTGTAACCTTCCATAGAATAGTGATCGTACTCATGCAAGGAAATTAGATGTTCATGAATAAATTAAGAGTTCCTTATAAATTGTTAACATTACAAGAAATTCTGGCTGCTATGCAAATATTTGACCTTATGCAAATATTTGACCTCCAAGTGGAAAATAATCAATGTGAAATGAAAAAGCTCAGAGATGTATTAACAATAACTGCCAACAATATAACTGTATTTCACTGAGTGTTGTAGCCTTACAAGAAGTGAGAGGAAAGTTCAAGTAAAACTAAGATTTCAAAACTCAGATTGTACATCAAACAAAATCATATTATTTAATTTGAGAAATGTGATTTTGTAATTCAGATATTCAAATTGTTTGAGTATTTGCAAATCTGTAGGAAATTAGTGATAGAGAATGAGGTTCATATGGAAATAGCTTTGTACAAAATCTGCATCTTTCAATAATTAACTTCAGTCAGAATCTCAATGTTTTTCATTAATCAGTGTAATGCTTTTATAGAGTTTTGATCACAATTTAAATTATTAAGTTTCTCTGAGTTGTTCATGTCATGTCAAACACTGCCACTGTTATCATTACCGCCTGCGATTATGAAAATATACCAGCAAATTTCACATGCATATCCTTGAGTGATAAAACACATTAGTACATTTAGCATATACCGGGTATTCATACACATATCTAAGTTTAAAATGTTTTGTATCTTCAATACACATATACATGAAAATTCACACATCTCATCACAAAGTGACTGATATATATCTTCTCATGTGATTACTCCTGTGGTTAAAATTTACACACATTCCCACTTCCAGATAATCACAAATACAATTTTGTATATATGACACAGTACGTGCCATCATAACAAATACTTATGTATGACTTTAGCACAGTCCAAAAAAGACAGGCAATGTGCAACGTCTCGGAAGGCTATATCTGATTGGTAGATTGGTAACAACTTAGGGAGTGTAAAGCTAGGGCAATTTACTACCTTAATTGAAACCGATTGGCTTACAGCTTCTGAGACGCTGTACATTAGCCCCAAAATAGACAGTGTATTTGTATGCAAAGTGATTTCTCAACGTCTTGGTTTGTTGGATTTTTGTAGCCAGAGGAAGAGGAAGAAATCAAGGAAAAACAAACTTTGTTTTTCCGAGACACAAAGAGAAGAATCGACTATGTGTTGGCATTTGAAATATCTGAGAAAGATAAAGATGAAGAGAAAGATGAAGGAGACATGAAGAAAGAATCAAGGAGGAAAGAGTTTCAACATAACTTAGAAGTAGAACATGGACTTGAACTTGAAATAGAAGATGCAAGTGTAAGTGACAAGTTGATGATTGTTCGTCACTTTGTATACTCTGGCTGCAAACCACAGGCATTGCACCTGACGACAGATTATATTACCATGCCCTGTCCATTGTGTTTTAATTGGTCGAGCTGAACCATGTGACTGCCCACAAATACACAGTAATGGTTTGTTTTAATGCCCGTGAATATGAATAATATCGTAAACATAGTAACTTTACGGCTAAAAACGAAAATTGTGATTTGTACAAAGATATAATCAACCACAAAAAAATAAAATGGAGCATTTGTTGGCCAAGTTTAGACGCTTTTTTCAAAAAATCTCCGGATTTGCAAAATTTTTGCAGCGCGCACTACTCGCTGACAGGTTCTGGGGCCCCGTTGTCATTCGCACGGGAAATTTTCATAAATTTTGATGGTTTTTCGGGGTTCGTTGAAAATATAATTGAAATAACAGACTCCGCACTGACCATTAATGTTTATTTATGGGCGCGGGCTCGAGGAAAGCCAAATTAACAAGCTCGGCAAGCCTCGCCCGTTAATTTTTGGCTTTCCTCTCACCCTTGCCCATAAATAAACGTTAATGGTCAGCGCGTCGTCCGTTATTTCTATAATGTTGGCTTTGTTACATTACAACTATAAAAGCAATCATCTCTGCATGAGATGACTTCAAGGGAGAGGATTCTCTCTCTGTTTCAATGGCACAAAACAATTTATGAATAACGTAACATGCAAATTTTGTTCCTGGTATCTGCAAAAAAGACAAAGAAAATACCAAATTTTTACAAAAAATGATTTTTTTGGCAATAGACTACCGTTTGGTAGTTCGTTGTGGAACTCAGACAAAGCATACATGTATGTTAGTGTGTATACGGTACATATTAGGGAGAGGATGATATCAGTCCATTGTAACATTCACTTCAGTTTTCTCTTCATTTGTACAAGTAATTAGTAATTAGCCAATGAAACACTCAGCAATCATCATATTGATCAGTTCTCTCAAAATTGTGAAATTTGATCAAAATAATTTTCTCCATCTTTAAGATATCACATAGTGTTAGGATAGTGATAGAACTGAGCTCTGTTCAGTTTAGAGTCACTCTGCACAGCAAAGCATGCAGGCGCAGTGTGTGTGTCATATAATATGGTGAAAAATTAGTATAAAATCCAGTACTTTTTTAAAAAGCGTAATTTAATTTGATTCAAAATAGGTATTATGTGTTATAAACTTACCATGTTGGAATAACACTCTATGTTGTAGATGATATTTTGCAAATAATAAAAATTTGTTGTACCGTACAATTCATGCTATTCGACTTTATTAAAAGGTTTGAAACTTGAAAACCACATTTTGGCCACTTCTTCATTTTAAATAAAATATACTTAATACTGTAAAAATCCCTTACAGATCTTTCTTACTGAAAACAATGACACTACTCCTTTTTCCTCCCATAAATAGATCAATAATATTGTATTTTTGTTTTTAATGAATTCAGCAAAGTGCAGACAAGAAGACATGCTTTGTCAAAATCCATGCCAACTGGGAGGTGTTAACAACGGCTGCTGAAACTATGAAGTTAAAAATGCCAATCCAGGTATAATTGACAGATTCTTAATCTGATTTTTTCTATCAATTCATTCATTCATTTGCTATCTGTGTTGTTTGCTAATTGTTATATTTTATTCATAATTTAATTAATTCACCCATTTACATCATAGAAAGCTATAGGAATCAGTCAATGTATATCAACTGTGTGTATTGTATGTATGTCCATCAGCTACAAAAACATTAGAACCACAGCGTTTATCACGTCAGTCACAGGTGTGAAGACAGTGCATCATGGCTTGAAGACCGGACATCGTAAACTCAACATGCTCATCCCCAAACATGCAAATGAGCTCAAATAATGGAAATTTATTTAATTTTCAAGGTGATATCTTAAATTTTCCCTGGTACTTTAATGAAATTTGTCGTTCTTTCATGTTTTGGTTAAAAATTTAGGAATTAGCTTCTTAGTGTCGTGAAACGTGGTGATGTAAAAGTTTCTATGGATGTTCTCATCAAGTTTTTCCAAATTCTGATGAAATCATTGAAGGTTACGTCCTCTGGCTCAACTTCTTGTTTAGTCTTTGATGGTTTTCTTCTTAATTCTCGAAATCTGCAGAGAAGACTCGTGCTCTTCTGTGACGGCTCAAAGTTGTTATCTGCAGATTTTCCAGATTATAAGCATCATGGAGGATATACCTTGTGTATTATGGAGGACATACCTTAAAAATTGAGGATATACCGTACCTTATTAATCATATAATCATGCTGATATTAGTCCAACTTGGTGTCATGATATGTGTGACACAGCACAAATGATACAAATGATGATAGGACATAGGAACAGGCGATATTGGATAATAATCTCTAAATACTATGGAGGATACACCTGATATATTATGGAGGATATCACATGCACAAGCCAAGTTTGTCGTCTCCGAACAAAAAATACGGGATTTATTCTCTGGTCGTTCTACGTCACGACAACCCGCGTCTATGTCATCAATTTTGGTGCGTCGGACCTTTTTTTTGTCGATCTTCGGTGTGCTCGTAATGTTGTAAACAAACAACATGGCGGCCGATGTTTCTCCCACGATCAAAAGTCATGTAATGAAATCGATATTTTCACAGACTACGACATTA
This sequence comes from Ptychodera flava, assembly GCF_041260155.1. NCBI lineage: Eukaryota > Metazoa > Hemichordata > Enteropneusta > Ptychoderidae > Ptychodera > Ptychodera flava. The sequence continues at coordinate 48,550,332 of NC_091929.1, read as the reverse complement.
CTAATCCGAACAATGTAAACACAAGAGTGTACTGCCTGTATATTCCGAAGGAATTACGCGAATAATTTGCGGAAACAACGAACTCGAAGTGGTCGCGTATAGCCTACCGTGGGTTCCGTACGCATAGGCGCGACCTTTACAGTGTTCGCGCCGTCGAGATTCAGTCGATATTTGTTCCCGAAAAATAGCGTATCTTCGTCTGTGATAAATTTCTAGGACTATGCTATCTTTGAAATAGATTATAACTTTGCGGAAGATAGCCTACGTGTAGACCGAGAGCTGTCATTTGCTCCACACACGAACGAACGTGAGCGCTAACGCACACGACGGACGACTGGAAATGATTGACAACTTGTGCACGGCGTACTGATATTTATTCCTAAAGTAGTTCAAAGTTTAAACGCGGAATCGTCATGGAAAACTTATTTTATTTTGCAAAAAATAACGAATTCTTGGCTTGTGCTGTGATAAGTATAATAATCGCAATCATACCAATCCATAATCCAATAACACTAGGTCAAAATTTGTAAGACAATAGTTGTAAACATAGACACAAAACAGCACAGAACAGACAGTAAATAGACGGTACAAACAAAGTCAAATTCATGAAAGAAAGATATATGGACCTCTGGCCAAAAGACCAAGAAATACTCGTGACGTAATGACCGTGTCACAACTCGTCTTCGACTCGTGGTGACACGGTCATTACGTCACTCGTATTTTCCTTCGCTGAACGAAGAAAAATATTAGGGAATAATATCTAAGATATACTGTATATATTACGGAGGATATATTTGTTGCTCTGTGTTAGGAACTCTTCCCAGCATATAGTCAGATCGAAACTACTGAATATGGTTGCAGTTTCTACAGCTACTGTCATTCTTAGCTGTTTAAGTTTTTCTTGACTTCTCAAAATGCTAACAACTCTACGCACGACATCAATCAACCAAACAAGATACAAAGAGTTTCAAACACATCTTCTAAACACACTTTTTACATGATGAGAAAATGTACTCTATGTCTCGGAATGCTTCAAAAATAATATGCATAGCACAAAGTTTCTTTTTGTCTTTGTCTGGGATGCTTATGCTCTGCACTCAGAAAGCTCTTAAAGTAATTCTACCTTGGTGCTTCGCTTTGTTACTGCAAAAGCTGCTATAATTTTCATTTTCAAATCTCAACAATTTTTCACATTCCTGTAAGTATAATAATTCAACACTAAATGTCTATGTTTCCATTATCATGTAATATCTGCAACATTGTTCCAAAGTATGACAATGCATCTGCAACATTGTTCCAAAGTATGACAGTGCATCTGCAACATTGTTCCAAAGTATGACAATGCATCTGCAACATTGTTCCAAAGTATGACAGTGCATCTGCAACATTGTTCCAAAGTATATCAATGTATCTGCAACATTGTTCCAAAGTACGATAATGCAAGACATTTTATGGTAAAAGCACAGACTCATAATGGCAATAATTCACATCATACCATGTGTCACACAATCTTGCTTTTTGTTTATTTTCATTTCCATAATCTTCAGTATGGATTACTACTCTATCATTCTACAAAGGATAATTTAATTGGATAGTCTTTTAAGTCTGCTTCTATTAGACTTGATAAATTCTACATTTTCCTCTAATTTACTTCCAATTCACACCTTTGGACTTTCTCTCTTTTTTTCCAACTCCTTGACTCATAGTTTCTCAAAACAAAAACAAAAAACATGTCTCTTACTCTAAAGTTTTTTTATTGATTTACTCTAAAGTTCTTTATTGATTTACAAAATCCTGTCCCTGTCTTTTTACTTTCTACTGGTATATGCATATTACTTGTCTTACATATTTTTCAGTCACAGAAACTATCTCTTTCTCTCTTGCAAATGGATTAGTTTGGTTTCCAAGGGATGTCCTTGTTCAGTTTGTGAAAATGATAATTATAGGAATATAGCATAGTGCCAAAACTTTTATTATATCTGACTTTGCACATATCTAACTGCAATTCTTGATTCGGCCGTGTAATTTATCATATTAATTATTTATCTCTTTGTTTATTCCGATATTATTTACTATTTATTTACTTATGTCCTTTCTCTTTCTTTCTCTTCTGTTTTTCCTTTGGTTTTTCAATCTTTCTTTTCTAAATCCTCTCCCTCTATATTCCTTCATTCTTTCTTTGTTTTACTTGTGGTGTTTCTGTAAGGTGGTAAGGCACAAATTTTTAGGCAATCCATCACTATGTACAATTTACAGTCTGTCATTGATGCATTGTTACCCTTCTGTGGTGTAGTACACTGGGATCAAGAAACCTACATTTTAGAGACTGTTATTAGATATATACACATGGCAAATGAAATTATGTTTCACCCAACACTTCCTCTACAGATCAGTAGTTTGTATTTCCAGCTATCTGACAATCAAATTATACTTTGAACTCTCACAAAACAGGATTTTATTATTTATTGTTGAAAAAATGGTTTGAAGTTTACAGTGCTTTCTGGAAATTTGAAAAAGAAACATTTAAAAACAAAATCTTCAAGGTGATGTAGTATCATTCACTTTGATTATGGCTTACCCATGAGACATGTTTAGTAGGAATTGCAAATAATTAGCGAAAACTAACGAATCTCCCTAGTGCTAAATGCAAGAGGTCCAATTTTTCACTATTTACCATGTCTTAACCCTTTCACCACCATAGTTTGACCAAATCCATTGTTTTCTATGGTAAAGTTGGACCTGTACACAGGGAACTGGGGGTGAAAGTCTTAAAGGTATACAGTCACCTGTAATCTAAATATTCCCATATATGGTTAAAGGGGGGGTTCCTTGGTATTCAAATGCCAATGTGAGGGCGCTGTTTTTAAAAAGTGGCCACCCGCTTAAAATCTGTGATTGGTTAGATTTTCTCTTTCCATGGTAACTGTGGCAAAATTGGAACAGGTGACAGTATACCTTTAACTATCCTTCATCCCGTAGTAAGGTAGTCAGTGTTTTGTAAAATGAACAAATAAGCAGTGTGAACACAGACATCTGATGATAAATGCCATTTATGTGTTAATAAGAATAATGTGCAAGGCCACATAGAAGAACTTATTAGTTCTTTAGATTTTTCCTGCAGGACAACTGGGAAAATTTGACATCTGGCAAACTGGAAAATTTCCCTGAAAATTTTAAGTGCAACTCAAAAACTGTACCAGTGTTTTTGCTAAAGTTTGGGAACACTGGTAAATGGTTTGGGAACCCAGGTAACATTTCTTCTGTCCCCTAACCTGATTGCATTGATATACCAAGGGGAACCCAGGTAAAATGACTGGGGAACCCCAGTAACATTTACCTACTTACCACCCTTAGCAAAAACACTGTGTACAATTATCATCACAGAGATTGGCAGTGCTGAAATAATTTCAGCTGGCTTTGAAGCATTTTTTGCAAAAAAATTCAAAACTAAAACAAGTTGTTTTCAGAAACGATTCATTGATTTTACTCAGCTGTATAAATTATTGCTAGCCTGCTACAAAATTAGTAATTTCTTTCCGAAAGATCATGAATTTAAACTTTTAATTTGACTATTTCCAGAAAGTGTTAAATACTTTTAATGTGATTGTTTTCAGGAAAATGATATTGAAGAAGATGGAACACTTACTTGCTGTGATAAAATGCCAAATCCATTTGCACTCAGTGAAGAATACATCAAACCAGAGCCAAACTCTTTCACATGTGCCTTTGTCAAGGACAGACAGGAAGAGTAAGTGTTGTTAAGAATTAGGACAGTTACAGAACAAAATTTGCATTTCCAGTAACCCAACAACCTGAACTGGATTATGTTTGTGCTTAAGTATTTGCAAGGTCTGAACAGCAATACTCCTGCCTACGTATCCGACCTGAGCCATCTTAAAGATTCATGTAACGTTCTTTGATCTAATGACAAAATTCTGCTCCACGTACCATGGAGTAACCGTAAAACCTATTGCAATTGTCCTTTCTCATGCAAGCCCTCCCCCCTCCCCAACCTAAAACAATGTCCCACACCCCTCCCCCCCAACCTGAAACAATGTCCCACACCCCTCCCCCCCAACCTGAAACAATGTCCCACACCCCTCCCCCCCAACCTGAAACAATGTCCCACACCCCTCCCCCCCAACCTGAAACAATGTCCCACACCCCTCCCCCCAACCTGAAACAATGTCCCACACCCCTCCCCCCAACCTGAAACAATGTCCCACACCCCTCCCCCCCAACCTGAAACAATGTCCCACACCCCTCCCCCCCCCAACCTGAAACAATGTCCCATTAGAAATGCACCAGTCGCCCACTCTACATACTTTCAAGAAGAACATCAAAACTTTTCTGTTTAGTAGATCATACCAGTACTGAACAACTCTGACTCTAAAGCACCATTGAACACTACTGTGCATTTTGGAGTTTGGCACTATCAAAACAATGATTTTTTGTTAGTTTTTCTGTAGAAGTATATGTCAAGTAATGAGTGACATTATACCCATTGATAAGAGTTTATCAAAAGATTGCTACTATTATTCAGAAGTTTTGTTCAGCATTACCACAAATTTTTGATGTATCAAAAAATAAAATTTCCATCCATTTCCAACTTATAAAGATTTTGAGTTCAAATTAACTATGTCTTTCTCCTTCACAGATTTATTGGTATTGAAAATAAAGATGACTTTTTTTCACCGGCTGAACGAAGCAGAATGGTAAGCTAAGTTTTATAGTTTTATGGTTTCTAATCCAAACTGTGTGTCAAAATACTTTACATTGAACTTGTCAACTCCTGTACAGTATTGGTGTAATGTCTGATGTTAATTTTAACATCTGAATTTTATTCCGTTGTCTTACTTTCTTTACTTTACTGCCAATTCCAAATATACAAGTCTACAAATATAAAAGTCTACAAATATACAAGTCTACAAATATACAGGTACAAGTCTCATTATGCAATGAGGAGGGACGAGCAATGTTGGAGCCAGTCATATAACAATGTTATGTCACAATACTAATCATTGAAAAGAGGACAAAAATGTCTTGAACAAAGTCTTTGAAAAATCAAATGTCACAACTGTTAAAAATACCAAATGTTGCGACACATCAGTGTCCGCACCAATGTCATAATTGCAAAATCATTTAGTTCAACATACTGGTATTGAAAGTCTGAGTTTAGAGTAGCTATCTAATATTTTAAAACCATCTCATCTTTTACCCCAGGTATATGAGATACTGGAGAGATGTAAATATGATCCAGACAAGGGTAACAAGTTTGGTAAGTTGATACATTGTGTATGATTGTATTGATACAGTGTTTCCCATGATCCTTTGGGTCAAAGGTCATCCATTGATAATAACCCTACCCTCAATGTTGAGATCTAAAACTATCAAATGTATAGACACTCTGAAACTAAACCTCATCAAGTTTCAGTTCCCTGATTTAGTTCTTTGGTCAAATCAAATTGGTTTTTGCAGACTCCATTCAAGTATGTGTCCACAGCAATATCATGCTGGGCCATGTATTGTATGAAAGCAGTGTAGATAAGCGTTTTTGATGATATGCTAAATATTTTTGAAGACTTGCCTTGACCCAAATAAAACTCATATTTTGACATTACAAAAGTAAACTTTTAATTAATTTGGATGAAATCAAATATCAGAATGTTAGTAGTGGGAGTACTTATTAGCAAAAGAAATTTTTAGAGCATTAGGTCTATTTTCATCAAACTTTTATAAGTTTGCGGTAAACTGCCAAATGTCTGTGCTTGTAGTGCATATAATGAACCTTTATGAACCTTCCACTGCATAGCTTTTGGTCATATTATCAATTATACTAAAATTATGAATTTTAAGAAAAATTAAAACTACTTCATTTGAGCAGAGGATACCAGAATGAACTTAGGGGGCAAAGAGTGACAATTAGTATGCTTCTACTAATACCATCTTACTTGTTGTCCAATGAATTTTATTACACCGTGTTCATTTGAGACATACTTGTTATCAAATCTTTCCTGTCCATGACTATTATTAGGTATTGAACATTTACTGAGCAATGGAACCTACACAGCAGCATTTCCACTCCATGAAGGCAAGTACACCAGTGAACATTCCATGCTGACCCACGGATCTGAAAACGACAGACGTGTAAGTCAAATCTAATGTTGATAACGAAACAATTTAAATGATGATTTTAAAAGTTGTGAATTTTACATCTAATATTGAATTCTGAACATATTAATAATAATTTTTAAAAGTAATGAATTATTTGCACAATATTGATATCTGTTTGAAATATTTCAATCTGAAGTGTCAAGAATGCTAGAAAATGTGCTTTATTCCGCTCCATGAATGAACTGATAAAATAATTTGATGTAGGAAACATACTGTATATTTTGGTGCACAGTTGTTTGTTTGTTGGTTGGTTGGTTTAACCATGTTCACAAGGTGACAATGATATAGAAAAAACCTTCCAAAGCAATAGGGCCAATTCAATTCCAAAATCTAGGAAAGAGAAATTAACCTGATTGATGAATTGTTATCACAATGCACATTATCAATGCATAGTAAAATGTATTTGATGACGGTCTTACCAACATGCTGTATCCTGAGTTTGAATATCAAATATTTTGTAAAAATGAACTCATTCAATGTTTATAAACAGACCTGACCTTAGAACAATTGCCAACAGACAGACAGCAAGAGTGGAGGTCTGATAGAGGCAATGAAAGATAAAGTAGTTAGATGGTTGATACATAGACCGGTAGCTACAATTAATATCTAAACTCATCAGTTTTCACAAGTTTTTAGAAACAAAGAAATATTAAGAACTTTAGATAATGACAATACATTAATGTTCATTTCTGTGTTCACCATTTAGCTTCTATATGAGGAGTGGGCAAGACCTGGCAGATGGTACAAAAATCAACCTCTTGATCTTGTCAGGTAAGTCCCAACTGTAAGCTCTATCACCGTCAAAAATCATGCCAACATTCATTACAAGTTCATGGCCAAATTATTCTGTGTTATCTCATAGTAAAGAGATTTCAAGAGAATTCAGATCAGAAAGAAGGTTAGAATGAATAGGTACAAGGACACAGTTCAACTTTCCTAAAATGAATTCATATCGCAGATATCACATAATTTTAAATGTAAGCTTGTTGCCTTTTGAGTTTGTTTTATCTCTCTGTGAGAAGGGATATACAACAAATTTGGACCTGTTTTTAGACGAAGTGGCCAAAAACATCTCTATTGAATATGCATCTCATATGACATTTGACAGGAAATATTATGGTGAAAAGATTGGATTATATTTTGCCTGGCTTGGTTACTACACCAGTGCATTGATACCAGCTGCTATCATTGGACTTGGGTGTTTCATCTATGGCTGTGTTGTCATGTTTGATAACCCTGTCCAGAAGGTAAGAACTCTCTTTCATTTCCACTCAACTTTACTGTCTTACCATGTTTTAACTTACTTTGAATGTCCATTTCAAATCTCAGATGTATGTGCCATCCAGATGTGAAATGAATCTAGCAACTTGAACAGGGAACTACATATGCCAAAATGTTCAAAGAAATATGTTTATTTCCATACTTGCTTGTACAGTTGGGTTTGTTTTCACTGCCATCACATGATATTTTGAGCGTACTGATAGTGATATGTGTTTTTTTTCTTCCAAAGTAGAACTATTACCTATAATGATACAGATTTGTGAATGACGTTTTACCCTTTAATGTTTCACCATCTGAATATCTTAATTGTCCTTATTTCACAGGAAACCTGTGATGAGGCTGGTATGGGAAATGCTACAATGTGCCCACTGTGCAATGAAAGATGTGGTTATTGGCTGTTGTACGACAGCTGTATATATACACAGGTACAATCATTAATTCTTCCTTTTATATCAACTGTATTGTATAATTGCAAATTTCACAAAAACTGAAGTACATTTTTGAATCTCATATTAAGTTCTGCTGTTAAAGATGTGGAGCTGTTAGGTAAAGTAGAATGATTGTTGCATCCATCCTCTGTCGTCAGTCGTCCGTCGTCTGTTGTCCGTCCCACCATAAAATTTACTCTTCTTCTCGGAAACTGCTGCTCAGAAATCTTATACATTGTATTTGCAAGTTACTAATGATTGTTTGTTGAGATATTTGATACCACTTGTGTTACGCCTTTCAAATTGTCAATTTGTAGTACACCTTGTTATATTCACACCCAGTCAAAATTTATTTTATAATGTTACATAATGGAATGTATATGTGGACACTATCTATCACAGCTTTTCATTGATTCCAATATTGTAAATTACACCATTAAGGTCTCTTGTTACATTACATTCAGCAAAATTCCTGAAAATTCACAGCGGAGCTATATCAGCTGCTGGGCAGTTTATTACCAGCTAGAATGCCATCAGAATGAATTCCTATGATGCATTTGTTCAAAAGATACTAATTGAATTTATGTTTGAAATCAGAGCATACCAAGTATTGGAAAATTCCATATTTTTATAATGGAAACATTGAAGAATACAAAGTAAACAGTAGTTCTTGTTCTCTTGTTTTAAGAAAAGAACCTTCCCCTCACATAACAGCAAAATAATAGATAAAAACAATTGTGAAAAGATTGTTTGATTAGAACATTCTGATCACTTGTATAAAGTGTGTTGTGTACGCCTATTCATATGCAAATAAGGTCATGTAAAGACCACAGTACATTTGCATATATTTACTCTTTGTATTTCCCATTTCTGTTTGATTGTGTTCTATAAATGAAAGGATCAGTTTCTTCCATAGATGGTGTGTTATCAACATGAAAGCATTGTGTAAATGATTACTGCTGCAGAGAGAGAAATTTGATGTGTTCTGTTTCAGTGAAACCAATCCACCGCTATGATTTAATATATGAGAACAGCCCTATCATTTTGAGAGGTCATTTTAAGATTCCAGTTTTAGCAAAGTGTGTTGACAAAGGGTATAATGAAATGCTGATCAAACAGAACAGGTCAAATTTCTCCCTTTTTGTATTGAATAACCCTTTATCATGACCTATTGTTTGACTGTTTGACAGGAACAGCCTCTTTCAAGGCCTACATTCACAAGTTTGGTGAAGGTGCAGCCTCTTCCAAGGCGTACTTTCACAATAACTCTCAAATGTTGTCAAACCTTTTCCTGTGAAACAAGTATGAAAATGTCTTTAAACCAATTTCTTTAAATCCTAAACATTTAACAGGATTAGTGTTTCATTGATGCTGACTATTCCCTTTACAGATGAAGATGATTGCCATGGATTGAAAACATTGCTGCTGTAATTCATATTTGTGATGTTATAACTATCATTGTTGATTTTTTAGGTGTCGTTGGTATTTGATAGTTGGGGAACACCAGTAGTATCCATTGTAATGGCAATATGGGGTATGTACATGTAATGAAAAAACGAACAAACACACACTGTGTACTAACCTATCTTCTTCTTTTCTCCTGTCCAGCTGAAAAAAAACAAGCCTTTCTTTTTGTAGCATTCATTCAGATATTCTATTACACATTGTGTTCACCAACCAAGTGTTTCAACATGAACTGTTGCAAGCCAGCAAAACAGCACATGTCTCTGACATCAGTTTTTCATAAAATGTATGGTATTTACCAGTCAACTCTGACTGTTTGACAGATGATACCGTCACAAAGAAGTACAAACTATCTCAACTGATCCAGATGGATCTAATATGCAAATGTGATTGATGATGTGCATTTGAAAGTCCACACAGTCAGTTGAATATACTCATCAGTGCTGCTACAAAATACTATAATATTTACCAAGCATTTGATGACAATTACTACCTCATTCAGTTCGTCATTTGTAAAACTGTGATCAGGGATTTCTTTAATTACTATTCTGAACAAAACAGATGGAATTGATGTGCAGTGTTGTACAACTAAATTCACCATCCTTACATCAGTTAAATTGTTCATGCACTTTCAGATAAGCTTAAAAGCTCTGCTCTGTCTGTTTCCTAAAGTTTTACTTTCTTTGACTGAACACAGTCTTTCTACTAACAGACTTCCTTACAAGGCCATGGTCAAATGAAATTAAAAGTCAGTCATGAAGACTGCTAACAGATACATCAGTTGCAGTGGTTTTCAAAGCTGTAATGAAGAAACAGAGAACTTAATGCAGAAAATAATGTATTCAAATGTTTGAATATATTGGTTAGTTGTACTGAAAACTTAACCAGCAGCTTGTACTGTGGCACAAATGTGAGATTTAGCTGTGTCTCCATCGTCAGCACAACACCATGTTAAAATGTCAATGTATGTAGAAGTTAGTAACTGTAGTCTATAACAAGTGATAAGTGGTGATACCAAAGCAACAGTTGTATAGGCTGTAAATATGGATATCATAGTGCCTCTGTGCCCTGCCTTGTCAGATAGATCATAACCTGACCCTGTGGGGATAACTATCAGTGTTGTTTTAGGTGTGCCATATTACAGAATGTACACCTCTACCCTAACTCACTCAAATGAGCAAGAATAGAGATATAGAGCTGTTAGAATTTGCAGATTACCAAAACAAAGATGTCAGGATGAATAAGCAAACATTCAGAAGTATTACCTAGAAAGAAAGTTTAAAGAATTACTCCTAAAGTGTAGAGTATAAGGAATGGAAGATAAATATAAAATCTTCTTCCCATGTCTTTTCTTTTATCAATCACTTCATAATTGTGATGTTTCTACAACCAAAGATCAGAGTTATTCCTTCACATCAGCTCCTCATATTCTGAGGAGGCATCTACATGTCAACTGTGTCTCAATTCACCATCTTCATTTCCTTGTAGGATATCTGATGCTCTCCACCTGTTTATAACTGCCTCTTACTTTTTCTTCTTTTCCAGCAACTTTTTCCGTACTCTCAGTATCTTTCCTTATCTTTCCCTTGTCCATCAGTGTCCATAGACTGTGTTAGCAATATTTAGTTTATCTTATCCATATCAATCAAGGGTCTGCTGATTCCATTTAAAGTTGTTCATATTCCATCATGGCATATTCCATCTGTTGAAAATTGTCAAATATGAAAACCATTGGACATGAAAGCTATCACTTTTCTAATCTTTTAGTATTTGGTTGTGAATCACCTTATCCATAAGCACATAATCTGAATAACGTTTTAAGTCTGTAAGTCAAACTCATCTGTAGTGATGCTTCATACAGAAAATGAGAAGATAATCTATAAATGAATATTCTGGACAATTTTTCATGATTGAATAAATGTAATTGCCCTCCTTGGTTCCTTTCTGTTCAACAAAACTATTTGTTCATGTATCTGTGATTCACCATTTGTCCTAACTCTCCAGCTTTATTGCTCCACTCCATTCCTACTAAAGACCATACCTCATTCAAACCTTATCATTTCACTGTCCATTTTCTGTCTCTTTCAGTTTATTATGATCTTTGATAACCATCTTTCACCTCTATCAGCTATTATCTTGGCACTCTGGGGTGAGTAGTAAATCAGATGAAAAAGTTGCCAATAAGCCGACACATTGCTAACAGCATTCTGTAAAAGACTTGTCACTGAATAGTGTCAATGCTTACAGTTGCTGATGTTCTTGTAGTATCGTGTTATAATTACATCTGAAAAAAGTCTTCATAGCATAACTAATACAAGTTGCTAGTTTCTCATGCATGAAAGCATTATCTGTAAATAACATTTACTAATACCTCATAAAATTATTTTAGTGATAGATATCCCCTAAGAACTTGCATTCCATTCATATCAGGGTTGTCTGACCAATCTGTAGTACCAGGATTAATTTCTATGGAATTCCTGAAGCAACCGTAGCACTTAATAAATATGACTGAATACGCTGTGTTGGGCAGTTTTAGCAAATAATGTACATTACCAATAATTATTTCTATTTTAGGTGTATTGTAGTTTGTTCCACATCATCTATGATCCCTATGGACAGGATTAGCATTGTACTATACCTGCTACAATAGGAGGGAACATTTTTCACATTACTGTGATTTTTTTTCCTGATTAATTACCCCTTAAAAAATCTACATCATTTATGTATCCTAGTTGCAAGAATATCGACTATTCTCACATTTTGATGATATTGTAACTGCTCTAGGCATGTCAGTGTAGATTGCATTTGATTTTCTGTGTGAGAATACTAAAGATGACATTGAGACAGAAAATTGAGTCAGATTAATAATACCGTACAATGTCAAATAAATGCTGTAGTAACAGATAAGCTGAAATGCCAAAATGTGTAACTACTTTCTGGACAGGATGTTTTGGATTGTCACCTGTTTGATGGACAGGAGGTCATGCCAGTGGTTTTCCTCAGATTCAGAAATTCAACAATTTCAATACTCTCCTTCTAAGGAGATAAAGTTCACAGTTGCCAAGCTGACTGTAGTTGAATGTATCATCTTACCATGGTATGTCAATGTCAATGACATGGAAGGGATATGTCTTTGATGTGAAACTTCGTCATTTTGTTAGTGATGTCTTTTCTTCTATGTCATGTCACCAAATATCTGTCAATAGCACAAAGCAAAGAAAACTTTTCCTGTATGTATGTACCTGCCACTGAAAACTCAACTCTACAAGTGTACAACAGTGCTCTGCGCTTATGAAGGAAACTTTGTTCACTGGAATATTTGTACATGGATGTTAACACACTGTGCGTGCAGCGATCTCCATTAAATACCGGTACTAACATTGCACAGCTTACTTTCTACACACAGTGCATGAAGCAACCAGACGGACCAGTTGAACTTGGATGTTTTCTTACCACTTGCATCACACTTCACTTTATGTGTTAAAATAGCTGTATAGTACTACTGTCAATGCGTAGCAAAAAGTCAGTAATCTATGTGTACATATGCTTTCTTGCATATTAAGTGTCGTCAAAGCACCAAGGAGTCATGTGACTATAGCATGCAGTAGTTGTCATATTGTGTTTTATGCATTTGTTGAAGGCAATTTCATAAAGTGTCAAACAAATTACTAAATGTAAATTTATCTGTTCATTATGTTCAGTGACAGGCAAAGCAATTATCTTTGCAACTACACAGCCTCAGCTGTAACGTAAAGGCAATTAGCATTCAGCACTGACAGTAGTGTACTGCAGCTGTTTTTTTCACAGACAAAATTTTATCTTGGCAATCGTGTTCAGTTACAGCACAGGTGTCTGCTGCTGGATATACACAGTCACGGCTGTAAGATAGTCTGAAAGTTATCCAATTAATCTTGTTGAATTACAGCAGTCAGTCTGCATAGCTGCATGCTCACAGTCACATCTGTATTATATGCTTATCCAATTACGTCTCCATAGCAATGAGTTCACAGTCACATCTGTATAACATACTGAAAGTTTTCCAATCCAATTACAGCGATCAGTCAGCGTAGCTTGGTGTTCACCATCACATCTGTATGACATGCTTATCCAATTACAGTCTGCATAGCTTGGTGTTGACAGTCGCATCTGTATGACCTGCTAGAAGTTATCTAACACGTAGCACTAAACAGCTGTGTACTCTATTCACAGATTAGTTCCATATTTGATAGCTATGCTGCACCTTTCTTCTCCATTGTAATGGCACTGTGGGGTGAGTAACACCCACTTGCCTTCTTCCTGTTCCATCAACCCTCTCAGTATGAGTATAATGGAATGTTCCAATTGTTTTTAGTTCATACTACTTTTTATTAGGGGAACAGTGATTGAGTCAGCATTGATTTGCAAAATTATTGCAAACACAAAGCATGAAAGTTATGTTTTCTCGTTTTCAGTAGCATTCTTGTTGAATCTTGTAACGGTTAGAATGATATTCAGGACCAGTTTATCATGCCTTTACCAATCAACAATTAATGGATTGACTTTAACCCAAGAATGAAATAGATTTTCCAAAATTCCTTTCAACAGAAAAATAACAGTTTTTACAACAAACTTTTGTTTCAAATATAAAACAATTTTAGGCAAACTAGTTTACTGATTCCGAATTTTATCAGATGACTGCAAATCTTTTATTCTGTTTAAGTTTCAAGACTACTTGTTGAAGTGAGTAATAGGTGCATGTTGTGTTCAAGTAGTGAATGCATACGACAGCTAACAACATAATAACAGTCAAAAACACTGAAAAAATGTAGAAGTATTTCTATTATTATATTCAGACTCCAGGGAATTGATGTAAGCTTAATTGATGTAAGTTTACCAGAAGTAAATACTGGTACTAAATGTAATCAGGAACAAAATGTAAAGTTATGCAATGTCAGTTACTAAACATTTTTTGAAGCATTTCCATACTCAATCACATTTTGTAACAAATTCTCATTTAATTTGCAGAAAATAAGGATAGTTGTCTTTAATTATTTACATTTGCTGTGATTGAATTATTGTCAGCTGGGAAACGTCAAATTAGTAGTCAAAGGTTCTAAAATAAATAAACACCGCGGTGCATGCAATAATTATAAATGCATGTGTGGATGTTTGTCAATGTTTCATGTTCACCAAATGTCCACTGTTATTAACCTATCCACACCCTGGTACCTTAATAAACAGACAATCATCACTGATAACAATCTCCACTCTGATTCAAGAAATCACTCATCCATACCTGCGTCTCTCAGTTTTGTTGCAAGTTTACTCCTTGTTTGTTTGTTATCTAGAATGTTATGATTTGTTTATGTTGTATGCAGCGTTATCAGTTACTTTCATATTTTCACATTTATCTCATTCAAAGGGATATTTTATTTCATTGGGCACATTGTAGTCGATTCTCCTAATAGGAACATTTGAGGCCGTCATCAAAAATTCCCCATTTATACTATTTCACAAAGTGATCAACACAACTGAAACCAAAGGAACTTTTCTCTGTGTGATAGAAAACTTTCATTTACCAACATTGCATGCAGCAATCAACCTTATGCGCGTTGTTTTGAAAATGTTACACACCATGTGACCATAATACACTTATGGAGACAGCAAAGCTTTGGCACATGCGCATTCAGTTTCAAAATAAATGGCAACTATGCTTTATGCAGCGTGCATTGCAAATAATTCTATAATACAAGTTTTATATTTGTGAGAATAACAAGTTTTATTTTGTTAATTTACTTGTGTCTGTCTATGTCACCTCCAATGCTATACTGGTACACGGTCCAAGGTTTAGAATCATACATCTGTCTTACTTTGAAGAACGTGTGCTTTACACTCAAACTGTCCTTGTATCAACACTACCTTTTTATGTGTATCTAACTATCAGTTGTCAACAGACAAATTTTATCCTATGTGACTTAAAAAGTATGCCAACATAGATTTTCAAGATAACTGATGTAGGGCAGGTATCTGAAAAAAGAGTAAACTATACAAATTAGCACATGTACATGTGTAAAGCACATAAAGACATGGTGTATATCTCTTGGATCATGTACAGTATTGCACTGAGCAATGGGCAATGTTATGCAAATACAGTTATTCTTTCTTGACTTTTAACCTTTAACCTTTCTATATTCTTTCTTCTCCCCGCAGGATTTGATCCAATTTCTTCACTGCCAAACTGTCTCCTGCATGTCACAATGCACTTAATGTCTAGTCTCTATAATATGCTTCTTTTCTTTTGTATTTTTTTGTTCTTTGTTTGTCTGCATGGCGTGTAAAGATGGCTACAATATTTGATAACCAAGCAACAGTGTTATTTGCTGTAGTCATGGGTCTATGGGGTAAGCTAGCTTTATAAACAAAAGAGTGATGAAAATTTGTAAAATTTTCTGCCAATTTAGATAAACTCCTCTGAATTGAATTTGCTGAATTTCTTTCCGTATTTGATTGTATCTGTCTGAATCTGCAGAATTCTCTATTTTCTCAACCTGGATAAGTTATAAAAGTTCATTCACTATCATTTTCAGTAGGAAACCTGGTAGTGATCTTTGATGATTGAGTTTCTAAGATTATCTCATATAATGTCAGCTTTCACAAACGTAGCGTTAGTGACATCAATAGCAATGTAAACATAGATGTAGTAGCCACCTGAATGGTTTCAAAAGAAATGAAACTGTAATCTGAATGTAGGATATCTTTACTTCATCAAGACAAAACCTGTGCTTCACTCTGTTATATATCAAAGGAAGTTAAGTTAACCGTAAATATTTATTTTACAATAATTTGTGAAATCCCAGCCTGGCCAATTTCTCACTTGGTTTTTCACCTTTCCTGTTCTTCTGGCTTTACTTTCTACTGACTGCATTATGCAGAAATCTCAATAACTTTGTATCTTGACAACTAACATATGCTGTTATCTGTGCAATGCTTAAAATAATCTTGTATGCTGTTTTATTTTATGTTTGATCTTCAAAGAGCAAAAAAAGTGAAAGCAATGTTGGAATTTGGACGAACATAGTTACAACAATCTGTGCTGGTTTATTCAGTGTTTGATCTTGAATGAGAAAGCTAATCTTGGAATTTTGACATGAGTAAATGGCTATCTGTGAAACGAAATGTAATCTGCTATGAATATCAAAAAATGTCATTATTGTTTTCAATATTTTGAAAAGCTCAGAGGTATTTCATGTCTAACTTTCATTATAATGCTTCTCTCTTAGCAACGTTGTTTTTGGAATTTTGGAAGAGAAAGCAGTTTGAGATCCAGTATGACTGGGATTTGTTTGGTTTTGAAGATCACGAGGTCAGTGTTTGAACAAAATTTATGATTTTTTAATCTGCCTGAATTACTTATGTATGGCTAAGTTGAACAGTACAACAATGTGTGTGTGTGTCAATGGATTGTATAGTTTTCATTGAAAGTTCGGAAGATCATATGAAAATTGATCACATGTAAATTTCATGTCTCCATTTGGTGGAATAACTACTGACAAAATAACTTCCGTATGAACTTTATGGAAACATATAATTGGTTGACAGTTACTTATAGTGTGATGTCTTTTGATGTTGTTAAAGTGTACATTTTTACCCAATCATGTTTTAATCTGTCTCTCAAATTGATAAAATAGCTACACAGCAATTTTTACTATTTTCATGCATATAATAGTCTCTTTGTAAGCAATATTTTAATATTACAGGTTCTTTTCTTTCAATAAAACAAATCTTGCTGTATCTTGAACAGGAAAACTGCCGGCCAGAGTTTGAAGCCAATGCTCCAGACAAAAGAGTCAATCCTGTCACCAAGGTAACAATGTTTGTTGTGAATTTCCTGTCTCCAGTTGAACTTCAAGTTTGGTTGTCCTTGACTTCTTTTCTCCAACTAAACTAATTACAGGAGACATTTAAATGAAGCATCGGAGTGCATACCTGAGCCAACGATAGCCTGTCACCGTTAACTTAATCTACCAGTGTGGAATATGCCAAGATCTGAATTTATTTAGGGGACTATTGATTATGTGTGCTTGAGAATTTTGAAGTCTATCACTATCTTGAAAATCTGATCCAATTTTCACTTTTCCAATCAAAATATACTCAATTTGAAGATTCTGCACATATGCATGTTGGACATGTTAACCCATTGTGGTGCAGTAAATTCCTTCTTGATGATTACAAGTCTTGACAACAGTGAGCACACAACCAGCAGAAGTTACTGTCGATGTTTTATTTTAGAATATCCTTGTTGAGATTTCAGAAATGGTTAAAATTATTGTAGTGTTCTTGTATTCTAACATGATGTATGGCATTTTAGGAGGAGCAGCCATATGTCAATTTACGGACCAGATTTCCAAGGCTGGCAGCGGCTTCTATTGTTATACTGCTGATGGTGAGACAAAAACAATCTGTGGATAAAAAAACCATCGTTAAATATTTATGTGAAATTGATGAAGATTTGCTGTGTGCTGATAATTTCCATCAGACTAAAACTTTCTACTTAGTTGTCTACGTTTTCACTGGATTTTTTGCGATGTTTTTCACATCTTACTTCATATTTGTAATTTGCCTCCTGTAAAACAGGGAGTGTAGGGGGCTTTCTCACAAATATTCAGCCTTTGTAAATTTCAAAATATGAAATTCACTGACAATACAAGCAGTATGATGGAAATCTATTGACACACAGCAAGTATCAATCATTTCAACATCACTATCACATCATTAGATGCTCACCAAACATGTCATGTATTTCCATTCATTGCATCCACGGACCCTTCCCTCATCTCACATGGATCATGGACCATTCCTTCATCACACACGGATCATGGACCATTCCTTCATCACACACGGATAGGTGGAAGAGAAATGGATTACTTGGTACCAGAAATTTCCTCGCATTCTGACATCTGTATCCGGCATCTTGTTCATGGTAGGTCAACCATTTCCTTCATCCATACAGACACCATATTCAGATCAAAGACAACTAGAAAGCATTTGCAAGCAAAAGCGAAGTTCCAGAGACCAGAGCAGCGGAAGAAACAAGAGAATGTGTGACAAAGATAGGTGCAGAATGAAAGAGTGCTTTGGATTTTAATATTCAAGCACGTACCTATAGTTAGGGCTGATAGCAGTAAACACCATAATACAACTAAAAGCAAGGCAGTCCGGGGAATTACAGTACACAGATTACAAATGCCTACATGTACGGTAAAAACGCAACAGATACATACGGGGGCGACAACGCACGGAAATGTATATCAGACGACATTCTCGCGAGCCAGAGCAATAATTTTCGCTCCGCTGACCTACGCAAAAATCAATCGCTTGACGGGTAGCGCTGAGTTGTTGCCGTAAAGAGGCGCGTGATTTACGACGATGATCAGACGAGAGGAAACATCGGACCTCGGCCGTTGAAATTGAAAACTCAGGCCACATGCATTTTCATTTGATTAAAAGCACAGACTAAAACAATTTTCATTGCTATATCGCTGTTTTCACAAGATACTGACCGTTTGATCTTGGAAAGTTGAGTTGCTTTTACGTGCAGCCAACGCATGCCGGTGCGGTGACAGACAGTTCACTATGAACAGATGAATGCCTAGCATGGCAGGGCTGTGTTACCAGCGTTAAACGGCCTCGGCTCCTCAGAAATACGGCGGGCAGTTTCTCTGCCAAAACAGCCGAATTTGAATCCAAATTTTGCATTGATCTTCGTTTTCGAGCACACCCACTTCGCCTAGGTACACGAGGTGCCCAGCCATGCTTGTAAACTTACGGAAAGCCTACTTTTCTCTCTCTATGCGAGCGAAGCGATCGTACCGCCGCCATTGTTATCTCATTAGCATTCTGGCAAAACAGTATAGCGCCACGCACGGCGAGTATTTAGAGAAAAATAAAATCAAAAAGCAACAAAAAACAAAGCGTAAGAAAGCTAGAATTATTAATAGCTGAACGCAATATGATAGTTGAGCAATGCAAAATAAAAAATAAATAAATAAACACACAAGAAATGCCCGTAAAACCCGTCCGAGCTGAGTGATGACGTCATAAGCGTGTCCAATGCATTCTGGGTAATTAAGGTAAAATTTGTGTATACCATGTTCTATGGTAGTAATACCGGAAATAGAGAAAGAAAGAAAGAAAGAAAGAAAGAAAAAAAGAAAGTGAGCAAAAACTAACAGTTCCAGAGCTGGTCTCTGGAACTAATGATACAGAGTTGTATAATTTCATTATTAAGTACAAGTAGACCATAGTTTAGACTGTCATATTTACCCCATTTACATCTTATTTCAAAACTGTTATCTTAACATTTTTGTAAAGTTTGGTAGAATGCGCCCAGGGGACAGATATTCAAACTATAATGTTCTTACAGTACAAGTAAATTCTTTTGTTCTACCACTTGTAATAATGGCTCATTTGGAACCTCATTGAATAAATAAACATTTCAAAGTTTACATTTATGAAAATCAAAAATGTGATAAAGTTAATACAGAGATGGCGGCCATTTTGAATTTAAAGTCGGTAAATATTGGGTATTGGGTTATCTGTTACAAAATTTTGCACAATGACACCAAATTTTTTTCTCTTGATTTCAAAAAGGAATGGTTTAAGTTTCCTGTAGGAATAACTTTGTCTTTCAGTTTCGAGGCGCATACTAAATCCTCAACGATAAATTTTTACAGTTATTTTATGTAAATCACAATGCATTATCACAAATTTGGAAACTTATCTGACAAGAATTAAAGGATGATAAATAAACTTTGCCTCATTTGTTCCAAGTGTACAGGTCTGTGTATGATGATGTATGATATCTGAAACTATGAATTAATCTGTTCATCACATTTACTGGTATAAAATGGGTGAAAAAATCACAATTGATAACAATTGGGTTGGGCCAAAGTATGATGGTGAAAGGGTTAAACTAAAACAGGGTGATGAATGGTAAAAAATATAAAATCACTAAAATTTGAAGTGTTTTGGCAAAAGTTTTGTGACCTCAGTATGCATGGGAACCCTGGTAACATTGCTATGATCCTCTGATAGGACTGCATTGATATACTGAGGGCATCCCTAGTAAAATTTTGGGTTTACCATTCCTAACAAAAATATTAAAATGATCAAGTTATGGTAAAAGCCAATCAAAAACTAACATTGTATCTAACAATGATCTCATAGCGTTGGGGAAGTGTTCTTATGATGTCGTAGCACATATATCACTATATACTGAACATTGTACATTTGTAGTCCCATTGTTTAATTTTGTGATATTCAATATTTCAAAGCATCATTGGTACTCTGTGCAACACTTGTTCCGTCAAAGCTCAGGATTGATTCATATTCCATTTCAGATCCTGCTGGTGTTAGCATGTGTCTTGGGAGTTGTCGTCTACCGTATAGCAGTATCAGCGGCCATTGCATCAACTGGTGATGACTTTGCCAGCACATACTCGTCTCTCATCACAACCGTCACTGCATCATGCATCAATTTGGTTCTAATTCTTATTCTCAACAGGGTGAGTTTACAGATATCTTTTATTACGTTACTGGTATAACATTTTAAATCATGTAGCGTTACCTACTGAATCGTGTGTTTTAACAATAACCATTGCATTATAACTGCTACATGTATGTGCCTATACTGTACCATTACAAAGAGTAAAAATAAACATGGCTACAAGTATCTCTGTCAATATTCTTATAATGGAACAGCCCTATAACAGCTAAGTTACCATTTCTCATTTTCATGGACCCTGGTAAAGAATTGACAAATAAAATAGCTCATGATATAAGCAATTATAAATCAATGAATTTCCATAGTAAGGCAGTATTTGGATCAGAATACGTTAAAAAATTCATAAAGCAACTTAACTTTGCTTTTTGATTCTCAGAGCAGTTCTCACAACTAAAACTTTGTTAATACACTATGAAGCGGTGCAGTTTCCGTTGTAATGCGCATATTGCATTCTAAAAATTAAAAATTGATAAAGCAACCATTTAGACTTGCCGTTAAACAGAAATCTGTCTGTCTTGTGTTCCAAGTATAGCATTACACAATCTGTCTCATGTTGTGATACTTAGACTGTGTTTCTGTCCATAGATCTATGAGAAGATTGCAGTATGGCTGACTGACCTGGGTGAGTCATTTTTGTCAACCAGAGTTGACAAGTCTATTTTGAACTACCATTCACGTTTTAAGAAACTTTTTTGACTGATTTGAAAGGTCAGCACTGTCGTATGGAAAAACTAAGACTCAAAGCAGTTCTATGTGATTGACTTCCAGTAAAGCTAAAAATAAGAATGCTGCTGTATCATGTGACATGATATTGACCAATCAGGTTAACTTCTTTCAGTGTGTACAAATGTGACCAGTAACCATTTTGAACAATTTCTGTCATGATATTCAAAGATGTTCTTCAGACTAATGGAATAGTTCTGATAGTTATGCAAATAACATACACAACTACAACAAAATATTCCGTTGTGAAATAATGTAGCTGGTAGCTGTGATGTTAACCCAGTATGTCTTTGATTGCCAATGTAAACTGCATATTACCCCATAACTCTTTGTGGCCATAGAAGCCAGCAGGCTTTTCTCTTAGGAAGTTAGGATCTATCGGTAACAAATCACCTGTGAAATATTATTATCTCAAATCTGTTGTTAAACAAGACGTACAGTGTTACACCTTTGTTCATCACATTATCTACACTCATCATTTGCAATGATGTTGGTGGATATAGAAAACAAGATATGAGATGAAATTATTTCTTTGTTTTTTTTCACAGAAATGCATCGTACTGAGACCATGTGGGAAGACAGTTTTACTTTCAAGATGTACCTCTTCAGTTTTGTCAACTACTATACATCAATATTTTACATTGCATTCTTGAAAGGACCGTAAGTAGTACCCTTCCTCTCTAGTCCTCTTAGCCAAGTTGGTACACCACTGACCCATATTTTACTCAGACTTTACAAAATTGTACAAGTTACATATTTCAGTACAGAGCTCAGTCAGAGAAGTTTCAAGAAATTCCTAAGCTGATTCAAAGAGTTTTGGAATCTTTGACACGAAAGGGCACACACGCACAGACATAGTCTATCTCTCTCTCTCTCTCTCTCTCTCTCTCTCTCTCTCTCTCTCTCTCTCTCTCCATACTCCTACATGAAAATTTGACTTTCTATACATACATTCATATGTAGGTCATTTCCCCCACACTCATCATGACCTGAGTTCAATTAGTCTAGAACATTCTCAAGGTCACTGCCCTTGATGACCTCACAACCTTGAATTCAATTAGTCATGTTTGGAATGTTCTGGAAAGTTGATTAGTTGTGTAAGGGAGATAATTTTAGAACAGTAATTAGCATGTCAATAAAAGTTCTAGATTGTTCTTATATGCCTTTATAAAAGGGACGTGCACAGCTTCCAGTCAGACTTTTGGGATCGTGTCTCTTGTGTGTTACTATAAACTCCAGCAGTAGTCATTCTCAAGACTTTTCAAGACCTTCACTGTCAACGCTGGATTTATACTGTGGACTTTGTGCAGCTGCAAGCCTGCAAGGACTGTTCATTCATTCAACTGACTGTTACAACTCTGAGACTGGAGCTTTGCCGTCCCAGCTGAGATAAGTAGTCTGTACACTTTTAAAGCTTGTACTCTATCCCTGACTTAGCAATTAGTTTTTTTTTTCGTAATAAATTTTGTTTAAACGTTAACTGCTGAGTTCACCCTTTTGTTCGTTTTCTCTGCACGTAACAAATTGGGGGCTCGTCCGGGAGTACGAATATTTTGAGCCGTTTGACAACATTTTGACAGCCTTTTCAAAACTACTGTATACTGTGAACTCAGCGAAATTCAATCATGGCGGAATTCAGCCAGACGAATTTATGGATGACCTTGATCAGGACACATTTAATTCCCTCAGAAAAGACAACCTCATAGCACTGGCAAATTTCCTTAAAGTAGATGTCAAAAGATCTATGCGCAAGCGAGAAATTCAGTTCAAGATTGCAAAACATTTAGTTAATTCTGGCCATTTTGAGGAGTCTGCCTTAAAAGATTATGAGCCTGAGTCTTCCTTCGAACTCAAAAAATTAGAATTAGAAATACAGGCAGATTTGGAGCTTAAGAAATTGGAATTAGAAAAGGAAAAATTGCAAATGGAAGAAAGGGAAAGGCAGGAAAAATTACAAATGAAAGACAAAGAATTACAAATGAAAGACAAAGAATTACAAATGGAAGAAAGACAGAGAGAAAAGGAGAGAGAATTGGAAGAACATCGACTACAGTTAGAAATGAGACGTTTAGAGCTTGGACAATCAGGAAAATTCTTCCCTTCAGACAAGTTTGACATCACTAAGCATTTCAGGTTAGTTCCCCCTTTCCAAGAAAAGGATGTTGATAAATATTTCCTTCATTTTGAGAAAATTGCTCAGAGTCTGAATTGGCCTAAGGAGTCCTGGTCTATGCTTTTGCAGAGTGCTTTGGTGGGTAAAGCCAGAGAAATTTACATTCAGTTGTCAGTAGAGCAGGCTTCAAATTATGATTCTGTGAAGGAATTATTCTCAAGGCTATGAGTTGGTGCCTGAAGCTTACCGTCAGAAATTTAGGGATTGTGAGAAGGTGAAGGATCAAACTTATGTTGAATTTGCTCGAACAAAAGAACAACTGTTTGATCGCTGGTGTTCTTCTGAAAAGGTCAGTCAGATTATGACAAATTACGACAGCTTGTTTTGATTGAGGAATTTAAAAGGTGCATCCGGAGTGACATCAAGACGTTTATCAATGAACAAAAGGCAGATACATTAGAGGTTGCTGCACGTTTGGCCGATGATTATTCATTGACCCACAAATCTTCATTTCTCAGCAAACCATCCCAGTCCTTTTCATACAGAAACAATGCAGGTAAATTTAACTCCTCCTTTTCATCCAAGAATTTTTCAAAGGAGAGTAGAAAATCAATGACAACAGTTCACAGAGTTCAAGTAACACTCCACATCATCAGATCCCAAGTCTCAATCTCCTTCTGACAAACAGTTTGGTACACTTTCTTGTAATTATTGTAAGAAAGACGGCCATTTAATGTCAGAGTGTTTCAAATTGAAAAGAAAACGTGAAGGTCAAAGTGGTCAAAGTGGATCTAAGCCAACCGGCTTTATTTCTTCATCAACTCAATTAGAGTCTAATAATGTGTGCAACACATTTTCTGAGGTTAAACCCCTCTCATCCCCAATTAATGAGGTCAAGGTCAATTCTTCTCAAGATAGCATTATGGGTATTTTCGAGCCATTTATTCATAATGGTTTTATATCACTTTCTAGTGATTTCTCTTCCGCTACCCCTGTCAAAATTTTAAGAGATACCGGGGCTTCCCAGTCTCTTTTGTTGGCAGATACCCTGCCGTTTTCTGAAAAGTCATTTTCAGGTTCTAAAGTTCTTATTAAGGGGGTAGATTGTAATGACTACATTCCTGTTCCTCTCCATAATGTCTATTTGTCTTCGGACTTTGTTTCTGGACCTGTGGCTTTAGGTATTAGGCCTTTTTTGCCTTTTGAAGGGATTCACCTTCTTCTTGGAAACGACCTTGCTGGGGACAAGGTCATTACTAATCCACTTGTGACTGATAATCCTAGTTTAGATCAGGATCCAGAGCCAATTGAACAAGAGATACCCGATTTATTTCCTTCATGTGCCATTACTCGAGCCATGTCAAAGAAAACTTCCGAGAATCAAAATACTCTCAAAAATAATGTCACAGATGTTGACTTAAATGACACCTTTCTCAGTCAGGTGTTTGACACGGATCATTCCGTTATCCCTCGTGGATTTGAAACTTCCAGTAAAACTTCTGCTGACCAAAGTCAGACATTTTCTAGATCAAATCTCATTGCAGAACAACACAAAGACCCAGATATTTTGTCTTTGTTTGACAGGGTAGATGATGAAGGTAAAACTTCAGATAGCTCTGTTTCCTATTATACAAAGTCTGGTATTCTCATGCGTAATGGAGACCTCCAGATGTTTTGGTTGATGACGATTGGGCTATAAAACATCAAATTGTGGTTCCAAAGCCCTACCATGCTGAAATATTGCGCCTGGCCCATGAAACCCCCTGGGCTGGTCATTTGGGAGTAAGGAAAACTTATCATAAAATTCTCAGTCACTTTTATTGGCCTAATCTCAGGCAGGATGTAACACATTTCTGTAAAACTTGTCACACATGTCAAATGGTAGGAAAGCCGAATCAGACCATTCCAAAGGCCCCTTTACAGCCAATTCCTGCATTTCAAGAACCATTTAGTAGGATTCTAATAGACTGTGTTGGGCCCTTACCAAAACAAGATCAGGAAATGAGTACATGCTGACAATAATGTGTACATCAACCCGGTTCCCAGAAGCCATACCACTGAGAAATATAAAGACAAAGACTATAGTGAGAGCTTTAGTCAAATTTTTTCACTTTATTCGGCCTCCCTAAATGTGTCCAGTCCGATCAAGGCTCCAACTTTATGTCTGGTATTTTTCAACAAGTAATGGATCAGCTAGGCATTAAACAGTATAGGTCATCCGCCTATCATCCAGAAAGTCAGGGTGCTCTTGAGCGATTTCATCAAACTTTGAAAAACATGATTAGGACTTACTGTTTTGACACAGAGAAGCAGTGGGATGAAGGAATTCATTTTCTGCTCTTTGCTGTTAGAGAGTCAATTCAAGAGTCTCTTGGTTTTAGCCCATTTGAGCTTGTATTTGGACATACAGTCCGTGGCCCACTTAAGCTCGTTAAAGAGAAATTCCTATCAGACGATGATGATTGTCTGAATATTTTGCAATATGTGTCAGATTTTCGTACAAAACTCTCTAAAGCATGTGAATTAGCCAGAGAAAATCTTGAGTCATCTCAGCAGTCAATGAAAACACAAATATGATAAAAGCACCTCAAAACGGAAGTTTGAACTAGGTCAAAAGGTTCTTGTTCTACTTCCAATTCCTGGCAAACCACTCCATGCTCGTTACTTTGGGCCATATCTAATTGATAAGAAATTGAGTGATTTAAATTACATCATAATAACACCTGACAGGCGAAAACAAAAACAGCTATGTCACATAAATATGCTTAAGCCATATTTGGATAGGGATAATCCTACTATAACTCAGCCTGTCAGTACCGTCAGTTCTGGCCATTATGAAGATAGTGATACTGAAACTGTCTTGAGTGAAAATACTCTAAATTCAAAGCTGGGCTCGGTCAAGCTTCAGAACTCAGAAATCCTTGAGAAGCTGGAGTCTACAAAGTTGGCACACCTCCAGCCAGAACAACAACAACAGGTGAAAGAACTTCTCCATGAATATAAACACCTGTTTCAAGATGTTCCAACGAAGACAAGCATCACCTATCACAACGAAGATGTCTGCGACAGTAATCCAGAGGAACAACATCCAGACGGACTGAATCCTGCGAAAGCGGAATATCTCCAGGAGGAAGCCAAGTATTTGCCGAACAATGACTTCATCGAACTCAATAAAAATAACCGGGCTTTGCCGTGCATACTTTATGCCAAATTCAGTGCCATTTCAAGTTTTCCAACAACAAATTGCAAGAAGATAGTCATGGGACATCCTGTTTGCTACTTTTCACACAAATTTAACAAATCCCAGAGAAACTACTCTACAATTGAAAAAGAGTGTTTATCTTTGATATTAGCTTTACAGCATTTTGAAGTTTATGTTACTTCTTCAATCAGCCAATAGTGGTTTATATTGATCACAACCCTCTTGTATTTCTACAGAAATTTAAAGGCAAAAATCAGAGATTGCTAAGATGGAGTTTAATGTTACAGGAGTTTAATCTTGACATTAGACATATCAAAGGCAGAGACAATTTAATTGCAGACTGTCTCTCTCGTATTTAGAGTTTATTGTTGTTCACTTTCAAGAAATTTTATTGTTGTTCACTTTCAAGAAACTTTACTTTAGAGTAAAACAAAATTTGAGTACTTAAATCCTTTTCAAGATTACATTTGTAAAAGAAAGATTTTTCTTTGAAAAATTTTCTTTTTTTGAAGAGGGGGTGTGTTATGTAGGTCATTTCCCCCACACTCATCATGACCTGAGTTCAATTAGTCTAGAACATTCTCAAGGTCACTGCCCTTGATGACCTCACAACCTTGAATTCAATTAGTCATGTTTGGAATGTTCTGGAAAGTTGATTAGTTGTGTAAGGGAGATAATTTTAGAACAGTAATTAGCATGTCAATAAAAGTTCTAGATTGTTCTTATATGCCTTTATAAAAGGGACGTGCACAGCTTCCAGTCAGACTTTTGGGATCGTGTCTCTTGTGTGTTACTATAAACTCCAGCAGTAGTCATTCTCAAGACTTTTCAAGACCTTCACTGTCAACGCTGGATTTATACTGTGGACTTTGTGCAGCTGCAAGCCTGCAAGGACTGTTCATTCATTCAACTGACTGTTACAACTCTGAGACTGGAGCTTTGCCGTCCCAGCTGAGATAAGTAGTCTGTACACTTTTAAAGCTTGTACTCTATCCCTGACTTAGCAATTAGTTTTTTTTTCGTAATAAATTTTGTTTAAACGTTAACTGCTGAGTTCACCCTTTGTTCGTTTTCTCTGCACGTAACAACACTCATATAAATACACTCATGTACACTCTTTCAAATTGTTTCCTGACCATCCTACTCCTGACAACAATGTATGAAGAAGACACATAGAGTAAAAGATACATGATTGTATAATTGTCAGTCCAAATATTTGTAATTTTTTCCCCGTACTATGCAGCTGCAGTCTAACAGTTGTCCCTAGCATAAAACAGCATTGTAGAAATTTCAATTTAAAGCAGACAATATTTAGTTTCATACAAACACATGCATGCAAATATAGTGTTATTGGTCAAATACCAGTATTTGTGATGGAATAACTGTGAATAACTCTGTCAATTTTCTTTTCAGTAAAAATGGATATCCAGGAGACTATGACACAATCTTTGGACTCAGAGTGGAAGAGGTGAGAGAAACGATTCTTCTTCCATGGAGTTTTGTAATCTGGAGTAGTAAATGAATCAAAGCCTTGCACAATATCAATATATAGTTTTCATGTAATGTACGGTGAAATTTCTCACTAGTGTGTAACTATCCCCCGCAGAAAATGCTCCACAGAAAAGTGGGACCAAAACTCTTTAGAACTTCTATAAATATTGACCTAATGTTCATAAGCTACAAACTCTATAGAATCTAGAGCTTATTTCATAGGGTATCATCATCTTTTTTTCAAATAAATATCAGGAACTTTGATGGAGATCAGTAACACTTATTCATGTTTCTTCACCATTTTGTTTAAGAGTTTCTAAATATTGAAATTGTCTCTTCACCAGAAATGTAGCATTGTTGGTCAGCATAATTTACCTAACCTGGTTTTGTTTGTTTGTTATTTCTTTCAGTGTGACCCAGGTGGATGTCTTCCAGAGCTGTGTCTACAGCTTGCAATCATCATGGTTGGTAAACAAGCCTACAATAATGCCCTGGAAATCATACTACCGTAAGTATTTCTGTCACTTCCAGATTTGAACAAAGTTTTCCCCAGAGAAAAATGTCATGTTCCCCATACACATTACTTTCACTGTGTGAATGATTTGTATAACATAAGACTGGAGTTGGTTTTGTCTGTAAAGAATACAAAGATTTGATATTTATCATTCCAAATATGAATTAGATTCATAAAAAAATTCCACTCAGAACTAGGACATGAAGTAAACTCAACACTGATATTCTCTCCAAGCCTAATAAGTGTTATGTATAGCTCTATTGTGAATTAATAAACCTGTGTGTACATTAGTTGTGTTTCAAGTACATTTCATAAATATATTTTTTCTGTTCGTCTTTAGAAAACTTCTGAACTGGTGGAGCTCAAGAGACGCCAAACAGAAAGAAAAACAACTGGGTAATGAGTACACACGATGGGAACAAGACTATGACCTTCGACCTCCAGACAGACATGGACTCTTCAGCGAGTATCTAGAAATGGGTAGGTCATCAGTGACAAACAGTTTGGTTGGATGGGATTTTGCAGCATTCTGCAAGACAAATGCACCTTATTTAAGGTAGAACGCACCTCGGGGACAGACATTCGGACTCTCAAACTTTTACAATTCTCTTGTGGCGATTTATTTTAAAGCTCTTAGTGTAAGAAAACTTTTTACCGGCTTAGTTTTTCGAAATTCGAAAATTTTATTTTTCTCCATAGAGTTACACAGGGATGGTGGCCATTTTGAATTTCAAATATCGGTAAATCTTGGATTATTTGTTTCTGTAGTACCAAAATTTGCACGGTGACCCCGATTTTTATTCTTGATTTTGAAAAAGAATGGTTGAAAGATTCCTTAAGGAAAGTTTGAGCAAAAGTTTAAGTCTTTCACTTTCGAGGTGCATACTACCTTAAATGTCATATGCTATGGCCTGCATCCTTCATGCAATGAAAGACTTGGAGAGAGATGTGTGAACAGTACAAATGTTTTATTTGTCAGTCATAGATTTTCAGTGGATCATGGCATAGCATATCCATTACAGCTCCATTCTTGTTTGTCACCTGTTTACGTTGTAGGTCCAGAAAAACAACCAATCCAACAGCTTCAGTTTTAAACAAGAATTGTTTTGCTTTTGTGGTATTAATAATGAGATCAATGTATGATCATCAGGAAATGTAAAATGCAGTCACAATAATAATAGAAAATTTACTGAAATGTTATAATATCAAGAATTTTTAGGAAAAAACATTTCACAGCCAGGAGGGTTTACAATCAAAGCATTTGAACTGTGACTGAAATATTGTCAATCAAAGAAGAGATCAAATTACTGCACTGACTGTGTTGGATCATCAGTGCATTATGATTTCATTTCATTCTGTTCACAGTTTTACAGTTTGGATTTGTCACGCTCTTTGTGGCTGCGTTTTCATTGGCTCCTCTCTTTGCGCTGCTGAACAACATTATTGAGATTCGATTGGATGCTTACAAGTTTACATCTCAGATGAGAAGACCAATGGCTGCTAGGGCACAAGATATCGGTAAGTCAACAATTTATTCAGACCCATGCCTTCCCAACCCAGTGGGCAATTCATGTAGCTCCATTCCCTGGCAACCCCTCCCAAACCCCAGTGTGTAATTCATGAAGCCCAATTACCCACCCCACCAAGTGGGCAGTTCATTCTGTAGATCCTATATAATTTTTGAATTTTTTCCCCCCAACCCCAACAGTCTTTTTGGCCCAAAGGTAAGAAGCATATGTTATTGGCTTTACAGCTGATATACCTGACCTGAAGGCAATAACAATGTATTATTGCCCTTTCTGGTTCATATATCTGTGATGTACAGGTACATATCGTATCCTTCATTTAATGGGACGCTGCACCCAACACAGCATATTTGCTCCAAAATCACTTGTTTGCTCCAAAATCACTTTTTTGATAATATTTATTAAATTTTATTAGCTCATATTTGGTTTTATATATAAATACCAAAAAAGAGCTTATATGATGAGTCTAAGTGGCGTCTGTATATTTGTGGGTATGTGCGGATGTATGTCCGTCACACGCAAAGGCTCCCATACCGCCAAAGCTACCGTCTCAGTATTTGGTGTACGGGTAGATGTAGGGGTTGAGATGTGAACACATCAGTGTCAAAAATGTGCAAATGAGGTAAGAAAAAGCGAAATTCTGAAACAGGCTTGAAACAGGCTTACTCCACTGACTTGAGTCATTTCCTGTCATTGTTTATGAACTGTTACATATTAACAGACCTGCTCAAACCATAGACAGTAGAGGGGAGGAAGACCGTCAGTAGAGGGGAGGAAGACCATCTATGGTCAAACTAAGGGGGGCTAGCTGCCTTTCTGCTATGCATGTTGCTAAAGTTGACCTCCAGTACCTAAAGTTTTAGACCTTAATTACTTTTGTCATTCTTGTTTTTCTGGTTTAAATATTTCTTGTTGTTTTTCTGGTTGTACTGTGCAGAAATCATTGTCATAACATCAACGTAGAATTTTCCTGCACTGAACAGATAGAAACAACATTTATTGTTGATCTTTGGTACCCATACTGGTATGTACCAATTCTGATCAAATTTGAGCGACACCGTATAATTGCGGTATTTTTTATTTTTGTTAACCCAAAATTTAAATATTGGTTGGATTCACCTATTAGAATGTCAAGCTGTCATAAGTTGCATGATACAGAAGTGTTAATTTATGCAAATGTATGCAAATCACTCGACTTTCCAGTTTCTCTTTTCTTTCAAATTGAAGATTTCCAAAAAATATAACTCCATTCTGGCTTGGTCAAATTTTCTGAAATTTTCATATTATGTTCTTTAAATGCTATAAAACAAAACAACTATTTTGTTTGGCAATAAAGTTATTACATTTTAATAAGAGGCATTATAATTTTCCTAATCATGTTTTTATTCACTTTTTTTTCGAGTGCCAGTCTTTCAACCCATGCCATTTTAGAATGAGGATAGATAATGCAAAATAAAATAGTCATTTTGCCTTTCATATACTCTTCTTTCAAGTGAAATATTACATTTCAGAAAACAGTGTCAAGTTTGTGACTTAAATAAACTTTTATCATTAATACCAAAATTGAAGTTTTTTACCCCAAATGTGCAACCACTTCATCCTTCGAGTAAACCATTTCTATTACAGTAAACTTAGAGTCTGCTTTTTAAAAATATGTCATCTAAGATGAGAAATATTCCTTTGAAAAAAACTGTGTTGGCAACATGCAGCTCCACCTTAATGACGTACTTTAGAGGGAGATACATGTTCTAGTGCCCTCACAGGCTGGTTTCAAGTATTTTAAAGGGGAAGTTCACCAAGGATGATTTTTACATATGTGGTAGCTCTGTGGTCATTTACCCCAGAAAAGCTATTTTCACCATTTATAACTCACCCGATTTTTTACGAAAATGATAAAATAGTACAGGAAGTTGCCCATGTAATTTGAATCATGGGAAAAAAGCCCCAAGCTTGGAGCTTGCATCATGTGATATGGAAGGACCATCTTTGGATGGGTATGGCCCCCACATTGTCCACTCACAGTAACACAGTAGTAATAAGCAACACAGTGGACAGTTTATTATCATTGCATCTCAATTAAGTGGCAACTTTCAAACAAAAATGTCAAATTTGTTGGAAAATCACCTTTACCGATATGTCTTGTTTTCAGGTATCTGGTATGGTATCTTGGATGGCGTAGGAAAAATTGCTGTGGTCACAAATGTAAGAACACACTCATTTCCAAACAATGTCTTTTCTTTCCCTTCATTGTCAAATGTCCTCATCTTGGAAAGATTTCATATTTTACCATCGTTGCAGTATTACAGCTATCTGTACTTCTATTTCCAACTTAATAGCCAGATTGAAAATATTGAATCACTTGAAACATTCATGGCCCCACTTTAACATGTTTTTGAAAAACATGGCAAGACACTAAGGTGAGAAATAAAACAGTAATCAGATTTTTTCAGCAAAAGTTTATCATACCAGGAAATGGAGACAGAAACTAAGAATTGTAGTTTTTCCTTCTGTATAGTCCAAGGTCTCACAAAGTGTACAATAACCCCTATTTCACCTCACATGGATCTAACCACTCTGTACAAAATAAAAAGGTTATTCGAATCTGTGCAGGCAAATAGGTTGATCCAATTAATCTCATGAAGGATATGTGAAAACATTTAATGACATTTATCGTCTAAAACACCCAAAGAACAAAGCTGAGCCAAGATGTGAACTGTCTATGTCATGGGAAGCCAATTTCAGAGATAATTAACAATTATGCGGAAGTTTAATTTCATTTGTTTCAAAATGGTGTCAAGGTGACATAAATTCTCCATGTTTTCATATTCAGGTAGAATGCGCCTCAGGGACAGCTCAAACTTTTACAATTCTTTTCTGATCTACCAGTTGTAGGGGCTCAGTTTATAGCTCTTGGTGTGAGAAAACTTTTCAGTCGTAGTTTTTTGAAAATCAGCCATTTTGAATTTCAAATATCAGTGAATGTAATTAGGTAATTTGTTCCTCTAGTACCAAACTTTACACAGTGATCACTGATTGTCATTCTTGATTTGGTAAGAGAATGATGTCAAGTTTCATTGAGGAAAGTTTGAGCAAAGTTAAAGTATTTCACATTCAAGGCACATACTACCTTAATAACCATGCACTGTTTATTGCAGGCATTGGTGATAGCATTGACATCAGAGTTCATACCAAGACTGGTGTACATCTACCAATACAGTGAGACTGGTGGCTTGGAAGGCTATGTTAACAACTCATTGTCCTATTTCAACACAAGTGATTTCCAAGAAGGCACCGCTCCAAATGATCCGAGCTGGCCACAGACTGAAACGGGAGTTGTCGACATTTGCAGGTAAAGTAGATCCCTATCATACATCAAAGTCAAAAATTTTAGTAATTAAGGAAAAATTTTGCTTGATTCCGATCAAATTCTTTGCTGTCTGCACCACACTTCAAAATTTTCTTCCTCTTCCTGTGATACATTTTTAACATGGCACTGAAGATTTGAAGGAGACTGAACAATTATGCCGCTGGTGGTGAAATCATGTTTCTTTGAAAATCTATGACAGAGGAATCATACCTGAGGCAGTGAAGATTTGTCTGATCTCAGTGTATCCCTCACAGTGTATCTCACACAGTGTATCACACACAGTGTATCTCACACAGTGTATCTCACACAGTGTATCTCACACAGTGTATCGCACACAGTGTATCTCACACAGTGTATCGCACACAGTGTATCTCACACAGTGTATCTCACACAATGCATCTCACAAAGTGTATCGCACACAGTGTATCTCACACAGTGTATCGCACACAGTGTATCGCACACAGTGTATCGCACACAGTGTATCTCACACTGTATCTCACACAGTTATGGAATATCAAAGTCACAGTGAATATTGTGAGAAGAAAGTCAAACACTGCTGCCATATTCATACATTAGCTTGAACACTACTGACCAAGTAGGCTTTAACTGTCTGACCTAATGTTTGTATCCATGCTGCTGTCAAATGACACATACATAATGTATGGCATTTCTATCATTGACACATACATAATGTATGGCATTTTCTATCATTGACACATACATAATGTATGGCATTTCTATCATTGACACATACATAATGTATGGCATTTCTATCATTGACACATACATAATGTATGGCATTTCTATCATTGACACATACATAATGTATGGCATTTCTATCATTGACACATACATAATGTATGGCATTTCTATCATTGACACATACATAATGTATGGCATTTCTATCATTGACACATACATAATGTATGGCATTTCTATCATTGACACATACATAATGTATGGCATTTCTATCATTGACACATACATAATGTATGGCATTTTCTATCATTGACACATACATAATGTATGGCATTTTCTATCATTGACACCTGATCCACCCTGAAATTGTTTAACACAATATTGATGTGTGCAGTACAGACCATCTATCTGTAGAAGATATCACCGTCTCTCTCCGTTCTTTCATCATTTCGCATTGATCAGCTGTTCTTACCTTCCAGGTGCAATAAAAAGTGAGCTTGAAATACAGAATTGCGAAGAACCAAAAGTGGTTTTTTTATCGTTATAAAATGCTCAGTCTACGAGCGTTCTGTATTAAGCATTTGAGAACAAGAGTTTTACCTCTTTCCTAATTTATCTTTTACCTGACAGGTACAAGGACTATCGTCTCCCTCCATGGTCTGGAAATCCATATGGACACAGCATTCAATACTGGCACGTCTTGGCAGCAAAACTAGCCTTTGTCATCGTCTTTGAGGTAATTTCAGGGTCAAATATTGACTATTAGCATTTGAATGAGGTGATCAAAAGTTCACAAAATGACAATGCTAGTATTATGTGATCCCTCCACCCTTTTACCACAATGGTTTGGCCCAAACTCGTCATTATCAATTGTGGACATGTTTACCAGGCATTGGGATAAACAGTTTAAAGATTGGCACAAAAATTTTCGTGTTTGCTTACTACCTTGTGGTATGTTGTGTTCTTTATTTTCCAGCATGTTGTATTCCTGTCTAAGTGGTTGATAGACTACCTTATTCCAGACGTTCCTCAGAAGGTTAGAGATGAAATCCGACGTGAGAACTACCTGGCACGTCAAGCTTTGTATCGCGCTGCACTTGTTAAGAAGACCAACCAGGAAAAGGAATCTTGAAATGACTTTACTGTCAAATGATGGTGAAAACTACTGGATTTCTAATCAAATACCTGCCTTTCCTCACTTTATATATCCATGCCCTCTCTGAAACGTATCTTCTTCCAGAAGTATTATGTATAGATATGTACATGAAATCTGTGATTTCTTTGCAAAGTGCATCTATAGGACAAGACTTCTGGAAAAATCTGTCAAAGTCTTTCATAGTTTGCCATTTCCTAAACTAGGTTCATGTCAATTCAATGGTTTTTCATGGTAATAACATTATATGGTAATTACGTTTCATGGTAATCACCTAGTTTAAGGTGTGAACGCAATCTATGATAGCAATATTGGATTTCATTTTGCAGTAAATTTGATCAATCCATTTTGTTGCACTAATTTTAAACTTTCTGCATGTGTTCTGTTCCTAATGGATGGTGATTTTTGGCAGCGTATGATAACACTCTAAGTCTGATTTCATTTTCTGCATCAGAATAACAAAACAAGAAAATTCTTGGTCTGTATTTCTGTATTTACCTCTAAAGAAAATAAAATTTTAAAAAAGATTGTATCACAACAAAAGATACCTCAAAAATTTTAAAACGTGAAGGCTGCATCAAAAAGTCCCACTTTCCTTCAGAATTTGGCTGAATTTTAAAATGACTCACCTATGCTCCCCCTTTCATCATTATCCTCAATGCCACAAAATTTAGAATGAAACAAACACTGTTGTAATTTGAATTGTTTAAAATATTACTATAGAATAATCAACAGACATAACCTTACACCCAGTGATTACGTATTCATTGCTTTGTTGCCTGGTATTTACATATTCAAGTGTGAATTCTTGAAATTAATACAGTAAAACTACTGACTAAAGCTTTCATTCAGAAAACTCTGCTGAAACACGTTCATGTTACTTTTGCAGGTAGCACAATTCAAACACCATAAAGCAGATTGTATTTTCACAATTTCAGATGTCAGTTTGACCACATGATTTTCAATTATGTAGTTGGACTTGTACACTTTGGTTTTGAGATGAATGCAGTTATCAGATAGGATCTCAAGAGTAAAGCGTAAATGGAATGATGGGAGACATTTTTTAAACCTACCTTACTGTTTAATGTTACAAATATTTGTATATGAGGCTATAAAGTCATTGTAAATTATAAAATTTGGAATGTATAGGAATTTTCTGTCTGAACTCAAGTGTATCTTGATATCACTTTGTAACATGAACAAAATATTCTATCCAAGTTGCAAGACAGTTGCAAGACAGAACAAGTTCACGGACAGTTAGATTGTTATAAGCAAAAATTATTATAACGACAAAATTAGAATAGATTTTGATATTTGATTTTATGCTTGTATGACAAATCCATTTTGTACTGTGGATGGTGCACTGAAAAACTTGGTACAAAAAATCACATTTTCCATACTGATGTTATGCATGTCAGTTTATGTCTTTCAATATGACTTCTTGTCAGCAAATGATTTTTAAAAACCTGTGACATCTTTTATCATCATCAGAGACTGGAAAATGTTTTTTTTTGTAACAATGCCCAGTGAATATGATACAGTATAAAATGTAAGTGATATCTTGTGACCAAGTATTGCCAAGTAGGGCTGATATCTTCATTGTGTAATGTGTACGTGTATTTCTTCATATTGTATGGGGTTAGGTATTTCACAGAGATATTTTTATACATGAATCAATAAACTCAATTTTAGGTATTCCCCGTTAAATTAATGAAATTACCCGCATCAATTGGACTATTCTACAGCTATGAAGAATGAGGTGTTAACAGCTTCAACTACCGGGCACCAGGATTTATGATAATCCTAAAAGTGTCACGATTATTGTGATTAAGCTGTAAATAATTTCCAAGCCAGTAGATGTATCGATGTATCATGTATTATGAATTTTGCATTCCTTTCGAAATATGTACACTCATAATGTATCGATCATTATCCTAAGTAAAATGTTGATTAAAATTTTGTTTCATATTTAGTATTTAATATAATTTTAGCTTTCCTCATATGATGTCTAATTTTAACTTGACTGCCATGTTCAAATAATTCCTGTATCATGATGAGTTAACCACATACCACATCTTGGTTGCTTTTGACAGTTTAGTAATAATATGCAAATAAAATCATGACAAAACGGAAATTGACTCATCCACACTGGATTAGAACATTATGAAAGGCTGGTTTGCAATATTTTGTGTTAACTGTAATTGCCCTAATTAACTGACATGAAAGGGAACAAACATATTACACATTTTAAAAGATCACCGTTTTGGAAAAACAGGGTGATTTTGAAATAACCAGGCTTGTTGTCTCAGAAAATTAGGTATCTTAGAAAACGTATGGTTGTTATGTACAAAAATATCAAAAATACCAGGTAGATATTCAGAAAACATCAGGTTATAATTCCAGAACCGATAGATTGTGTTTTCACTTTGGAATACAAGACATTCAGGTAGATCCTTGTAGTGCCTTTACCAATTGACACATTATAGAAACATTATAGAATACACTCAACAGAGATTTTTAAAGCAAATAATCCAATGTATTTGTTTCTATGTTATAAATAGGAAATTATCTTAGTCAACTGTTAAACCATTTTAATATTTGTAGTGGCATTAAAAGAGGATGTTATTTAGAAATTGTATCCATGGTCTTTATCTTCAGAGATGCACTGTCACTTTGTCTTGTCTGATATTGTCTTTTCTGACATTGATGAATTTTGATACACTTCATCCATGCTGAATGATTATCTTATCAATTACAATATAACACATTGTCTTACAATGTAACACATTGTCTTTCAGGATAAAAAATACAAATTTGTACGGTTTTTAAAATTCAAACCTAACTTTTGACAGGCTCTGAAAATATTCTTCAATTTTTGTGAAGTCAAAAGTGTAAAAATGTTACATTAATGCCTGTATCTCTTTGCCATCACCACACTGTGTTGTTTACTCCCCGTCACTGTTAATTGTTTTTCTAGACTAGGACATTTATACTGTGATTAAACAGTTAAGAATACCATAAAAGCTACATACAGCATCATCTGTGGATGAAATTCATCAGAAATTCCTCAAGTCAACCTCACTGTCCATCTTGAATTCTGTAAACAATCAAACAAAGATGTGATAGTGAAAATATAATGTGGACAGCTCTGTTTAAAATGCAAGTAGCTATAACTCTACATGCTTTTGGATGAGAAATGGGAATGAAAAACAAAAAAGTGAAAAACTAATCAAATGATACAGCTAATGGCACTTTAATGTCTTTATATACTCAATCATACAAACTTTAGAGCTTTGACCTTCAAACACCAGTAGAGATGATAGTTCAGAGTGTTTGACCACAGTTCACATTCTTTAATACAACACACGAATATTAAGTATTTGCAAAATCTTGCGCCCATTGCTGTTTCTTTTCGAGAAGTTTACTGTTAATACTTTTTTCCATCCATTCACACAGTAAATTTTTACAGTGTTATTTCCAGGTTACTACAGGTTTATTGGAAGACCGGGCATCCCTGGTCAGAACATGGCATGTATTTTTACAGGCAAATTGCATTTATCAACATTTAACAACAGTGAAAGACAAGCAAGCAGGTTGAGTTAACACACTGTAGATGATGTGCACAGGACAAAATGGGCAACAACCAACTGACACAAAAGTTACAATTCATGATTGCATTGATTTTATTGATCTTGCTAATTCACATCCTCATGTCTATAGTTACATTTTCATATTAAAAAATTTGTACCATTATCTAGATTTCAAAATTTAACTATATTATCATTAGTATTACATGAATACATAATTAACCGTATATTTATAACAACACAGAGTCATTTAGTGTTTTCACCTTACAACTCTATCATTCAAAGTTTACACTTTCAAAAGTCACACTTCTGTAGCCACATACATGTATCTATAAACATCCATACACAGGTGTCAATACAAGTATTTTTCTCTGTTTTAAATATATTGTGATTTGGTGAAGTTTTATATGTTGAATAAAATGTACATATATTATGTGAAAGTCTTGAAAATATACAATGTTTATCTCATCTTGCAATTTTCTTTGACATTTCCTGATTTATTTATGGTATGTAGTTTTGGGCATACAATCCAAAAGATGTGTATTACATCATTGATGATGCAAACACAGCGATGTGGTTGGTTCACATATGAAATAACCATGCTCTATTTGGATATAGAATGATTGGTACACACGCGAACTGTCAGCTAGCGAACAAATTCCATTTTTGACATTTGATG
Organism: Ptychodera flava; assembly: GCF_041260155.1. Classification (NCBI taxonomy): domain Eukaryota; kingdom Metazoa; phylum Hemichordata; class Enteropneusta; family Ptychoderidae; genus Ptychodera; species Ptychodera flava. The sequence goes on along the minus strand of NC_091929.1, from coordinate 48,510,389 downwards.
CCGGAATTTGAATATTTTGTTTTGATATAATAGCAATAAGCCACCTCAACGATGGATATAGCATTCAATTTTCAATTACTAATGCATAATTGTGTGATGTGGTCAAAATCTTGTGATATACCATCAATTGATGGGGTTTCTTGCTTAAACAGTACAGATCTTCAGAATATCAAACTCACAGTATGTATGTATAATCAATTCATACTAACATTATTAGCAAGCAATTCTCAATAGGACAACGCTTTAACACTTCATCACATAGTGAAGTGATTGGGGCAACTCAAGCTTTTAACAAGGAAATGCTAGTGTCAGATTTTAATAAAATCTATTTCATTGCAGAAATAATTGCACTTTACTAACGAGGTTGGTGTTTCAGGCAATTATTGTATCATAGTACAACACTTGAAATAATAAAAGACATTTTGTGCCATTCTTGGAAGAACTTCGGGATTTTATCATGCAGATTTTCTCAGATAGAATTTTTCATACTTTTGAAGAAGTCTCTTTTCAACACCCCTGTAGCTAAACCATCTCAAGGATGAGTTAAAGACAAAACAACTTTTTTACCCAAGTTGAACATACTCACCAGGTTGACTCCATCAATGTTTATTGTCTCCATTTATCAGTTCATGAGGCTGAGAATGCTAATTGAAACTAATAAAGCTTTGTTGATATTATGTGTAATGTAATTACATACCAAACAGTTCTGAAGACTGGTTTTCAAGATCTTTCTTTTTCAAGATAACTTCTCTTCAACACTGTACAAGATAAAGTATAGAGCGTCTCGTCCGTATTTTTGTGCAAAAAGAGGCTGTGTAAGAAAGACATTCTAAGAAGCATGGGCCAGTGTGTTTCGATAAAAATCCATTAAAATTTGGACAGCGAGTCCCGCGTGTCAATAGCCACATCCAGGCTATTGACAGGCGCGGTGGTGCAACATGTCGTACATGGTAAACTCTACAATTACTCAAAATTGCAGCGACTTTGTCCTGAATTTAATGTACAAAGGCTTTATCAAGCATCCTAAAAAGCATTGGACAGTTTATTAGGCTTAAATATGGTGAATTTTGGCGAAAAACGTCCCGCGTGTCAATAGCCAACTTTTGTCTATTGACAGGCGCAGGTCAATAATAGACATTGTCCTAAAATAAAAGTTGGTCATCGTACGCTATAGAGGAATTGCAACATGACTGGACATCAGAATGGCCCACCTGCCTTATTCTATATTGACCGATCGGGTAAAAATGTGAACTGTTCGCAGTAACACCATCGGAATAGCCATGCGGATCTTTTTTCTCACTCTGGAGAGATTGCAACTCTCCAGTAAGCCATGGCAAGATTTCACAAGAAAGAACAAATTTTTGCATTGCGGGCTAAACTTTACTACTTGGCGTAAATTTCCACCACTAAAACTTGTGTTTTCATGGAGTGTGCGTCATTGTGTACGTGGGCTGCTATAAAAAGTACAGTGAAGTCGGAAAGCAAGAGGTTATACTCGACAGAGTGTGATAAACGTAAAAACCAGCTGAGCGATAAAACTACAAATGACACTGACAGAACTCAAAGATGTGTGACCTTTTCGATATTATTTGTCCTCCGCACATAGAACTTAAACACTGAGGTTTGTTTTTCTTTCAGATTTTTGTGTAATTGATTTTTCACTTAGGCATGTCCAGGCATGTCCATTTCATATTTCGTAAATTTACTAACTCAAAGGCTTTAGGGAAGGTAGATTTCCCAAAAAATTGAGAGAGAGAGAGAGAGAGAGAGAGAGAGAGAGCACAGTACAGAGCAGTACTTCTGGTGTCCATACTTTCTTCCATATAGGGATCTCTGTATCGAAGGGACATTTATTATTTAGGGGTGGACCATTTGATATCCTGGGGGGGGGCTTGGAAGATTTGGGGAAAAAAAAAGATGACAGGTGGAGTTGCTCGAAAAAAAAAATCTGGCTTTAAGTGGCTGATGGAAAAACAATTATGGACCATTGCGACTCGGAAAAAAAAAATCTTGGCAATTGTTCGATGCACACTGCAGCATCAATAAAAAAAATCAAGCAGTAGCTCTGGAGTTTTATAAAGCATAAACCATTTCAAGCTTGAGGAACAATAACTGAATATGAACAATTGTACAGTATACATGACCTTCTGATTAGAGGAAGTATGCTGAAATCGAAATTGCTCACCAGTGTTTTCCAGAAATGTGTAAATCTGAATGTATGGATTTTGTCAAAATACCACAAGAAGAGAGACAGCTTGCAAACATTTTACTATTATCGTTTGCGTACAGAAAACTCATAACAATGACAAAATGCGTAGAGACTCAATCCAATGCATAATATTATTACGCATTGTATCGACTCTCTACACATTTTTTCATTGTTATGAGTTTTCTATATACGCATGTTTTATTCGTAAATGCGAACACTGTTATAGTGAATTATCTTACCAATGTTTTTCTTAACAAAAGCGAATGAGTTTGATGGCTTTGGGGAAACTACTATGTGGTAATGAAGAATGGGAAATGGGCAATGAAATGAGCAGACAGCGGGTGATTTAAGATTAAATGTTACATCTTCACTGCAAATAAAACCATAAGTGTGTCATAAATAATACAAACAAAACAAAATCATGTTTGTTTGTTTTGTTGTATGTGAGCCACGTCTAAGACACACAACAAAAGTACTGTTTCAGTCTCAGCTAAATGTCACCTCAGATGCCACCAGAGAACACCATTTCCACTCCAAAATTTCATTTTTCGCCTTGCGAGAGGGGGGACACCCCCCCTTTCGTGCTCCCCCCCTCGTTCGCTACGCTCACTTGCCACTCGGTCGCTTCGCTCCCTTACATTCCACCCGTCTACTTTCTTAAATTACCCGGCTACTTTCCATGTAAGGACAACAGTTACAAGTAAATGCCATAAATGTATACGATTTTACAAATATGTTTTGTAAAGTGAATCAAAAATGTACATGTATTTACATATCTTTATTTAGTTTCTTGAATATAGTCTGGGTGCAATAGAACAGCATCTTGTTACTGGGTGTGAAAACCAAGCAAACAAACATTGCACCGAAATTTGGTAAAAAAAAATATATCTCGAAGAAGGAAAGTGAAAAAAAAGTTGCCAGCATATGCCCTGTAGAAAAAAAAATTCATGGTGAAACACGTGGGAAAAAAATAATGGCTCTCCACCAATCTTCCAAGCCCCCCCCCAGGATATCAAATGGTCCACCCCTTAGTATTCCGCTTTATTATGGACCATTTATTAGTGTCATGACCCCTGGAAAACAGACCCATTTGACTTTTGAACCCGCCGCCGAATTTCTTTTTAATGAGAATTTTTCAATTGCATTTAATGCTGCTTGTCCATTCAAACTAGTTTCAGGCAAATGGATGTCGTGAACCCGAAAATTTAGGCAATATATTGGAGAGTTCTTACTTGTATTGAAGACGTGGAATAGCCAAACAGGCAGACAATCATGAGCTTGAACCACATTTTTGCAGCAGATGCTCAAATCAACGGTTTTGCCTCGACTTGCTCTGCACGCCATCTAGTCGAATGTAGTGCATCTCCACCTCCAAGTGTATACCGAATCTCACTTTCCGGACCTCGCTCACTTCGCTGAAGAAACTAAATCATGTCGGTGGTAGTAGAGACAGACATGCGATGAGCGAAGCCACCGATGCGACCGAGGTCTGGACAAGACTACTACACGTGCTATTTTAACAAAAACTAGCCGGATTCGAGTTTCCACATACCGGTAATTTAATCTATTAACACGATTGGAACTAATTTAAGATAATTGGATCTTCATTCTTTTCAAATTTCTCAAGAGTGTTAGGAGTCGTATAGCTGAATGTTGAGATATTACAAATTACTCATAAAAACAAGTGTGTAACTTAAACAGAAAAGCAGATGAGCTTACATTTGCAGGTGAAAACGACCTTACTTCATATCCAATGATCCCAAATTAGTTCCAATCGTGTTTATCGCTGTCAAGGCGGTACATACCACAGGCTCTTGAGTCAATGCAGGCGAACCGCTAGCCGTCATCGATACAATTGTATCGGTGACGGCTAGCGGTTCGCCTGCATTGACTCAAGAGCCTGTGGAACATACACTTGTGATGTCATCTTAAGTTTTCATTGGGTCTGAATGCAGTTGCACTGTGCACTGCACGGCAAGCCCTTGTTTACCAGGAGCAGTTAGCAGGGTAGAAATATTTCTGCCCAACAGCAAGTGAGCTCCTAGTTCTTAGTAAGCTGAGGGGTATTTTCATCTCGTACAATCGGGGCGGGAAACGGGCGGGAAAGCAATTAAATGTTAACCAGAAGAGACGTGACAGTTTATTTCTTCATTGGGCAGGTACCTATGGATGAGCCCAGACAGCGGAGGAAAGGGGGGCGTGTGTCCATGTTCACGGAGGGGAATTCCAGAAAAGGAGTGGGAAATTGAAGTTAGGAACTCTTGTATTAGGCCCTAAATTGAAAGAGAGCAAACGGTGACTCTTTGCCAAGTTTCCCATATTAGGAGATGGAAGAAGGTGAGTAGGCGAAGGGGGAAATTTGTCACTGGATGAAGCAGATTCGATACAAAGTGTACGAATTGGGAAAGTGAAAGGTTGGACATTTACAAAATACACTCACTGCACCAGGAACATACTGATGCAGACGTTTATACACATTTCCACACGGACAAATCAGGAGATGACAATCAATATGAATTTTGAAAGTCCAATGGATTTCCTTTAATAGCGATATCAAGACTGAGAAGTAACATAAAGTTTGAATATTTTCTCATACATTTGATCAAGATTGTGGCGATTATACTCAATCATAAATCCAGGCCTCTGTTTAATGAATATATATCATTTAAAAAGGCTAATTTTGGGTACGAAGTAACAGAGTGAATATTCATTCTTCGCCGTAGAGAGAAATTATGACATCAGAACAGGTCAAATTATGAGCATCATTCATGTTAAATGAAGAATTTACTAGGTCTAAGGAATAAAAGCACATGACAATTACAACAGGAACATCTTGAATATTTATACATCTTGTCCCTATAAAAAGCTAAAGCTTTCTCACTAACGTTCACATTTGACAATTTTCATTTCTGCTCTTCGTTTCCAATGAAGTTCATTTCATTTCCTGATAAGTAAAATACATTTAAGAAATGACTTTTAAAAGTACAGAGATACATATCTGCGACGTTGCTGGCACCTGCATCGTTAGCCAGTGTTAGCGTTGCTATACGACGGTTACTAATTACAACGGATGATTATCCGACAAATTTTCACCAAATTTCCTGAACGAAGGATGACGATTCTACAATACCTCAAGTAGGTGCAGGCACGTTTGTGACGATCTGCGATGAAAGGAAAGAATGTTTGTGTATATGCATTTCTTGAATTTAAACTCAAGTGACAAAACGAATCAACAGAAAAAGTCATCTCTTGTTGCACGTAAAATGACATACAACATTGTGCTTGCTCCTCTGCTATCCTGCTAACACTGCATTTGGCTTTAACTCCTGAACCGAATATTACAAAGACGCCTTGCCCTTATGATTTTTGTCGAGTGTTGTAGTCAAATAAACTCGCCATTTCTTTGTCTTCTCCGAATCGTTGACAAGTGCGATAAAAGCTCTCAACATCTCGCATTTTTAAAGTTGCCTGGTGTGTCATGGTGTAACAACACTTTTCTTAGAAACTAAGCACACGCGGGAGTTTCAATTCAGCTTACAGCCGTATAACTACCTTGATCTCCGTGTGACAGAGCAGTCAACCAATAGATGTTCCTCCCTTCGCATTTTTCGGAGATGGTTTCGCCCACGACGGATCTTTTTATGATTGGGTTACCGGCCAAAGTATAATACTCGTCTTTTTCATCGTCGACTGGATTTGTACTCTGAAAGAGATATAAGAATGGAATTGTCACCTATTGGGCTGCGGAAAAAATTATGAGTTAACTTTTTAAATGTACAGACTACGTTTTATGTTGACGTACTCATTGCACATATGTTGAACTGTACGAGTAAACTATAAGATTAGTTTTTCTGGTAATATAATGTTTCAATAATGGTGCAGTGCTAGGAAACGTTCACTTTTTCGGGCAGGTAAGAATCTGTCACACTCTCCCTCCGGTTTTCCCCTGTACGTCATCGATATTCATATTGTGATGTTGTCACTCTGCCATTGGCTTGCTGTCTTCGCTAAGCCCTCCTACTTACCCTCTTCGCTCAGCCCTCCTACTTACCCTCTTCGCTCAGCCCTCCTACTTACCCTCTTCGCTCAGCCCTCCTACTTACCCTCTTCGCTCAGCCCTCCTACTTACCCTCTTCGCTCAGCCCTCCTACTTACCCTCTTCGCTAAGCCCTCCTACTTACCTTGGAGTCTCCACTTTCGATATCTGCCTTCAAATCTGCCGGTGAAGTGTTTTCTTCACTGATCATTGGTTTGACGTAACACGAGTCCCCGTGTGTCGGAATGAAAGCCTCAAGGCCCTGTCGATGAAATTAACATTTTAGCGGCTATTAGTGCTCGTGAACTTGAGTTTTATCGTGTTGGCTAAATATCGGAGGTCAGTAATCTCTCACAATCGCATCACGTAAAACTTTGAACAGCACAAATTCATCTGAAATTCGAAAACGTGTGAGGAAGAATGACATTATGGGTAGAACGACCTGAGAAAATCTTAAACAAATAAATATAAAATCTGTCTCCATATGTTGTTTTAAATCTGTCCTGCATTGTTTTTTCAAACCGTCTTCATCTGGCAGGATTTTGTAGAGAGTCCGTATAAAGACAAGACGATTTAAGAAGTCAAGACAGTTCGCTTTGACCTTTCAGGGTAAACAATGGACTGTAATGAATTAATCACCGTGTTAAAATCTTCAACGATGTCAGCATCGTCTGAATTCACACTCTTGAAAATCTCCACATTCTTCTCTTCATCAATGATGATGGTTTCTTCTCTTTCCGTACCGCCATCATTCACAGTGACAGAATATGTATTGCCCTGCAATATCAGGTGTACACATGATACATATGAATTAATAAATATATGCTCATCTACTTGTTCGACTGATGCTAATCTTACACCAATGTAGAACTCAGATGTAACACTTTGGTGAAACAAAATCCATGATATGAAAGAAACGACGTAAGGGTTGTCTTCGATGTGTGGTTGAATTCCAGAGCTACAATCATTCAACCTCCCCTTGTACGGACGGATCGGACGGAGCACCTCTTGTGCCAGCCGTACACACTTTGAAAATGCATTTTGGGGAACGACTTTGACACAGTTGTGAAAACAAAATATTGCTACCCGTCAAATAATTACAAGATTCTTTTCTTCTGCTTTGACCATCATTTCATGTAAATAGAAGACGAAAGTATAGCGTATATAAGAAGTCGATATATTCCAGAGAGATGTCTCACCTTCGACTCGGCAGGATCATCGGGTGCAGACTGGACCGCACTGATCGCCAGGTACGCAACAACTATCACCAATGACTTCATTCTGTCTCCGATGTCTGCAACTTCTGTCAACGTGCCTCTGTTTGAGTTAAGCTGGTCTCTGCACGGCTATGATCAGCGCAAATGATTCTGAAGACTTTATGTCTCAACACGGTGCCTTATATACATTTCGAATACAATACTTTTCCTGCTTGGAATTATGCCAAATATTTCACAAAATAAATGTTATGGTTACTGACAACATGCCTTGTTGTTTTTGCAGTACCTGGATGTACTGTCATTATTGATGTGCTCTCAAAACTTGGTATTCTTTGACTTTTCCCAGCAATCAATACGAACGGAGACCCGGGCTTGCATACAATTTACTTTTATGCCTTTATTTGTTGTAATAATCACTCGGGGGGGGGGGGGCTCATTCTACCTTCATTTCAGTGAGTCCGGTACCTGTTGCTCATTTTCAATGCCCCTCGGCATTTTGGGCGACCTTACTAAACTTGACTTAGATGAGGCTTTCGCCATTGACTTTAAATTTGAATAATGTTATGTCCCTAAATTCGACCGAATAAACTTTTATTCTTAATGGGAAAAAAGCCTATATAAATTTGTGTATGGACATTTTAGACTTGTCAGGGTACTCCATTTACTGCGGACGGTCCTTGCCAGGATGAAGGGAGTGATACGGTTTAACGGCACCTGCGTAAAGTAGTCTTTTGAATGCGAGTCGATTTGGCTCTTTTAGGGACTGTCCCAAAGTAATTATAGAATGCAGCTTTCGTGGGAAAAAAATGCGTTCACATGGTTTCTTTACAGGGGTTTTTCACGTATAAGTGGACTCGGAAAGTCATACATGTAATTTGCAATTGCTCAGGCGACAACTTGGTAGAAAAACCAAGCTAGCGAACAGGCACAAGGAATTAGTGATTTAACTCAGAGGCTACTGTGCAAAAGTTGATGGAACCTGCTACATATAATGATCTGAAAGATATCTGTTTTTTGGAAAGCGTACTACTACGTAATGAACCTGTTGTAAAGTACGTGAGCATATTCAGTTCACATCTGGTTTGTAACGATTGATTTGGTAGAAATGAATATGGATCGCAGATGCGACATCGCAATGGCTGTGCCCTGTCATGTTACCGAAACCGAGTTTATTACCCATGTGGTCTCTCATGGGAGTCCAAAAATCATTGGTGACTTCTGTGCGAGTCCCTGTTGAATCCATAGGATCCTTAGGCAGAAAGATTAGGTGATGAGTTTACCCTAAACTCACTATACACTCACACGATATGAAGAGCCCCATCTAAGTGACAGGACTGACCACCGTAATTCCGACTGATCCATTAGCTCAGTTGGTAGAGCATCCGAAATGTATTCGGGGATGTGGGTTCGAGTCCTACGTTGTCACTTTTCATAAAATTTTCTTGTCAGATATACCACGGTGGGTTTATTTTAAAGCTCTTGGTGTAAGAAAACTTTTCATCGTCTTAGTTTTTCTAAAATCGAAAATTTAAATTTTCTCCATAGAGTAAACACATGAATTGTGGCCATTTTGAATTTCAAATATCGGTAAATCTCGGGTAATTTGTTTCTTTAGTACAAAGTGTGCACGGTAATCCCCGATTTTTATTCTTTATTTTGAAAGAGGATGGTTAAAATATTCCTTGATGAAAGTTTCAGCCAAAGTTGAAGTCTTCACTTTCGAGGCGCATACTACTTTAAGGGCGTAGTACGCACCTCGAAATTGTCAAACATTGAGACTTAAAACGTTTGCTCAAACTTTCCGTAAGCAAAACTCAAGAATCAAAATCATGCCTACGATATTAATTATCTGACAAGACATTTTGCAACGCATCTTTTAGATTATTCGTACCTTAAAGGTAATTAAACAAAGGAAATATAATTTTGTTTTGAATTTATGTTCAAGATTCTTTATTTGCTGTCTTGAAGTATGAACATTTCGGCGTACACAAATATGCCAATCAAGTGAACGTTGCTTGTTTCCCACGATGCCCATTGAAAGTCGATTAGTGTTCGGAGAGTCACAGATCCTTTCTCAACCAATATATCATTGATACTTAAAAGCTCAACGGCTCAATGATTGTACACTCTGTCGCCTATGATTTTAAGCCATTGTATATCCGTCACCGGTTTTTTGAAAGGGTGCACATAAACAACTTTGCACTTTCGTCTTACTTTCTCACCGCTTTTTTCTTCCTTTTACTTTATGCAAGCCCCATTCAATCTAGCAACAGGTGAATAAACGCCGTGAACGCGGAAAAATGTACAAAAATACTAAAGCAGGGCTACATTTACAAATCCGAGGGAGAAAAGAGAGGGAACAATTGAAGAAAATTCAGGGTAAAATGCTGCTGATTGGAAGTATCACAGTTGACCAATAACAAACAAAATGACGTACAAAAAATACGAAAGAAAAACGTGCGTACATACTTAGCGTATTTATTTTATCTGTACACATACATTTAGGGACTGGACAGAAATTATGGGGCGGGTGGCTTGTGTTTTGGGGCTGTGTCGCCATTTGTCGCGCTAGCAGTTTTTAAAGAATCATGAAATTTCACGCATACGTTTGGGGTTAATATGCTACGCAACCTTTTAGAAGGTAAAATATGACTGATATATTGCTTCGCCAATAATATCAAATCATAATGCATGGAAATCTATTTGTCAAACTATCAACAAGTTTTCCCTAAAAACAAGATGTATCTGTACATTTACATATTTTAGATAATTTATGTAAATGCACTTTGCTTGAAGTGGCAGGTAAAAACATGCATGACTGTATAAGTAATTTGTTTTTGGATTTCATCAAAAATATTGATTCACTCTACTTGGTAGTCTATGAGAAAACTATGAACAATTATTTTCGAATATAAAACCAGCAATATCTGCACATTCATAGATGTTTGATAATTGATACAAATATACGTTACTATAAAATGGTGGGTACAAGTACATATTCGCACAAGAAATTCGTTTTTGGAACTACACCGAAACTGTTGATCCACTATACAATGTACATAACAGTCTATGAACAAATTATGAACATTTTTACAATATAAACTTATGTTCGAAAATTTAATAAATATTAATGTACTTGATTATAACATAGATTGTAGATTCTCTAGAGTGTATGGTTAGAATATAGAGTGTTTGAAAATGCAGATGAAAATAACAAATGTGATATTTGAATTGCACCAAACCAATCAATTTCTCGTGATGGTCTAACGGCATACTATCACACATTTTCCCCCACAAAATTTGCTATAATTGTGCATTTATCTGTATATGTAAAACAGCTGTTAAATCCTGACTTTTAAGCCGTAATAAGTTCCATGATAAACAATAATAGTGCTCTCTGTATGATTTTAATAGGTAAGACTATAAATGAATGTAAGCAGTACGGCCATTGTCCCCTTTCATTTTGAATAGCCAAATATACTAGAAGTTGTTATAATTATTTATTGTGAAATGTGATCACTCTTCATCGAGTTACTTAAAATGTTGAAAAGTGATTATTTATGGTTAAAAGTGATTATTTAGAAGTTAAATTGTCAAATGAGAACTCTTATGTCAATTAATATATTATTGATACAGACTTTGACATGAAGGGGCCGGAGAATCACTGTTTATGCACATAAAAAGGTTGGAGGGTCAATTTTTTAAAACTTTTTACTATTTTCCTCGCAGCATCATTTAGGAAAAAACCCTGGCCATCCCCTTATTTTCTCTTCTGCCCAGTCCCTTAATAACATGAACTTTTCAAATCAGAAGGATTTTTCACAAACCCAAACAAGGTGCCTCAGCCATTTTGTTGTGTCAAGAGAAACATTTCATGTCTAAGATCATGACAAATGTGGTGACCAACAGTGACCATTTTGTCCAGTGCTAAATGTTTGGGGAACTTATGCCCATAGTCTACATACAATAGTTTCCATTGTGTACATGTACCAGCAGAGAATATAAAAAGGTGTGTACTAAGTTTCTAGACTGATTGGCACCTGTTTGTCTTGGCAGACGATGTGGGACGCCTTTCTGTAAACCAACTCTACATAAATTAGCCGCTGAAGTCACCCGGAACATCATGGACGTATTGAATGGCTTTAAGGTATGTGTTGCGTATATACTTCCCAGATCTTCAGAGCTTAATCACTAAAACAATTCTGATGTAGTCCCAAGGACAAATGTTACAGTTTTCCGTCCGCTATGGCCATGTTGCAAAAATTGAAAGTACGTGTATCCACATCCCCTTAGACAGGTGGTAGAAGTGTAGTAACTAGGCAAAACGTATATCAAAGTCTGATCGTACGGGCATGTTATCTGTTTTGCTATCTTTTGAGTTTTCTTTTCGATTGAAATGTGATAGTACTATGAAAAATATATAAAAAACATATTGACTCTGCCCGTTCGCCCTGTTTTGTTCACTCTGCGTAAATACGGGCATGTCAAGTTCCTAATGATAAAACATGGTCTTGTATCATTAGCGTAGACTTCAAAGATGCCATAGCTTACACTTGATCATGAACATGGGACCTACCTAGCCAATCGCAAAATTTTAAAAATATTAGCACAAATCAGTGTCACTGTACGTTAAGAGACTTTATTTCGAGGGTGAAAGAGAATTGATGTCAACGTTTTGAGAAGGTGACAAAAAAGTCAGTGAATTTCCATAAGTTCGCAGAGTCAGCAGAATGTTCCAGCAATTCTGCATGTCACGTGATGAAGCGTTAGCATACAATTCATTATTACTTTTAGAGTCAATGCAGGTGATGTAGAGCATTCAGCAAGAATGTGAATAAATGGGAAGAGAAATTCAATGCAGAAAAAAGACAACATCAGCGTTGAGTTGCCGCTCTCATAAAAAAACGCTGTAAACAAATTAACCACAAATGTAATAAACAAATTTACCACAAATGTAATAAACAAATTAACCACAAATATAATAAATGATTAGTCTTGCAGATTCATTCATTCAGTATCTGCTATACTCAAACCTGAAGGTCAACCCTGTCATGTGTTTTTGTGTTGTGTTTCGCAGGATAGATGGCATGTTTTTACATATTGTATTGTTAAATGTTGCGAACTGAAAAAGCCTTTCGATTCGTTGTTTCTACTACTAAGTCACCCATTCTTGCCTTCAAAATGTGAAAAGTGAATGAACTGCTTACTTGGCCTGTATCTGTACACCTAGATCTTTAAAGCAAAATATAACATTCAATCTTGACAACCATACTAAAGTTTCAGTGGTGTACCTGGTTTACGTGCTACATTCTAAAATATGTATGTCGGAAACGAATAGAAAGCTTACTTTATAATTTTATAATTTTCAACTGATCAGAGATATAAAATTCATGAAAAGATGAGATGATCGTAACTTCCAGTTTATGGGGTATATGCAATACAGATAGCTGCTTCCTGCTGGTAAGATCTCAAAAAATTCAAGATTTTAAGGAATTTTGCAGAGTTTTTTACAAGTTTATCCATGCATTAAAATATATACAATGGAACACAACCAGAATGTGCCTTGTGTTCGGTTCATTCATTCATCCTTTGTGGAGGTTGGGTATTATTTTTACTGTCATGCGGAATAGTTCGCTTATCCATAGTCTGCAGGGTAAGTTGTACCTGAATTCTAGTTTTGCAACCGGCATAAATTCTCGTTTAACTTGAGATTAACAAGCGAAAGACAAGTGATAAAAAGCCGCTCCACGCTCCTACGGATGTGTGAAGTGAAGTGAGTTAGTATCAGAAACTGTTGTTCCTCCCAAGAAAGCAGAGGCGAGTACTTGGCCGTGTGAGGGCGTTTTTTCATACCCCGGGCAAAAAATAAAACTCCGCCGGAGCGGGTTAACAGTCCCCAAATGGCCGAATTTTCCCGTTTTTTTCTCTCGAAATTCAAAAAAGTAAACTTTCTTTGCATATGAAGCTTATATTCAAAACATAAAACCTCTTACTTGGTCAATATTTGGATGAAAGGCCTCCACAGGTAACAAGCTTTAATGCAGTCAAAAACTTAGAGTGTTGCATTCCTTTTAGAAGACATTCAGCTATGAAACAATCGGGCATCTTCCCTTAGGCCAAAAAAAAATAGTTTGTTTCTCATCCTAGGCATCTTGCAAAAATGATGCGGTGACGCGGGTTTTTTTTTTTGCTGCTACTTTTTTTTTATTCACCATCAACAACAACGCGCTTACAACATGAGAACATAGGAATGCATGCAGAGATAAATGCACAGCAAATTTTTAGCATATCAACAGTGCTGCTTTTTAGTCCCCACGGACACCGTCCGGGGGGACTTATAGGTTTGGTCATGTCCGTGCGTGCGTGCGTGTGTGCGTCCGTCCGTCCGTTCACACAGATATCTCAGAGATGCAAGAAGCGATTTCATTCAAACTTGGTACAAGGATTACTTCATATGTCATACAGATGCACGTCAATTTGTTTTGGGATACGATCCAATATGGCCGCCAGGCGGCCATTTTATTACGATTTTTTCATGTACAGAGCCATAACTCAGACATGTTTCAACCAATTTTATTCAAAGTTGGTACAAGGACATTGACCAATGTCATAGATATGCACGTCGATTTGTTTTGTGATACGATCCAATATGGCCGCCAGGCAGCCATTTTATTACGATTTTTTCATGTACAGAGCCATAACTCAGACATGTTTCAACCAATTTTATTCAAAGTTGGTATAAGGACATTGACCAATGTCATAGATATGCACGTCAATTTGTTTTGTGATACGATCCAATATGGCCGCCAGGCGGCCATTTTATTACGATTTTTTCATGTACAGAGCCATAACTCAGACATGTTTCAACCAATTTTATTCAAAGTTGGTACAAGGACATTGACCAATGTCATAGATATGCACGTCAATTCTTTTTGTGATACGATCCAATATGGCCGCCAGGCAGCCATTTTATTACGATTTTTTCATGTACAGAGCCACAACTCAGACATGTTTCAACCGATTTTATTCAACGTTGGTACAAGGACATTGACCAATTTCATAGATATGCACGTCGATTTGTTTTGTGATACAATCCAATATGGCCGCTAGGTGGCCATTTTATTACAATTTTTTCATATACAGAGGCATAACTCAGGCATATCTTAACCGATTTTATTCAAGTTGGTACAAGGACATTGACCAATGTCATAGATATGCACGTCAATTTGTTTTGTGATACAATCCAATATGGCTGCTGTGTGGCCATTTTGTTACGATTTTTTCATATACAGAGGCATAACTCAGGCATATCTCAACCGATTTATTGAAAGTTGGTACAAGGACATTGACCTATGTCATACATATGTACGTCGATTTTTTATGTGATGCGATCCAATATGGTTGCTAGGCAGCCATTTTATTACGATGTTTTCATGTACAGAGCCATAACTCAGACATATTTCCACCAGTATCATTCAAAGTTGACATTGACCTATTTCATACATATGCTCGTCAATTTGTTTCACGTCATGTAGCAGTAACATGTCAATTATTGAAGTTTCGTAAGTAGGCTGATATGTCAAGAAATATGTACTGCATCAAATTCATGAAACTTTATACAGATGTTAACTGATGTTAAGCTCACATTGCTTTAACATTGAAAAAGACATTTTATCAGTGTCATTTTAATTAATTTGTAATTGCATAAGTAATGAACTTTCCTAATTAGGGTGATATAGCCACAAATTAATACAACGTCAAATGTGATGAAACTTGATACAGATGTTGATCTCATAGTGTTGTAAATACTGCATCAAACTTTATGAAATATGGTACCAGTGATAATCTATTAATTGTTAGAATTGTATGCAAAAATGTTTTGCAACATCCTGTTGATTAATTCCTAGTTGACTCATTTTATGAACTTTAGGATGGTGGCCTACATTGGTTTTATGTTTTCATCACCATGGAACTCATTCTTGGCCATTGAGCGCCATCTGTATCAAAGTATTTTTATCACAGACCTAATTAATGAAGAGGACTCTATCCTCTCTGAGGACATGTAATCAAAGTACCCATTATTAACAAGTGGGGACTGTGTCATCAACGATGACTTGTTTACTATTTGTGCAGAATGCAGTTTTGATAGCTTTCAATGACATAGTGTACAGTTCTGAATGGAATGTTACAGCACTGTGTGATGTTCAATGTTCTGTCTAGTTCAGTTTTGTATATCATAAAATATTTGTGTTGCTTTGGTATGATCTGAACGGTTTAATTTGTTCTTAGTTTTTTTTTTGTTTTTTTTTCCATTTTTTTTTTCGTTCCCTCTTGAGATGCAAAAAAAAGGTTGGCGCGGCGGGTCTACATTGACGCGCGCGGGGATGAGAAACAAACTATTTTTTTTTTGGCCTTATCGGTTGGGACTAAAAGATCAAAGAATAGCATGCCGAAAACGCCTTTACTGCAGTGTACTTGTAGGGTCAATGACCTTGAGTGACCCATGTCGATCCAAAGTGGAGAAACTTGCCTGTTTTGTTGCTTGTTTTTGTGACCAGTCTAAACTCTTTCCAGTATTTGCGGGTCCTTAATATGGGAATATGACTTTATTCTGAGCGAAAAATATTTTCTACATTGCAATGTTCGAAGACAGAAAATGCCTGAAAGCGCGGCTATTTTCTAAAACACTTTCATTCATATATATATATATATATATATATATATATATATATATATATATATATATATATATATATCTTATATACAAATATATATACGGACTTTAAGAATTGTTAGCATAACTTGGGAAATAGACTGTAGGTCAAGATTTGCAAATATCATCATACAGAAACAACAAAACGCCCCCAAAATACATAAAAAACCTTAAAAACATACAAAACACTCAGAAAAAAGATCCATGCGGCTAGTAGAGTTCCTTCCGTTGAATCCCTGGATAATTTAAACATGTTCATGACAAGCAAAATTTGTTTTTATTTCGATTTTGTTTTGACATAAGTTGACATTAGGGACTGGTCAGTTTCTTCGGCATGGGACGGCGGTGGATTCATGGGGTATGCCCCCGTTTTTTGACTTTGGTGATGGCGGGGGGACCAATTTTTTGAAATGCCCATGGGGGGGGGGGGGGTCGGTGTGTTTTTTTGAACATTGGCTTATACTTGTATCAAATTGAAAAGGAAAAGTTCATGCTGTTCTGAATCAGGATTAAGGGGAACTTCAGACCACAGTACGCGTAGATGGAGTAAATATGTAGATCAGGCGACACAGGAATTAACGTTGCGCTCGAAACTTTATTTCCCCAGGTCAGCCTGATGGCTGCCTGGGGCAACTCTTAGCTCCGACAGCCTGGAGATATGCTCACTCCAAGGCCCAAGAAGTCTGACTCCCAAATTTACAAATACTTTGCCGAGAAGAAAACTTGCCAACGCTAGTTTCACAATGATTAATACGTAGTATGCATGAGACATGTCACAACACCATTGTTTTAAATCCAAGCTGTGAAAATATGAAAAGCAATACTTAACAGCTACAGTTTTGATAAAAGTTCGACTACATTGTCTTTCTATTGTCCAACCTTGCGTGAGACATTCCATGCATAATCATAGGAATTCACGAGACACGCGGGTGCCTGGAATGGCGCTGCAAGACTTGAAAATGTAATTTGCCGCCAATTTTGAAGAATTACAGCTCTGGTAAATCGTGGGAATTCAAGCCCAAGTGGCGAAATGTTGAAATTTGACGAATTACTAGAATGAAGATTTACAGTAACCGGTACAAATTATAGAACACTTGCCTAAAATGCATGATCTTGTCAGCCTCAAATTTCATCATTCAGTTGCATTTTTCGGCGTGCCCTTCAGGCGCGTAACTTTCACAATGAAACATATTTTTCAGCACACCCTTTGGACATATCAGACATAGATCAGAGATATCTTATGTTTAATATTTTTCGCCGTAGCTTTCGGACTCGTTAGTTAAAAATTATATTCAGCACGCCCTTCGGCTGCATGACTTTCATGTATTAGACATATTTCAGAGATATCTTGGTATTTAATATTTTTCGGCGCACCCTTCGGGTATGGTATGTCAGATATATCAGAGATATATGTCATATGCAAATTGAAAGTCTGTTTTGCAAAGTGCACTAATCATTATGAAATCTGCAGTTAATATAAAAAGCATGACAAATTCTCGATACTTTTCTGTTTTCTCTATGAGAATTTATTATAAGAAAGTAACAGGGTCCAGACACTTCGCACCAAAACCAGTTCGCCCCACCAACTTCGTCCCAAAGCCATTTCGTACCAAAACCACCTCGTCCCAAGTACTACTTCGCCCAACCCCACTTCGCCCCAAGTACCACATCGTACTAAAACCGCTTCGCCCAAAGTATAGTACCGTCAACTCGTCCTGAAACAACGATGTTACGACGTATCATAAGGTTGTTTTTACCTGTAACTTGGAAGGATTATGTGTTAGGACATTTTGGCTACCACGAACCATTTATTGTTGCATGAAACCATAAACGATAGAATAAGAAAAAAGAAACGCGCAAATGCTACAACTCAGGTGCCGTGCGCGGAATTGCACGATGTCAATTTCGCGAAATGCGTACACTTTCAAGATTTTTGTCCCAGGATGACAGAAAGGTGAAAGGTGGTTATTTTCAGCTTTACTAGTCAGCGATAAGTTTCGGGCAAAGTGGTTTGGGGACGTGACTTTTGGGGCGAAGTGGTTTTGGTACGAGGTTGTTTTGGTGCGAAGTGGTTTTGGTGCGAAAGGGTATGGGACGAAATGGTATGGTGCGAAGTGGTTTTGGTGCGAAATGGTATGGGACGAGATGGTATGGTGCGAAGTGGTTTTGGTGCGAAGTGTCTGGGACCCAAGTAACATGCCCTAGTATTTCACAATATATTTGATATAGTGACATATTATAAAAGAGAAAAATGACAAGATATTTTTCGTTGCCATTGGTGCAACTATTTTCCTTTTTGTAACAGGTTTACTGTAAAAGGTTCTTTTTTCATGTCTAAAATAATAGTTAACAAAAAGGAGTTTTTGTCATTATCAGTTGCGCTTCATTCAATGTTAAAGAAAAGGTCCTCTCAGACACTGCGAACATCAGACTTGGCTACGACTTATAAAAGTAGCTCCTTATGGCTTCTCAGAAGATGTAATTGGATGGCTGGCAAGTCTAAACACCCATCAAAGTTTTTGATTTACTGCTTTTCATTAATGATTCACATCCATTTATGTACAACAATTCTACACATCTGGTTATGCATAGAAAGTGTGGAATACATTCACAACTCATTCAAAATATTGACACTTTGAAATTCCTATCATACATTGTACAACTGACATGACAACAATTTTATTAAAACACAGAATGACGCGGGGGCGGGAGGGGGTGTCACACTGTTTTGAAATTTTGAATTGGGTTCACCCTCTTTTCTAAAGTTGGAATGGGGGAGGGGTGTCAGGCTTTTTGACGTCGGCAAAAAATAATCTACTGACCAATCCCTTTTAATGCTTTTCTTTGACACATTTGCGTTGTCGGATATGCGCAATTTCCGAACATTCATATATTGGGGAAGAGGGGTATTTGGTCGCCCTTGCTGGGTTTCTTTTTTCCATGCACATGATTTATTTATTTATTAAACGTTTAATCGGCGGAATCATATCATTAATTTGGAGCATATTGGGAAATGGTTTCATTTACCAGAAGGACTGATATGTAAATTTATACTGTGTACGTATGTCGAAAATTTACATATGTTACATCATATGAAGCCAGCTGGTTGGTGACGTAAGCGAATGTTGTTCAGCTAAGAATTCAAAAATGGCCATCGATGTTTGCATCAGTCATGTCTTCAAACATCCTGTGGAATTAATTGTAACCACTCACCTGAATAAGGTAAGGCATGTGTCTAGTCACAGATGACGATCTTTGATCGAGATGCGCTGATACGGTAGTCCACAGTCCCTCCACCCATCCAGGGACTGTGTTGTCATATTTTCGCATTCTGATGACCGCCACGCTACAGGAACTGCTAAGGGGTGTCTGTTTTATGCAAAGATAGCTCTGTTTGGCAGGGCTTTGCTGCGAATCCGTAGCCTCTGCCACTCGGGTAGCTTGGTCCACTCCCAGCAGAACACGTCAAGGAGTGGCAGGGCTCGTTTTCGCAGCAAGGCAGGGCTGTGTGTTACCGGCGTTGTTATACGGCCTCTCAGCACACGCCGGTAACACACAGCCCTGCCAAAATATCAAAACAGTTTCCATACAACACATCCGACGATCCAGGGACACTCCAAGAGTTGAACACTGTAAGACAGTGCAGTGTATGGGTAAATGGATGTAAAAAATATCTTTTATACCATGGTAGGTAGCACGAAGTCGTCAAGATTTCTTTTCTTGTCGCGATCGTGGCGTTACGCAACTTTACACGTTCAATTCATGGGCTTTACGAATATGCAAGGCATGGCCATGGACTACGAGAGAGCCACGTCTTTTTGTAGGGTGTGTGGCAGAACAGGTCTATTTATTTATTTATTCTATCTATTCGCATTTAATTGATACAAAATTCACCTGAAGCAAAAGTGCGAAGGAGCTTGTGTGTTTAAAGATAAAGAAGAGAAAATATCATCTGCATAAACTGATGAACAAACGAAACGACAAGGAAATGATGGAAAAAAAACCCCAAAACCAACCTAACAAGACAACATAAAAATCTTCAACAGCAATAAACAAGAAAACAAAAGAATCGCCTTTGAAAATACTAAACAGCCATACTAAACTGAAGCCAATGCCGTATTTTATATTTTACAGAAACTATCATAATCACAAACTACAAGATTCTATATTCATCTAAGATTTTATGTTCTGTTGATTTTAATATATGTGTCATCTGTGAGTTTCAACACAGAAAAGTCAATTTATCTGTGTAATCAGTGAATATTTTCATATACTTTCTACCAAAAATGAACGAAAATAACATCAGTTGAACCGCTAACAAATTCGGACCATGGAGCTACCAAAAGATGTTCGGACCAAGGTCCTGCGCTGCACTGGGGAACTTTTCTTGGAACATCGGCAACGTATGTCTGCATATTTGTAATCGATTGAGGGCGCCTTTTAGGAAACCTGTGGAGACAAAATCTGAACATTTTTATAGGCACGAATGTTTAATTTTCTTTTTGTGTGATATATGCATTGAAAAACGTCAAATAGACTTCCCTAGGGCGTCGCGTCATCCATATCATTCGGGATGGAAACCAAATAGAAGGCCACTGCAGTATATGTTTGCATGGGAATGTTAATTTTAAAGAGAATTATTTTTACAGGGCAAGGGAAAATCGACAGATTTTTTTCATTACAATGTAGGGGAGCTTCAAATATTCACAAAGAGGACGGGAAACAGGCAAAAATATGTGGGAATGGGTAAAAATGAAGTTTTAGTGCGGGAGGGTAAGTCGACGTCGAAATTTTTTCAGTGAGAGGGCAAATTATGAACAGTTAATTAATTACCCTCTTGACTTAAAATTAGTCAGTTCACATTACTTGTCATGTACAATATATCTTATCATAGTAAGGACCCCTTTAAAAGTGCATTGTTCGTTGGCTGCACCTGAAATAGTTGGAAGAGAGACGAAAAGCTGTCAGATCAGAATGTGATGAAGCGATTTGGTAAATGTCTGGAAAGAACCATTTACTGTGTAGGGGTGGTATGCGATGGACTTGGGTGGGGTGGGGGCGATGTCCGCATAGCCTCCAGAATAATTTCTAACGGTGTCGATCGACAGTTGAGAAACATTTCATACAGATATGTCTCTTACTGGTCCATTTGTCTGTTAATGGCATATTTTCATGTCAAATGTTTCAGTTTGGATAAAATATTACGATTTTGAATGAAAGACTCTTTAGAAACTCACTCAAAATGGTTACTCTGGTAGAGACTGCGTCCCAGAGTAAGCAGCTTTCTACACAAAAGCCTGTTTAATAGTTGTCAACATTTACCAAGATTGTTTTAACATTACACATTTCCCAGTTATCAAAGAATATATCATGATGATTTACTGATATTATTCTTTTCACAGTATCCAAATGAAAAAGAAAAAATGGTTAGAAGTGTTGAAACTGTGGAACAAAGCATAGGTAAGGCAGTCCATGCAGACTTCTTGTCACAATTATTTTGTCATGCTCTTGAACTTAATAGTTTTACTCCTACTTGGCCAAATTTAGCTTTGTAAAGTTCACAATAACAGACTGAATCTATCTGAAAGTATGCTTCAGTGTTACAGACCATTCCCACAATTCCATTTGATTCCATTTGTGAACTGTTTGAAGTCATATAAATAGTCTTAATATGTGGTTTTAGTTTTGAAATATCAAAATTACACTACAGGTGGTTAGTTTGAACTTGAACTTCTCATAGATTTTCATGAGCACAAGAGAGACATGCAAGCATATCAAGAGTTCATCATTTTATAAAAGAATTACTCAAATGAAGATTTTACATTGCCAACCAAAGCCAGTTCATCCTCTCATTCTCAGTTCAGGAGTGAACACAGCTGACAGTACAATGTGTCGGTATGAGTGTTTGACGTAAAAAGTGCCAGATAAAATGTTGCAGGATCTTTGAGGTTGAATAAATTCTTTATCCGATTCCAGAAAAGTGATCAACCGAATTACACAAATAACCAAACAATTTGAATCTCTATGGTTACACTTAATACTATTAATATTATTAGCTCATATTTGGTTTTATATATAAATACCAAAAAGAGCTTATATGATGAGTCTGAGTGGAGTCTGTGTCTGTATATTTGTGGGTATGTGCGGATGTATGTCCGTCACACACAAAGGCTCCCATACCGCCAAAGCTACTGTCTCAGTATTTGGTGTACAGGTAGATGTAGGGGTTGAGATGTGAATTTGTTCAAATGAACACATCAGTGTCAAAAATGTGCAAAGATGTGAATTTGTTCAAATGAACACATCAGTGTCAAAAATGTGCAAATGAGGTAAGAAAAAGGGAAATTCTGCAAATGTTCATGAGTGGTCGCATGCCAATGGCTGAAACAGGATACTCCACTGACCTGTAGTCATTTCCTGTCATTGTTTATGAACTGTTACATATTAACAGACCTGCTCAAACTAAGGGATGGACCATTAGATCTGGGGAGGGGGTGGTCACAATTGAAATTGTGAACTTTTTTTTTACAACTGTAAATTTCTAAAAAAAAATTTTTCCAAATGAGAAAAGCTGTGCTAATATTTTTTACTAAGTAAATTTTCAGATTTATAATTTGTTTTAGTTAGACGCTGTCTGAGATACAATGTACATCCAATCACTAGCGCAAATAAGATTGCGTGCTGTAACTACTTATGGCCCAGTGATTTATATTGCTGATAGATTTCGCGAAATGTTGCAGATCATCTTTTGACATGCTGAGAAGCTTTTAGCAAAAAATGTGGTGAAATTTCAGTATTTGTGTTTTTAGGATAATTTTTGCTCTTTTTTGATCAAAACATCAATTTCTCTGTAGCAGTATGTCAAACTTCTGTCATTCTTGTTGTTTTTCTGGTTGTACTGTGCAGAAATTATTGTCATAACATCAACGTAGAATTTTCCTGCACTGAACAGATAGAAACAACATTTATTGTTGATCTAAAAGCTGGTACCCATACTGGTATGTACCAATTCTGATCAAATGTGAGCGACACCGTATAATTGCGGTATTTTTACTCACTTTACCATGGCAACTGACCACCATGACAACCATCATTATTTTTACATGGTGAGGCAATATTAAAGATAAACTTGCCTTCCGCTTTCATGTAAATCATGGCAGCTCCTTCAGAAGTCAATAATTAGTGGTATTGCCCTTAATGCAAGGAGTCAATATTAGGTTATATGTAAAAATAACTTTTGTCAATACAACTAAATATGGATATTTTCATTCATATTACAGATGATAGTACAGGTGTTGTCTATTTGAAGCGTATTGCAACTTGTGCCAATATTTTTCCATCCATTCTTAGACAGGTAGGACTCATATTCTTGTGATGATTCGATGTGTTTTTTTTTATTTAGACTTTTTAAGAAGTTTACAAGAATGGAACATGGAATTGATAAATGTAGAAATGAGCTAAGACAATCAATTTGTTCTGGAAAGATAAGTTTGATGAAACCGAACTAGAAAAGTGAACACAGACATAAATAAATCATTGTACAAAGGATAATGTACAATTTACTGCTTTTATGTACAATCTCAAGTCATGGAATAATAAGTTAGTTGAACTTTTGGTATATATCTATTTATTTTTTTATTTATTTCTTTATTTATTTATGACACTATTACTCCTGTAAATTTAATTGTCCTTACCAGTTCCGTGTGATGCAAATTTCCGACATACTTCTTGAAGAGGAAGCATGGATTGATCACAACCAGCGAATGATGAAGATACGAAGTCGAAACATAACATGGAGCAATTATGCCAAGGGCTGGGAGGAATCAGTTTTCAAACCACACAAACACAACTGTGATTGGTTAGTGTCATATTTGTAAATGATGTATTGTCAAGAGATCCTAATGAAAGCAACACTGATGGAAATATTCTGTCATTTGCTAAAATAGCATTCACAAACATCATTGGTGGAGAGGGAGTATTTGGAAAATTTAGGTTTCTCTTGTTTTCAGGTATCCCCTCTCCATCTTCTTCAATCACAATATTTTGAAATCACCCAACATACTGATAAATTTTTTAACGCCCCATCCTAAATCCCCCCTCACTGTGTACATTTGTGAATGCTGCACAATATACATTTTCCAAAAAAGCTATATACTAAGTGAAGACAATGGATTGTTTGAGGTTCATGATTTTCAGAAAAGCTTATGCAAAGTTATGTGAATGCTACTTTAGGGGTACATGAATTTTGTTCTTATAAGGTGAATTTGCATATTTGTTCTTTTAGAGCCAATTGTGATGAAAATTATCATGAATGGAAGCTAGTCTCATCAAGTTGTCAGTCTCATCTCAGACATCTCAGGACTATAAGGAAAGATTAATGTTCAGATTACAACATTTTAAAGCTTCATAGAGTTTAGAACTTGATCTGGATATAAATAGATTTAGTTTGTTTGTAATATTTTGCCATGATGTCAGTATTGGCTAAGCAATTTCAGCTGTGAGTGCAGATATACACTGATAGATGAAGTGATCATCTTATATCTGTTTCATTAAGGTAGTATGTGCTTCATTAACTCAAATTTTCCGTAGGAGGACTTAAAATCGTTTCTGTTTGCCATTTCTCTTTCAGGACAATGATAGAACAAAAAGGAGGGGTAAATTTTTGTAGTCTTGGTCCATTTTCCAAAATATTAGAAGTATTTACAAGAGGTTTTGTTGAGAGAGCAGTCAAAAAGGTAAAAATTTCACAAAATCCTCTGAACTGGTAAAATTCTAGAATTTACACTGAAGTTTGATTGCTGTAAGATTTAACAGAATAAATGTTGTTTTAATTTTGAAAAAGAAAATCATTTGTTAAAGGGCCAGTAATGCTAACTTTTGATGATTTTTTCACTATTTTTGTTTTTAATGTCAACCATAATTTCTATTCCCCAAAAACATGTCGATATTCACAGTATTCAGTTTGACAACTCATCCTGTACATGTGTAAACTGCATTGTTATTGTTTACAAAATGAATTCTGGTCCAGACTAGAATTCAAATATAAACAACAACAGTGCATTTAACACATATTAAAACTATGTTGACAAGCTGAATAGTGTGTGTCTCAACATTATTTGGAGAGTAGAATATGAATTTGCAATTGATATTTAAAAGAAAAATAATGAAAAAACTCATCAAAAGTTAGCATAATGCAGCTGCATGATAATTAAGCAATGAAGCACACCCAGCGATGGTATACCACGAGATTTTGACCAGTTCATGACATATATGCACAAGCGATAGCGAGTGCATATATGTGCATATATGAAGTGAAATGGTCAAAATCGAGTGGTATACCATCGCTGGGTGTGCTTTATTGCTATTATATCATAACAGTATAATGAAGTTCTGGCGTGGAACATCAAAAATGGATTTTTGCTCATGCCAGCAGTGGTATATCACCAATATACCACATTTTGTGTCCCGACCAACCAGATCACTGTATTTACGCCATCAATATACTGGTATGATATAATGACATACAACCATGTTTTCCTAAATGCCTTTTAACAGAGCATGGAAATTTGAAATGTGCCTGTTAAAGACATGTGTATATGCAACGTTTAACATGGTTATTTAACAGTCATATCAAAATAATCTCTTTCCATTGGTGATTTTGCTACAATTTCTGTACAGATTGAAAAATATTTTAATCCTATTAGACTCATTATAACAGTCTAACTTTACTAAAGAGAACGATAACTTTGTACCTTCATTTTGTGTCTGAGCACAGTAAACTAATTCCCTTTGTTTTATTCCTTTTTTCAGAGTTTACGAGTCATGGATGAGTTACTTGAAGAGAAGGTCAAAGGTCAATAATTCCCATCATGCACACTGTCCTAGACTGCCCTTTGAACATTAAAGCTGATTACACAGCAAGATTTCAAGTTCCATTTATTTTTAAAAAGTTAATGTTTTATTTTAAAGTTCATGTTATATTTCTGAATTTTCTATGTATACTTTCTTTTTAGCATTCTTCATCAAATCAGCTGTGGTTTTAAAGAAAGCATTTGTAAACAGAAATATTACAACTGAAATGCATTCCATTGAGTTAAAAACATTACATTGTGAAGTAATAATTAGTCTAGGATTTGAAGCTACAGTCGGACAGAATTGAGAAAATACTGAGTTATGTACTCAGACTTTCCAGCAGAGTGCGGGTTTATTGGTTCCGCCCGATTATTTGGAACAATTGCTTTGGCATGTGCCAGAAAACAGAGAAATGCTTGAAGAACTAAAACAGCAAATTCAGGACCTACAATCCTGTCATATTTTCCATGCATGTACAGATCCAACCCATCGTTCTGAGGTTGTGTCAATTTTTTGTTCTATAGGAGAGTGTAAAATGTCTTTTGGCTCAGTGTCAAGGTCAAGTTGAAGGTCAAACTCATTGTGTGTCCAAGGGTAAGCTAATAGTAACACTGGAATACTTGAAACACTGCCAAAATACTGAATATACAATGTGAAGCTACATTTCTAGAAAATTACTTTGTGAAAAACAACTTTATACAGTCGTACTTTTATTGTATATTTTTTAGTTTTTTATTGCAATAATAGTAAACCAATGTTTTAATTCCAGCCTTACTGTTGTAATAATTTTAAGTTGTTCAGATATAATATTTTATAAAAATACAGTAATCATGCAGTGTATGTTGTCAGTGTATGGTCACCTGTCAATGGGAGGTAAGTAATGTGACGTGTTTTATCCAGGATTTTGTTGTTCCCATAGTGACCATTGTAAGATGCAAAACTGAGGATGGAAAGAATGAATTCAGATTTTTAAACACATACAGAGCAACAAAACCTTTTCAAAGTTTCATGTTGTCCTCTAGTGGTACACTATGTAATAAAGTTTTTTCAAAAGCTTCTTGTATCATTTTTTAACCATTCATACTACAGTGAAACCTGTCTAAACTGGAAACCTATCTAAACTGAACCCTTTTCCCAGTCCCATTCCAATAGAACTCTATGTTAAAAGGACCTCTATAAACCAAACACCTCTCTGAAGCGAACAATTTTTTCAATCCCTGGAGGGTTCTGTTTAAACAGGTTGTACTGTACTGTATAGCCTTAATTACCAAGTGACAAATATCAGAATGCACCATGGCAATTCTCCCAGTGAAGAAAAATCACACACTCGAAGGATACCATGACCAAAGCAGGTTTCTCTGGAACGCTTTCAGTAAATGAACACTAAGACATCCAAAGATTACCTTTTATGAATTTATGTCAGTCTTAGTGAGGCTGTGGAGAGGAAAAAAGTCTGGATTTTCATTGCTTTACAACAAAGGAAGCAGGAAATTACATTTCAAACTTGATATGAATCAATAAATTTGCAAAATTTGATGGCACTGAGAGTTTTGTATTTCTCTATGTACGTATGAGAAAAATAACAACAAAGATTATGTATTTCAATACTTCAATGGGTCTATGAACTGCGTAATGAAAAATATAAACAAAAGTTTTTGATTGAAGTTGCAATGAAGGTATTGATTAATGGATTGTGACATTAATGGATATCGAATCAAATACGACAAGTGACTGCTAATCACTTTTTACAGGAATAATTTTTGTTCTGACTGAAAATGAAATATTGTCCTCCAAACAGCTGGCTAACAACAGCGCCTTGGCTCTACTCAAATAAGTCAGAAAATCCATTGTGAATCATTAGCCAAATTAATGAAGGGGTGACTTGCTTTCTTTACAATCAAAACTTCTGTTAACAAGATTGGTGTTATTTAGTTGTACAAATTAGATCTCAGGACGGGAATGACTGAGAGAGAGTCAATTTATCACAGTGTGCCCAGGTTGGAAGGCAGAACAGTTAGAGCGCCCCCAACGGACAGTCTAAAAAAGTGCTCCCAGTTAATACTGGTTGACAGTAAGCATTTACAACAAATTAACTTTCACAATATCAGTGCAATGAGTGAATACAAAATTAATTAGATGCGCATGTATTTTCCGAAACATTTCAAAAGTCAGCAATCCTGGTATTCAGTTGTGTCAAGACTTGTTTGCCCTGGAACACCCCTCCCCTAAAAATAAAAACTGACATCAATTTTGTGGAACAAGATTCCCTCACTGGATTAACATCACAACAAACTTTCAAGGAATTGGCATTAGGGTTAGTTTTGGGGTTTTCTTAAACAACAGACATCACATTCTTCTAGAAAGTTAGATATTCAAAGGTACCAGGCTGATAAAAATCTTTCCTCAGTTTTTGTCGAGAAATGACAATATGTTGCCCAACAATACCAAAAGCATCATTAAAAGCACATGCTATAGGAAAAAAAAACTTTAAAAATGCAAAAACCTGGGATTTGGACAGGTATTTCAGTATTTATATGATCAATTTCAAAGTATTCTAAGATATCCCATGGCAGGCTATCTATCTTGTATACAATTATTTTTCAAAAGTTTTTGGCAGTTTGTCTAAAAATGCAGCCTTAGTGTATGATATGCCACAATGTTTTGTTACCAGCTGCAAGGTCTTCATCATGAATAAGCTTGTTTTGCTGAATAGTGGATTAAACCCAGAATTCAAATGCACCACGGTGCAATAAAAACAAAACACTCATCCACAGTGCAAGTGGAGGGGCTGGCTCATCATAGTGCAAATATGAATTTTTCTCTCCATACACACTGATTGTGGGATTGTTTGTACCATTATGACATGATATTTGGGTGACTTGTCTTTGCATATCCTTTTGATTCAATAGAACCACTGCAACACAAAGTACTGGTCACATTCAAACAGTTTATTTACAGCAAAGGGCTTCAACAAATTAAAATGGGAGTTCAGGTAGGATTAGGAATCCATAGATAGCTCTTCACAACTATTGACAATTTGGAGATCAAAGCAGACATGAACATCTGGCAATTGAAAATCTGTCAGACAATAAACTTAGTATTTAACCCTTTGCACCCTGACCCCCTGGTACTCTATGACCTCATCGGACATTTATGTCCAAGCCGGGTTCAAAGGGTTAATTGGGAAAAGTTACATGTCAACATTTCTTTAGTTTTGTCAGCAGGCATTCTGTGATGTAGGGGTGGGGTGTTTCACTCATAAAGTATAAAATTTGATTGGTTTGCACATTTCAACAAATTTCCAGTTATAACGCATATCTAAAGCTAAACAAGCTGATGTTCATATATATATCACAAATCTGAAACAGATTTCAAATTTTTGGCAAATTTTTCAGTGCTTTGCAGTTGCCGCTATATGTTTTGGTATGTAGGTTGTATGTTACTTCCATACGAAATGAAAAAAATGACCAATAAACCCATCATGGCACTACGAAGTACAACACAGTGTCTGGCTCTTTAATCCAGGCAATTGTCATGATTTGGTCTTAAGGATCAGGAATTAGCAACATTTGCAGCAACACTACAATTACATTTGAGAACCAGCTACCATATTCCAAATTTATATTCAGCTCACTGCTGATATTATGGCAGACAATAAATACAGCAGCTACTTATTAGATAATTCAAATGTAAGATGAATTAATTTCAATATTGAAGTTTTGTCATCAGAGGATTCTTAATGTAGAACGCACCTCGGGGAGAGACATTGGGACTCTCAAACTTTTACAATTCTCTTCTTATATACCACATGTGGGGGTTCATTTTAAAGCTCTTGGTGAAAGAAAACTTTTCACCGGCTTAGTTTTTCGAAATTCGAAAATTTTTATTTTCTCCATAGAGTTATAGAGGGATGGCGGCCATTTTGAATTTCAAATATCGGTAAATCTTGGGTAATTTCTTTCTCTAGTACCAAAATTTGCACGGTGACCCCCTATTTTTATTCTTGATTTTGAAAGAGAATGATTGAAAGATTCGTTGAGGAAAGTTAGAGCAAAAGTTTGTCTTTCACTTTTGAGGTGCACACTACCTTAATATAAATGGAAAGGGACAACATACTTCTGATAATGTATTTAGTTTTGTTCTACAAGACAAGTAATTCTTTAATACTTTTCCCTGCAGTATATTGAAATCCACAGCATCCATACATCTAAAATAAACCGTTTTTGTTTACTTTTGACTTCTAGTTTGGACCAGAATTCACTTGTCAACAATAACAATGCAATCTACAGTTGTACAGACTGAGTTGACATGCTGAATACTGTGTATCTCAACATGCTTTGGGGAGTAGAACAAGAACCTGTAGTTGACAACAAAAGTACTGAATAAAATCAAACGCTATGGATATTGGCCCTTTCATAGAGTGCCTTACTAAGGTAGAGTTTATGCTGGAGGGAAGTCAAGATACTCACTACATACTGAGAGATAGTTAATAAGAGGATTCAGACTGGCTGGTGAAGGTCAGTAATCACATCAAAGAACTCTAGCTTTCAACTCATTGCAAAAAAAAAATTGAAACCAAGTTTTGCAGTTGGGAGTGAAAAAATCACATTTTCACCATGTCATTTGAGACGGCACAGCTATTTGAGTTTATTTCCGATAAAATACTTGTACAACATTACTGAGGATTGTTAAAATGTATTCATTTTCTAGCTACACCAAGAGAATAGCTGATCTGCAAATACAGCAAAGTGATTTCAATCAATTCATTAGAATTTGAAATAGTTTTATCAGCTGTCAATCATTCAGACATACTATAATTCCTCACAAACTGTGAATATCCATTTTGTAAAAATACACAAATTCAAAATCTCTTTGACAGTTCTATGTTGAAGGTTTTGAGGACAAATATCACATTTACACAATTCCACTATGTGAACCATTGCTGTAAGTTTTTTTTAAAAAGAAATTCACCATACAACAATCAATGTACCTATCTCATAATTGATATTCTCATTTTTTCATAATTTGATTCTATTCTACAGATACTAAAAATTCACAAACTTCAAGGATTAGGAAATATGAACTGTGGCAGAACATGTGTGTCGCAGTCTTCCCTTGACCTTTGACCTCTGCCAAATCATTAAAATTGAAATAATGCTATATCAATAGCCGACATTATTTCAAAGAAAAGGAAAATTCTAAAACACAAGAGAGATGTAATAAACAACGTAATGCATAAGTTTCTATGTTTTGCAATCCAATGCATAAAGTATGATATATGACCGTGTCGTGTACACATTAACCAAGACTCTAGTTGCTTCAAGGATTTTGCAGTTACCGTACATTTCTTTCATGAAAAGTACCATTTTTTCCAAATTTAGTTCACCGTGCCAAACTGATCTTTTCCTGTAAAAATTTATGGTAGATTTTTTTGATGAGAACACTAAGCGTGAGTGAAATTGATTTTTGTACTGCGTATGCTGCACACATATCAGAAAGTTTGGAATTATTGTCAAGTGATATTTGTAGTTAAACCCAAACTACTCAGTTTTGACTAAGCACATTTTGAAATAAGTAACAGAGCATTCAAGACAGTTAAAAAAAAGGAAAAACATTCAAAAAGTTTTTTCTTATTACTACAAAATGTGTATTATTTACAATATTGTCATTGATCATGATTCGTTGCCTTCACAACTATTTTCTAGGTCACACTATGTCATCTAACGGGGAGAAACCATTCTCTGTGAACAATACTGACAAAAATTCAACATTCAAACACATGCAAGTTACGGAATGAAAGAATCTAAAAGAATTTTAGGTTGATGTTTTTTCATAGTTTCAAGGTTTAATCTGGACGTAAATAACGGCAATGCTATTTTTGATATTTTTTGTGTAAACACAAGTGCAAAACAATCAATTACAAAAATCGTCAGTTCTTGTTTGATTGTAAGATGAAAGTACACCTGGTTTTAACCCTTTGCACCCTGACCCCCTGGTACCCTATGACATCATGTGGACATTTCTGTCCGAGCCTGGTTCAAAGGGTTAAACGACGGGGTGTTGTCCCACCTGCAGTTGTGGGTATGGGACCCATATGTTACAATGCACAACATATCCCAACATCCCTTGTGCATATCCAACATGTTAAGGTGGTGGCTGTACTGGAAATGATAAATGCAAGGATACACCAAAAGTTATTTGCCTCACATTTGCTCAACATTCATTGCCAAAGTCTGGGAAGAGGCAATGTAAAGTCACAGAGCGTCAGACGGGAACAAACCCCTCGTTATTTTGGGATGGTGGTTGCATTTTGTTGGTGTAAAATTTATACTTCCATGTGTTGCAGTAGCGTGTCTACGACAACCATGTGTTGCAGTAGAGTGTCTACGACAATGTTGATGTCATGCAAAAGCAAATATTACAACAGAGATAAAGAACCCTCCATGTTTAGTTTATCTGTTTACTATACAGGAGTATATAAACAATGGATAATACATTTGTTTACGTCCAAAATAAACCCTGAAATTTGTCAAAATTTAAGACAAGTATAAATTTGTGAATCTGAATTTTGGCGGGAAGGTCTCTGCAGTTCCTGGGATGATATTTGCCAAACATTTCCTCACATAAGTTTTCTACCCATGCATTGTGGTCTGGAGTTGAACATGGAATATTCAAAGTTTTCTTTCGCAGTAAATCTAAGTTTTCTTTTCATATAAAAGCTCAGAGTCCTGCGAAATGTCTTTTATATGTTTATTTTGTCTGAGTTGACATTTCTGGAACACTGCTATTTGCAGTTGGAACTTTGTCAAGGGTTTCAGTATGGCCATTGCCTGTACTGTCCGCCATTTCAACAGTTTTGCCGTCAGTGGTAGAGGCCACCTTTGCTGCGCATTCCACGTCTTTATTCACACTCTGATCAACCTCTCCACTGTTTTGGATTTCCTCCTCGTTGACAACTCTGGCTGCGACAACTTCTTCATCGACAACATGTTCATTTGTGGTGGAAATCTGTGGGTGTGTTGAGTCTGTCACGATAGCTGCATCTATTCCCTGACTCTCTGCTACTTGCTGAGTGTCAGTAGAATCCGTCGGTATCACCTGCACATCTTCTGCATTGCTTGATTCTGCAATGCCCTGTTCAGGCACGCTACTTACAACTTCCTGCGTGATCACCTGCCCTGTGTTTGTTTGGTCTGCGATTTCTGCCATGCTCTGCTCAGCGGTACTCTCATCTTGTCTTGCTGTTGCTTCTTTGTTTATGGACACAGCGACAACTTCTGTTTCAATACAGACTGGTTCAGTGTCAGGTTTTTTAATCTCTGATTTTGTTTCTTCTACAGTCTCACCTGCCTTGGCTTCAGTATCTTGCTTATCTTGATCAACATCACTGCTAACCTGTGCTACTTGGATGCTCTCTGTTTGTTCATCCCCTGCATCATCTGTTACTATGGTTTCTGTAGATTCAACAGTAGCTTCAGCAGTCTCCATGGGAACCTCTGCATCAACTGGTGGCACACTGACAACATGCTCTGCATCTGCTCTTACATCTTCTACCACTGGTGGCGCACTATCAACCACTGGTGGCGCACTATCAACCACTGGTGGTGCACTATCAGCAGTAGTGACTTCTGATTGATGCCCTTGTGAAGGCACACTTTCAACTTGTGTGGTATCTGACTGGACATCTTGATCAACCACTGGTGGTGTGTTTCCTACAGGTGCAGCTTCTACTGGAACATCTACAGCCACAGAGGGCGCACTTTTGATTTGTGTGGCATCTGATGTAGTAATCTCTTCTGCTTGTGGTGCATTTTGTGTGTGGGTGACATCTGCTGGTGTAGTGCTTGCTGACTCTGATACGTCTTCCATCACCACATCCTCACCACTGCCAACCACAGCACTTGTATCAGCAGTTTCTGAGCTGACAACTACCTGTGTCTTGGGCTGTTCTGTTTCTTGTACTGATGGTTGAGTTTCTTCAGTAGTTGCTGCTGGTGCCTGCTGCTCTGTACTGCTATCAACCACCACCCTCTCTGCATTGTCAACCTCCATAGCTTCTTCTCCTTCAACAACTTTTTCTGCATCTTTCTCCTGCTCAGTTTCATCCACTGCATCAGTGCTTTGATCCATCTTCTGTGCATCATCAGAATTCCCCTGAGTCTCACCAAACGGTTCCTTCTGTACTTCCTCTGGGCTTTCTTTAGATTTCTCAGTCTCAGTTTCAGGCACTTCCTTGCTTAGATCACTAGCACTCTCCACTACATCTTTGCTTAGATCACCAGCACTCTCCACTACATCTTTGCTTACATCACCAGCACTCTCCACTACATCTTTGCTTACATCACCAGCACTCTCCACAACTTCTTTGCTTACATGACCAGCACTCTCCACTATATCTTTGCTTACATGACCAGCACTCTCCACTACATCCTTCTCAGTTGTTGCTGTACTAGACTCTCCCTCTTTCTGTTCAGTGACTGTCTTCTCCTCACTCTTATCTCCATCCTCTGTCTCATTCTGTGATGTTTTGCTCTGTTTTTCAGCCACCTTTTCTGTTTCTTCAGCGTCTGTTTTTGTTTTCTCGTCTTTTCTGCCTCTGCCAGGCTTTTTGATTGGCGTCTTCTCCTCCGTTTGTTTCTTAGCAGGAGGGGTGGATACTTTCCCTTTAGATTTTCTCTCCGGCGTTTGTCGTCTGCTTTTCTGTTCCACCTCTGCTTCCTTGACTTTGGCTGCACCTTTTTTCTTAGCTGGTGGTTCACTCACTTTAGAGTCAGCAGATCTCTTTTTGCTTTGTGCTGCAGGCGGCCCAAGGTGAACTCCTGATCTTGTAACTCTACCGACAACAACTTCAGATTTCTTATCCTTGGTATTCTTGGTAGCTTTGCTTTCAACTTTCTTTCCTTTGCCACTTTCTTTACCACTTGCTTTGCTTTCTTCTTTGATGGCTTTGCCAGCTTGTTTAGTTTTGTTGGTTTTGCCAGGAGTGGTTTCAGCTTTTTCCTTCTTTCCTTCAGTTGCTTTCTGGGCACCTTCCTTTACAGATTTCTCATTTTTACCGCTGTTTGCATCTGCAGCAGCACTCTTCCTTCCTCTGCCTTTACGAGGTGATTTTTCAGATTCATCAAAATCTGACGGCATCATGACAATGGTTCTTCTAGGTCTGGCTCGGGGTGTTTGTTTCTGGGTGCTAGGTGAGGCTGTTGCTGCTGTCTTTTTATCACTGTCAGTGTTTGCTTGCTTTGCAGACACTGGTGATGGTTTTGGCATCAGTGTCACAACATTCTTCTGCTTGGGAGATGTTGCTGGAGATGTGACAGCCTTAGATGGCCCAGCTTGGTCTTTTCTCGGTGACGCACCCAGAGTTGACTTCTTGCTGTGTGTTTCCTCGAAATGCTGGCCCAGCTCTGCGACATCTTTGAAGGAAATGTGGCAGCTTGCACAGGCATACTTGCCATCGGCGGTGTGTGTCTTGCGGTGGGTGTCCAATGCTTCTTTCATCTCAAACATTTGTGGACACTGTGGACACTGGTAGATGACTTTATATTGGCCAGGGCTCTGCATCTGCACTGAAGGTGTCTTAGTACTTGTTGGTGATTCCTGAAAACCAGCAATCATCTGATCGTCCTCGTCATTATCTTCTTCTCCCGATGAATCTTGTATCTTTTTGACAATTTGGCTATCTCTGACTGGTGGCAAGGTTTCTTTGATTTTTGGCCGAGCCTTTCCTTTGTTGGATGACTTCTCTGTTTTGTGGACTCTGATTCGGTGATTGCTCAGTGTGCTGACTTGTTTGCAAGAGTAATCACACAGGTTACACTTGTAGGGTTTCTCATTGGAGTGTTGCAGAAGATGAGTGATGAGCTGACTCTTCTGTACAAATGCCTTGTTACAGTGCTCACAGATGTACGCCTTTTCACCGCTGTGGGCTCTCTCGTGATCTTGAAGGTGTCCCTTCTGCTTGAATCCCTTGCCGCAGTGAGAGCATTTGTACGGCCTCTCACCGGTGTGAATACGCAGATGGTTATCTAGATTGTCCTTCCTGGCAAACGATTTGCCGCAAACATCACATGGGTACGGTTTCTCACCGGAGTGGACTCTCTCGTGAGCTCTGAGGTTGCCTCTTGATGTGAAGACCTTACCACAGTTGCTGCAGTCATGGAGTTTTTTGTTTGTGTGGTGTTTGATGTGGGCGTTGAGAAGACTTCTGTGGGCAAATGCCTTGCCACACAATCCACACGCCAGTAGACCCTCTTCCAGATGCATTTGCTCGTGTTCCTGATAATCCTCCAGCACAGTGAAGAACGTTTTGCAGTACTTGCAAGCATAAAAGATATCAGTGATTTTCTCTGCTTTCTTCTTAACTTTCTTAACTTTTGCCGGCGGAGCCTCTTCTTCAGCTGGTTCTTCACCTTGTTCCATTGCAGTAAAGATATCTTCACTTCTCTGTTCCTTTTTCTTTCCTTTCTTTCCTTTCACAGTCTGACCATCTCCGCTAGATTCCGGATCAGCTTCCCCATCAGCCTCTTTAGCTCCACTTTCATCCTCTTCATCACTGACCTCTCCCTCCTGGTCTTTCATCTTTTTCCTCCGCGGCGTCACCGGACCCTGGTTGCCATGGTTTTCTGTTTCCACATCAATAATCTCATCACCTGACTGCTCATTTTCCTGCTCCTCAACCACTTCTGCTTTCTGGGCTACCTTTCTTGGCATATTTTCTGATATTGACCAGAACACAGGTTGTCTCTGTGAAATGTCAGTTGTTTGGTACACAGGAACTCAACCTGCAGACAAAGAAAAATTGTAAACAAAAATTACAATCTGGAAGCATCAGTGTAGAGTCAAAGGAATTAATGTATAGTGTGTAAAATGAAAAGTCAAAGAGATAAA
This sequence comes from Ptychodera flava, assembly GCF_041260155.1. NCBI lineage: Eukaryota > Metazoa > Hemichordata > Enteropneusta > Ptychoderidae > Ptychodera > Ptychodera flava. The sequence continues at coordinate 48,473,475 of NC_091929.1, read as the reverse complement.
GTAAGATTTATTCACAGACTGCAGTCTAAAAGATAGCTTGTGGCCCTAACAAAGCCCAACCCTGTGTCATTCTATGTACTTCATTTTGAAACATGAGAAGAACTGGTAACTTTGCATCAGAAGTCCAAGTGTAACAGAGATGATAATTCATATCCTGCATTCTACACCAAATATGTCATAGATATTCAGCTTTCAGTATTTATTATCGGTAATAGCGCTGATGGCAAATGATCTCATTTTTTCTTTCGTTGATAGGCAAAAATAAATATTTGTCTGTATTTTCCTAAAGAACGACAAAAATAAAACCTGCTAGTGTTACAAAAGTCACACTAATTTATGGTTCCAACTACAAGCTGCAACAACAGCCATGCATGCAACAATGAAATGTTTAAATTTCAAGCAGAAGTGTCTTAGGTCGCACATGTGCAGCTATGTAATAATAGAGAGGTTTGGCTACACGTTATACATTTAAACTTGAACGCATAACATCACAAATTTCTGCCATGATGTCATCGATTTGTGCTAAACATGAAAATTTATTCTCATTTTTAGGTAGCAAAACATGATATAAACTTTGAATCATGCACATTGCTAATTGAATGTATGATAGTGTCATACTCAAAAGATACTCATGTATTTTCACTATTTTTATGAGAAATTGCTCCGTCGATTCATAGCATACCGGGTAACCATTATTAAGGTGTCCCTGTGATGCGGAAATAGACTAAGGGGAGATGAGCTGAGCAGAATCATTTGCGCGTGCCACAGCAATGGGTCATGAAACGTGTAGCCAAACGGATTTTTACACGTGAATGTGTACGCCAACGTAGATTCTATGCATTCACGTTCAGGTAAAATGTATAGCCAAAATGTATAACCAAAACCTATCTTATGGCATTTTCAATGTTTTTGTTAAGGCCAGTACCTCGGTAAATTTACTGGGTTTCCTCTGTGATATGAATGCAAATTTATCCGGGGACAACAAAAACGGTAGAGGGGTTCCAATTTTATATAATGCCAAACAGTGGGGAAGTTACCATTAGAGGGTTGTATTGACACAGATTGAACTTCTAACCTATTCTTGTCTGTTCATCAATAAACTTTCAGTTTACAGAGCTAGCTAAGCAACTTCATAATATACAGTGAGTTTACAAAGCTAACCGCTTATCATTAACATCAATTGACACAATTAATAATATTATTTCCTGTGGATCAAAAAGGTCTCAAATTATACGTTTAAATTAGAGTTGCATGTATATTTGCAAAAATACTTGAGAAATTACATTTATCCTAAGTAGATCTTTTTTTAATCAGTCACTTGGTAGGTATACTAACAACAAATTCATCAGAACGATCAGCAAAGTGACGATGTCACCCTGGAGACAAAATTTTCAAAGGTGATTTATTTGAAAACAGATAGCCTATTATGGCAGCTATACACTACATGACATACAGTGGTTATTGATTTAATTTGATCATCAGAACAGCTATTTTCAAGAAAATCCTTGGTTTTCTTAATGCATACAAACAGATTTTGAACGCCGATTTGAAGTACCTGTATATACGGAACTGATAAATTGTGAAACTACAAAGTGGCTTTCTATTTCCAGACTTCTTCTCTATCCATCAAATCGACCAAAATATTGCAAAAAAATATTTTTTAAACTGATTCAAGTCACTATTGAGGGCCCATTTTCAATAACTAAAATTCATAGTCGTAATATTTCTATTGATTTTTGATTTTGAAGCCAGACTGTTGCATGTTTATTGTAGTTGAACCACTTGCCGGAAATGGAAGCCCTACAATATTACATTGACACTTTTTACAGACATCGACGTCCTGTGCAACGAAAATCCACCAAAAAATTGGAGCCATAAGATAACGTTGAGTCACTGCACCATTCATTTCGAAACGCTGGATTGTAAATACGCATGCAACCTTTGGTAGCAAATACTGCCTTGCCCTCGTTCTGCTAACGCAAAATAATCGCCGCGAAGGGAAGCAAGCAAAGTGTTTGATTGACAAGTGTCTGCGTTTGTCGCAGCGCCCTCCCACGACAGAGTCGTTAATTACAGTCGTTCTTTCCTAAAAGTTAACAAATTTTAACCATAAATAACTTAAAAATGCTCAATCAAGAATCCAAGTTATATTGTCTAAAATTTTAAGTCATCTCCGAGGCCCTATCTGACGTAATTTGACCGCAAATCGAGTTCTGTTCCGCCCGCAAGACAACGGCGTGACCACGCGAAAGCCATTTTGCAAGCGACGCCATTTTTCGAAAGGTCGTTATTCTTTTGTTTTTGAATAAAATTGAAATCAACCGAAACTGTCGGTAACTCACCACTCCTTGTAGCTGGGATGAGACAAAATCAACGACCACAGTGTTGAAAAATCTTCAGGAAAGCTAAATTCTTGCAAACAAAGACCTGGGATTTCACACAACGTCGGCCATGTTGAGCTCCCTCATGCAGACCCTCTAGCTGCCTGAAGAATCCTTGATAGTACTAATATGGCGTCCGTCGTCGTCAACACAAAACATCCACCCCGGGTAACTTGCTGCTTGATGTTATGAACGCATTTGGGGTAATCGCTGGATTGTCATGGTTGTCGAAGGTGTGACTGAAACATATTTTAGTGTCATTACAGGACGCGATTTTCGCAAGATTTTTTTTTCTCACGAAAAATAGAATGCGACCGGTCAAGTGGTTTGCGAAATGTACACGTACGTACAGCCGTCAATGTTTGACTATGAGTGGTGTCTATACTGCCGAGGTGAATGAGGTGTCAATGCAGTCAGTGCGTAGACCCTAGGGTCTATGATCAATGTTACCTTTTTACATGCATGAACAACTATTTATTGTGTTATCATAAAAGCCTGCCTCCATGCTCCGAGGAAGGAGAGCTATATTAAACCCTGGTATGAAAAAAAATTGAATGAATGAATGAATAAAAGAATGAATTCTCTCTCTCTCTCTCTCTCTCTCTCTCTCTCTCTCTCTCTCTCATGTACACACGCACTGAAGGTAGATGAGGGAAGGGGATGGTATCTCCATTTATGGAATTGTAAAGGTGTGCTTGATTTTCCAATTATGAATAATCAAATTAATAAATAATGTAGTTTTTGTGCAGGGTGGACTGATGAAGATAAAAGCTAGTTATAAACATTTACATTAATACATCATTGAAAATTTCCAAATCTACATCATCATAAATATAGCCATCATGATGAAATGGAAATGTGTGTAAATCTTGGAATTTAAACATAACTGTATTACTGATTGGGAAGAAAGGAAAAGCTTGGACAGACAGTCACACTGGAGAGTGTAATTAAGTTGGACCTTTCACTGGCCCTTAGTCTGTTGTATTTATCTCTCGTTCACAGCCATTCCTTATAAACATCACTGGACCTCTTTAACAGACCTGTCCAATATCACTGGCCGTCTCTTATTCATAGACCAGTGCCCATTGCTGGCCCTCTCTCATTCAGACCTTAGTACCCAACATCACTGCAGTGGCGCTCTCTCACTTAGGGGCGACGTCAAAAGATCGATGTTTGAAAAAAAACTTAATTGCTTAAGTTTGGGGGGGGGGGGGGTTCGGCCAAATTAATTTCTGTGCAGTCAAAAACGATTTAACGTCTTTTTGGCAAATTTTACGATTTCAAGGCTGATTTTTGTACGCTAAAACCGATCCAGTCACCCATATTTTTGTTACCTTGTAATGGTTTTCAATTTTTATTTAATTCAATGGTACATTGGTACGTCGTTTGAAAGGATAAGTAAAGGGTATGAGTCCGCAATGTTTTTCAATTTTAGGTCAGTTAAGTTAAAAGGTGGGGGGAGGGGGGGGGGGTCTGAGGCCAAACTTAAGCAATTAAGTTAGATTTATTATATTGAACTTTTGATGTTGCCCCTTATAGACAGGTCTTACTCAACATCACTTGTGGCCCTTTCTCATTCACACACCTATCCAACATCCCTGGCCCTCTCTCATTCTCAAACCTACCCAACATCACTGGCCCTCTCTCATTAACAGACCCATCAAACATTACAGTGGCCCTCTCTCATTCATTATAGCTATAATCAGACATCATTGGCCCTGTGTCATTCACAGACCTACCATGCACAATCAAGTGACTGTTTAAATAAGACAAAACACATTTTAATGAAATCGGTGATATCAATGAATGTACGGCAATGCTTTTGAAGATTTCTTGACAGATCTATACCAAAGTGTGTGTGTGATGTTGGTGACCATTACGTATGGCAATCATAGCAAAAGGTGTTTATTTTTCCCATTCATTAGTACAACACACTGTCACAACAGTGTTATTGGCTAACAGAACTTATCACATTTGATCTCAAAAACCTTGGAAGTATTAAAATACACTGATGAAATAATGAAATGTGATTGAGACCCACACATATAGTTTCCATGGAATAACTTTAGCACACAGTCTGTGCAAATTTGTGTAAAATATTTGAGGTACACCCTCCTGATCCATAAATTCAATGTTTCATTTGCATGTACACAGTTTCAATTATCCAAGGCCTTGAGATACAGTAATAATCAGTGGAATGAGAAATCGCAGTAAAACTTTATCACTACTGAAAAGATAAATTATTGACCCAATTCTCTCATGTCTTTAAAGACACAGCAATATTTCATTTCAGTACAGACCAAACTCCATATGTGCTTTTCAAAGAAGATGAGCTTTTCTTGCATTTGAACAAGGCGATTGTCATTGGTTGTGTTAGTAACCAATATGCAGATGTAATATGAGTTTTGCTATTTACATCTGTATATAGTCAATGAATGTTTACAATATGAAATGACAAATTCCTCAGAATTGTACCTTTTACTCTTGCTATTTGGAAATGTCTTGAAATCTGCCATAAATACTTCAGCTTTGCATAGAATGCTGAAAAAGTGTTGATAAAAATCTGCATCAAAATTATCATACTTAGGAGATTAAGAGTACAAGCAATCATTGCTTGTATCAAGCTGCTTGAACTCAACATTTTTGATTTCTTGGTCAACATGGCACTGATCTCATGAGATGTGTGTCAAAATATCAGTACTGTGTTTTGAGTAAGTAGATAATGCAATTACAGTTGCTTTACTAGAGAGTTGGAGTTGTGCTGAGAGACTGCAAATCGATATCTTTCTTCTTGCAGGAGTGACAAAAATACAACCTTGTAATAAAATAAAACATATAGCCTACATGCATTGATGACAAATTTTGAGCTCACTGTTATTTCTAAGATGGCTGCACACATATTATACAAAGTTGTATCTGTATGAGCACCAAATTAAAATTCTCTGGCTATTATGTTTAAACCCTTTCACTAGCATGGTTTGTTCCAAACCTATTGTTATCAATGGTGAGTGTGGACCTGTTTATATGGAATTAGGGGTGAACAGGTTGACATTGGAAGCAACTTGGTACATGTAGTGGTATTCATCTGCAGAAACAATTGTCCTTGTTATAAATACGTTGAGAATCTCGATAATATTAAAGTCATGATTTTATAACACTTCCAGACGATGCAAAGCATAGCAAATGTATCTTCTAAGAAAGTCAAAATGATTACGAATTTCATAAATCATGAAAGAGATAACCAAGCATTTGTAGTATTCATCTGCAATGTGTTATCCTTGCAACCATACATTCACAGTACAATGAAGGATACACTAGACTTTCTCCAATGTTTTTTTAGCTCTGTCATTATAAATACATGTATTTCCTTTATATATCCATTTCACCCAGACTTTGCACAGGTAGAAGCTAGGGATTGCTGTATCAGTTTCTGTATGTCTTTCACTCTACTATGATGACTCTGACTGTGTAAAAAGTGAAGAATCAATCTATCACATCCTTGATCGAGATACATGTGAAATTCCAACAGACAGATAGATACTTGGCAGTACAGTATCACTGTAGCTGATCTCCAGACCATAGCGCACACTGGTTACACATCTAACATTCCAGCAATCAAGTTTCTTAGTCCTGCATACATTCTGTTCAGAGAAAGTGTACGATACTTTTATTCCAGCACACATACTTTCATTCCAGCACACACACTCAATATTGAGTCTGTATTGTTACTGTTTACTTTGCTAATAGAATGGCAAAAAATTAAGTACCTTGGCCACTAGAATGGAAGATATGTCATGTGAGGGCGCTCTTTACACTCATCCCATTTACCAAGAGGGGCAAGCCAAGCTGATTAATCAGACAGATCAGAGAACAACCACAGACTGAACAGATAACACTTGTATGTAAGTCTAGCAAGCTGAACAACATAACTGAGCAAAAACATTGATGGTCCTGAAATCAAGCCGTTAGATCTGCTTACATCAAAGCGTGAATAAATAGTGTTTTGTGATTGTTCACACTGCACTGTGCAACTTCCCTTTTATATATGTAAACTGCTAGCAGCATTTTTACTGAAGAGACAAACTTTACATCCTGGTTAAATACACAATTATCAGAATTTTGGGGTTCATGTGTGACAGCATACGTATCACTTGAGATGTTTTAGAAATAAGACCCTCACTGAATTAAAGACATGTACAGTGTCCATAAAATCAATGTCACATCAAATTCAAAGAACTTTTTGCAGTTTAAATTATCATTTTCCAGCGATAATTTTTACAGTATATCATTTTACAATTTATCATTTTTGCATATTATTTTACATATCAATTTTATAATAACATGATTGATCATCTTTGATTTGTAAAAGTTCTGGTTGCATTATCCAGGACTAAATTTCCTTTTCAAAGACTATTCCATGATTTTCCAGGAGGCTTTAGAATTGAAGGAATTTCCAGGAGCATGTGGACCCTGCATGGAATCCCTAGCAACTAATAAATTAATCACATGATTTGCAAAAATGACTAAAATATTTTACAATTTCAAATACACTAATTTTTCAGATGCTACTTTATGGTACATGTACTATACCCACTGATACATGTACTGTACCCACTGATACAGGTACACTGACACACAGTGTAAGCATGACACCACAATTTTTACCATGTGAGTAATTCCTTGACTTTCAACGATACAGTCAAAGTAAGAATTACAGATACACTGGTACAGGAATACATTTAAGGCCAAAAAAAAAAAAAGAATGTTTCTGGTCAGGCCTTTCTTTAAAAAATGGTGCGGCGACGCGGCTTTTTTTTTTTTTTTTTTTATCCTCCTCCTCAAGGGAGGGAGCAGGGTCAGTTAAAGCGCCAAAGCTTAGCGGCTAATTTGCATAATCATTTGCATATCATTAATTTATATTTGCATATGGATGTAAGCTTGCACATGCATCCACACATACATGTACACTCACAACAAAATGCAATGGTAACACACAAGTGTGCAGTTTGAACATCATGGAAACTCTTTATTACACTTAAATAAATCATCACAGTATTGTAATTACAATTGCATTAAAACAGAAGATTCAGATTGAAACTTTGAGAGCAAGAAATGGTTCGTCTGATTGGAGTTTCATTAATACATATATTGCTAATAAATTGTCAAACTTGCCAACAAAGAGCAATTCAAATGCAATTGAGTTTTATATCATTTTTGAACGACAAACACCGCGAATAATTTTTCATCACGGGGATAGATTTCAACCAGCGGCCCCCCCCCCCCCCCCCCCCCCCGCATAACTTCTACTTCCACTGAACATCGTCGTTCGATTCTTGATTTTAAAAATACCACCAAGATGATCACAAGACATGAACTAAGTACAACTAGAATCCCTCGAAAATCAGGTGTAAAATCTTTCAGAGAACGTGTCAGAGTGGAACCAAACGCGACGCCAGGATCAATGTCAACACCTTAAAAACCTGTCGACCAACATGGCCGCCGCCATATTGAAAGTTATGCAATGTGAACTCGATCCCGATCGTGATCGTACTCAGACAAAACTCATCGTTGTACAATCATAATCAACCTCACCAGTCAACTCTTGTTTCTTTTGCGGTCCATTTCGTTGATCAAAGCATGGGAATGTGATCAAAGGCCCTGCTAGTGCTACACCGCCTACCTCTGTGAACACTTGTCCGCGATGTATACTGTCTTTGTTGGTCGTAATAGTCGTTCTGGAATGAAAATTTGTGAACAACCCAGCCGATTCTTCTATTGTTTTAACGTTCCTCTCAACACTTCCGGACAACTTATCTGATGCATACCATACTTCACACCTTCCACTCTTTCACCAGGTTAAAAGTTGCAGTGAGCGCTTATGTGTAGATAATGCATGCATCAGCTGGTAGCTACGCAGAGCGTGTGAACTAAAGGATGGCGGGAATATTTAAAGCGTAGCGGGGAGAATCAAGGCGTAGCGGGGGGGGGGGGGGGAGAGGCGAAAGCGTAGCGGGACCGCTATGGCCTGGGGATAACACTGAGTTTTGTAGTTTTATCAATATAGTAACATTTAAACTGTTCATGCAGTCACTGATCATGTGCCCCAAAGAATTTTCTTTCTCTTCAGCCGTTTTGGTTTCGTGTTTTATAGTAATCAGTATGTAGTTTGCCACTGCCGCCGGCCTCAAACCAGGAAAAAAAGGGTGACGCGCTGTTGTTCAAGTGACGCGCGCGCTGACCAGAAACATTTCATTTTTTTTTTTGGCCTAAGGTAGTATGCGCCTCAAAAGTGACAGACATAAACCTTTGTTCAAACTTTTGTCAATGAATCTTTCAACCATACTCTTCAAAATCAAGAATAAAAATGTGGGGTAACCATGCAAATTTTGTTATTAGAGAAACAAATTACTTTAGATTTACCAATATTTGAAAGTCAAAATGGCCGATTTTCGAAAAAGTAAGATGGTGAAAATCTATTACACCAAGAGCTTTAAAATGAGCCCCCACAAGTGGTAGATCGGAAGACAATTGTAAAAGTTTGAGAGTCTGAATATCTGTCCCTGAAGTGCATTCTACCTTATTACTGTACATGTTATGATACTATTACCTGTGCTTGAAATCTCTCTCACTATGCCAAAGTCTATATCATTGAAGGATAAAAGATTCTGCTTTATGTTTGCATCAAGGATCAAAACCTCACTTCATGCTAAGCCAAGGACATGTATAGTTCCACATTCACTGTGAAATATCCTCAGTGATAACTGGCAGCAAACATCATTTATGCCTATCAACAAAGGTAAGGTAGATATCACAGCATGGCTATCAATCAGGACAGTAACTGCTTAGACATTTACCACACAGATATTTCCCTGCCACAAGTTAGGCACTGTTTAGGGATATGGTTCATGTAAAAAGTCTGGTAAGTTAGACAATGTTTGGGGATATATTAGTGTAAAAGTCTGATGGGTAGATGTTGGGGGTAACTCTCCTATAACGCCATGAGCAAACCTAAATCACTCATGCTATGCTATGAAGATAGCCACACCTGCTACACTAACCACTTAGCTGTGGAAACGTAGCTATTTGTTGGTGGGATAGCGTGCGTAGCTATGACGGTCATCAAAAGGTCAACTCCGCCACAGATAGCTGTGGGCCAAATGGCAGCAAAAATGGGTCTATACGATGACCCAACTTGTATCAGAATTTGAACGGTAAAATAAAGCAAAGTGAGTGTAATTCAATAAAATGACCTATACCTGCCTGAACTCTGATTATTGCTCATTCCCTAACTCCTTTTGTGAACAAAATTTCTGGTTCGTTTAAGTAATTCGGCTGATTTTCCAAGGAGTACTCAAGATTTTCACTCCAGCAGGGGACTTTGACTTCTATTGATATGCTAATAAGGACGTTGCGCGTCCAAATGTGAACAGCATGAAGGCCTGTCAGAGTGAAAATATTGAGTACTCCTTGGCGGGGCTGACCTTTTGATGACCTGCATAGTGACTCACGCTACCCCGCCGACAGATAGCTGCATTTCCACACCTACACACCAACCACTGAGATATTTTGCACCAATCAGTTGTGCTAGGATTAGGGACTGATGTCGGGCAAGTTTCTGATGGGTAAAATGTCTACTATCCTACAATTGTTGCATACCTGTGACCTCATTGTGGTGCTCTGTACTGATTGGTTCATTGTTTCTTCAGATTTTAGCACCTGAATATCATGTTGCTGAATATTAAAGAAAAATTACAGCTACTCTGTCTTGGCAGTGTTTTCTGTAAATCTTGCACACATGGATGCATAAAAATGAAAACTACAACTTTTCTACTTATGTGATTTTTTGGTGTACTCAGATGATGCGGGTCAAGATGACAGCCAATGGGATCACTGCCTTTGAATAAAACAGCAGTAAGACTACACAGCTACATAAAATGACCGGTGATAATATGAGCATTGAACTCCACTCTATCCTTGCAACATTGACCGCAAGCATTGCACTGGAAAGCACTCTCTCTTCCATGGCAGCCACGGTGAATCATAAAAGTTGACAAGTCCGGGAATGAAATTTCACAATATTGGCACCGGAACTCCTTCAGCCTTTGACAAGACTCACAGCTTGACTCTGTCTCATCTATCGATTCCTCTGATGGTTTTACAACTTTCTGTTCATTGTCTTTCTTCATTCCTACTGTCTTCAGTTGAGAGCGTCCCGTAGACAGACGAAGCGGTAACATTTGTTTCCTTCTGTTGAAAGTGCTTGCTAAATTTCTGTTCCCAATTTTAAGACCTATTCTAGGAATTGTTAGTCTCTGGGGAGATGTAACATTTCTCTCAGTCTCTTCCAACTTATCTTCATCTTTCTCATTTTCAGTCATTTCCATGGCAACACCTTCTTCTCTATCCTCATGAATGATGAGAGCATTGTCCTGATCCTGACCTTGCAGTGACCTTTGACCTGATTCCTCAGAGTCTGTACTCAATGTTGGCTGAAGGCCAGCCTCATCACTTTGACCTTCATGAAAATCTCTTGCAAACACTCCACCAGTTTTCATAGTTCCTGCTCTGTTTAAAGAATCTGGGGATTGTTGTGAGTTCTGCAGTACACCCTCTGACTGCAAAACTCTCCAGTGAATTGTGAATCCATCATTAATCCCTTCACCACCGCTTCCAGAACCTTCCTGATCTTGCACGTTAACTTGCATGTCACTGTCAGTGTTCAATGAACTGACAGATTCTGAAAAACTCTTCAGTTGCTTTTGTGATTTCATTTGTTGCTTTTGTGACTTCATCTGTTTATTCCTGTCATCGGCTTTCATTTCCACATTGGCTTTGCTTGTATGAGTTGTAGCAACAGTCGTGACTGGAGATGTGGTGGACAGCTGTGATTGGTTTAATGAATAAACCTGACCAATCACAGGCATGGAGGGAGAGTAGTTTGTTTGTTGATGTGTCATCACTCCAGTGATGTTGTTCTGCCTGTGGTAACCAGCATTCCTAGGATCTATGGGAATTGATGTCGGCTGTGTCCTTTGAGCAACAGGCTGAGTAGGACCTGCAACTGATGGCATACCTGTATTCTGCAAAGTGAGTGCATTATGCTGAGCATAAAAATTATAATCTGGGAGAAGTCCAGTCAATACAGACCTATCTATTCCCGATGATTTGGTCTTTGATGGAGTGAGTGAATATGCCTTGGGCAGGCCGTGTTTGATGTGTTTGTGTCTTGTTAAATTTGGCCGATATCGGAATGTTTCTCCGCACTGGGCACATGAGAATGGTCTCTCTTTGATGTGTATTCTCATATGTAGTTTCATGTTGTCTCTCCGTGTGTATGTCCGTCCACAGATGTGACACTCAAACAGCTGCTCTCCTTTGTGCAGTTTTTTATGCTTCAACAAATCTTGCGGAAGTCGAAAAGTGGCTTTGCACTCATCGCAATGTAGCATGGTCATTGCTTTCTTTGTACGTCTAGTTTGAGTCTTTCTGGGACTTTCATAGACCCTGTATTCCATTCTGTCAGGTATCCCCATGATTGGACTGGTACCCACACTATCTGATTTATCTGTTGCAGTTCCATCTTCCAGGCACGGCAGCTCACCGTAGTCCATGTTGCTGACATTTGACCCCTGATTCACACTTCCTCCGTATCCTTGGTTACTGCCACCTCGGTTTTCCAGAATCTCATCCATGATTCATCATTCATTATCCTGCAACAGTTAAAAACACAGACAAAACTATTGACAGAGGTAGTAGTAAATACAATGTACATATTTTTTTATTTGAAATGTTCATGATTTTGGTGACACGGTCACATGATTGGCGTACCTTACTATGACCACACTGAGATGCCATGGGGAACCCTGGAATCTTTCCAAGTCAAGCAGGGATTTTTCAGATAGAAACATTTCATGAAACATTTCTTGGGGAAAAGACTTATCAATCATGTGATTCATACCCTCACACTGTGCGTATCAAATCTTGTTTCCTTTGTAGTATATACTGTACCAATGTAACCGTACCCCCATGGGAACTTTGATAAAGCCAGGCTTAAATGTAACTTCAAAAAACATCAGTTTACTGACTGTTCTCTACATTTTCAATGACAGTAATAGGGAAGTGGTAAACTTAACAAACAGTGGAAGTGGTAAGCTCTTTGCATTACCAAACTCCAAGAAGAAGTTAACCAAGGCTGATTTTTACATATCATGTGTTAGCTTTGGGATTGCTTATTCCAGAAAAGTCATTTTCGTCATTTATAACTCACATTATTTCTTACAAAAGACAGATAAAAAATAACGGCAGAAGTTGCAGTTTAGGGCTTCATGAACTTCATGTATTTTGAATCATGGGAAAAAGCGGCAAGCTTGAACTTCCCCTTTAAGGATGAGAGGGTTTCCTTGGGCAAAGTTTGAGTCAAAGTTCTAGAGTTTCTGTTTTAACCCTTTCAGTGCCCAAGTCAATTATTGTCACATTTAGAAAATACACTCCAATCAATTTTTTTTTCAGATTTTGTCAAAATTTTGATGACAAACTGTGGTAAATGAAATGTGATGTCCATTTGGTCCATAATTATAAAAAAATTACAGAAAAATTCATAAAAATTGGTAAAAATCTTGTGCTAAAATTTTGGTGGAAACATCAGCACTCAAAGGCTTAAGTTAGTACACACCTTGAGAATGAAAGACTTCAACTTTTGCTCAAATTTTCCTCAAAAAAAAAATTCAACCATTTTCTTACCAAATCAAGAATAAAAAAAGGGATTACTGTGCAAAGTTTAACACCAGAGAAACAAATTACTTCAGATTTTCAGACATTTGAATTTCAAACAGCCATCATACCTGTGTGAACTCTATCAGTCCATGGGGCAAAATTCAACGTTCATTTTCAGAAAATAAGATTATGAAATTTTTTTCTTACTCAAAGAGCTATAAAACAAACCCACACAAGTGATTGATCAGAAAAGCATTGTAAAATTTGAGATTCCAAATATCTGTCCTGGTGGCACATTAAGTGAAATTTTCTCCAGGATGAATTACTTCAATTATTTATTCTCGACCGCGGAGTGACGTCAGTAGTGAAACGCATACAAGCAAGGTGAATGAGAGATCAGATGATACAGAAGAGTGAATGATACAGAAATTGTGTGAAAAAAGCAAAACTAAAAGTTATGTCATTTAAGTATTTTGAAACTTTGAATATTGTTTTGGTGGTTGAAAATCTGAGCCCCTTCACGGCGCTGTGACACAAAAATGACGTAAAAACCCCAAGTACCCGGATGACCCGCTGTCGAGAAAATTGCAGTTTATCTGAAGGGGAAAATGACAGAAATGTTGAGGCTGAAAATAGTGGATTATGCCAAGCCATATTATTAAACCTAAGGGATAGGTTATCATTGTTGCACTCATAAATGTAAGCCACTTAGTTCCCCCTACTGGATACAGGTCCAGGTTGGCAAGACAACAGGTGCAGTTGTTTCTCTACATATATTTCCACTTCACCAGACATATTATACAAGCAACATACTGATAACCACGGGGACTATGTGATAACCATAGTGCACACGCAAGTATTACATTTTGAATTCTATCGTTCTCTATTCGCATGATGGTCTAACCTTTAGAATTTTTGAATTCTTAGCAATTCATGGTTTGACCCTAGCTGCAGTACTGTAGCTCGAGGTTTTGCCTGGGTATTTGGGTCGGACGGCAAAATCACACCCAGGCAAAACCTCGAGCTACAGCCAGGTTTACGACAGACCATGTGAACACTAGTCTTGTACAGTTGTGCTCTATAGCTTTTTAAACCCACAACGATATCCTCAATCTTGAACTTCTATAATAACCCAATTTCTTACCGTGACCATGAAAAATTTTACTGCCAAAGCCATCATTTCTCGCCGCCTAGTATAAAATCGTCGTTTTAAAACTATTCGACGAAATCCATTCATGATTCACGGATTCAGTGTTCAGATTATCGTCAACATTTGAAACAATGCCGTGCTTTTTCCCAAAAGAACGTTTCTTTCTGGCGGGATTTCAGACCATTTTATCATTTGTAGGACCCATCCCTGATTCGCCAAACGATTCATTTTTGACAAATCACGATTTATTTACCTGAAGGAGCTGCCGATCACACGAATCAATCAACCATCCATCTTGGTTCAAAGGTCGAAAAAGACTACCTAGCTAGCTTGGTATTAGCAGGCTTGGCGCTCAGTGATCAGGCACAGCAGCTCAAGTGCCATGTTAGAGCGCCGCCACAAGTACTGCTGTCTCTCTGTCAGACTGACTTGGGAAAGTCCACGGTCAACTCGTCCTAGAGAATTTCTGTTTCTATGAGATGATTGATGATCCACCGACTTGCGTGAACCGCAAAGGCGGAGAAGACAATAATATCTCGGTACATATCTCAGACATACACATTCCTGTTTCAGAGAGAGTGGAAGGCAACTCGGATTTCGAGGTCATCGCTAATGATGCGTGGATTGACGGTCTGTGGGTTGAGTTGCAACCAGTGCGTGCAGCGGGTTGCGACTCGCGACTGTTCTTCAACACTTGGGAGCTGGAATGTCTTATCACGGCCCCTTGATAGGAGCACAGGGGGCTGTCTACATGTCCGTCCCCAGGGGTGGGTAGGTGTTTCGTTGTATCGCTAATAAAGATATATTCTACCAACCTTTGGTGTTTCGGTCTTAACTTAGCACTGCCCTTGACAATCTTGCGTATACGTTTTATCAACATGCTGCGTCTATTATCTGATGAGTTTGAGTGCCTAATTAGCCAAAGTAATCAAGGGTAAATTACTAATCTGTGGACGCTCTCACCAGATTATCACCGGATTAAATATGACAAAGTCAATAACGAACGCACCAGCAAGGTATAACTGAAGAAAGGGCTGAAACTCTCAAAAGCCGTGTCCAGAGGTGGTCCGTAAAACTAGTGGACACTTTATATTCATGTATTCATAAACAAACAGAAGGCACAACAAACTTGAATATTCATTTGTAAACGAACAGGTCCGAAAGGAGGACCTCCCAGGAATGCGTGGTTCAACACACCTTGGTAACGTATCGGAGATGTGTTTATACTCTTCCTGCATGCTGGCCCGGCAAAAACCACGTTGGTCGACGTGTCTAACACCGCATCGAACTGAATCAGACTTCACGGGTATATTGAAAAATTCCGTGTTAGTCGAGAACAAGAACAGAAAAGACTTTATTAACTCGACGTTCGAGCTCGCCTTCAACTTGTCCAGTTTATCAACTGCGTTCTTGCAATACGTACACTTTTGTATTAGTCTTTTTTTTTCAAATAACAAAAGACATGTTTTACATACGACCGATCATGTGCTCTGCAGTACAAGCAGTGTTGTGGGTTGGTGACTACGTGCTTGCAAATGTTATACACCGCGGTATTTTGCTTTGAATTTTTCAATTGACCCCATGTGCTAAGTTAAAACACAAACAAGAAGGTCGAGTGTTCTCTCTGCAAATCAAGAAGTATTTCGAACACGAACGATTCAGATACCTTGACCTCAACATTACTAGCTACGCAGCTCGAAAGTTATGCTCGGAAACAGGACGGGAACATTAGTCAAAGCCGGATTTTGCATGGAAAGCATGCAATGTACTGCATACTGCTTATGCTCCCTTGGGTCTGAGACTCTCGCCCTCTCGGCCATAAACGTCATTGAGCTGCCAAGAATATGATAGTGCAGTCGCGTGAATCTGTGTATATTTTGATACATTATTTTATCAATCCTTATACTCAACTACCTAACGCATCAAACAAGGGTCATGTCAGGTTCTTAGGACATTCTCCAAAAGACATATAATCGATTAGTGTCGCGGAATGATTTTCACCAGGTTTGAGAACTAATAAATAACTGGTCGTCAGTGTGTCTTCGCATATCAAATCGACAAGTGTTTTACTAACTTCGAGGGATCACATCCTTCACTGTAAAGTTGTTTTTATACAAAACACATTTTCGAGAAAGCTGACGTACAAGGGAAAGACACAGCGACTGAGTCCGACGGAGCGAAAAAAAAACAGTGCATTCGCATTTGTGTCCGATGTACACATCTCTGTTATTCCATTCTATCAGTCGACGAAGCCTACGTCAAATTGTAGTGAACTCCGAGCAAAGTCCCACATAACATGTAAAGGCGAGCCAGTGGCCGGCCATATGATGATGGATTGCATAAACTTCGAAGTCTAACATCCTTAACTGTAAAGCTGTGGTTTTTATAAAAAAAAAAACCCACATTTTTGGTAAAGCGAATGTGCGAGGGAAAGACGGGGAAAGACACCGTGATCGCGCGACTGAGTCCGACAGCGGCGCAAGAAGTGTTTCCCCGACAGTCAGACATATACAGTATGCTATATCATGCATTTCTAAAGCGTGTCCAAACGTTGACATAAAAAGATATGTCCAAAAGGTTTTGATTATATATAGTTATTACATTGTTACGCAGGGTTTCACGCGGGTTCAAAAACTGACATAAAAAGATATGGTGTCCAAAAAATTCGTTTTATTCAGCTGACTGATTTATCGTCTTTGCTATGGCCTAAACATCCCCGTTTTCGTTCGACAAGACTGTGACATCAATATCTCCCCAACGTATAGATCAACCTGGTTGAGTATTACTATGCTTCCAATGTGTCTTCGCAGCTTTCATCTCGTCTTGAAACGAATAAGCATATTAAGCATATATATAAGACATGAAAATACTTTTGCCGACTAGTCAGTTTTTATGTTTACAAGCGGCGAGTTTCTTCCCGCAAACGATGACCGGCTGTAGGGAAAAATACATAGATTGTCATGTCCGTGTTTATAAACACCGATGAGCTTGACCCTCGATCCCAAAGCATGTTGGCTAATTTGTTTACCTCTATCGATCATGTGGGCTTAAACTAAACATTTCTAAGGTAAAGGTTTGTAGTTCCGGCTTCCGGTCTGACGGACCACATCGGGACACTGACTCCGCCGTTTCGATTAGTGTCCTAAAGCTCAAAGAAGCAACCGACGAAGGCATAAATTGGCCTGTCCCCGTTTAAACATGTCAGAAAACTGTTGACGTTCGAAAAATTAGGAAATATTTATTGTAAAGTAGATTTCTGTGAACACGGCTTTTGAGAGTTTCAGCCCTTTCTTCAGTTATACCTTGCTGGTGCGTTCGTTATTGACTTTGTCATATTTAATCCGGTGATAATCTGGTGAGAGCGTCCACAGATTAGTAATTTACCCTTGATTACTTTGGCTAATTAGGCACTCAAACTCATCAGATAATAGACGCAGCATGTTGATAAAACGTATACGCAAGATTGTCAAGGGCAGTGCTAAGTTAAGACCGAAACACCAAAGGTTGGTAGAATATATCTTTATTAGCGATACAACGAAACACCTACCCACCCCTGGGGACGGACATGTAGACAGCCCCCTGTGGATAGAGGGACCGTGATCCATAGTTATTTTGGCGGGAAAGTATAGGCTGATAGTCACGTGACTTGGTCGCATTCTAAAGTTTTTGCCAGCAAAAAAATCGTTCTTACATACTGAGAAATTTATTATTTCCAGCTTTTGAGTCATTCCGATGAGAACTTTCTAAAACTAAATTCTTAGCTACTCTGAAATGTCAAAAGTGTCATACCCATGCCATTAGGTGATATGCGCCTCGAAAGTGAAGACTTAAACTTTTGCTCAAACTTTCCTAGGTAAATCTTTCAATCACACTCTTTCAAAATCAAGAACAAAAATCGAGGGCCACCGTGCCAATTTTTGTACTAGAGAAAAAAATTACCCAAGATTTACCGATATTTGAAATTCAAAATGGCTATCCCTGCGTCTAAGAAGAAAAATAAAATTGTCGATTTTCGAAAGACTAAGACAGTAAAATATTTTTCACACTCACACAGCTTTAAAATGAGCCACACAAGTTGTAGATCAGAAAAGAATAAAGTTTAGGAGTCCGAATATCCGTCCCCGAGGCACTACTTGTGCAGGTATCGCAAATACAGTGATCTAATTTCTAACTGTATCCAGTGATGTGGCCACAGGACTGAAACACTTGCCTAGGAACAGCTGGGCGCCAGTGTCGAAGTTTAACAGGGGCTAATATAGGATCTGAAAATATTTGTAAGATTTTCAGGGTGTATTTTTTATGAAAATAGGGCCAATTTTGATGAGAGAAATGACTACTGCATGTCCCTGCATGCATGGTGGGCTGAGAGTGAACAATAAGGGAGGCCTCAGCAATTACAGGGGGGGGGGGTAACTTTTTAGAAAAACTGTCCAAGGGAGACGTTCACTTTTTATAAACCTATCTTAGGGGAAGGCCGGGCCACTTTTGACAGAAAACGATTTACGGCCAAACCTTCGAATGTCCATTTAATATTTCTTGATAGGAAATTACCGACAAAAAACATCGATTAATATTCTTTTACAAAATGTAAATACATACACATCATTGACAAGCATCACAAGCAAGATGCAGTGGTATCTAGCTCTGCATGGCAGGGCTGTGTGTTATCGGCGTTATACGGTCTGGGAGGCCGTATAACGCCGGTAACACACAGCCCTGCCATGCAGAGCTACAGTGGTATCCTATGTTAGTTTCGTAGTTTTGGTAGACCTGATATACGAAACGAAAAACGCGCCAAAACTTTCGTCATAATCGGTCGATATGTGATCGGGTTTCTTTTAATAAGTGTAGAATAAAATGAAATTTTAATGTATGAAGAATAATCTAAATTTGGATATCAAACGCTGTAGTATTTAGAGGCCGAATATGTTCGCTATTTATTGTTTATTTATTTATTTTGTTGCCATCGATAATTATCGTCCTCGGGGAATCGCCATGCGAGAGGATATCGGGATACAGAAACAGCGTAGAGACTCCAAGTCTTCAAAGATAACACCGTTTATTTCTTATAAATGGATGCTACATATTGCCAGATAGTCCACAGTCGCTCGAGAGCTATTCAGCTCTGGGACTATTCGCCCCATAGACGAGTATACAGGGGTATTTCTCGCTTCTGCACACTCGTCTATGGGGCGAATAGTCCCAGAGCTGAATAGCTCTCGAGCGACTGTGGATAGTCCCTTCTCTCAAGATGTTGTCCCTTCGTCTGAGCTGGTGTTCGTAAAGACACCGTGTATATACAATTCAATGCATACAATCCTTATCTACATACAAATAAAATGCAATCTTTCCCTGACGTATTTGGTGCCAAGGTACCTACATGTATCAATCGCCAAGACCATAAACACGAGAACAGTATGTACTTGCTAGATTTCTCACCTAAGGTATAATTATCGCACATGATTAACAAAGTCTGAACCTGTCTGAACCTGATAATTAACCTTTATGCAGAATTGACGTCAGAGTCAATGAACTCTTTAACATATGTATGTATTTATTTATTTATCTATTTATTATTTATTTATGTATTTTGTTTGGCTAATATACAAAACAAAGGTATATTGGTTTGCCTTGTATATATGTATTTATGTATTAATTATTGTAGCCAATCAGGAAATGTATTTGAATATAGGGTTTATTATGCAGGGTCCTGTTACAGACTAAATTTTCTTTTTCTTACTGATATTGTTTTTGTAATTTCGGAATCTGTACAAAGGTCAGTGAACGAGAGGGCTGAACTTTTCAAGTCTGTGTAAGGGTTAATGATCGTTATGAATTTTCACACATCTTGGTTCAAACTCCGTTGTTAGGGACATTTAATGTATTTACGTCATTGACACCTAAGTATCAAGGATAAAGATAGACACTTTTATTAGTGACATCTAGTGTCAAGGCAGTAAAGTGAATTCTTATAGTCAATATTTATATTCCAGACAGGACCCTGGGACGATTACATAAGGGAAATGTTGTATAACGATAATGTCAGATGCAGATCATGTGAGATTTTATATGATCAATATCCTATCAGAGAAGGTTTAGTAATGTATTTCTTGAAGGGAAGAATATATTAATTATTGTAGCCAATCAGGAAATATTAGTTGATTAGTGATTGGAGGATTAACTAATTTGATCTAATTAGGATGTTAGGATTTCTTTTTAAAAAGGGATGATCACCCACTATTTTCAGTCGGAGATAGCTGGGCATCAGATGTGTAAACTTTACACTTCAGGTAATAAACCACCATCATTGATATCCAACAACTCTGTGAGTCTCTACTCTGTCAAAGATCTCGAAGTACCTCTCAGCAGTGAGTACACTCCCCAGACCGGCGAGATACGACTATAACAGTCCCTATAGTGTTCAACGAGCAACGAAGGACTTACAACAACACATGCATATATCTGGTTGAAACAACAAAGGAAGGACAATATGAAGTAAGCGCTTGGCTCATGCCCGTCTTGTGAAACAAGCAAAGTAAGATCTAACTCCTGTTTGGTTTATCCTTCAAAGGTCAAATGTGTGGTTCGTTTCGTAGTTTTGGTAGGTTTAATCTACAAAACGATGATCTCGTCCAAACTTTCGTCACAATCGGCCGATTCTGATCGAATTTCTTTTATAGTGCAGTAGAAAGTGGGTACTTTCATGTACGGTGACTAATCGAAAGGTAGATATCAACTTTGCAGTAATAAGAGGCCCGATCATGTGTTCGATGTGTATTTTTGTTGGGCTATTAAACCTACAAAAAGATACATTGCAAGTTTACCTTATCCGTGGATCTTTGTAGATCAAGACATTACATTTTGTCAAAATAGATGATAGGGTTGGCAGCTTGACAGTTCATTACAATTTTTTTTTTCAATATAGCACAGAATAAATGAAAATCAATGTTGTAACTGTCGAGTTAGTCAGCAGGAGTAGAAGATGAGTTGTAGAAAGTCAGTGCGGTGTCGCAAAAACCCAAAGTGGCACAGACCCTGCGATTCGCATTATTCCCTGTCAAGCCGTTGAAAGACGCGACGTGAATCCCTCGTGTCGGCAGCGCGCCCTCTCACAGCTGCACTGCGTAGCCTTCAAATATAATGCAGGCCCATCGCGGCGCGCACAATAGAAAGTTTTTGTTCGAATTGTGAATTTTTGTCTCAAAAAAAACCCTAATCGCATTTTACTGTGGTGTCACTGTCAATTCATGCTGAGGGTTTCTATTAGTATGAGATGGATGATGATACACGGACTTGTGTGAACCTAAAGGGCGGAGAGATAAGCTTATGTCTGTATATCTCACACACATTCCAGTTTCCGGCACAGTGGGATAAGCCAACTCCACTCCTCGGATTTCGAGGCCATCACTAGTGTTGAGCTGATACCAGAACATCGGGCGCATCGCTCGTCGCGTGGCGATCCGCGAAGCCCCTGTTTGTATCCACAGGTGCCTGGAGTTGCCAGCGTAGTATACATAGAGAGAAGGGGAAGCAGACTCCATGTACACTGCTGCGAATCCGTAGCCTCTGCCACTCGGGTAGCTTGGTCATTGGTCATCACTCCCAGCAGAACACGTCAAGGAGTGGCAGGGCTCGTTTTCGCAGCAACCATGTACACTGGCAACTCCTGACACCTGTGGTTGCATCCAGGGCCGGGCTTCGCGGAGCGGGTAGTGAAACCCTAAACTTCACAAAATTTACCAAGTCATGGCTAGTGGAACCTGAAGCTGGGCTCGCAATTTTTTATAACTAGCCCGGGGCTGGTGACTCAAAAATTGATTTGCTCACCCCTGATCTGTCTGTGAATCATGTGATTCAGACATCAATAACAGTGATGAAGATGAGGGCTGTGATCTTTTTAAGATTGCAGATAATGTAGATTTTTGCATTTACACTATCCGCAATCCACATGTATGTGAACAACATTCCTTTGGAGTTTGGAATCAATACTTGCTTACTCAGTTTCCATGCCTAACAAGCAAACAAACAAACGACTGACGGAGCTAGATTCACCTTGCTAAAGGTAGAGTATATAGAGAGGAGAACCATGCCCTATAGAGAGGAGAACAATGCCAATAGCAAGGTGTAGTCTGTTTTATGGACGTCTCACAATTCATCCGTCAGTCATTTTTGCTTGTTTATTAACCTGTTTGTTTTTGTTTATTCTGTATATTTGTTCTCTTTTTGACCCTTTCCTCCAATTTTTTCATTTTTTTTTTATATACTTGTTTACCCTTATCCAGTCAGAGTTCCCTGTGTTCATGCTGAGCGTTTCTATGAAATGACTGATGATGCACCGACGACTTGTGTGCACCTTATTACAAGGGCAGTGAAAGATTCCTATTGTCCATAAGTTCTACTTCGATTGATTCTTCTATCGTCATGGTTTCGGAGTTCCTGGGTTGAAAAAAGGCCTCCGAAATCTAAGGTCGTCAGAACGACGCCTGTGCGACTTGCTTATTTTTCGAACAATGTATCACATGTACGATATCGGGGATGCGTCACGTCAACATAGCTATAACATTTATACATGTTTTGCTTTCATCAATTGCCAACATACCTTGCAATTGGATACAGTGTTTACATTGCACCCACCACTGCACCTCTCAGTGCGGTTCTGACCGTGACTACCCAGTACCTCCAACCCTTATACACGCTTTCTGATGAGCAGTTCAATGGGCCTAATTAAGTACAGAGTTAAGTCAGTGTATTTTGCTCAAAAATAACTTTTTTGCAAATATTCATTGAATTTTGATTAATATGTTAACCAAAGATTATAATGTTGGTTTGGTTCGCCTTTGAGCTTGCCAAGCAGTTGTAAGTTGCGTGAAAAAGAAGTGTTAATTAATGCACATGTATGCAAATCACCTGATTTCCTGGCTTCTCTTGTCTTCCAATTTCAAGATTTCCAAAGAATTAACTTCACTCAGAATGGGTCAAATTATCTGAAATTGTCACACTATGTTCTTTAAATGCCATATTACAAAACAATTATTTGATATGGAAATAAAATTCTTACATTTTGCATAAGACACATTTTAATTTTGCTAATCATATTTTTAATCACGTTTTGAATGTCAATCTTTTAACCCACGCTATTTTAGAATGAGGTTAGATAATGCAGAATAAAATAGTTTTTTCTTCATATACTTTTCTTTTACGTCAAATATTACATTTCAGAAAATCTTTATCATTAATACTATAATTTAGGTTTTGTACCAAATATATATACCCTCTTCATCCTTCGAGTAAACTTTCACTACCATAGTAAACTTACGATTCTCTGCTTTTTGAAAATATAGAGTATGAGGGGGTTTCCCTGTGATCTAAGATGTGGAATATTCCTTTGTAAAAAAACTGTGTTGGCAACATGCAGTCCACCTTAATTATCGTAACCTTTGTCCCCTCATACGTCACAACCAATCTAAAGTAGGCCAACAACACACTGTTCAGTCCTGGTGTGTTGGGGGACTGTGCTTGCGTTTCCCGAATAAGCTTAAAAGGAACACTCTGGAAATTTGAATAGTTCCTGCGATGAAGAGTCTTTATAGGTAGGATGCGCCTTGAGGAAAGATATTCGTACAGATGAAACATCAAGGTAAGCTCGACCATTCGTCAATTGACGTCATGGTGAAGATATAGCATGCAGAGCGAACAAGGGTAAAGCGCGCTGATAGGCCTACAGACAGAAATATGTCGTCTGCTGCCAGTGCTGCTCGTTCTTTGAAACTTTATGAAAACATTGTTCAAAGCTACCACAATTATTTCAAATACTATTATAGCATCTCGTTCTCGACGTCTTTCGGCCTTCGTCCGAAAGACGACTTTGAGATGCTACACTAATTATATATCGTCTTCGCGGAATATTAGAAAATGAATTGGCCATGGCCACAGGACTGATTCGTAATGATGTCAGGGGTAAGCGTTGAGAATAGTAAAATATTTGTCCAAAATTTTTGGAAATTTATCTTAATCAAAATTGTACCTTGAAAACGCCATTAGTTCTGATGAAACTATGAAAATTAAATATATGCATAAAATGACACCAGCACAAGGACAGGTGCAAATGGAACAGTGAAGGTTCATGTTGCTCTGACGTTTGTATATTTTGTGACAATCGCGGGCAGCGATATTGAAATTTATGCTCAGATCATATTTTGCAAACTTTATTATCATTACTTCACACGGTTTACTTGAATAAACGTTCCAAATATTGACAAATATTGAATATTAATATAATTAGTCACGTGGAGCTCATTGACCAATGCTAAAGCGCAGGGGACTGGTCACAACACCTATCCATAAACTCAACAAGTGTTCACAATTTTTCTCTTATCTTTGCTCTCGATATGTTTCCGTCTTGATCCTGTCGCACTTCAGCCGCTGGCTGCGCTATATCATGTTACTTGGCGCCGGCGGATATGCGGTGCATGCAGTCTTCCCCCCTCCACTGTCTATGGTGCAGTGCAGATAAACTGAACCGATTATGACTTTTTCAAAGCGAGTTAAAGGGCTTTGATCGCGCCAAAACATCAACTCTGAACTCCTCTGGCTCTTCAGCCCCAGTCATTCTTGGGTAAAGCAGTCAGTGCATGCATTGGGTGAAAATCGATCACTCTACAGAAGTGGAGGAACGTTCTTTGAAAGAACACAGGTTGTTCGAATATCGAGTGTGTTATACCACACGCAGGCGGTGATTTCACAACTTTTGCAAGGTAGGATAAACAATAGTATCACAATCACTGCCTACTCCATGCTCAGTGACTGTTCACAACTTCGGCCCCTGCCCCTGGTTGTCATTTTTACCTGCCGAGCTGCAGCATTTGGTCATGTGGTACGTTTATTTACCAACAAATGTCGGCATGAAATGGCTGAGTGTATCGTACGACCGGGGATCGATCCCTGGTTGTTCAGTTCAGTCACAGTTCAGTGAACTGAACTTTTGTGTTTTGACACAAGCGTGACGCGACGCCGCTTGCTTAATTTATAGAGCGCAGCGCCAGTCGATGATAATTAACTTTCAACTGTGAGACATTACTTCTAAGTTACTTTCCTCCAGTAATTAACAAATTGTCAAAACATGCCTGAATTTAAGTATATCTCTGTGTTGATGTCTAAGTATAGACAAGCAAGAAGGTAAGTTAGAACAACTTAAGAGTTTTGGAAGGATGAGTCTGTGAGTCATTCATGTGTTGACACTTTCGCATGAATTGACAATGACACAAGAACATGTACATCAGTCAACGTCACCCCCAACAGTGCCAACCCATCTATTCGTGGCTTACGCAGAGGATTGGTCATTAATCTTGGGAAATTTACTCTTCCATGTGAGCGAGAATCAAGAAGCTCCTCCCCTAAAACAAACACATCCAAGAAATGGCCCTTACCCAAACAGTATGGGTCTATGAAACCATGGAGAAACAGACTAGACACTGCTTTGTTTCAGTTCGGCTGCATATCCAGTGTAAACCCAACATTTGACCTCTATTCCCCAAGGTTGTCCGTCAGGGATTACATCACTTCTGCACTAAGAGTAGAGAATATCTTGGATAACTTTAAAGGCTGTGTTTCCGCTGCCACTCTCAAGTTCGTAAAATTACTACTTTTCTAGATGATTTACTAATTTTCTTCATTGTTGATTCGTAAATATACGAATGCAAGCAAGCAGCTAGTTGATTGAGAGCTGAAGACCCCAAACCTCAAAAAAGTTCTGTCTAAGCACATGTGGACTTAATTTGAATTTGATTGAATGATATTCCATTTGGGAATGGTTAGTATACTTATAAATTTCAAAATTTACGAAAAATTTCAATACAATATTCGTAAATTTACTAAAAAATTTCAGAAGCCAGAGGAAACACAGAAAGGGAATGTTACTTTGACCATAGACCAAAAAAAAATGAGTATGGGTTTATGCTGGGACATGAAAAAAGCTATAGTTGGTGTTTGCTGCAAAGGGGAGACTGCTCATAATCAGAAAGGAGCATGTCTGTCTGACAACAGACATTGCAATTTGCTGCAAAACTGACAACAGAGGAACTACTGAGTTGACAGAACCAAAGCATGTGTTGCAGGTCTGTCGATGCTATTTGTTCAATGTTTAACCCTTTTCCTGCCAGACAGTACTTAGAGTATTACTTCCCCATCAGCCAAGTCAGTAAAAAAGCGGTATTGAGCCAAATAAAACATGACGTATTTTCACACGCTTGGCTTGGTATGTTATAGCATCTTTAGTAAAAAAAAATCAAGTTTACAGTATTTATGTTTTCAACAGCCTTCAAATGTACAGTATTATGTTAAAATACACCTGATGGAATATGTTGTTTCATTAATTTTAACCATCTTGACCTGATGGTGAAATATGGACTTGGCAGGAAAAGGTGTAAAAATGATGAGAGGAAAATGCTATTGTCAACATCAAACAACAATGTCATCAAGATGCGAGCTGTTTACTGAATCCAACATTGCTTTTCTTTGCATCCCCATGTTGCACTCAGAGGCCAGACTGTTTAAATTGAAACCATGCTCTGCGGACTTTGTGAAATGCACTGGTTAAACTAAAGCTTCTACTACTATAGCTCTTGACAAACCAGGTTCTGTTTTGAACCTTTCTCACCTTGTGACATTCTTAAAGATTTGCGTCTATTGAACACAAGTAAGGCTACTAGTCTAGACAACTATCAAGTGCAACCTCTGAAAATGTCAGTTCCTGCCATTTCGTATAGTATTACTTATTGTTTTGATGCCGAGATTCCGTGTGACTGGAAATCAGCAAGAATTTTTGCAATCTTTAAGAAAAGCTCAAGACAGGAACTTGGAAATTATTGCCAGATATCTGTATTGCCAGTGATCTCTAAGCTCCTAGAATGATATGTTCACAACCAAGTATATGATTACCTTATACATAGACAGACTGAGTCCTTCTATGATGTGCTTCATTCAGGTAGGATGGTCGGCATGGTGGTTCTTGATAAAGCAAAGCATTTGATACCGTGGACCATGCCATCCTCCTGGTTAAGCTGTACCAGTATGGTCTTGATGACAACGCTTGCTGCTGGTTTCAATCATACTTGAATAACAGAACCCAGGTTGCTTTTATTAATAGAATTTATTCTGAAACTCGTACAATGTCAACATGAATGATGACTTCCCCAAAGATCTATACTTAGCCTGCTTCTGTTTTTGGTTTATGAAAATGACTTACCTAGTTGTCTGTCACATTGTACTCCTAACTTATACGCTGATGATACAATGTTTTACTGGTATGTTGCTGGTACAGAAATTAATGAAATTTCTACCATACTAGAGGGCCTTGTTGAGGTGAGGGATTGGCTATTTGCTAATAGGTTAAGCCTTCACACCGGGAAGACAAAATATATGATTACTTGCAGACACAATGAATCTCATTGAAATATTACCAACTTAGAGCTGACAGTCTGATTGATGAAGTTTATGCTATAGCCTTGATTATCTGGGTGTTCATATACCGTAGACAAAACCTTGAATTTTGAGATGCATATAAATTAATATATTCAACAGGATTGATAGAGCACTTAGTTTTTAGTCCCCACGGACACCGTCCGGGGGGACTTATAGGTTTGGTCATGTCCGTGCGTGTGTGCGTGCGTGCGTCCGTCCGTGTGTGCGTCCGTCCGTCCGTTCACGCAGATATCTCAGAGATGCCAGGAGCGATTTCATTCAAACTTGGTGCAAGGATTACTTCATATGTCATACATATGCACATTGATTTGTTTTGTGATACGATCCAATATGGCCGCCAGGCGGCCATTTTATTACGATTTTTTCATGTACAAAGCCATAACTCAGACATGTTTCAACCGATTTTATTCAAACTTGGTACAAGGACATTGACCTATGTCATACATATGCACATTGATTTGTTTTGTGATACGATCCAATATGGCCGCCAGGCGGCCATTTTATTACGATTTTTTCATGTACAGAGCCATAACTCAGACATGTTTCAACCGATTTTATTCAAAGTTGGTACAAGGACATTGACCAATGTCATACATACCGTATGCATGTCGATTTGTTTTGTGATACAATCCAATATGGCTGCCAGGCGGCCATTTTATTACGATATTTTCATGTACAGAGCCATAACTCAGACATGTTTCAACCGATTTTATTCAAAGTTGGTGCAAGGACATTGACCAGTGTCATAGATATGCACGTTAATTTGTTTTGTGATACAATCCAATATGGCTGCATTGCGGCCATTTTGTTACAATTTTTTCATGTACAGAGCCATAACTCAGGCATATCTCAACTGATTTTATTCAAAGTTGGTACAAGGACATTGACCTATGTCATACATATGCACATTGATATGTTTTTTGATACGATCCAATATGGCCACCAGGTGGCCATTTTATTACGATTTTTTCATAAACAGAGTCATAACTCAGACATATCCACCACTATCATTCAAAGTTGGTACAAGGACATTGACCCATTTCAGATATATGCTCGTCAATTTGTTTCATGTCATTTAGCAGTATCATGTCAATTATTGAAGTTTCATAATTAGGCTGATTGTCAAGAAATACTGCATCAAATTTCATGAAACTTTGTACGGATGTTAAGCTCACATTCAATAACAGTGAAAAAGACATTTATCAATGTCGTTTTAATTAATTTGTAATTGCATATGTAATGAACTTTCCTAATTAGAGTGATATATCCACAAATACAACGTCAAATTTGATGAAACTTGATACAGATGTTGATCTCATAGTGTTGTAAATACTGCATCAAACTTTATGAAATATGGTACCGGTGATTATCTGTTAGTGTTAGGTTAGTAGGCAAAAATGTTTTGCAACATCCTGTCGATTAATTCCTAGTTGACTCATTTAATGACCTTTAGGATAGTGGCCTACATTGGTTTTATGTTTTCATCAGCATGGAACTCATTCTTGGCCATTGAGCGCCATCTGTATCAAAGTATTTTTATCACAGACCTAATTAATGAAGAGGATTCTATCCTCTCTGAGGACTTGTAATCAAAGTATCAACTAACAAGTGGGGACTGTGTCATCAACGATGACTTAGGTTTTCTCAAGAGAGGATAGCTCCAATCGTACCTCTACATATTCAAACTACCTTACACAGTACATACACTAGTTCTTCCCTACCTTGACTATCACAATACTGTGTGGTCACATTGTAGTGAGGCCAATAATTGTGCAACTACAGCGGCTGCAAAACTGTGGTATGCGTATCATATTGAAATGTCACTATAGTACACACAGTGTTGATATGTATGCTTAAAAGGTTGAAGTGGATTTCAATGAAACAAAGATTTTGTTTTTGTAAATGTGTTTTGATGTGTAAGATTAATGAATAGTAATCTAATCCACCCTACATGTATGTATCTAAACATATCCACTCTGAGACTTTTCCAACAATGATTGCCATAGAAACTCTTTGAAATACATTCGACCACAGTCCATGGTGGTTTGAGATTAGACATATTTTTACAGGACTGTTTGCTGAGAGTAAGACACATCTTTATATATTAAAATGTATGACCAGAGTCAATGGAGGGACTGTGGTTGGAGACGCATCTATGCATGTACCAGACTGTTTTCTGTGACACATGACATGTCTGTATGTACCAGACTGTTTTCTGTGACACATGACATGTCTGTATGTACCAGACTGTTTTCTGTGACACATGACATGTCTGTATGTACCAGACTGTTTTCTGTGACACATGACATGTCTGTATGTACCAGACTGTTTTCTGTGACACATGACATGTCTGTATGTACCAGACTGTTTTCTGTGACACATGACATGTCTGTATGTACCAGACTGTTTTCTGTGACACATGACATGTCTGTATGTACCAGACTGTTTTCTGTGACACATGACATGTCTGTATGTACCAGACTGTTTTCTGTAACACATGACATGTCTGTATGTACCAGACTGTTTTCTGTGACACATGACATGTCTGTATGAAGCAGACTGTCAGTGGAGTTGACTGGGTTCATGTCCTCACTCACCAGACTATTTTCTGAGATTCACATCTGTGTGTATACCTTCTTCCTGAAAAATGCTTCTGTATGTACTGGACTGCTGAGAGACGTGCACATAATGTGCAATGTGTAAAAGATGATAAATTAATTCTGTCTGCTCCCATATTCAGCTTTCAACATTAGCATCGTAGATTTTGCGCACAACTTATATAAACAGTACATAAATGCAGGAATACTGATCAAAGGTTATGGTTGATGGAGGCATTACCATAACAACAATGCCTAAAGATGTTGCCATAAGGGCAAAAAATTTTGTGGACTGTCAACTGACCAGAGGTCAGAGATAGTGAGTGTTGAGTGTTGTAGTGCGTTCCTACAACAGATATTCCAGTTTGGTAGTCCAAATGACTGTAAATTTTCTTATAATATATGTATGTGTGTGTTTATATATATATATATATATATATATATATATATATATATATATATATATATATATATATATATATATACATCTTTCTGTCTATCTATGTTGTCTGTATGTCAGTATGTTTAAGATGGTTTAACTTATCAAGTTACCATGATTAAATATCTTTTTTTATTTCTCACTTTATTTCAGAAGTTGGTAAAATTTGTCTGTAAAGAGATAACAGATCAGGGAAAGGTATACGTGCTGTGTGTGTCAACTACCCTTGAAGCATATACTCTCACTTGTGATGTGAACGGAAACTATTATGGAGTAGAATTATTGTGAAAGTATTACAATCCTCTTGTGAAATCCTGGGAGACCAGACGAGAAGAAAGAAAACTGTAGCATTTGACATGCATGATGGATCCAAAAATGGCTTTGTCAGTGGTGTGTGGCAGCCATTTCCTCAGGTTCCTGATAGTGAAAAAATCTCGTCTGTGCGTGGATGTAAAGCTGCGCCAAAATTAAGACATAAAACACAAAAAGATTTTGCCACCCGGTACCTAAAATTGGGAGAACCAAGTGCTAAACTTTCTCAACGTAGCATGTCTGGGCGAGAAGTTATGCAAGGCAAGAATAATTTGCTGCCCTCTGGTGAGAGTAACAACTCTGGCAAACTGCAAAAACAAACAGTGTCTGAAGAACAGTCACAAAGGGCGCCCTCATGCAATGAGACAGAAATTCAAATTCAATCACATGTCCGTCAACCAGATGCAAGAAACCAGCCACCAAACATGGCCAGCAACAGACATCAAGGTACACCTACATTCCCATGGCAACAGGCCTTAAGAGCAGGGAACTATATCAGCCATCGTAAAATGTCTCCATCACAGGCAGAGGGACATCCAAATTACAGGATGACCAGTCCATACTTGCTTCAGTACAGACAGTTCGTGTTGAATGACCAAGCTCAGCAACACAGAGTGCAGTTACCATCTCACCTGCCGCAACTCATGCAACCATCAGGAAATCACCAACACCGTCCTTGGTGTCAACAACACTATGCAAAGCCAACACAGCTAAAACAATTGCTCCAAGAAAGTCAATTAAATGCAAAATCAGGAGGACTAAGCCAATTTAATGCATCACCAGGCAAACAACAAAATTTGGACTTTCCACAGCAGGCTGGGCAATGCATAACCAAGTCTCCAGATCAACAAGATGCATCGGTAGATCTCAAGATGGCACAATCAAACTTGCAACAGGAGAAATCAGAAAATAACCCGGCATTTCACAATAATGTGCAAGCCAACTCATTAAACATGCCCGTCATTCTGAGTGTCTGCTCTATGGCTGACGTGACAAACCAACGGTCTGATAAATCAACTCCAGACAACACAGGGTCACATGACCAGACCAAGAGGCCGCACAGTGTTCTTTCTGAAGAACCAGACACTTCCAAGAAGAGAAGAGTGACACTTAAAGTGAATGACTCGGCAGATTTTAATAATGATGAAGAATCAATGTGTCCAAACTCAGACCAAAATGTCAGTAGGATGAACTTTGACCCTGGAAATGTCCAGCTTCCTGGTGTGTCAAATATCATTGAAAATACTCAGAATTCCGTCGTCCAGACATCACCAGTGTTACAAAGTCAAGAAACGAATGTCCAGGAAACTGCTTCTCCAACAAACTCTTCTTGGAAGTTTCGCCCTTTAAATGAAAATGTCAGCAGAAATGGTGACAAAAGTTCCACTTCCGATGCTCATAACTCTGATGAAGTGGAAATTAAAACTTTCATTTCACGCATCAAGATTGAACCTGTGGATGAATTCTCAACCAGTTACAACCAGACCGAAACAAATCACATACCATTAATTTCCTCAACAACAACTACAACAGATGAGACTGAAGGCGGAAGATACAGACACAAAGTTTACCAATCCTCACCAGGACAGATATCCACACAAGTAACTGATTTGCAGGATCTCAACGCCAGAAATGGTAAAAGTCTGTCCTCTGTCCAAAATCATGACAACCCACCTCAAATCACAAATACACCCGTCACTGTTCCATTGACTACGTCTTTGACAAGTCCCAGCACTTCCTCTGTACAGATCCAGTCTCCCATAGCAACAAGTCACGGCAACCAGGCACACCAGATACCTGACCAATTCACGTACAACTCATCGGTGCAAGGTTCAAGTGGAGATCTTGGAAAGAAACAGACCATCAAAACTGAACCAGTGGATTCGTTCACAGCAGAAGATTTTCCATTAGTGCAGACACGTGACGCTGACTGCTATTCATTAATTTCTTCAGCATCCAGTGATAAAACTGAAACTTACAGTTGGACAAATTTATTTTCCTTTTCCTCGGAGAGCCCTGAAACGGAAAGAAGTAGCTCTGCAATGGAAAACACAGCGTTGCATGATGAAGGCCCGGTGAGAACCCCATCAGCTTGTGGCAGGTATGCCAAATGTCCTGATGGAGTGATACCTAGTAGAAGTCCAGTGATGGCTGCAAAGATTTGTAATCAAGCAATGCAAAGTGGTTCAACTCTGAAGGATAAAGGTACACAAGCAAAGCCACCAATGGTTGACAAGGGTACCAATGTGTCTGCAGAAAATGACAGAAATCTGATGACCAGAGATTTTGCCACGCAGACTACAAACACTGCCAATGATGAGTTACAAAGTCAGAAAATGAAAAAGGAAGTCAGTAAGACAGAGAAACATTTGACACTTGAAGGAAAGCCACATTGCAAAGACTGTAAAGTTTGGTATCAAAGTGTTGCACTGTACATGCTTCACAGGGCTTGTCATCTTCCAGGTCATCAGTTTCAGTGCCGCAAGTGTCAGATCAAGTTTGAGGACGCTATTGCCTTCAATGAACACATTCTGAAACCTCATTTTCTGTAGTGTCAGGGCTGATTCAGAGTCAGATTCAGACTGGATGTGTTTTTCAGATGATGCAAGTGGCATCAAAATTACTCAGTGACCTCAAAGTTACCTCCATATATGATGAAAGATGTGAGTGAATCGTGTTCACTCAGCGTTGGTGGCGCTCTTTTTCATGACACTCACACAAGTATAAACAATCAGAGATTTACTTCGTGTAGATAAAATTAAGCATCGCACTCTTTAAATCATCTTGAGTCAGTCATCAAAATTATAGTATGTATGGAACTAAAACGACTTGACTCATAGTGAAAGATGTGTATTTGTTCTAAAAGAAGACAAATTTGAATAAAAGGTCAACAGCTTGATAACATTGACTCATATTCCCAGACCACCCAATTGTTTTTTTTTCAAGCTTCTGTGTAAAGTTTAAAGGCTTGTTGACACCATTGCATCATGGGATAGCCCACGGTCAAAGGTCACAGTTGCCATGTACTCGTTTTCTACTTCATATCAATTGTACCGGTATATTGTTTGCAACCAATACATTTGTAACTACATGGATGGTATGTCACTGATTCAGCAAGGGAGAGCAACTGAAATTACCATTGTCCTTTCCCTCTGAATTACAGCAAAAGTGACAAGTTTTGTGTATTGTCTATCTGCAAAACATTTATACATATGGTTATATATTTGCTGTTTTGAAGTTTTGCTATTTCATGAAGACATTCCATCAACCTTTTCATTCATTTCTTGTAATACTCTTGTGATATCGATATGAATACAGTTTGAGCAAAGTTTTTATGAGCAAACTGAAATGTTACCTTAAAGTACCGATGTTTCATCTTATTTTTGAGAAAGATAAGTTTTTTGTCAGATAGAAGTGTTCATCACCTCTGTCAAAGAACTAGTTACAACACTGTTGTTTGCAAGTTACTTTGTTCAATGACTTCAGATCAAAGCAACAAGATATATATTCTTTTAAACTTTAAATTTAAATCAACCATTAAATGTTGAAGAGCATTTAAAAAGTTTAGTTTGAAATTCTGATTTTGAAATTTACAATACTTATCTGTAGCATTGCTTCATGTCTCAGTTTGAAGTCATGTGATCATTGTGTCCAGATTTGACAGGGATGTTCAGTTTTTGATGAAGAAGGTCATTGTAACTTTCAGCGTGACATTCGTGTTTTAGGGTGTAGAAGCAAAAGAATAGGCCAGTACTTTTTACACAAATCTGAGTACAACAACATTGTATATAGAAAAGTACTATGTTCATTCGTTGATAATAAGATAGCAGTTATTAGAAAGTATATTTTCTCTATTAATTTGTTTTGAAAATGCCAAACTGGGTTAAAAAAACCGATACCTTTTTTATGATGTAGTTACTTTGGCTTTAACGTTGTGCCTTTTGTTGTAATATTTAGTTTATGTTTTGGTAATGTTACCTGCTGTGTTAATACAGTATTCCAGCATTCAAGACAATCAGAATGCTTGATTTCTTTGAGTGGGTAAATACATGATTTTTATCTTGATGTCATGGTGCTGATAAAGCTCAAATTATCATGATGGTTTTTCCGTTGTTAAAACAATCACCATTTTCATTGATGGATAAGGATGTTATTGCAATGAATATTTACTTTGAATGCCAGTCTTTGGAAACGTAGACAAGAGTAGAAAGACTTGACTGTCGATGCTTAAAATCAGCATTCTTTGCATTCACTTGCATTAATTTCCGCTGTTAGATTTATTGTTGTCCCAGAGAGAGATATTCTGAGTCTCTTCGTTTTACAATTATTTCCCGATATACATGTACCTCTTGCCTGGGCTCATTATTTTAAAGATTTAGATTTACAAAATATTTTCACCATCAAAGTTTTTCTTTCACTTTCAAGGTGCATACTGCCTGAAGTACACTTTGAATGTTCGTACATGACAAATCAATACAAGACAAATCAATAGAGTATTCAAAGGAATGAAAACTTAAATGTTTGATAATATTTTCATCTATTTTCTCCAGATTACAAGGTACTCTTTCACCTAAAGTGCATACAAAGAATTGACAAAGTAAGCATGGCTTGAGTATTCACATACTGTGTTATTTTTTGGCATTCTGGTCTTGTCCAACATTCTGTTGCAGATCAAAACTTTGTCACCAATAATAACATGTTACATTGTACATGTACAGTCTGGGTTGACAAGTCTTACTCTATAGGCATTGTGACTTTGTTTAAAAGAATGTTTATTTCATAAACAGTACAAAAGTACTGAAAGTTGCAAGCAATGGAGCTTTCTTTCCTAGATTCTAGGTTTGAAATGTGACTTTGTTATCAGACTGGATTTCTTCATAGTGACAAAGCATATTGGTTGCAAGTTGTAACTGGTTGATAAACAAAGTATAAACACCAATAAAAAGCAAAAATTACTATTTCTGTTCATTTACGAGTCCAAAAGAATTCACTTATTATGTACAAACTTTAAACATTGTACTGCCCAGCCTTTCTGATAACCCATATGTGTGCGGTCCATCCTGCCTATCCATCGAACACATACAGAAAATTCAGAAGTGTAGGGTTAGACTGATAAATACTGGATCCACATTACCACAATGCTAGGGGGTTGTGTTTTTATAAAGTCATTGAGACCCCTAAGAAAACCTCTATGCTAATTATAAGACACCAACTGATTTTGTGTATTGAAGATTGGGACAGTGTGTACGGTATACAGTGTACCAATTGCAGTCCTAAATCTGTTCACCTCCCACTCCTTGTAAATAGGTCCAAAACTGCCATTGATAACAATAAGTTTGGGCTAAACCATGGTCATGAAAGGTGTTAAAGTGTTTGAAACCAAAGATAAAGCAGTGTTGGATATAGTGGATATAGTACAAAACTATGCAAAAACATTACATTACGTTTATAGTACTGAAAATGATTACAACATCGCCATATCTACTCACCCCTGTCTTTTTTGCTACCAATGGTTTGATCCAATCTGTTCTTGTTCAATACCAGAATAGTTCATTTTGCATCAGGGGTGAACATGTCAGAATTAACGGTCACTTTATTGATCAAAATGATCAGCTGTCTTATGTTTAAAACGTTTGAATGTTTAAGTATTTCTGTTACAGCAGCAGTTTTAAGGCTGAAGTTTATCGTTCTAAATGTTTATTTACAAATTTAGTTCATACTGCCATTTCATTCTGCCATTTCAACCACAGTTCTGTTTTCACATTTTTCTCAAGGGCATTGTGAAAAGAATTTGTTTTACTTCACCAAGTTTATGACAATTTTCTACTGTTATGTAGAAAATGATTTGTATTGATATTTTAAGTATGGGATACATCTGTTCAGGAATACACACACAGTGAGTTCATAGATTGAGTTGTCTTGATTTAGGAACCCTTCATTTAAGGATGTTCGCTCAAGCTTTGAAAACTGTAAAAACTATCTGCAAAATGGAGGACTCTCTGAGGGAAAGACTAGATAATGTGTCAAGAACTTTCAGATAGGTTCATTGTGTGATGAACAAAATAGCAGATTGCTTTGCTTCATCACATTTATCAAAGAAGCGTTAAAGTTTTAAATTTTTCACTTTATTTATAAACGAAAGTACATTTGACAAGAAAAGGTTGTATTAAAACAAATATCAATTATTTCACAAAGTACAAAAGTGTTTATTGTAAAAAGTTTCAAATATTGGTATTTCTAGAACAGTAAATGGTGCTAACTTTGTAGAAGAAAACATAAGAAACACAATCAACAGGTCCATGTATATGAGAAGAGACATGTATTGCATATTTTATACTAATATAAAGACTTTTTAACAAGTGTTATAATAATACCTATTGCCTTCTGAAAAATTATTTAACATCATTTATTAGACAATAAAGTCTTTGTTGATTGGACGAACTGGACTGCTTTCAATCTTTGTAGTATTTTCAAGTTTGCACCTTAAGTGCTCTTGTGTAATATTTTGCAGCATTACTTTGTGAGACAGTGGACACTCAATCTGTGGCAATTCTATGCTGACACTCTGTAAATCTATTGCAATCTTTGCTCTACACTGTTGGTGGCACATCTAATCTCTACACTGTTGGTGGCACATCTAATCTCACACACTCTAATCCTGTCAAATCTTTATTACATTTTTATCAATGTTGTCATAGAAAACAGAGTTTACTATATATATGTCTCCACATTGTATTGAAATACAATGTTTATACAAATTACCCTTGCTAACATAACACATAGTAAAAGTCCAGGTTTTCCACAATAACATTAGATATACACACTTCAAGGTTATCATGTTGACATGTTTAATATGAGATTTCTTAACATGATTTTTTTAGTAAAATGACAAACAAAAAACAAATTGAAAACACCTCTCAGATTGCACCAGACTGTCCCATTGTGCTCATCAATTTCTCAAAATTTCCACGCAAGAGAGGGGACAACCCCCTCTGACACGTTCCCCTGAGCTTCTCGTTTTCTCTCCCCTGTCCAGTCAGATATCCTTGTAAAAACCTTTTCATCATACTCATAGCGTGAGCTTTCGTATATTTTGTTGTCATTTTGAATTTCATTTTGTTGGTTTCACCCTTTTCAACCGTCGTGAGATAACCGATGATAATCTAGCAGGGTACATTAGGATTTAAAGGGCTTTACTATTGCTGTATTTTTGTAAATTGTACAAAAGTCATGTATTGATATATAACTTTTCTAAGTTGGGGTTGGGTCAGTCAAAATTTCTGTTAGAGAGCCTGGGGGATATTCAAATTCATCAAGGTTGGCAGGGGGTACTCGAAATTTCAGTGTCTGATGAAATTCCTCCACCCCAACCCCGCCGTAGATAATGACAGCTGCCTTATGTGAACAAATTCTTGTCAAGACCATAAACTGAATTTTCAACGATCACATTTGATATAACACACTACCAGGCTGTGGTGACACATTCAATAAGGGCATTTCTCAACCTGAATTTTGTGAGAAAAATGAGAAATAGCATTTTGCAAATGAATGAAAATGTTGAATTTGAAACAAAGAGTATTATCCAGTTCATATAACTCAAAGTTTTCGAAATTGAAAGGTATTTAGTTTCAGCATTAAATTAATCTGTGCAAAGCATGATGGGAAGAGGCTTGTTTTCACAAAACCAAGAATTGTAGGGCAAAGACTATGACATCACACACACTTAAACATACCATTTCAATTAATGTAAAGATATTCCTTTTGAACGGTCGTCTTAATGAAATTTGACCAGACTACAAAAAACCAATGCACCTATATGATCCTATATCATTAGGACAATGTGAAATGACATTTCTCGATGAACTGAATCATCCAAAGCTGCCGCTGTCAATATTTTGACTGTATCTAAGATTGCCTACAGTACACTAATGCTGGTGTTACCTACAGATATTGATTAAACTTTAGATAGTCGTGCCAATCATCTGATGTACTTTTCATTGATTTTCAAAAAATGCAGATGCTATATTTTCTCATTATACATTTCACATCAATGGAGAAGTGGAGATTGCAGTATGTGCAAATTTCCGGCAGCTTTGCAGTGACTCAGAATTGTTGAAATGAGAAAAATCTTAGTTTTGTCAATGTGTTGAAACGTAAGTAACTATCAATAAAAACAAAGTAGATAAAATATCATTAACTCACAGACTTAACTTTACCAAAACAAACAATAAATTTCTTTTAATATTTCAAATTTAATAATTTCTTCAACATCCTCTGGTGATAAGCTGAATGTTATGAAAATCTGTAAGTCATTAGTTCTTAAAATACAAGATTGGAGAATAAGACTTTTGATATAAATCAAGGAAAAAGTCTGATGCTATCATTGTTGTCCCATATTGCAGTAAATGATATCAATAATGTCTGGATTGAAAATATGGATTTCAAAGCAAGTGTATGACGTCATTAGAGGAAACCGATCTGGACCAACAGTCATCATTGTATCCTCAGATCCAGGGTACAGGTCTTTGAATCCAGCAGCTTCAATATTTCACAGCTGAAATGAGCTTCACAAACTCTCAGAAGAATTCGATCGGTAGACCAAGTACATACTCTGTAATTTTTACCTCGCGTGCGCATGCGCGCAGCGAGGTTATGTCGCAGCGATGTCTGTCTGTCTGTCTGTCTGTCTGTCTGTTGGTCCATTTTCTCAAAAACGGCTGAACGTATTTCAGTCAAATTTGGTAGACATCTTCAGAATTCAAATGGCTAGAACTGAAAAGGTTTTGGTGGGCGTGGCTTGGATATTAATGAAGTTATGAAAGTTTTAATTTTTCTGTTACGCCGCGTATGACAAGTGAAAACAATCGACTGTTTGAGGGCGCTGTGAAATGTGCTTGTCCAGGTTGGCTACAGCTGGATAGCTCGAGATCTGGTTTCAACCACGGTCCCTCCGTGTTTCAACCTCGGTATTGAACATTAAAAATATGATATTTTATTACTCATTCAACTCACTATTCAAGATAAAATATCGTTTAGCAATTAGCTTCATCCTTGGTAATTGATTGTTTCCCTCGCTGCTCGATCGCCAGAAATGAGTACATACGTTCTTAGCCCTGCGTACGATGCTGTGTGTTCCGCTACAGCTATTAATAGCCCCGCTCACCACAGCCCTGCAAAGACCCGTACGTAGAGTTGGTGACTTCAAATCCATTTTTGGACTTGACGTGAAAAGCCAAATTACTGCCGAAATTCAGCGTTCTTGGGCCCAAGTCGTATCCCTGCCTACCGCAGCTACTCGATCGCTTCCAAAAATGCCAGTCTTTTATTCTTTTTTCGTAAATAACCGTCGATGTCGGCAACTCTCTCGCTAGCCCTGCGTACGTACGCAGTGTACGCTGTGCATTCCCTGTGTGCATTCCCTGTGTGCGTTCCTAACACACAGCGTACACTGCGTACGTAAGGCCAAAAAAAAAAAAAGAAATGTTTCTGGTCAGGCCTTTCTTTAAAAATGGTGCGGCGACGCGGCTTTTTTTTTTTTTTTTTTTTATCCTCCTCCTCAAGGGAGGGAGCAGGGTCAGTTAAAGCGCCAAAGCTTAGCGGCTAATTTGCATAATCATTTGCATATCATTAATTTATATTTGCATATGGATGTAAGCTTGCACATGCATCCACACATACATGTACACTCACAACAAAATGCAATGGTAACACACAAGTGTGCAGTTTGAACATCATGGAAACTCTTTATTACACTTAAATAAATCATCACAGTATTGTAATTACAATTGCAATTAAAACAGAAGATTCAGATTGAAACTTTGAGAGCAAGAAATGGTTCGTCTGATTGGAGTTTCATTAATACATATATTGCTAATAAATTGTCAAAACTTGCCAACAAAGAGCAATTCAAATGCAATTGAGTTTTATATCATTTTTGAACGACAAACACCGCGAATAATTTTTCATCACGGGGATAGATTTCAACCAGCGGCCCCCCCCCCCCCCCCCCCCCCCCGCATAACTTCTACTTCCACTGAACATCGTCGTTCGATTCTTGATTTAAAAATACCACCAAGATGATCACAAGACATGAACTAAGTACAACTAGAATCCCTCGAAAATCAGGTGTAAAATCTTTCAGAGAACGTGTCAGAGTGGAACCA
Organism: Ptychodera flava; assembly: GCF_041260155.1. Classification (NCBI taxonomy): domain Eukaryota; kingdom Metazoa; phylum Hemichordata; class Enteropneusta; family Ptychoderidae; genus Ptychodera; species Ptychodera flava. The sequence continues at coordinate 48,432,241 of NC_091929.1, read as the reverse complement.
AACGCGACGCCAGGATCAATGTCAACACCTTAAAAACCTGTCGACCAACATGGCCGCCGCCATATTGAAAGTTATGCAATGTGAACTCGATCCCGATCGTGATCGTACTCAGACAAAACTCATCGTTGTACAATCATAATCAACCTCACCAGTCAACTCTTGTTTCTTTTGCGGTCCATTTCGTTGATCAAAGCATGGGAATGTGATCAAAGGCCCTGCTAGTGCTACAACCGCCTACCTCTGTGAACACTTGTCCGCGATGTATACTGTCTTTGTTGGTCGTAATAGTCGTTCTAGAAAATTTGTGAACAACCCAGCCGATTCTTCTATTGTTTTAACGTTCCTCTCAACACTTCCGGACAACTTATCTGATGCATACCATACTTCACACCTTCCACTCTTTCACCAGGTTAAAAGTTGCAGTGAGCGCTTATGTGTAGATAATGCATGCATCAGCTGGTAGCTACGCAGAGCGTGTGAACTAAAGGATGGCGGGAATATTTTAAAGCGTAGCGGGGAGAATCAAGGCGTAGCGGGGGGGGGGGGGAGAGGCGAAAGCGTAGCGGGACCGCTATGGCCTGGGGATAACACTGAGTTTTGTAGTTTTATCAATATAGTAACATTTAAACTGTTCATGCAGTCACTGATCATGTGCCCAAAGAATTTTCTTTCTCTTCAGCCGTTTTGGTTTCGTGTTTTATAGTAATCAGTATGTAGTTTGCCACTGCCGCCGGCCTCAAACCAGGAAAAAAAAGGGTGACGCGCTGTTGTTCAAGTGACGCGCGCGCTGACCAGAAACATTTCATTTTTTTTTTTGGCCTAATACGTTCTCTACCTAGCCTCATGGCTGATGAATAATACTTTGGGTCAAAGGTATTGAAGTGTCCAATCAGGTTCGTGCACAGAGTCCAAGGCCATGACCTACTTCATGTACTGCTGCACTGTTTTGATTTTGCTTCGCCAAGAAACGTATTCGTCATTGTCCATAGAAGTATGTTTGCTCTCCTTTGAGGTTGTTTGTGAAACAAATTCCGGGATAGGCCTTGGAATGCATACGATCGGCATCGCGGCAGTGCATGTAGCTAGCCGTACGAGTATGGCGAGAGTGTCCGGCTTTGGCTACGCCGCCTCCCACCTCCGGTAGGCGGCGTAGCCAAAGCCGGACACTGTCGCCATACTCGTAGGGCTATGCATGTAGCGTACCATGCTTGTGTAACTGCCGAGCTCAACGTGCATTCACGGTTGATACTCGTGTACAATCATGATGTGTTCAATTCTGATGAAGATTCATAAGTCTTAGTTTTGCAGTCTTTTTTCCGTACGATAATCCTGACAATACGTGTTACTGTTAGACGAGGTGGCCATTTTATGATAAGTTTCAATACTGCACAGCTACATAGCGTCACTATCGTGTGATCGAGGTACAGCGTTGTTGAACGGGATACAGAAACTCTGCAGAGGGAGAAACGATCGTTGACATGAACAGTCAATGTACTTCAGCACGTAGTCCGCAGATAGCGGATCGACGGCTTGTACCACACTGTCCACAGGACAGCACGTGGTAGAGGCGGTGTGCACAACCTCTACGCAGAGCTTCGAATACACTAGACAGAGTTCGTGTTTCCGTAAATTAGGCATTGAACTTGACAATATAGGCAATAACCAGAATCATCGACCATCGCCTGACAAGTGCACCATAGTCAGCTGTACATGAGTTGCGTGGCGTGGTGAGCAGGTTCCCATGGGTATTTATTTTTTGAAACGCGTACTTCAAAGGTCACGAACTCATTTTGCTGCTACACGGCGCGGCACAGATGATTGTATCGTTTTTGGGCGCATTGAGATACTGTGAAGTAGGTCAACTCGTTCTACATGGCAATTATATGTGAAATATGCAGAATTTATACGCAAACGCGACCTCTGCCAGTAAATTTAGATAGATTGGATTAATTTCGGGAATAAAAACAATGTAATGTCATAAAAGCCAATACCCCAAGAAGTACTTTACAAAATGTGCACGCGAGGCAATTCAGTTCATATCTGGTTAAGTAAGGACGTGTGTATGGTCACAAGCTTAGTCTAAACAACATGATAATAAATAGAGACACCGAGCTCATACGAGATGAAGATACGAAGGTTGTCTACAGGTACTTTAAAAAATAAGACACTTCAAGGTGATACTGTAACCATCATTCGCTTAGGCAAATATTTTCACGCGCGATGTTTCTGTAGACAATTGTGAATGAAGATGAATTTCAGATATTTTAAAGCGACGATACGAAAGTATCATCGATAGCATCCACTGATATCTTTGATAGTTTTGACTTGCGACTTGTCAAATACAGCAGGAATGAAAATATGTAATGTCTCTTTTGAAAGACAATAAAAATAGACAGTTATATCTATAAATCGTTTTCATAGCCGTAGCCATTTCTTGGGTAATAGAGACGAACGGGATAGCCCTGTCGGCTGCGCGACATCGTATAAAGTAAAATCGCCTGGTTTTGAAGTGCAGCGTTGTTGAGGAATAGACAAAATAAACTTGCATAAATATTTAGATGAAACAACCAGCAATGAACGATTATTTCATCTTGGTGACCCTTCATTCGAAAATTTACGTGAAGAAACCTTCGAAAATACATATTTCTTGATATCGGATTCGGATCAAAGGCGATTAGGATGGCCAATATACATGTACGTGTTGAGGATATTAGATTAAAAGTGCGCCATCTATAGTTGTACAGACCAGTCGACCGAAACGGTGAGGGGAGAAGGTCTTATATATGAGTCTTCGACTAACTATTGGGGAAAACTCTTAGGCAAAGCGCTAGAGGCCTCTCTCCTCAGACTCAATATCGTTAAAGTAGGCAATTATTTTTTAAACTTGAAAATGTTTGACATTTCAGCTCAAAGAGCGGTTGGTCTCTGGCATAATTACTCTTCTTTGCACTATCATTGTCAATGCAAAGTTATTTAAGATCAGAAAGGTTGCTCTTTGTGATAAAAATGTGACAAAATCCATAACCTTAAATTACGAACGTAAATTCATATTGCCGGCCTCGTTGTGAGGGGGCTTGGGCTTGGGGAAGGTAAGATAACCTATGGTTTTCACGGGGTCGGTTACCACACGAGTTAACACTTTGAGACACATACACATTTGTATTATCAATTGTAAAGGGATTTCAGATCAAAATATGACCAGAAGTATTCAGAAACCAAATCAGTCCAAAAATGTTGACCACCTTTAGGTCACCTGCCAAGGTCATCGACCTTTGGGACTCATTTCATTTCGTAAGACTTAGTAATATTTTGATAAGAAATCCATAATAATTTATGTAAATGTGTAAATGTCTCTAACTTGTGTGGTGCCCAACCCTGTTAAACCTTTGAACGGGGTTTCCGACCCTCCCCGAACACCCTTCCGCCAGTCAATATTAACTGGATATTCGCACTTTGAGAGTCTCGGAGTTTATTTATTCACAATAGTGTTACGTGCAGAGAAAACGAACAAAAGGGTGAACTCAGCAGTTTCCGTTTAAACAAAATTTATTACGAAAATAAAACTAATTGCTAAGTTAGGGATCGAATACAAGCTTTAAAGTGTACAGGCTACTTATCTCAGCTGGGACGGCAAAGTCCAGTCTCAGAGTTGTAACAGTCAGTCGGATGAATGAACAGTCCTTCAGCTTGCAGGCTTGAAGTTGCACAAAGTCCACAGTATAAATCCAGCGTTGGCAGTGAAGGTCTTGAAAAGTCTTGAGAATGACTACTGCTGGAGTTTAGTAACACACAAGAGACACGATCCCCAAAGTCTGACTGGAAGCTGTGCACGTCCCTTTTTATACACATGTGCTTACATAAGAGCATATAAGAACAGTCTAGAACTTTTATTGACATGCTAATTACTGTTCTAAAATTATCTCTCTTACACAGCTAACTAAATTTCTAGAACATTCCAAACATGACTAATTGAATTCAAGGTTGTGAGGTCGGTAAAGGCAGTAACCTTGAGAATGTTCTAGACTAATTAAACTCAGGTCATGATGAGTGTGGGTGAAAATGACCTACATAACAATAATATAACAAATAGTAACCTTTCTCTGAGAGACCAAGAGCCGCTCTTTTTGCATAGTGCTAGCTCACAATGACAACAATTTTCAAGTTGGAAATATCGTCGTCTGGTTCCATCGATATTGAGTCTGATGACAGAGACTGTCTGGCCTCAGAGTTTTCCAAAATGGATCGTTATGGGATTTTGCACCAGAAAATGCTGCCCCGGTCAAGAAAGGTGAGTCGAACCCTCGACCGTGTGAGGGCGTTCTCGGGCAGCCGAACCAAAACAATCCGCAAGAGATCTTTTTTAAAAAAAATTAAAAATCCCCAAGAGCGGACGAAGTAGCCAAAATGGCCGAATTTTCCAGTTTGATCTCTTGATATTCAAATCAATAAATAAACTTGCTTTGCAGCTTTAGCGTACATTCAGCATATAATTGACCCTTTTCTCAACAGACAACCGCCTAGCATGTCAATTTTGGGATGGAAAGCCTTAACCTAGGTAAACTTGAAGGTAGAACGCACCTCTTGGACAGATATTCGACTGACAAATTTTCAAATTTTTCTCTGATCTACCACTTGAGGAGCACATATTAAAGCTCTTAGTGTAAGAAACCGTTCACCGTTTTTGTTTTTCGAAAATTGAAAATTATATATTAGCCTTTCGAGTTAACATAGGGTTAGCTACCATTTCCAATTTCAAATATCGGGGAATCTTTGGCAATTTGTCTCTCTAATACAAAAGTTTGTTAGGTGACCCCTTATTTTTGTTTTTTGATTTGTAAGAAAAAGGCCGAAGGCTTCATTGAGGAAAATTTGAACAAAAGTTGAAGTCTTTCACTTTCGAGGGGGCATTCTACATTAATCCAATAAAAATAAGCGTATTGCATTATTTCCAGAAGACATTTAGCTATGACACAATCCGACATTGGCTTAACATTTACCAAAAATTAATAGGGACCAAAAACAGCAAAGCTTGGCATGCATAAAACTCTTTTAGTCTGGTGAACTTGAGAGATTGATGACCCTGAGTGATCCCAGATCAACCCAAAATGCAGGTTGTTGTTTGTTTGTTGTTTTGTTTTGTAACCTCTCGTGGCACCTTTGTGGAGATTAGTTCACGGTCCGGGAATGTTGCGGTTACCCACGAAGATAGTTATAAGCATACTATAAACGGCGTGTCAAAAGTGTACCTGGGCCTGGCTATCATTTATTTGTGTCATAATGTTTTTGTAAATGAAAAGATAATTGACTTGTATATTAGCCTTGGAAATAACCGACTTTGCGTCGCGCCCGCCTTTTGCTCTGTAAAGCAATATACATTTGGCGCAGTCGTAAGTTGGATGACCACAAGTGACCCAAAGGTCATCATCCTTTTGGACTCTATTGGTTTTGTAAGACTTATAGTAATATTTTGATCAGAAATCCCGAATAATTGGTGAAATAAATTAGTGAATGTCTCTAACTCGTGTTGTTCCTAAACCTGTGAAAACTTTCGGGTTTCCGATTATCCCCCATACCCCTCCGCCGATGCCAGTCAATGTGAACTTGATATTCGCAATTTAAAGGAAGTTTATTTATCCACAATTATATCACAAATAGCAACCTGTCTCAGCCGAAAATAACTTGGCATTGACGAAGATAGTGCGAAAGAAAAGTAGCTATGTCACAGGGGCCGAGGCTCCATCTTTGTTTGTTTTCTGTTTATTTATGCGTGTTTACAAGTATAGTCAATAAATGATACTTTAAAAAGTTTCTAATACCATTCCACATGTGGAATAAATCATACGCCGCCTTTGCCATTAGGAGTAAGAACTCATGTGTGTCCACAACTCTCTCTGAATGGTCAACATTTCTAAGGATGAGTCCTTAGAAAGCGTGAGCATTCAGAGATATTTTAGAGTATCTTTTATTGATTATATTTGTAAACAAACAAACAGACAAAACAAAGCAAACACATTCTTTATTGACAAATATGAACAAAAATGGAACTATTTATTGGTTCTTTATTGTATATGGAAATAATCACACGTAACAAATAAACAAACACGCATAAACAAACAAACAAACAAGGAACCTGAGCCCCCTCTGAACAAACTGGCCACTTGTTAGTTTTCTTTCTCTTTGCAATTTGCCGAGTTATTTTGAAACATAATGAAATAATACTTTAGACATTTTCATCAGAAAACAAAACGATGAGTCATTCCTAGGAACCAGACTGTTTGTTGATACATTCGAGTGACAAAAATGTTTGGCACTTCTATTTACCATACTGGATAAAGCGACTAAAATTTACCAATACTATGACAGAACCCCATGCATGACCTGTGAGTGCAAGTGTGCTGTACTAGCGGTATTTGCACGAGTGCTGCGGTGTATTCGTCAACAGTTCTTCCACTCAGGAGTATTCAGCGGCAGGCCTTTCATGAGCGAGGCTTGTGAAAGGTCTGACGCCGAATACACCGCAGCACTCATGCAAATACTGCTAGTACGGTACGCTTGCACTCACAGGTCATGGGATAATGGATACAACTTCATTCAGGTTATGACATATATGGCTCTCTTTCTGTGATGTAAAGTTGATTGACACATTGAATGTCTTCACACTTACAATGGATGATTGAGACCAATGACACTCTATATCATGTCTTAATACTTTATTTATGTGCATGTATAATATACTTTACAATAACATTCTTCAAGGTGAGTTACTCAACAAAAGTTACTTTAAATCACTGAAATTGATAACACAACATTGCATACAAAAAATACCAACGTCAGGAACAAGTTGTACTTTGGTATTATTTATAAGTAAGGTTCTATATAGTATATATCGGCTTCAAGTAATGTTTGATGAGAGCAGTAATACTGCTAAATTTTATAATCTGGAGATAGAGAAAACACTAAGAATATACACTATTAGAAAATAAAATGCATATACCTGTATTCAAAGACAAAACTACATATTTCTCTACATTTTGTACTTTGATATTATTTTAAAGTTGGTTTCCATTCAATCTTTCTTGGCTTTAAATGGTGTCTGATAATGGCAGTGACAAAATGACTGGTAAGTTTATATCTATAGAGAAAAAAGAACTATGTACACAATATTATGGAACAAACACATACATTGCATTATAAATTGTCAAAAAAGAAAAATTCTCAGTCAAAACCTGGTCAAGAAAGGATACTACAGGTATATTTAAAAATACACTCTGTGCTTGGCTGACCCAGGATATGGCAAGTCATGAAATGAAGACATATGGAGTTTCTAAAACTTTAATTAAAAGACATAGATTGGTGTGTATGTAATGATTATCGATATGAAATAAAAGTTGCAACCAGTTCTAAGGTACTGACATCATTCAGTAAAGTTGTGTTTTTTGTTTTGTATAACATCTGAAAACACATAACACGGTAGTAGTAAATCATTGGTTAAAACCAACTTCAATAAAAAATAACATTACAAAATACGCAATACAATGAGTAAACTGAAAGAGACAAGTCAAAAGCACACATATTTATTGAATCTTAGTTTTAACTTTGAAAGTATTTTTTCACTGTTTTATTCTACTTATACATTGAAATTTCTTGTTCATCTCACAAGATTATCCCGTCTGTTCAATAGTAACACTGTATAAATTCTCAATGTAATTGTTTATGACTAGATTTTTAGTCCGATCTAGAATTACTTTATCCAGTATTTTTGATATTACACATGAACAATTTTCAACGAAGGAAAACAAAACATATAAAATTATCGTCAAAAATTACCACCTTTTCCCTTTAACCCTTTGAGCGCCAAAGTCAATTTTTGATGTAAAAAATTGGCCGACTAGCGGGAAATACAGTACTCGTTAAAATAAAAAGCAAAGTTAAAACAAATACAGTAAAATACTAACCGACCAGCGGGAGATAAAACACTTGCAAAGTAGAGACTAAAATGCGCAGACGTTTCGGGTGCAACCCTTCGTCAGTACTAAAAACTCGCTAGGGAAACGTGAAAACACAAGAAAGAAAAACAGCCAATCAAACAAGGGAACGATCAAACGCGTTAAAATATGCATTCATACCGGCTGGTGCCAGAGTACCGAGTTTAAAAATAGTGGCCTGTTCGAGTTTATGGCGGGTAGAGTCTGTGGTGGAGATTATAGCAGACACTGCCATGTCGGACCGACCGCGGTGGGGTGGTGTACAAGCATTTTTGTACACCACCCCACCGCGGTCGGTCCGACATGGCAGTGTCTGCTATAATCTCCACCACAGACTCTACCCGCCATAAACTCGAACAGGCCACTATTTTTAAACTCGGTACTCTGGCACCAGCCGGTATGAATGCATATTTTAACGCGTTTGATCGTTCCCTTGTTTGATTGGCTGTTTTTCTTTCTTGTGTTTTCACGTTTCCCTAGCGAGTTTTTAGTACTGACGAAGGGTTGCACCCGAAACGTCTGCGCATTTTAGTCTCTACTTTGCAAGTGTTTTATCTCCCGCTGGTCGGTTAGTATTTTACTGTATTTGTTTTAACTTTGCTCTTTATTTTAACGAGTACTGTATTTCCCGCTAGTCGGCCAATTTTTTACTGTATTCCTTCACACTTGCTGCAGTTTTATCTCTCTTTTGAGGTCATTTGTAATTTTCAATTTTTGATGCCTTTACAGAATATATCTCCGTCAATTTTTTTCAAATTTGTGTCAAAATTTTGATAAGAACTGTAGCTAAGGAAATGTGTTTTCCATTTGGTCCAAAATTATCAAACAAATTACAGAAAAATTCAAAAATTTCAATAATGCACTAAATTTTGGTGGGAAAAATTACAGTGCTCAAAGGGTTAATAACAAAAAATGACACAATTATAAAAATAGCACAAAAACACACGACTTTGTAATGATGGAAAGATTTTGAGAAAACTCAACCAGGGTCGACATGAAAAAGACAGTAAGTACCTGACCTGGTACACTAAACATCATGTAACTACTAAAATCAAAACAATTCATACAGTATTGTGCTGTCGTTCCCCAGTCTAAGTTTTAAATATAACACTGCATGGTATATAAATAGCAACCCAGTGTCTGTGTGTCTAAAAATGGAATAACAGGACAAAATGTATTCCATCACTCAACACATGGGTTTCTTACTAGCAACCCAGTGTCTGTGTGTCTAAAGATGGAATAACAGGACAAAATGTATGACATCACTGAACACATGGGAAAATGTCTTACTAGCAACCCAGTGTCTGTGTGTCTAAAGATGGAATAACAGGACAAAATGTATGACATCACTCAACACATGGGTTTCTTACTAGCAACCCAGTGTCTGTGTGTCTAAAGATGGAATAACAGGACAAATGTATGACATCACTCAACACATGGGTTTCTTACTAGCAACCCAGTGTCTGTGTGTCTAAAGATGGAATAATAGGACAAAATGTATGACATCACTCAACACATGGGTTTCTCACTAGCAACCCAGTGTCTGTGTGTCTAAAGATGGAATAACAGGACAAAATGTATGACATCACTCAACACATGGGTTTCTTACTAGCAAGCCAGTGTCTGTGTGTCTAAAGATGGAATAACAGGACAAAATGTATGACATCACTCAACACATGGGTTTCTTACTAGCAACCCAGTGTCTGTGTGTCTAAAGATGGAATAATAGGACAAAATGTATGACATCACTCAACACATGGGTTTCTTACTTTGATGATTACACTGACACCGTCTATGCCCAGTAAGTATCTTGTTCAAACATTTTAATGATGCTTTGAGAAAAGCTACAAAACAGATATAGTATCTTGCCTATATCCACATTGGATTTGCCATACACAGTGAGCATGATCAGATGTGCATTAGTGTAATATCCAGATTGGTAAATAATAAGTTTTGACTTTATGCAGCGTACCATTATGCTGAGAGAATTATTGCAACTGGTTTCAAATTACTTTGTCACACTTAGACTACAACTGTGTCAGAATGGGTCCCTTAGGGTGTAAGCGTATCTATAAATTTCCCCTGGATGTTAGATTACCACAGGTAGGTTTTCACATGTTTGAATAGAATCACTGTTAGATACAACTGATCGGTGGGTTTACCATACAATTAAGATAGTCATGTCAACATTTATGTTCTTTGTATATCATTGTCACAGGTTCATCTAGACAATCTCCAAAACTTACGCCCGAGAGGGTTTATATATTTGGTTTGCCTATTTCCATGAAATACATAAAAGTTTGATCTTAATCACCATAAACAGTTACAGTTTACTGGTACCTATATTCATCAAATGCACTCTATTTGGACATTTTATCGTACCTTACAGCTCTATCTAATAGTTCTGTGGTGTGTGATGTGCTGAAGAGGAACATAAAATAAATATATTATTTTACAAATCTCGTTATGATGGTTTTTGTCTTGTTCAGTCTTACGAAATGGTTAAGTAAGAATTCAGATATAGTGTGACAGGTAATGAAGCGTTACTTCACCTACAGATTTGCGGATGTGGAGGCAAAAATACTGACAGATTTTCCTCTCAGACTATATAGAATGTCTTCCTGTGAGTCTAACCCAAACGTACCATTTAAGTCAAAGCTTTTCGACAATAACATGTCTTTCATCAAATTCATGTTTTGCAAGCATAATGAATCACGAAGTGTTATCCTCAGCTGGCTACATCTGCGTTCGTCTGCTATATTGAAACTGTCAATCATAGACTGACAGCAACTATTCAAATCACAGTCTTCGAACGTCAACATCTGTAGTGACTCTATACTACATAAGTCTGTCCACTTTTCTGAAGAGCTATCAGCAAAGGTGATTTCACCACCAACGACGGTAACTTTTGTCAGGTAGCGCAATGCTAAAACACAGTCGAGGATATTTTCAATTGTAAACTCGCATGGACGAAGAGTCTTAAATTGAGGGGACGTAAGGTCAGGGAGTTCAATACAAAGAGACTTTAGTTCAGATATTGTATGCAAACCATAAAAAATTTTCATGTACACGTGAATGAACGCATTGGTGTCATTTAGAATGATATAGTTCATTCCACCGCAGATAAAGTCTCTGTCAAACTCGTGTTTCAAAGTGAATTCCACTTCAATGACTTTAGACTGAGTGTTTGTTTCCTCGGTATACGTGCCTTGTATGGTCAGTTCTCTACCAAACATTTTACTCCATGGATGATGATTCCGTCATTGACTAGCTTTTTAATATTCTCTGATATTTTGATGTCATTAAATTCCTGAACTAATGATATAGCGAATGTTTCAGCAGACTGACATTGCAGCATTGTGTTGACAACTGACCATGTTAATTCATAACCGAACAAATTATTACTCTTATACGACAATTGCCTGGTATTCACGTCAGTTAACTTCTCTAACACGTCAATGGCTGGTGACTTATTATCTGATCCTTCAACATATTCTATCTTGTTGAACATTATACTCTTCGATGCGGCTAATATATATTGAATGTCGTCTTCAATATTTGAAGTGCAATATATTTGTGCATCTATGAGGAATCTTTGATCGTGAGTTGAAAGTTCTTTGTGAAGTTCGGCATACAAACTGAAGATATCGAGTTTTGATTCATAAATACAAATTTCACGGATGTGTTTTTGATTCCTAGCTGTAACGGTTGTGTGGTGAGAGGACCCAAGTTTACATTTTGTACAACACGGCGGTCTGAAGGATATATGCGTCGACGTCACTTTATCACATAAACTTTTCTCAAGATCGGTGTGTACCGATTCGGTGAACTCAGCATTGCCATGAGGCAGTCCTTCGATGACAAACGATTTTGCATTAATCATTGACAAAGTTTGCAGCATATCAGATGTACGTGAGTAAATGTCTTCAATACTAATGTTAGTATCATACGACATATGCAATGACATCTTTGCAATATTAACTGTTACCAACTTTTTGAAAATTTCTCTTAACTCTGTGTTTGCACTTTTATTTAAATCATAATATACTGTAACAGCAAAATTACACCATTGTAATCCAGCGATAAACTTTGTGTCAATGATTGACGTAAACTTAAGAGATTGAAATCCATGCCATTCATTCTGAATAAAAGGTGAAACTTTCCAATCCTTGCATAGATTTCTATGGTAGAGTCATACCAGGAGAAAAGGTCATTATCAAGAAATGTCACATCAACAGTCTTGAGCAACTTACAACAGCTAAGACAACCAAATACATTTTTCATAAGTTCTAAATTTCCAAAGGGCAATCCTTCAATAACAAGCTTATTGGCAGACACTCGTGATAACGCTTTCACCCTGTTGGCAGTACTAAAGTGGAAGTCTATCTTCTTTAAATCCTCAAGGAGAGACTCAGAATTTATGTTTAATGATAACTGCCCGATTTCACTGATTCAAATTTGGAAAGCACCTCCGCGATGTCTAACTTGTCACCATCCTCCAAATAACATGTCAACACAACATCTGGTGATACTCTCTCATTACCAGATACAGATGTAGGAAACAACTCTTGAAGATCTGCTAACTTGAAATCCATCGTTTTCATTTTGTAATGAACTTTAAAGTTTCCAAAGGACAATTTCATTCCCAGGGCTGGTGTTGCCCGATTGTCAAACAAATCTCATGAAACGTGATACAAACGAACCCCAGTCGCTGACTATTTCTGAGACAACCAATTACATGATTCATAAATTCTATATTTCCAAGAGGTAAAGTCCTTATATGTAGCTTTTTAGCAGACACCCGTGACAATTCTTCTACAATGGTCTGAATATGCGCATACATGTCCTCGTTTAACCAGAAATCTCGAATAGACTCGTTCTTTCGATACAGATGCAACACTGTGACCTCATTTAACCAGAAATCTTGGATAGACTCGTTCTTTCGATACAGATGCGACGGCATAGGATATTCCATCATCATTTGTAACTGTTCGAGATCGGCAGATTGAAGGCAGCGAATAATATCAGCCGTTTTCTTGCTTACATCAGAATAAATCTCAAAATTTAGCGATATGCTTTCATTTTCGACAGGTGTTAACGTTGAATCCAAACTGAGGAGATCCGCTAAGTCGAACTCCATCATATTGCTATTGTAGTCAATGTAAAACTTTCCAAAGTGTGTTGTAATGTTTGACTTGTCTACGTCTCTATCCAAAATATAACGAAAACGTCTTTCACTAAATCCTATAGAAATAGACCTGATGTGCTTATTGCCATTCAGATAGTTAAGCACTTCTCTCATTAAATCTAAACTTCCAGGAGGCAATCTTCTAATGTCAAGCTCTTTGGCAGACTCGGACACTTTCGCCGTAGCTTCCTCATTTGAGGAAATACTAGGACATATGTCTTTCTTGTTTGAGTCCCTGGAACCTTTTATTATTAAAATCAAAGGATCAATATCAACCCCATCATGTGTGTCAACCACATCAGTTACACGAGATATTATTTCCTTAGTAAAATTCAGACGAATACTAACCCATAGTGATAATTTCTCATCAGCAGATGCAAAAGTTGAGAGCAACTTCTGAAGATCCACTAATTTGAAATCCATATCATTAATTTTGAAATTGATACGAAATATTCCGAACTGTGCTTGAATTATCAATAAAAACATTGACCAATCATCAGCACAATCATTACAAAATTCCATAGAAATTCTGTCGCCTATCTTGTTACTACTAAGGGAAGCAATAACACCTCTTACGAATTCTAAATTTCCAAGAGGCAAGTCATGAATTGACAGCCATTTGGTAGGCACCTGTGATAACCCTTTTAGTATTGCTATTAAATGGCAATTGGTGAAAGCATTGGCTGATTTGACGTGTTTGGATATTTCAATCTTTATGAAACCAATCTTTATGACATTAATGTCTGTTGGATTTAAGTCCGCAAGAGATTGATGCTGAGTATTATTGATGAAAGTGAAATCTTCAATATGATCTCCACCTTTGACTTTACAATCATTAAAATCAACAATTAAGCTTACATCAATAGAATCAAACTTTTTACTATTTTTTTGAAGGGCTTCACAACATTTACTAAACATTGCCACCTTATCGGCTTTCACTTTCAGTTTGAACCAAACTTTTTTGGATATTGTACGATTACATTGCAGTATAGCGATGTTTACATTTAGTCTGTTGCTGTCGGAATGACTATCTATCATGTCCAAGTCAATTGTTAGGATGCTTGGCAAGAACTTGGCGCAATGTTCAAAAACTGAAGTTGATTTACAACAACTTTCATACATTACTTCCTTGGGTCAAAGTAGGACCATTCATTTGGAAAGATTCCCTTTTCCTGCATTGCCTTAAAGATCTGATCAACATTATCTTGCAACTTGCCACCTAAGAATGTATATACAGTGTTGTTATAATATAAACCTCTTTCTTGACTTAATAAGGTGATTGCATCTATAAATTTGCATCTATCAACCGATAAGAGGTGGGCCACATACATTGATGCAAAATATTCCTGGAATGTTAAATGGTAAAAACCGTACCTGGATGGAAATTCTGATACTTTTGTCAGGAGTCCTAACTCACGTATATATCGATTGTGAGAGATGTCTTCTTCACTGAAGTAGACCTTTCTTTCATAAGTTGTTAAACCCCTGTACGACATTTCCCCCATTAAAAGCAAAGCTTGCTTAATCTCCTCTTCAAAATGTGAGTTACAATCGTGATTTCCTCTGTACCTTTTTACAACATAATCAATGATTTCTTCATAGAGTTTTGTACGTGTGTTGGGCAGTTTCTTTGAATGTATCCATATGTCACATAACATTAGGGTATTCAAAGGACTCTGCATGAAATCTATCAAAACTTGTTTGTGATTAGATTTTTTAAGTTCCTGCAGAAAGTCTGAAGCTGTTACTTCTGTACCGTGTGAGTTCATTTCGTCAATGTGTTTCTTAATGAAGGCCTTTGCTTTCTCATAATCAAACCCTTTGATCGACAATTGTATGTCATACCTTTGTTCTGAGTTTTTAACCCTAATTTTTCGAGAAGTAACAATTACAGGGCATTTAGGGAGACTACATTTTACTGCAATCATTTTTTTAAAAAATCGCGGCAGATCTTCCGTTGGAACTTCGTCCAGCCCATCGAAGACGAAGCATACGTTTTCCTGGTTGCTTTGAACAAAATTCCAAAGCTCATGTCTTTCGCTTTCGTCCCTGACAGCCTCTAATAATTGATTGAATATAGCATCTTTAATACTTTGCGCATCAGAATGTAACAAATCTGTCAGCTCAAAATGAAACATCAACTTAAAACGATTTAAATATTCAGTATCTCCCTTTGCCCAATCATATATCAACTTTTTACAAAATGTTGATTTGCCATACCCTGGATCGCCCTCAATCAGCACTCTTTTCGGAGTTGTTTGGCTGTCCTCGTCCTTTCTCGATGAGAAAATAGCTCGTCTTGAGAACTCTCTTTTCTCTCCCTTCTTCGTTTGCAATTCCAATTCAGTGTAGACATTTTCAAGCTTCAATCTGTTTGTTCCGTCCCACCATGGAAATGGAAGAATCTCAGATAACTTTACGTAAAGAGACTTCAAATACTTTTCACAGCTCACCACAGCATCTGCAATATAGAAATACACAAATACAATGTCTGTACTGATTTCCTTACACTTGCCACTCTATTTGCTGTAATGGATGTATTTCAAGTTTAATTTGTAATTTGCAGTTTTGATTCCCTCATTCCCTTTCTGACCGCTTCGTTAACGACTTTACACTCGAGCCACAGTTATGACATCTTAAAATAAATAGCAATTATCGCATTTTATACAATCATATTTTATTCAACATTTGACGTGGTCTACCAATCAGAATTTTCAATTGAGACCAACAATACTGAAAAGATGCTAATACTGTATATTCTACGTACCTGGATATTTAGATTCAGTAATGCATGTTGACTCTGCAGAACCCTTACGGCGTTTACTTGGTATAGAACCTGTCAATTGTAAATTAATGATAATACAGCAAAGTGAAACCAATTACAAAGATTAGAATTTTCAATGCTATCTTGATATTGACATCAGGGACTTACAAACTAGTTTTAATGACATTGTGCTGCTGTTTTCATTTTGTGTGGCAATGACCTGTATGTATGTTATTAAGCAAGTCAGTATTTTAAACATAACTCAGATTATTCTAAGATGTTAGCTATTAATGTACCCAGGGCACAGTTATTTTCATCATAATTCAGAATAGAAAACATGAAGACATCCTTTGAAACTGACACATCTGATTGGAATGTTATACTTACATGATTTCTAAATAAATTAGTCCAAATGGTTGACATATTCGCTGAAAAATAATCTTGCATTTTAAAAAAATTCTAACGAAATCTTCAGCCTAGTGTCTAAGCTTAATGAACAATTTTGCATCCAAAAAACCAGACAAAGTATTTAAAATTGCAGCATATTTTATGAATGAATATCCACTAGGAAAATAATTTGTGTTTTGGAAGAAATGTTCAATGAAGTGAGACTCTGTGTAC
Organism: Ptychodera flava; assembly: GCF_041260155.1. Lineage (NCBI taxonomy): Eukaryota > Metazoa > Hemichordata > Enteropneusta > Ptychoderidae > Ptychodera > Ptychodera flava. The sequence goes on along the minus strand of NC_091929.1, from coordinate 48,415,683 downwards.
TTTAACTCTTTCATGCCAAGTCCATATTTCACCATCAGGTCAAGATGGTTAAAATTAATGAAACACAGCATATTCCATATGGTGTATTTTAACATAATACTGTACATTTGAAGGCTGTTGAAAACATAAATACTGTAAACTTGATTTTTTGGGCTGAAGATACTACAACATACCAAGCCAAGTGGGTGACTTGGCTGATGGGGAAGTGATACTGTCTGGCAGGAAAACGGTTAAATAAAGAGAACTCTCCATATGGCTAAGGTACGTAAACTTAAATTTAAACCACCACAAGATAACAGGAAATGTGAAACATGTGAAGTTTTCATTCTTAGTAAAGCTTGGTGGCGCTGCAAGATTGTAATATTTTTGACAAGTTACACATCATGTAAACACTCCCTACAGCATTGGAATCTAATAAATATCGTTCTGAAGTTTGCTATCAAAATGCATTTATCATATTTCGTAAATCGCTGCATAAGGTTACCAACATTAATGAAATGTCAAAAAGTATGCGATGTAACTTATTTAAACAATATTATCTAATAGTACCATGTTCCAAAACACTCTGGAGAGTGATTTCTGAATAGAGAATTGATGCAAATATGACTAAATATTCTGACTTTATTGCATTAATCATTCTAGGATGACTTCAATCAAATACGAATTAGCCGGATTTTTTATTGGAATCTAAATAAATAATGTCGGAAATATAGTTCTTTTCAAAAAATGGGCAAAATAGAATATAACAATTGCTCACTACAAAAAGTCATCGTTGATGACACAGTCCACACTTGGTAATTGGTAATTTGATTACAGGTCCTATTAGAGTGAAGATAGAATTTTGTTCATTAACTGGGTCTGTGATTAAAAATACTGCAATACAGATGAGGCTTAGTGGCTGAGAATGAGCTCCATGGTGGTGACAACATAAAACCAATCTTGGCTGCCACCCTAATTACAACAAGTCATCGTTGATGACACAGTCCCCACTTGTTAATGGGTACTTTAATTACAAGGCCTCGGAGAAAAAAGCGTCCTGTTCATTAATTAGGTCTGTGATTAAAAATACCGTGATACAATGTGCATATGTATAATATATGGAGTAATCCACGTACCAAGTTTGAATGGAATTGCTCCCAGCATCACTGAGAAATTTGCTTGAACGTACACACTGACATCAAATACAGGAAACAAAATGGCCGCCAAGCAGCCATACTTGATTGGATCACAAAACAAATTGACATGCATATATATGATATAAGTAATAATCCTTGTACTAAGTTTGAATGAAATCACTAGGGGCATCTCTGAGATATCTGCGTGAACGGACAGACGGACGGACAGACATGACCGAACCTATAAGTCCCCCGGACGGTGTCCGGGGGGACTAAAAAGGTCATGATATTTCCATTAAAAATTGTACATATACATAAATGTACCTCGGGTTACTACAAGCTTACGTCATAGGAATCCAATCGATAGTTACTGAGGACAAGACTTTTATCATTTTCACATTTCAATTGCATTTGTTTGCATATTTTTAGACTGGCATTTTCATTGTAACAGAGGGAGCTTCTCAACCTGCGATGCATTTCCACGCTATGGGCGCAGCTGATTTCAAGTAGTTAAAGCACATTGAGGGTAAGGCATCATTCATGCCTGCCTGCCTTCCTTCATACCTCGCTATTTACCTAGCTACATGGCCATAAATAGGTTCTATTTAACATTTGTTGCCCCTTCCCCTTGGTACCAAAAAAGGAAAGTTAAATTTAGTAGATTTCGATCGGATTCGAATTCAAACATAAGGCACCCTGTCACCTAGCGAAGACATCACATTCAAAACCGCTCGCCTAACAATATCATCGCAAAACAGTGTATCACACTTTTAGGGCTAAAAAGTTTTCGATGAGATGGACAAATACTGTTATTAATAACATCACATACATGTCTGTGTCTGTTCTGAAACAGCATGTGCTTTCCAAAGTTTTCATATTATATATATAATGTAAAACCCTGTATACAGAATACAGACGCCACCGACTCACCATATAAGCTCTTTTTGGTATTTATATAAACACCAAATATGAGCTAAAATGCAAATAACAGAAATCCTATTAAAACTGTCCCAAAGCAGTGCCACATTCACATTCTCCGTACATCAATCCCACAGATGGTGTTTGACTCATCTTTGCCAATGTCATGTTCATCTATATTGGGTGATGTAATTTTTTTCCGACATTTATTTGAAAGTTTACTATTTAATCTTTAAAACCTAATATATCATAACGAATCATCAACATAAAGCAAGATTTCAGCATAGTATTACCTGTATTGCCATCAGCTTGTTCTTGTCCTTGTAACTGTGGTTTTGCCTGCACATTTGTTGTAGTTATGTACTGTGCGTGGCGTAAACTGTGGTTATCTATGTGATGTTGTAGACTTGTAGGTTCACCTTCAGGGTCTTCCATTGTTCTAACCATCTCTCTGTTGTACTGCAGCTGAACTTATTTCACTGCTGGCTGTAACATCGCCACCAACCGAGAATTGCACATCTGTTGTCAGTGAAAGGAAACCAATATTTATATTATATCATGCTACCATGCGCCATTCTGATTGGACGAGAGCTCATTCCAACGATGCTAAAATACTGTTTTAGCACTGATAGCGGTGGTAAAACGGGCCCCTAAACCAGCATTTTTGAAAATTGCCCAGTCGGTGCATTTGAACGACGTAGCTCTGAACTTAATCCCAAACAGTCCGCTTTGTTTCAAAGACCGAGTTCGAATTTCGATACAGAGGTAAAATATGGGTCTCTAACTCACCTCTTGGTGAAAATAAGCGGTCGATGATGAAAGAAATCTCCGAAGCAACGCATTTATTTGGGTATGATGATGTACAAAATTGTATAGAGTAACAGTGCACTGTGTAGTTTGCTTGATCGATTCAGCAGGAGTCCAGACGGGACATACCGCTATTTAAATGAAGCTACTATTCGTTCATTCACAAATAAATTGAAACTTCCTCACAGTAACGGTACGTCAGATATTCCTTCCTAAGTTTGGGCTGTTACAGACCAGGATGTTCTAACGATGTAGCCCAAGAAGTTCAAAATAACAATGCGATCATTCCTGGCGACTGCGACGAAAATCGCTGTGTCAGCGTCCATCCAGCTCTCGCTGAATCGGGCAACACACTCTGCTCGCATATTGTAACTGTTCAGAACAGTTGCCGTAATCCATGTCTGGGTTATTTCAAAACTGCACATTTTCTGGTACAAATTATCCATCAAATTATCCATCCAAAATATCCATCAAAAATAGAACCTGTAACCTCACTGCACCATCTCCTCTGTCTGAATGTTACGACGGTTGGCGCACGGACTGACAGTGAATGCGACAAATCTATTTTTAGTACGCCAAAAAGCCAGCGCTATTGTTTTTATGTAAATTTATGAAAAAAAATTGTTACTTTTTCTTTTACTTTGAACTCTTGACCCATTTCTGTATCTGCAGCAGTTCGCGTTGCATGTAAATATTAATGAAATTTTGATGAACGTAATGCGTATGTTATCGTAGGATATTGTGTTCGTGTGTTGTCAACGTAATCCAAACTTATAAAAATGCTCGGTCTCGGGCGATGAATTTCCGACGTTCGATCTCTCAGACGGCCGTTTTCTGCATTTGGGGCTGAAACTGACGAAAATACCGGAGCAAGACAACAAAGACACACAAGTTGATATAATATAATAGCAATAACCCCCTCCGCAGTCGGATATACACTCGATTTTGGTACAATTCGCTCCATATAGCACTCGCCTATCGGCTCGTGCTATATGTCGCGCATTGTACCAAAATCTCGTGTATACCCTCCTGCGGCGGGGGTTATTGCTTAAATTACTTATTGACGATCACAGTAATTTGACAAAACAATCCTCTTTTGGAAATTTTATCCCTGTATGCATTGGGTCCATCAAAACGTCTTCGATACAAATGATCTATCTTTCGATTTTGTCATTTACTTTGTCAAGCACTGAATATAAAGCTACCACTCTAATAGCAGCCACTTTCTTTGTTTCAAAATGTTCGCTGCAATTTTCTACACCCAGAGATATTCTGCAGGCATACTCGTGGATAGACAAGACACGACACTATCATGTCACTCCTAGATTAAGGCAACGTTGGGTTTTCATTTTGCGATCATATCGCATAGGTATGGTCTAGATTTTAATTGCTGGCGACCTAAGATATTAGACCTCGAAGAGCATATTTTAATGTTTGTTTTGTGATTCGGCATACAAGTTATAATTTTACAATACGTGTCCTGTTCCCTTATCAATGTTGTTTAAAAAGTAATACAGCATGCAGAAAACGGCTAAAAAAGCAAGGTTGTTGAGTTAATTTATTGAGTTATTGTCGATAAAATAATGCATATACTAAACTAAGCTTCACCATACCTATATATGGTCAAAACTTTACGTTGAAATTTAGATTGACAAGACGAGATATGAACGTTAGTATTCATACTGCATGTCAGTAGAATATTGCTTGGATTATAAACTGATATACATCTTATCGCCAAATAGTAGCACACATTCAGTGCTCAACTGCACCTGAAATATTGTTACTGTCATGTTGTCCACCTTATGAGGACCTAGCTACCTCATGGTAGGTGTCAAGGAAATGAGTACGGTGTAAGTTAGAAGGAATGACCAGGTCATCGGAAGTAACATATCTGCCACTCAAATAGCGCTGTTCACGGTTACAGGTTTGTTACTAAATATAGCTGTACGCGCGCGACATCGGACACGCAGCTTGAAATGCGGACAAATTTTATCAATGTTGCATGCGTGGCTGTTTTTGCAGCTTGTACTCTGAGTCGTGAATATGTTTTTTAGTATTCACTGTTGCACTAGCAGTCGCCCACTGAGATGTATTTTCGTCGTTCTTGCATGCGTAATTTTCAAAAGCGTAATCTAAAAATGCGGACAAATATTTATTTTTGCATATTAATGAGAGAACAGTGACGTAAACTGTGAACGGCCCTATTGTAAATGATTGTTAGGTTTAGCAACACTGTACATTGGCACAATAAAATGAATATTAGCGATATTTTAAATCTCATCGACAACCTGTAAAATCAAAAGTATTGTAGCCATTATGCTAGACAATTTCCCGTGTATCTCGTTTGAATCAAATACAAAACATTACACTTTCATGCACAGACAAGGTCTACCTTAAAGGCCTGTGCTGGCAGCAGATTGTCTCATCAGAAAATCTACCCACCAGATTACAATTTCAAAAGAAAACAAAAGGCTATCCACACCTCAGTAATCCTCTTACAGACTAGAACAAACGCGATCCCAGTGATCGCGAACAGTGCCTTAAAGGATTGAATTCGACAGTGCTGAATGAATATCAGTGTATATGTCAAGGTGGTCCAACAACAAAAGGAAGGAATTACGATAACCACAAACAAACAGAAGACAGAAGACAGACTAGCAAATGGTATTGTTCAATGTGTGAAGGTTACATAACCCCTCCATGTAGCCCCGCTCCAGGTAGCTCTCGACTGTCTTTCCCGGAGAGTGCCGACCATACACCTTCGGTAGTTGCGGATTTTGCTAATTTTTAATGTGAAAGTATGTTAGGCAAAGTTCGTGTTGTTGCTGTCGTGTGATGCTGAGCGGAACTGGCGTGCTGGCGTAAACGGCAAAGTTTTGAGCTTTGGGATTTGAGTTTTACCATTTTAAAAATTCCTCTCACATTTTTATGACTATATAATGAGTGTGTTTGAACCAAATTTGAAAGTCTTTTATCGATACTGTAAGATATTACTGGATGGTTTACGGTCAGTCATATCGTCTTTATAAGTTTATCATGGGAGAAGTATTTATGAAACTGCTGGTGTGTTATGATTTGATTGGTGTGAAGCAGTGCTTCTGCCCTGAGAGCACACAAAGTAAATTTATATCTGAAACATGGGTGCTACGCGACAGGCAGCACGACGCCATCAACGTGTCGTGTTGTCAAAACCAAAGACAAGGGAAAAAATATGGTCTCGTGGAACTATCAACCACGCATGAAGTATCCAAAAAGTCTGATACCTGTAAAGTTCATTTTAATATGAAAAGGCGCCGGCCATAGTTTATCGAGACGACCTTGAATCAACGGTGTGCCGCGCTGCTAGTCTGTCTTTCTATTTGTCTATATACGATCAAGAACATGATATTGCCAAATTTTGTCAGAATTAAATTTGAGATGGTGACATCAAGTGTAAACCTATTTCTATATCTACTGATTCATGAAATTTGGAAATAGCTGAACAACTGGACAAACGTACCTGTGCTTTTGACTTTCGATTCATCGCTGAAACGTTCCATACGCCATACTTGTAACTCCTTCTCCACCCTTTCGACCTCACTGACCAAAGGACGGCGGCCGATTGCTTCTAACAAGTCTTTCAGGAGTTTCAAATCAGTTTCAGATATATGACCTGATTTCTCTAATTTGGTGAAAATATCAGTTGGTGTTTTTAGATCTTCTTTTTCACGAGTTGTAATCTGGTCTTCAGACAACAAATCTCGCAATCGCCTTACTTCGTCTTTCGATAACTTTTCAGTCAAATCGTCGTATAACCGACGCAGAGGGTTGATCCGTGACATCTGGATGTCGTTCGTGAATGAAATGTCATTTTACGGCCGAAGAAATCATTTTAAAGAATACCATGTCCGCAGCCATGTCGGACATGAAATGCGAAACGCACTGCCGACAAAAACAAGGTCCCTGGATGGTAGCAGGTCCCTAACCACTGTGAACAAAGGATGTTTTTTTCCTGCGCAGACGGAAAACTTTGTGCGCAGCGTGTTGACATGTGATCGCTGACCTGCTGACATTTGTTGTGTTGGTTCTATTGCCGTTTCTACTGCATTATTAATCGAGGAAGAAATCATATCAAACTATTTTTGATATCCGTTACATTTGTGTTGCCGGGTGACTTCTTTATTTGCTAAGAAACCACTCATGAACTATTGAAAACCTCACAGAATTGATATATTTATCCAATAAACTTTGCAAATTGTGTTTTTCCACGTAGAATCAGAAAGCTAATGAAAGTAGGCCGAGGTAGTGACAGTTTTTATATAGTCAGTGTGTGTACTCCTGTAAGTGCGGATGTATATGGTTTTTTAACTGTATCGTATTTGTGTTGGAGTTCGAAATAAATAAATAAATAAATAAATAAATAAATAAATAAATAAATAAATAAATAAATAAATAAATAAATCTAATCATCGGTATGTTGTATATTATAACTTGACCATTTCACTGCATAATTAAAGTATCTCATCATATCAGCATAACACAGAGGCAGTTAAGCAAAGAGTATTTCAATTCTTAATGGAATCATTTCATGCCAGCACTATACAGTATTGAATAGGCGAACCTCAGTTGTGCATAGACGAACCGAAGTATTGCATAGGCGAATTTGGCAGGCATCGTGTACAGTATATCTGACCTGACTGTAAGTACTAGGTGTACGTAACAATTTTGAGATCCATCGAGATCAGCGAATGATCACTTCATAGGTGTTGATATGTGTACCAGTCGTCCAATGGAATTATAAGTATCAGTGTCAGTAATTATGATGGAGTTTTAGAAAGTTACAGATATATCTTTGCATTTGCATATGCAAAGATACTATGTAAGTCTTTGAATAATAATGACTTTGAACGGCAGAATCGAGGAGATGCGTTAACCAACATTCATGGAATTAGAGATAAATATACCAATCGTTTTGTTTACAAGTGCTTTCAGTGTATATGATTAATCGCCTTGTTGCACTGATTTTGTTTCCTATTTCCCAAAATCATCTAATCTTGTTACTTATTCATGTCATAAACATTTAGCCATGGCTGATACCATAGTCTTGCGGACCCCTAGATTATCGAATCGAATAAGTAGTCTCAATAGTTCCTTTATGAGACCATCGGTACACCAATATTCTGACTGGAACGATGATGACGAGATGCACGACAGCTATGCGCCGTGAAATCATGGTCGATTAAAATACTTCATTGTTCATTGTCCTGTGTACTTTTCTTGCCGATAGAAGTACTAGGACTCTGTCCAGAAGTTGGGTTTTGAAAATCTCGATCAATACGATTTGATCATTTCGTCAGACTGATAACAAGCACTCAGATTTCACAGATTTAGGCTACAACAAATATTTAAATAGTCGGGTTTGGGAACATCTGGATGAAATGCGATTATATTGATGGTATCAAAAGAACGAACTCAAAACAAGCATTTGGATTTGGCTACCTAAAGTGAACATTGAAAGTCGGATATTTGAACGCCACGATCAAGTACGATCCGATAATTTCGTTACAGTCAATCTTAAAACTGGCAAAGAGATTTCACTACCATAACAATAGCCAGAGTTTTGAATGTCTGCGTTTGTTTTAATTCCATTTCGCTATTATATGATGATCATTAAATAGAATGGGATTTTGATGGGTTGATGAAATGTCATCCTACAAACTAACTCAGTTTAGGCCTACTCTCACACAAAACACCTAAGGGTCGGTATATCTCCTTTGGAGCAGCTAGTTTCGGCTCGACCAGCTTATGCTCAGACACTTTATGTTCGTCCGATCACATTTCATTTCGACATACGGGTCTTTTTGAAACTAGGAGCAAAATATTAAATAACTCACGATATATTATCGATCAATCATGGATAGAACATATCAAACTAACCCACTCTTAAATAGATCACTCAGCTAGGCGACTGATGCCGTATGTTGTGGGTTCGAATCCGATTGAAAACTAGCCGTATTTTCTACCCTGGGTTGGTAACACTGCTGGTGGACAGAATTGTCTCCGAGGTTATCGTTCGCCCAGTTAAAGCGATGAAATTCGTTTCTTCGCTTCGATATAGTGTGTATGTGCGATGTATGATAGTGAGCATGCGTGCGTGAGTGCTTCACGAACTCTACAACGTGTTGAGCGGTCTCAGTCAGAAAAATGTAACAACTTAGCCGGCTATTGAACCACTCTTTTTGGGAGTGGAGATTTAGCCGAGCGGTTCTGTCTATGGCCTCTCAGCTAGGCGACTGATGCCGTATGTTGTGGGTTCGAATCCGATTGAAAACTAGCCGTATATTAAATGATCTCTGCCTGCTGAACATAATGTAGCCTTGACCTGATGCTCTAACACCTTTGACCTATCGGGTGAATTGATAGAGGGACTGCGGGGACTTTCCCTCTCTCGTAATCGGTCATTCGGGGTCATGCAATTGGAGAGCATGCCTGCTTCAACGCAACATCATGCGTAATGCAAAATGTAGATTATCGTAAGATTTAATGCTAATCGTATCATTTGGTATACAATATGGAAACCATATCTGGGCTTAGTTGCTATACTGTCACGTATGGACCGATATAAGACGGCCGCTGTGTGCATGCATTAGAAAAGTAGGACTTTGAGAAATGGAGTGGAAACTATACGCTCGTATCTATGAGTTCGGAGACGGATTTCCCTCTACAGCCGATATTTATTGAATAAATCAACATAAATGGCTTGTAATGCACATTTAAATTTCTTGCCTGCTATCACCTCTTAGTTAAAAAACTATTTTCTCTGCATCTTTAAGTGCGATTTCCGACGAGACCCTCACTTTCGACATGAAACCTCGGCCGTATCTCCACAACAGCGTGTCGCGGCGCTGGTGCTGTGTAGCTCTGCATGGCAGGGCTGTGTGTTAGCCCTACGAGTATGGCGAGAGTGTCCGGCTTTTGCTAGCGGGAGGCGGCGTAGCCAAAGCCGGACACTCTCGCCATACTCGTAGGGCTAGGCTGTGTGTATAACGCCGGTAACATACAGCCCTCCATACAGAGCTATGACGCTGTGCTGTTTATTTCAAACGATTGCTGACTGACAGTAGATAGACAATCACAGCTGAGCTTCTTTCAAATCACCCTCCGACCAACCGCTGCGTTGCAAAAAAGAGGTTGCAGTTCTATCATAGCACAGAAAAGTCTGATCATAGACAGCTGAGTACAGTCTATGGTTTTATTCATATATCTGTTTATATTTATATATTTATTTCTGTTGTAAGCCGTTAACAAAATTAAGTTGACGGCAATATTCCTTAACTTCAGCTAATACTCAAATATCAAAATAATAATCCAAAAAAATTCATGAAGTTTTATATAATTTAGCGTACCAGTTGCAATCATTGTAGAGACACGTATACTTGCATGTACACCGTAACTAAGCAAAATTTGCAGAAACAAAGATAATGGATACTAGCCTGTCGCCAGCATCGTAAAATTCGTCATCATTAGTTGTGACTGATCTAGAGACAGATATTTCAGCAACAAACAACTTTTCGCGGTTTTTGCAATTTGGCTTCAAGATAGAGGAAACATTGTATTGCCATTCATCCATAAAGCAGTATCGAAGTCAAAACCTCTTTAGAAATCAGAATGACAGCTAGAGCAAAATATTTTGATGAGTTGTGGGGGATTTTGACTGAATAGACTGTGATTAGTTCAACTTCATAAATTTCGTGTCGCCTTCAGTTCGATGAACAAAGAAGGAAAATTTGCCCTAAATGACGAAATAACAAGAAATGAAGGCTTTGCAATTGTGATGAGGAAAACAATTGTATGCTTGGGGATGTACCATTAGATCAGGACAGTTTACAACTACACTGTAAAAATAGCGGACGCTAGACGCGTCTTTACGCGTTCAAAATGTACATGTCGGTGTTCAAATTTGAACGGCTAGTGTTCATATTGTTAACACCAGTGTTCATAATATTAACAATGATGTTCTAAACCTGAACACTATGTGTTAACAACCATCTCCTTCAAGTGTTCAAAAACTGAGCATCACAGAAATTTTACAATACTGTAAAACAATTAACAATCTTTTGTGTTTTTTACTTTACAATGGCTATATTAAATTTACTATTGCTTCACTGTCCAGTAAACGTACACGGATTTTGGTGTAACGAATTTCACACTAAGTGAAAAATATTTCCGGCCTACAATTGCTGAAAGCATATTTTTTCTAAAAAAGGAAGTATACAAAATAATTTTACTCGTTTATTACGGGTTGAAAGTTCAAAAATTAGAAAAAAAATCTGAAAACCACCATGAACGTTTCAATTTTAACATCGGCGTGCAAGAGGCGTTCTACTTCTAAACACTTGGTGTTCAAGTTTTGTGCCTTTTCCTATCCCATGATGCATCAAAACGGAAGTTGCGACATTTTTCTTGTAAGCGCACCCTGAAGTCGTGATCGTGCGGAAGCAAGACCAGAAAGGGTAAGTTTCCTCTCCAAAATAGTAAAAGGTATTAGATTTTTGAAGCATCTATATTATCGTCCTTTGAAATTAATTGTATTGTACCTTGAAATAGCTTAACTACGTGAGGAAACCTTTTTTTTTCTTTCATGGCTGCTATACCAACAATTAGCTGTGACTACGCAGTGGTACTTTTGGCCATAGCCTATCGATCGATCTCACTCGGGTCAAGGGTCATCAAAACACATCTGTAGCGATAACCCTTGACCTGAGCGCTATCGATACGCCTTGCATAGTACTGCTGCGTAATCACAGCTGATACATGTCTTTTAGCAAACACAATCGCATGTAAAACATCAGTTAAACATCGTAGAGTATACAATGTATTGTTTCAGCATATGAGAGTTTGGCTTTTTTATTTTAATCAGTTGATGACAAGAAGCAGCAAATATTTTGTAACAGTATTGAAGAGAGGCACTGTATATGAAAGTCTCCCCTTTTCCTTAACCTAATCAGCTCCTTGTCTTTCATTTAAAGTTTCATCTCGCCATATTACCTATTGTTGCATTTTTTCAGGATGTAAAAAGTTGGATTTAACTGAAAATCGAAGAGTTGTTATAGAAGCTGGTGGTACAGATAACGAAGAAGATGAATGTACAGGTAGCTGTCTGGAAACAAGCTTGAGAACCTCAGTTCATCTCTAATGTAGATTTAAACTTCCAGGGTCAGTAACTGAATTTTGATAAATTTCTGTATTTTTGTTCTGAAGTAATCAAAGCCAGCATGCTATGATCAACTAAATGTTGTCGGAGAATAAGCTTTCACAGACGTGTAGTCTCCCTTATTTAAATTAAAGCTGAAAGCGACAGACCATCCAGAGTAAAAATGTCCGCTCTGAATTACTGATATTTCTGAAATTTTCACTCTGAATTTTCTGTCACTTTCTGCTTCAATTTTTCATTCGCCCTTGCATCTGATGAAGGAGACTTCACGTCTTTGAAAGCTTATGCCCTTGTAACATTTAGTTGATCATAGCGTGCTACCAAACCGTAGATTATTTTGTATTGTAGCTCAACACGTCTCTTGTACTTAGCAACTGGTTTTTAGCTTTGCTGTCAGCTAAATAGGTGGATGTGTAGCATTGTCCTCAAATTTGTACATCCAAAGGTTTTTCTTCAAAACAGCCTGTACGAATCCTTAAATATTTGGCTTACAGGTCCCAAGGGATTACCCTAATCAGATATGTTCAAATTATGATGAAATATGCAAATTTATATTTTTGAGGCTAATTTTGCTATTCTTTTGCAAAAAATCTTCTTCTATTTTTCTACCGTCTTCAATATTTGGTAAACATGTCCCTAAAAATGACGTTAGTCAAATTTGTGCCAGTTGTGATGAAATATTCAAATTTTTATATTTCATGGCAATTTTTGTCATTTTTTGGTCAAAAAATCTTTAAAAAATCTCTTTCAACACTGCTAATCGAACAGTTTTGATATTTAGGACATAGATCTCTACTGATAGTCGTTTTCAGATTGTTCAAATTATGCAGAAATTTGCAACTTTGTAATTTTAGGACATTAAAGATATTTCAGACATTTTTAAGACATAAAGGGATTACCAGAATGTGATATATTCAAGTTATGAAGAAATGTACATTTGTTCATTTTAAGGGTGATTTTTACCATTTTTGGTAAAAAAAATTGTATAAAAATTAATAGCAGGGTACACCAGAATTTGAAAGGTCTTTATGAATATGTTTTAAATTTCTGAGAAGTATATTTTTGAAATGTCACCCATTTATTTCAGGGTTTATTTAAAGATATTACAAACAAACAAACCTTTTTGTTTATGAAGGACTTTGTTGGACTAGGAAATAGGTTTTACCCTGCCAAGGACCCACTTTCCCACTTTCTGCATGCTCATGTTGTGCCTTACTCTGACACTTTGACAACTTGACATGTTGTGTTTACTTTAGTGTGGACAACTATATACCATGTGCACCAGAGAAGCCTTGACTAACTTCTTTTTTCTTCAAAATTTACAATTGTCTATACAATACAAGAGGAAATGTCTTAAGAAACCATCTTACAAAAATGGAGTATGCATTTCATACATGTACTTTCAACACAATAAGTATGCCAAATTTTGAGCTTTTTCAGATTATTTTGTACATTTTAAACAAGTATGAACATAAAACGTCATCCACAATATGGTGATTTTTATTGCTTATGTTTTTTATAGGAAGGTGTTAACACTGTTGGTTTTTTCCTCTGACAAACTTTACATACAAAGTTGCAATGTTTATTTGCCCATTTTACAGTAAATTATTGTATTTCACTCTAGAAATGTTTCGTGTATTTTAGAATAAAATAATTTTACTGGATATCAATGGTCTGTAATGTTATTTCAAGGCTTGAACACCCGTGAACGCCCAAAATTAAAGGTGTTCAACAAGCGCGCATCATGTGTTCTAGCCTTTAACACACTTATCGTTGAACGGCGTCCATGCGTTCAAAAAGTGTTACAGCCCTTTGAACGCGTAAAAGCGTTCATTTTTTGAACACATTTCCTGTGCAACGTGTGTTCAGATATGGAACACCATGGTGTTCAATATAATGTCTGATGAACACGTAGCGTTCAAAATCTGCACACGTATGTTCAAAATTTGAACGTTGGTTGAACACGTAGTGTTAGATTTCTGAACGTCTAGAGGCGTTCAAAAAGTGTTACAAAAAGGCGTTTAATTGGTGTTCTATCCTTGAACACTTCACTTTACAGTGTAGAAAAAAAATAAGCACATCGTTCCTCACTTGGAAAAAAAATTAACAACCCTGTTGTTCAGTAGTGATGGTTATCAACGAGACATACCCACTGTGAATTCAAAATATTATCGATATTCCAATTCATTACTATAATAAATACAATAATTTTCTTTCAGAAATTTGCTAATATTGTTTTCTTTATGGATTAATAATCCTACTGTCACTTAATTACAGAATATTCAGAAGTTGTGCTTTTATTGTCAACTAAGCATGTTTAATTTCTCTGAAGTTTTAAATACAAGCAAAAGAGGCCTTCTCTGAGTCGGTGCATTCATTTCGTGTCTTCCGTTCGTTCTCTTGATTTCTTTCTCTCTTGACATTACGTTTGATAAATCTTATTCTCCATAAACACCATAATTGTTAGGACTATAATTTCATAATAGAGTAACAATCGTGGCACTTGAGTAGTCACATTATTACATTTCCAGTATTCCACCATATGGGAGCTTTTGGAAATATTGTGACCCTCCTCAAATATAGTTCGAAACATATTGATGTATGAATCATCGATGATCCATGCATCAATAATAACGTAATTGTTCATTAACTTGGTCGCGGTAACTTCCTGGACACTGTACAAAGGGTGTCCAAGATTTGTGAACCAAATTGATCCCATTTAGTTCCACTATAGGCCTACATGGTTGCCCATGAGAAACCTATGAATAATGTTTTTACTAAACTTCGTAGCTAAATCTGTGATATTACAGGTGTTTGACAATACATACTTCAAATAGGGTATTTGAAAGTGATGATGTGGACAACAAATATGATATTGGAATTTCTTCCAAAGTTATTGTTCCACTTCCCATGGTACTCTATTGTTTTTAAATGTGACTGTGTCATCAGACTCGATTGCTTCATAGTTGTGACAGTATATTGGTTGTAAGTTATAACTAGTTGAAAAAAAGTACAAATAACATAAATTACTTCTTCTGTTCAATTACTAGTCCAAAAGAATTCACTGATCATGTACAAACTTTAAACATTGTACTGCTTTCTGCTGGCCCGTGTGTGTGCGAGTCCATCCTTTCTATCCGGTGAAAACACAGAGTACATTCAGAAGTGTAGGGTAGACTGATAAATACTGGATCCACATCAAAGAATTTTGCATATTTCCACAATGCTAGGGGGTTGTGTTCTCATAAAGCCATTTAGACCTCCTATTCAAACTTGTATTCTAGGACACTGACCTGCTCTTTTGGGACAGTATAAGCTTACACGGTGATCCTAAATCTGTTCACCCCAAAGCCTTGTAAATAGGTCAACAACTGCCCTTGATAACAAAAGGTTTTGGGCTAAACAATGGTGCTGAAAGGGGTGAAAGGGTTTGAAACCGAAGATAGTGTTAGATATAGTGACAAAACTATGCAAAATAATTCTGTGGCAATTCTATGCTGACACTCTGTAAATCTATTGCAATCTTTGCTCTACACTGTTGGTGGCACATCTAATCTCACACACTCTAATCCTGTCAAATCTTTATTACATTTTTATCAATGTTGTCATAGAAAACAGAGTTTACTATATATATGTCTCCACATTGTATTGAAATACAATGTTTATACAAATTACCCTTGCTAACATAACACATAGTAGAAGTCCAGGTTTTCCACAATAACATTAGATATACACACTTCAAGGTTATCATGTTGACATGTTTAATATGAGATTTCTTAACATGATTTTTTCAGTAAAATGACAAACAAAAGACAAATTGAAAACACCTGTCAGATTGCACCAGACTGTTCCATTGTGCTCATCAATTTCTCAAAATTTCCACGCAAGAAGGGGACAACCCCCTCTGACACGTTCCCCTGAGCTTTTCGTGTTTTCTCCCCTGTCCAGTCAGATATCCTTGTAAAAAACTTTTTCATCATACCCATAGTGTGAGCTTTCGTATATTTTGTTGTGACCTTGAATTATATTTTGTTGGTTTCACCCTTTTCAACCGTCATGAGATAACCGATGATAATCTAGCAGGGTACATTAGGATTTAAAGGGCTTTACTATTGCTGTATTTTTGTAAATTGTACAAAAGTCATGTATTGATATATAACTTTTCTAAGTTGGGGTTGGGTCAGTCAAAATTTCTGTGTTAGAGAGGGGATATTCAAATTCATCAAGGTTGGCAGGGGGTACTCAAAATTTCAGTTTCTGATGAAATTCCTCCACCCCAACACCGCCGTAGATAATGACAGCTGCCTTATGTGAACAAATTCTTGTCAAGACCATAATTGAGTTTTCAACGATCACATTGATATAACACACTTCCAGGCTGTAGTGACACATTCAGTAAGGGCATTTCTCAACCTGAATTTTGTGAGAAAAAGGAGAAATAGCATTTTGCAAATGAATGAAAATGCTGAATTTGAAACAAAGAGTATTATCCAGTTCATATAAATCAAAGTTTTCGAAATTGAAAGGTATTTAGTTTCAACATTAAATTAATCTGTGCAAAGCATGATGGGAAGAGGCTTGTTTTCACAAAACCAAGAATTGTAGAGCAAAGACTATGACATCACACACACACACACGCACACAAACCATTTCAATTAATGTAAAGATATTCCTTTTCAACGTCAAGTCTAAATGAAATTTGACCAGACTACAAAAAACCAATGCACCTATATGATCCTATATCATAAGGACAATGTGAAATGACATTTCTCGATGAACTGAATCATTCAAAGCTGCCGCTGTCAATGTTTTGACTGTACGTAAGATTACATACAGTACACTAATGCTGGTGTTACCAAGAGATATTGCTTAAACTTTAGATAGTCGTGCCAATCATCTGATGTACTTTTCATTGATTTTCAAAAAATGCAGATGCCATATTTTCTCATTGTACATTTCACATCAATGGAGAAGTGGAGATTGCAGTATATGCAAATTTCCAGGAGCTTTGCAGTGACTCAGAATTGTTGAAATGAGAAAAATCTTAGTTTTGTCAATGTGTTGAAACGTAAGTAACTATAAATAAAAACAAAGATAAAATATTTTTAACTCACAGACTTAACTTTACAAAAACAAGCAATAAATTTCATTTAATATTTCAAATTTAATAATTTCTTCAACACCCTCTGGTGATAAGCTGAATGTTATGAAAATCTGTAAGTCATTAGTTCTTAAAATACAAGATTGGAGAATAAGACTTTTGATATAAATCAAGGAAAAAGTCTGATGCTATCATTGTTGTCCCATATTGCAGTAAATGATATCAATAATGTCTGGATTGAAAATATGGATTTCAAAGCAAGTGTATGACGTCATTGGAGGAAACCGATCTGGACCAACAGTCATCATTGCATCCTCAGATCCAGGGTACAGGTCTTTGAATCCAGCAGCTTCAGTATTTCACAGCTGGAATGAGCTTCACAAACTCTTTTACAGTAGCCTGGAGGGTCAGGTTTGGCTCGTCGAATATTGCCATGTTGTGCAATAGAGGGCGCACTTTAATAGGGAAATGCGGCTTTCCATACAAAGATAGACCTCAGTACGAATTTCTATGACATTGCTACGTGTACCATGTACGCTGTGGTGAGGCTTGTTAGAGCATTTGCGGTTTAGCAATCTCATGGTCCTCAACACTGCGGCGGTACGGGGTAACCATGTTTGTGTGAGGGTGTATTTCCACAGAGGAACGCACTTGATGATAGTTCGACTGCCATAGGCAGCATAGGCCTATCTGTTAGACATCCGTCCACCACGATGAAGTTGATTGTGAACTTGAACCTGGTCTGTCTATCGTAATTTTTGCATCAATGTCATCCTGGACTTCGATCGACGGACGTTTTATACTTGAAAAATCTGACGCAAACTGAAACACGAAAAATATTCGTCAATTTCTCTGAGTTTTATGATTCTTGTTGCCTAAGTATGTCCGTAAGTTCAATAAAGAATTATATTGTTTGTATTTCATTCTTAATTACATCAATATGATTACTTAGTTGCAACGTCTTTCTTGGCTAGTAAGCTCACGCATTGCATTTCAACAACATCAGAGACAAGCTCGTTAGCACACTAGAACTCGAATTATTGGAGGGGCCACTCACGATTTTGGTTCAGTAGCACCCTGGAGAATTTGATCGGTAGACCAAGTACTTACTCTGCAATTTTCCTTTAAAAGGGCTGGAGTCAAAAGTTTACAGTTTTGGCCAACTCTCTAGATCATGATTCACATTTTCTATAAAATGATAGGACGCTAGAGTCGAGGCAACGGTCAAAAGTCTCTCTCTATCTTGGTTGGAGGGGCTATGATCTTATCAACATTCTCTTGGTCAAAAGTCTACTTGAGGGGAGGGGCAAAACGACGGTACATATGTCTGCAATCCCTTCCTATGATATTGCACACCCCCCCCCCCCTTTGGGGATAAGAGGACATGCTTCTGATCATAGGAAACTGATCAATAAAACCTGGATCTGAGAACAGAAAGTTTAGTATTTGAGAAAAGACTGTACTGGTGTACAAGGGGAGCGAGCAGCACCAGAGGGCGCTCGCCACATTTAGGGATAATAATCACATTTATTGTGTAGAATGTTCAATAAAGAATCATCATGAGGTAAATGATATTACTGAACTGACACACGTTCTTTGGTAAACGGACAGCCATAACTCCTTTTCTATGTCCGTAATTTTGAAGAAAAAACTGCAAGGCACATTTATATCATACATGCGACGACGAGGAAGCAGTTGGAAACTTTTCAATGGGAAGAGACCAGTTGCAGGGGCGTTTTCCTGGAAGGGAGTGGGAAATATACGGTAAATTTGGGGTATTCAAATCTTAGTGGAGCGGCAGTTATGAATTGGTTGCAGTTTCCCCATTCATATTTACTTTCGTTCAAACTACCTCGTGCAGTTTGTTCACCTTTCAAAAACCTCTCGTGTTATGGTAATATTTCACATGATGGATGATTGGCTGCCCCTGAACTTGACTAGAGTTGAAGTACACCAATCAGATCCTGGTAAGATACTCACGTGTAATTTCATGCCGTTGATTTCAACGTCATCGCCTGGATGAACTATATTGGAGAAAGAGAAATAAATTCACAGTAACTTTTGATGTGGGATCCATAATTGTCCTGTTTGTGAGATGAAGGTTCTTGCCTCATGGCCCCACTCCCCACTCCAATTTATGTAGAGATGTCTAGTATTCAATATTCAACACAGCATGTACCGATGTAATTTCCAAAGTCCGGAAAATTGATTTGTGAACAATTTCAGAGTTTACACAATACAAAGTGTATAATCTTATAAATTATCATTAACCTTTGAATTTCAGTACGAAACTGAATTTATTTGTCAACGGTAACATTGCAATATTGTACACATAATCAAAGTACGACATTGCTGTCACTTTCCGGGACAAAACATATCACAAATGATGACAGATATAGTCTCTTTAAAAGCAAATTATGAAATTTATGAAGAGAGTAAGAAAGATTGTTTTTTCTGAGCACACTTCGTTTCTGGACTGAATAAATTAACGGCAGTCGTATCGGAGTCTTACTTTTGTTAGGTGAGTCTTTTCCACGCAGATACTTGACTTGCAAAGTGAAATAAATAATGACCGATAGAAAACCAGCCAATAGGAGAAGGATAAGCAGGGCTAGCAGTGACGTCATCATAGGAGACAAACCTACATGGAATGGAAAAATCGAACCAAACCAAGGAGTGGTTGAGTTAGGCACAGTCAAACATCAGTACTACCGTATGCAAAATCAAACACACGAAGTGACATTCCAGTAACTTGGTTACTGTGAGATATAAAGTATACCGATCTGCGACAGGATGTAGATAATGACATCATCATTTAGTGTCTTGACATTTCTTTGTATATCAGCATCTCAGCATCAGAACGTTTCTATTGACATTTTATGACTAGATTAATTTTACCGAGTATTCAGTCCTGCACCTATCCTTATTGACAGACTATTGTATTCCTGACGGTTTCAATATCGTCAATGCTAATATTATGGCTGCCATTTGACTGCTTTGTGAGACACTTCACGATTAAAATCGACAAAACAATGAGTACTTGTAATTTCTGTTTTATTCGGCATAATTTCGATCCACATATGTGTTGAATTGATCACGTTCTTTTGAAGTACAAAGGTAGAATGCGCCCCGGAGACAGCAATTCGGACTCCGAAACGTTTACAATTCTCTGATCTACCACTTGTGGAGGCTGATTTTAAAGCTCATGCTGTAAGAAAACTTTACCGTTTAAACAGCGATGGCGGCCATTTTGAATTTCAAATATCTATAAATCTTGGGGGATGTGTTTCTTTAGTACAAAAATTTCCAGGGTGATTCAAATTTTTATTCTTGATTTTGAAAGAGAGTGCAGGGTTGGCAGATTCCTTGAGGAAAGATTGAACAAAGTCCTTCACTTTCGAGGTGCATACTACCTTCAAAGGAAATGATAACGAATGGTAATTATTGATTTGAAAACATATCAATAGAATGACGACAGCGGGATCGCACAACGGTTATCAACTGCTGACTCAAGAATCCATATATCAATATTAGATATATATTAACACACCTATGTGACAAAAGCTTTCTGTAAATATTTGACTAATATTTCCTTTGAGTAAGGATGCGTTTTCACCAACGTCACGACTTGTTGTTCTCAGTGATAACGTAACGGTTTTACGTGTTTTTACGGTAAGACGCCTTCCAATGTTGGACAACGCGATAAATTTAAACACAGAGAAATTTTAATACATTGGAAAAGCGATATGATGATACGGTGTGCAAGCTAATTAATTAGCTTTTCACAATGACCGTGCTGCTCTGTAAACATTCTAATAAAGACAATGTTTCAATGTCTTTCACGATGTTTTCCTTTGCAATTATTGGCCAAGGTGTTCCAACTTGCCACCGACTCTCAATTTAATTTAAACTTTGCAAAGTTGTGGAGATCTAATTACGACAGAAAGTCTACAAATCTTACGAATACCGTATAAAGACAAATAAAGACACTGTTTCTGAGCTATAAATAATTAAAAGTCAACTTTGCGAACTTTAAATTAAATTGAGAGTCGGTGGCAAGTTAAAGTGGAACACCTAGACCAATAATTGCAAAGGAAAACATCTCAAAAGGCATTGAACCAGTGTCTTTATTTGTCTTTATTTTCTAATACGGTATTCTGGACGTGACACGCAATTTTCTTACGGAGTTTACCAAGAGATTGCGACGACAAGAACGCTAGATACGACACGTCTAGATACAGTATATGGATATATATGATATAATTATAAGAGCACATATTTCAAGTGTTTTGTAAACTGAATAGAGATCCTTGCGTCATTCAGAACCTAACATGTCTACTCTGACAAACAAATCAGAAGTGGAGGACAGAATGGCGGGTCCATCCCGTAGTACTAAGTACGGAGTAGTGACAAGTGACCTTGGGAAGGAATGCAGCCGTGTTTGTCCTCAAACAACCAAATGCCATGGTTGAGGACAAACAAAATATCCTCCCGAGGAAGGTATACCCCTGTTTACACACTTGAAATGTACTCACCAACTTTGATGTCAGTTGCCAAAACGTGCGATGGAAATCTACAACTGGTGTTGGTTAATCATAAAATGAACTCTGACGTACAGACCTATGGGTGTGATGTTATTAGCAGTAACGGTAGAGGGTCATGACAAGCTTATTTATAACTCAGAATTAAGCAAATTATAGTCAAAATAACGGTTGATATGGAGATAAAATAATTTTTATCCATCTTTCAAAAACAAGTACTGGCTTACCCATCATGATTAGTGGACATCTGTATCTCAGGTGTGCAGCATCGTCAGACAGCGATGCTCTTTTGTTTGTAATATCAAACGGGACTTGACTTATCCGGTATGTTAACCTTTCTATTTACATTAGAGTTAACACTGACGTGTGTCTGTACGCAAACAGCAATAAACCAACTCTGTGACTAACCATCAGTTTGCTGTTCAGATAATATTCAACGAACGATATGTCTGTCCGACCTTTGACCTGCAGGTATTTCATCCACCACTTTGGAAGGCACTGTTGTAGTCGAGTTAATGAAAATTGTCCTAGTCACTTTATTTTTGCGCGAATTACTTTGAATTTCATATTTATCCATTTGTGTTATCAACAGCAAGAAATACGATATGATTTTGACGGTTTTTTTTCTCGTTCCTTTGTTAACCCTACATTGCTCTTTACTCAATGACTGGTTTGTCATCTCATCTGTGCTGCTCAATGTCAAAATAAGACAATTCAAGACGATACTGTAATATTAAACGGTAAAGCAAATTTTTGACGAACGATATTTCTGGAGACAACTGTGACTGAATATAAATTTCAGATCGTTTAAAAAAGCGACGATACCAAATTGCAATCGATAACATCCACTGATATATTCGATATTTTTGACTTGCGACCTGTCGAGAGACAGCGGATATAAACTATGTAATGTCTCTTTTAAAAAATAATAATGTTAAAGCAAACTAGATGTAACTCTTAATTTGTTGACCTAAATAAGATTTCCTATTTTCTCTGTTTTTCTTTAAATTCTACCCATTAGTCCTTTACTACTTTATAAAACCATTCTTAAGTGGAAAATTGAATTGTAAATTTTAACCGTTATTTTGATTTTCCGCAATTTTAAAAACTGGTAATATTACAAAAAAGCATGTGATGTACCAGTGGCAAATATTCAGCACTATGTATTGGACTACTTTGTTGTTTCTTTGAAGATTCCACTTGATTTATGCACGATGTACACTATTTTTGCTGTATTTGCATGGGGTGCCATTGTCCGTGACATGTACACTGCTGTCTCAGACACGTGATATGTACACTGCTGTCTCAGACACGTGATATGTACACTGCTGTCTCAGACAGACTTCTTGTATATTCACTATAAAGACAAGAATCATGCTGACAGTAATTCTGATTTTTATGACAATATCATTAATAGTTTACATTTTGCTGGCACCCGAATTAGCTCGAGTACCGAAAATAGTAAAAGATGTG
This sequence comes from Ptychodera flava, assembly GCF_041260155.1. Taxonomy (NCBI): domain Eukaryota; kingdom Metazoa; phylum Hemichordata; class Enteropneusta; family Ptychoderidae; genus Ptychodera; species Ptychodera flava. The sequence continues at coordinate 48,392,535 of NC_091929.1, read as the reverse complement.
CAGTTGTTGGTTGGAATGACCATTTAACGGAGATTCATGAAATTGACCGTGACGCATTTAAATTATGGCGTGAGTCTGATAAACCCAAGCATGGTCCACTGTATGATTTTAAACGTTGTACTCATGCTCGCTTTAAGTATGCGTTACGGGCGTGTCGAGCTAATGAAGAGCAAATGAAAGCAGATGCTATGGCCAAAAATCTTTTTGGTGGAAATCACAAAAAATTTTGGCACTCCGTTAATAGTAAAAAGTGTTCGTCCAGGCCAAACAATGTGGGTGGCTGTACTGGCGAAGCTAATATTGCTGATATGTGGCGTAACCATTACCATGGCGTTTACAACTCAGTGAATACGACAGATAACCAGAAGTTTGTGTTAGATGTTGTTGAAAAGTGTACTCTCGATAATGATGTCATTGTTTACCCTAGTGACATTAGCGATGCCATAGGGAAACTACAGGCTGGTAAATCTGCTGGCCCTGACTATCTCTCAGCTGAGCATTTTATGTATGCTAGCACTAAAGTTTCCATTTTACTCAGTATGTGTTTTACGGCGATGTTTGTGCATAGTGTTTGCCCTAGTCGTCTTTCCGATACTGTTTTAGTTCCAAAAACAACAATATCAATGACAAAAGAAACTATCATCCGATTGCAGTTTCGACAGTTGCTTCTAAGCTCATGGAATTAATTTTACTTAGAAATATTGAATGTTTTCTTGAAACGTCACATTACCAGTTTGGTTTCAAATCTGGTCACTCGACCGATATGTGTGTCTTTGTACTTAAAGAAGTAATCAATTACTATAGAAAGCATGGTAGTAATGTCATTGTCACTTTCATGGACGCCTCCAAGGCATTGACAGAGTCAACCACTGGGTTCTCTTCAAAAAGTTGATTGATCGCAAAGTACCAGTGTATTTTGTCAGATTTCTCCTGAGATGGTATCGAACTCAACAGACTTTTATTCGCTGGGGTGCATGTACCTCCAGTGGTTTTACTGTCTCCAATGGTGTAAAGCGAGGTGGGATCTTGTCACCAAAGCTTTTAATATCTATATTGATCATTTGAGCCTTATGCTGTCTAATTCCAAAACAGGTTGTAACATTGGAGGACTTTTCGTCAATCATTTAATGTATGCTGATGATATTTGTCTGATTAGTCCTTCTGTCAAGGGAACTCAGAAGTTAGTCAATATTTGCAGTGACTGTGGTGATACTCATGATATTTTACTTAATAACAAAAGACCAAATGTATGTGTGTGAGATGCGATTCTTCTATGATTCGTCACATTCCTTCTGTGTATCTCAATGGAGTTAAATTAGTATTTGTCACAAAGAAGACACATTTGGGTTTTGCTCTCAACGATCACTTTCGTGATGATGACGATATCGAGTGACGATATGAGATACTTTTATATATCAGCTAATATGCTTATGAGAACATTTTCTCGATGTACTTTTGAAGTCAAGAGTGTCCTTTTCAAAACATATTGTTATCAATTGTATGGCAGTCCAATTTGGATGAAATATTCTGTTAATATTATGAGGACATTGAAAGTTGCTTATAATAATGCTGCTCGTCTTTTATTGGGTTATGATAATCATAGTAGTGCAAGCTCTATATTTATATCTAACAGAATCAATAACTTTGATGCCTTGCTAAGAAGGCAAATTTATGGTTTAAAGCAAAGACTTCTGAGAAGCAGTAATGAGATTGTACGATGTGTGTATGACTCATTATATTTAAACTCTGAAACGATAAAGTTATGGAATAAGCTTCTTTTTGTATAAATTAACCAAACTGTATATATTTATTACCAGATTTTCTTTTTGCTGTTATATGGACGAGGCCGAAATAAAGTCTATAACAATAATAATTTATGTTTGGTAACTTATTTATTATTTATCTTGTTCAAAATTGCACATGCAGTCTCACTGGGCAGTTAATAATACTTGTACACACACCTGTCAATGAGTACATTCCCGAGGACTTGTTTAAGTTTCGAAGTAAAATCACAAAAAATATTAAAGATAAAACTAGTTGGGCTTCAGTAAAATCGCCTTAATTTGACATGCAGCGTTGTTGAGGAATAGAGAAGGATAAACTTGAGTAAGTGTTTAGATGAAACAGCCAGGAATGAAAGTAGATTTCATCTTGTTGACCCTTCATTTCAATATTTACGTGCAAAACCTTCGAAAATGCATATTTCTTGATATCGGATTCGGATCCCAAGCGATCAGAATGGCATACGCTGAGGAAATTAGAGTAAAAGTGCGCCCTCAAGTTGTACAAATCAGTTGACTTTAACAGGGGAGGGTCTTCTATATAAGTCGACGACTGACTACTTCGGCAAGCTCTGAGGTGAGGCAGTCTCTCTCCTCAGACTCAATATCGATTGAAGCAGGCGATTATTTTTCAAACTTGAAAATTTATGTCGTTTGAGCTTAAACTACCCAAATAGGGCAGCTGTTGCCCTCTGGTAGAACTACTCTTCTTTGGCACTATCATCGTCAATGCAAAGTTATTTAAATAAGATCAGAAAGTTGTTATTTGTGATAAAAATTTGAAAAAAAAGCCACTACCTTTAAAATTCATATCGCCTGCCATCAGTGGGAGGGCCAGGGGGTTGGGGAGGGTAGGATACCCCAATGGTTTTCACCGGGTTTGTTACCACACGAGTTAAATACATGTACCTATTTATATTATCAATTATAAACGGATTTCAGATCAAAATTTCACCAAAAGTATTCAGAATCCAAATCAATTTGACGACATTTAGGTAACCTGCCAAGGTCATCAACCTTTTGGGACTCACTCGGTTTCGTAAGACTTCCAGTAATATTTTGATCACAAGTCCCTAACAATTGTATTATAAATTGGATGTATCGCCAGGTTTTCTAACCGACCCCCCTTTCGCTGACGCAAGACTATATAAACTCGATATTCGCTATTTACGGTGGCGGCTTTATTAAAATTATATCATAAATAGCAGCCTTTCTCGGTCAGCTGAAAATAACTTGTTATTATCAAAGATATATAGCGAAAGATATGTAGGTCTGTCAGAGACCAACATCCGCCCTATTTGTCTAGTTTGAGCTCAAACATTAAACGTTTTCAAGTTGGAAAAATCATGGCTTGCTTTCATCGGACATTGAGTCTGAGGAGAGAGAACGCCTCAATATAGTAATTAAGCACTTCGTGACCACGTCCCTCTCAAAGAAGGTATTTGAGTGTACATCCGTGTGCAGGTGTTCTTTGGAACAAAACAAAAAGAAAGTCCGCCTAACAAAATTCCAAAATTGGCCAAATTTTCCCGGTTTTTTTCCCTTGAATTTCAAATAAATAAAATTGCTTAAATTTTGCAAATTTAGCTTATATTTAAGCATATAATTGAACTTTTCTCAACATAAAGCGACCTAGCAAGTAATTTTTGGATAAAAGCCTCCACACGTAAGTAAACTTTAATCCATCAAAACGATAATAAGAGTGTTACATTCTTGCTAGAAGACATTTAGCTATAAAACAATCCGGCATCAGCTCAATACTTCCTCCAAATCAATTGGGACCAAAAACAGTAAAGCATGGCATGCGTAAAACTCTTTTACTAAAGTGAAATTGAGAAGTTGATGACCCTTAGTGGTCCCAGACCAATCAAAATGCAAACAATTGTATGCTTTGTCGTTTTGTTTTTGTAGGCTGCCTAGACTTTTTTCTAATATGGTGTAACCTTTGTGGAGACATGTTGGAGATCTGTTCACTACGTCGGTCCGCGACTGCTTTGTTTACACAAGAAGATACTTATGCATACTGTTTACGATGTGCAACAAAGTTTAAATGACCCTAGCTATCGTTTTATCCAGGCTTGTCATTTGTATCAAAATATTTATGTAAGTGAAAAAATAATTGACATGTCTCCCTACCTAGGACATAATTGAAATTACGTCGCGCCCCGCCTTCCGCTCTGCAAAGCAATATACGTAAATTTGGCCATAGACAGTCGAGAAATCAGAAGTGACCCAAAGGTCGTTAACCCTTTTACATTCATTTTCTTTAGTAAGACATCTTGTAATTCATAATAATATCACAATTAGCAACACGTCTCTGCTGAAAATTACCTAGCATTGACGAAGATAGTGAGTAAGAAAAGTAGTTACGTCAGAGATCAATAGCCGTCCTGTTTGCATAGTTGTAGCTGAAACGTCAACAAATTTCGAGTTTGACAAATCTTAACTTGCTTCCACTTGCTTCAATCGATATTGAATCTGATGAGAGAGACTGCCTCGCATCAGAGTTTTCCGCAATGGAAAGTATAGCAGTTTGCGCCAGAAAATGTTATCCCATTCAAGGAAGCTAAGTTGAATCCTTGGCCATGTGAGGGCGTCCTTGGGTAACCAAGGGGGAATATCCACCGGAGCGGACGAAGTTGCCAAAATGTCCAAAATTTCCGGTTTGATCTCTTGAAATCTAAATAAATAAATTTGCATTGGAGATTTTGCTTATATTCAAGCGTATGACTGACTCTTTTCTCAACATACAGCCGCCTAGCATGTCAAAAGCCTCAAAACGTAGGTAAAATTTAAGGTAGAACGCACCCAGGGGACAGATATTCGGACTCTCAAACTTTTCCAATTCTTTTCTGATCTACCATTTGAGGGGTCCTATTTTAAAGCTCTTAAGTGTAGAAAACTTTCACCGTCTTATTTTTTCGAAAATCGAAAATTTGATATTTGCTTTTTTAGTTAAAACAGGGATGACGGACGTTTTAAATTTCAAACATCGGGGAATCTCAGATAATATGTGTCCCTAGTATCAAATTTTGTACGGTGACCCCTGATTTTTGATTTGGTGAGAAAATGGCTGAAAGATTCTTTTAGGAAAGTTTGAGCAAACGTTGAGCAAACTTTTGAGGTGCGTACCACCTTAATCCAATAATAACACTAAGAGTATTACATTTTTTCCGGAAGACATTTAGATATGAAAGAATCAGGCATGAGTTCAATATTTCCCCGAAATTAATGGGGACAAAAGAAGCATGGCATGCATAAAACTCTTTAACTCAATTGAACTTGAGAGATTGATGACCCTGAGTGACCCCAGATCAATAAGAAAGCAGACACTTGTTTGATTTGTTGTTTTTTTTTTTTTTTTTTGTAGCCTGTCTAAACTTTTCCAATATTGGTGAAACTTTTGTGGAGATTAGGTTCACCGCCCCGAAGATAGTTATAAGCATACTAAGGGGCCGTCGATAATAAAGCTGATGTACGACAAACGTAATTATTTCGTTTAGGAGGGCTGGAAGGGGTAAAAGCTCATTTCGTTTTGTGTGCGTCAAAATCGCATAAGGATTTGCTATTGTTTTCGAAGTGCGACTTTACAGCGAGAACGCAAAACTACCTTCGCGTTCATCGAGAACAGAATGACCACAAAATACGGAGACAGAAAAGACAAAATGAATGTGAAATAAAAACTTGTATGCTTCTTCAACGTGAAACATGAACGTGAAACGTTTTCCTACGTGCGAAATACATTTAAATTACCTGTCTTAAATAGTGAAACGTAAACTGGAGGTTTATTTATTAATATGCCCTTCCGGTATTTTTTCATGGGCGTGCTGATTGGAGATGTGCGTGTAGGTTTGTCAGAAACGCCATCATAGTACGAAATTGATTTCACATAAAAACTTTCGTTTTGAGGGGGGGTTTCAAGAAAAACTAAGGAATTACGTTTCTTGTGCGTCAGCTTTTATTATCGACGGCCCCTAAAGACGATATGCAAATCATGAAATAAAGCATACCCCGCCGTTGCCATTGAGAATAAGCACTCAAGTTTGTCCATAAACCTCTCTGACCGTACGCTCACTCTTTCTGAGGGTGAGTCCTTTATTGGCAGTAAGCTCCTTTGTTGACAAATATGAACACCAATGCAACTCTTTTTTATTCTTTATTGTATATCGAAATAATATAAATATACATACACATACAAAAAAAACAATCAAATAAGGAACCTTAGCTCCCTGTAAGTTTTCCTACTCATTTCAATTTGCCGAGTTATTTTGAAACACAATGAAATTACAATTTAGAAATTTGCATTTGAAAATGAAAACCTAAAAAAAACAGATGAGTCATTCCTTAGAACCTGACTGTTTGTGGATACATTTTGAGTAAGAAAATTGCTTCGTACTTCTTTTTACCATACTTGATAATTGTCTAAAATTTACCAATAATTGATACAACTTCATTCAGGTTATGACATTTATGACTATCTTCTCTGATGTAGAGATGATTGACTCATTGACAATCTTTAGACTGACAATGTATGATAGAGACCAATGACACACTGTATCATCTCATATTAATGCAGTTTATTTCTCTACAAGGGCGTAAAATATACAATCACGTTCTTCTAAGTGAGTTATTCGAAAGATGTTTAAATCACAGAAAATTATTCTCACATCACTGCATATTAAAAGAAATGCCTATGTCAGAAACATGACAATGGAATATACAAGAAACAAACATGTTGTACTTTTGATGTTTTTTACAAGTATGTCTTGTCTTCAAATGATATTTGATGAAAGCAGTGATACTGGCATATTTAATAATCTAGACATAGAGAAAAAACCTAAGTGTTCACACTGCGCTATTACAAAATAAAACGAATGTACCTGTATTTGAAAGACAAAAGTTTGTACATTGATATTATTTACAGGTTGGTTGCTACCCAGTGTTTCTTGGCTTTGAAAGTTGTCTGATAATGGCAGTGATAAGTAAATGACTGTTAAGTTTATTATATAAATATAGATAAAAAACATGTTCTCACTATTATAAGACAAAGGCATCCCACTATTAACAGCATCAATCATTCGTTGACAATTGTACAAGAATTGATAGATCGTGATGATACAACATTATCACATTGCAATACAACTTGTCAAATTAAAAACTCTCAGACAACAACCTGGTCAAGAAAGGATGGTATATTTACTAATACACTCAATGTTCGGCTGACCCAGGATATGGCAATGTCATTAGAGGTTATAAACGGCAAGCGAGGGTATTTGGTTGCGGATATAAGACCTCTGGGCTGAAAATTAGCATATTTGGCGGGAAATAATCACCGAGCGAAGCGAGGTGATTATTTCACCCAAATATGCTAATTTTCAGCCCAGAGGTCTTATATCCGCAACCAAATACCCGAGCGCACCGTTTATAACCTCATTATAATATGTTGAAGTTAAAAACAAGTGCACAATTTCGTTATTAGGGCCAAAGTTGGAACAACAGTTCAGGAGCGCCCAGCCTCATACAAACTCTAAAAAAGAACGTTTCAGAACGCGCGCGCGTGCACAGTTGCATTCATAAACTACGGTTACGCAACGCATCGATATCGCGATTAGACATCGAACTTGAAGAATTTTTTCTTAAAAAAAAACGCTCATAAAACTTTAAAAAATTGTGATGTTGTTACACAGACTCCGCTGCTTACAGAAACTCTTCATATTTTGGTCATCAAGCTGCACTAGCTAAAATTTAACGATCAAAAACAATCTGAAGCCATAGACTTGTTCGACATTACGGCGCGTTGAACTCTCAAGTTGGCGTTCGAAATTTGCGCGAGCTCAAAAATTGTACGCGGCGCGCAGGTCTTCTTGTTGAGAATATAAACCCCGGCTCCAGCCAATCAGATTGCCGGATTCCAGCCAAGCATATTATAATAAAAGTTAAGCAATTAGAGTTTCTATAACTTCTAATAAAAAGAGATAGCTCTGTGTGCAAATAACGATTATTGAAAGTTTAAGGTCAAGAAATAAAAGTCATAATTGGTTCTACAGTTCTACATTACTCACGCCATTCAGTCAAGTTGATTCAGTCCTATTTAAAATGAAAAATGTCGTAAACAGTTGATTTAAACCAATATTAAAAACACTGAACACTTTTGTTGATTTTAAATACAATGAAAAAATAACATAATACAAAATATACAATATCATAAGCAAAAGTAATGACAGAGGCAAAGAAGAATGCATGCATGTTCACCGAATCTTAGTTGTACCCTTTATTTTTTAATTATTTTTATCGTTAGTAAATTGATATTCTTCTCACAAGATTATTTCTTCTGTTCAACTGTATTTGTGTAATACTGAATGCTATTGAGATAAACCATGATGATACAACATTGTCATATTACAATACAAACTGTCAAACATGGAAATTCTCTGTCAAAAACCTGGTGACTAAAGAATGCTATATTTAACAAAATACTCTCTGCTGAGCTGATCCAGGATATGGCAATGCTGTCGTGGCGTGGAAGACAAATTGAGTTTCTATAACTTTAAACTAAAAGAGACAGATTTGAATACAAATAATGAATATCGACAGTGTGTGGTCATGAAGTAAAGGTTTAAACTGGTTCAACAGTACGAACATAAAGTCAAGTTGACCTGGTTTTCTTGTACAACATAACAAACACAATGTAGTAAATCATTGCTTTAAATCAACATTAATGAGAAAAAATTGCTTACAAAATACACAATACGGTGAGTAAAACTAATGAAAAAAGCAAAGTCAAAAGCACATATATTTGTTGCATCTTAGTTGTAAGTTTTCGTGTATTTTTTCACTATTTTGTTCTGTATGTACATTGAAATTTATTGTTCATCATTATTCTGTCTGTTCAATTATATTAGTGTAATTCTGAATGTAACTGTTTATTGACTAGATTTTTTGTCCAAACTAGAATTACTCTGTACAGTATGTTATATTACAAATGAACTTATTTCAAAGAACAAAATATCAAATTATTTTCCAATGATACAACTTTTTCCTTTTGATGACAGGAAAGGATGACACAATTTTCTAATTACCGATAAAAAAACAAGACTTTGTAATGGTTCGAACATTTTTGAAGAAACCAAACCAGGCTCAATATGAAAAAGGGAATAAGTATCTGACCTGGTAACCACTGACATCAAAACAGTATAGACCTTTTCCCGGTTCTCCCGCAATGCATTGCAGTGACTTTATCAAACACCGTATATAAGCTCAAAACAGCGAAAACATGCTAATTTGTTTTGTACAACGGATTGTTATAGAAGAATGACACAAATTTGCAATACCAAATAATGCCCCGTGTATCATCTAACCATCAGCGGCGAAAATATAGGTCAGGGTGTAATCTGCCAAAGAGTTCTGTTAGTAACGTACCCTGCGTGTACCCTACGGCTAAAAGTTCTATGCGTAATGTACGCTTTGTATACCCTGGCGCGCACTGCATCATGGAACCGGTAAAAGAACTATTGTTCGAACACCCCTGGTGAAGTTTTAAACATAACACTGTGTGGTATATATACTCTATTTTTACTCATAGAGTTGCGCTGTGAGCTGCACTCGACTACCTCTCCTTTATTGACCCATTTTTTACGTTATTTCCGCCCGGATCCCGTCTACCTCTAGTTTTGGCTTGTTCATGAATGTTCCTACATCACATCTACCTAACTCCGAAGTTTGTCAATTTTGCGGTTCCTGAGTTTTTCCTGAACTTTGAAATTGTCTTTTGCAACTACATCGAATTACTATCGCCATTGTGAACCATGCCTTCGATGCTGTACAACGCTGCCACCTTGATGAATATTGGATGGAATGTTATGAATAGTCCTGCTTTATCGAGAATTAATGCTAATTTGTGGAAGTGTCTCAAAGATCTGAACATCTGTAAGACTGCGAGTACCAGGCGAGGCTGCACTGCTGGCAGACTAATGCAACGACCTATCCAAACTCAGATAACTCCTCATCACCTGCTGAAACGTTTCCATCCACCAATCACAGTTTCTCAAACAACTATGCCAACCTCGTTAATATCCCTGTCAGTACAACAATCACTGCTGAAACAATGCACAGAAACCCACCACTGTCGGTTTCAAAACCTGCTTCATCTCAGAGACAACACAATTCCTTTCGTTGCTCTTTCATGAATTGCCGTTCATTGTGTAATAAACCTACCGCCGTCAAGGAATTCATGCATGAATGCCACCTCGACGTACTTTTCCTAGCGGAAACATGGCTTCGCGACGACGCCAGTGATTTATCATTAGTTTCTGACTCTCTCCCGCCGGTTACAACATCATCAGTGTTCCTCGGAGTCGACGTGGAGGAGGTGTCGCTGTCATATTTGACTCGTCATTATCAGTGTCACAAGTTCCGCTAACCAGCTCATTTAATTCGATGGAAGTGTTGGAATTGCGTATAAAGACTCCGTCATCGCACATAACTGCTGTCACTGTGTACCGCCCTCCGCCAAATAAGACAAACGGTCTTACTGTCGATAATTTTGTTGAGGATTTTACGAATTTTTTGTCATTTCACCTTGACAAAAATTCGCCATTAATCATCGTTGGTGATTTTAACTTCCATGTCGACGATCACAATTGCACAAGTGCCGGGAAGTACCGTGATCTACTTGACTCTTTCTCCCTGCGTCAATGGATCTCCGGTCCCACTCATCGTGCTGGTCGTACCATTGACCACTTAATCACACGCATTGATGATACTACCATTACCAACGTCCGAGTTGAACCTATCTATGCCATATCTGATCACTATCCTTTGCTTTTCACTGTCAACCATCGCCATTGCTCTGCAGAAAATCGGCAGCGTATAATATCAAGAAACATGAAATGTTTTTCTGCTGATTCATTCGCCAATGATCTCTCATCATCAATTCAGCTTCAGCCAAACACCGAGGTATCGAGAAAATTGGACATAATGAATCGCGTATTACGTGACACATTTGACAACCATGCCCCTACGCGTGTGAAATTTGTTCAAAATAGACAACCTGCACCATGGATCACCAAGTCTGTTACGAATGCAAGATCAAAAAGAATGAAAGCTGAACGGATTTGGAGAAAATCTAAACTAGAAGTACATCGACAGATTTACAGAGAGTTGCGGACTCACGTTGTTCGCCTCGTTGAAAACGCCAAACGTCATTATTATTCAGACTTGATTGACAATAGCAAAGGCAACCAGAAACAGTTGTTTAATATCGTTGAACGGTTAATCGGCCAACCTCGGAGATCTGTACATCTTCCGAAGCATGATAACCCGTCAGAAATCGCCAATCGCTTTGCAGATTTCTTTTTACATCGTGTGAAGTCTCTAGTTTCGAACTTGAGCCAGTCATCCGACGATCTTCACCATCAACGCTCGTCACCGATTTGCGATTTGAAACCCGAGTGTCGCTTCGAATCTTTAATGCCAACAACCACTGAGGAAGTCTTGCGTACCATTCGGTCATCTCCTTCGTCCACATGTTGCCTAGATCCAATTCCTACCAAGATCCTGAAGCAGCCAGAAATCCTACAGGTGTTACTACCGTACATAAATGAACTCTTCAATGACTCTTTACGTGATGGTATTGTACCCACTGATTTTAAACATGCTGTTGTTAAACCTCTTCTCAAGAAACCATCTCTTGATCATGAGATTCTTAAAAATTATCGGCCTGTTTCTAACCTACCATTCCTATCAAAGGTATTAGAACGCATAGTTGCTACTAGGCTGACCAATCATATTGCTAGTCATTGCCTGAGTGATCCGTTACAATCTGCGTACAAAGCTGGTCACAGCACAGAGACTGCTCTCTTAAAGGTTACTAATGACATATTGTTAGCACTTGATGCAAAACGTGATGTATTTTTGGTTTTACTTGATCTTTCTGCAGCGTTCGATACCGTTAATCATAATATTTTATTAAGTCGGCTGTCAGACCTTCTTGGTGTTTCAGGAAATGCGCTTAATTGGTTCCGCTCATATCTTTCTAACCGTAGCCAGTGTGTTATTATCGATTCCACAAAATCATGTTTCCGTCAAATTGATACCGGGGTTCCACAAGGGTCCGTTCTTGGCCCTATACTATTTAATGTATATACATCTCCTTTGGGGAAATTAGTTGCAAGTCATGGTTGCCTGTATAGTTTTTATGCAGATGATTCATCATTATATATGTCTTTTAAGATCAATGAAGCTTCTGCGACAGCCAGCAATCTTGAACTTTGTATTTCACAAGTTAGGTCCTGGATGTCTGCTAATTTCCTTTGTTTGAATGATGATAAAACTGAATTTGTAACTTTCTCTGCATCTTCCAGTAATGCTTCGGATGATAGAATACAGGGGATACGGGTCGGTGACTCCCTGATTCCTGCTCAAAGTCAGGCAAAAAGTCTTGGAGTTATCCTGGATTCTGGTCTTACAATGTACCCTCATGTCAACAATATCTGCCGCTCAGCTATTTTTCACTTACGACGCATTGCAAATATTCGCAAATATCTTTCTAGATCAGACACGGAACAGTTGATTCACGCTTTTGTGACATCACGCATTGATTCATGTAATTCGCTTCTTTATGGTCTTCCGAAATATTCAATTGATCGCCTTCAACGTATCCAGAATGTAGCTGCCAGAATTGTAACTCGCTCAAGAGTCACTGAGCATATCACCCCGATTTTGTTTCAGTTGCATTGGCTGCCTGTGTCTCAACGTATTGTTTTTAAGATTCTTATATTCACCTTTAAATGTATCCATTCACTCGGTCCAACTTATCTTTCTAGCATGGTTAATTTGTACGTCCCAACCCGTAATCTAAGGTCCGCTGACCAATTTAAACTGTGTCAAAGCAGGTCGCGCACAAAGAAATATGGGGATCGTGCGTTCAGTATTGCCGCCCCTTTTTATGGAACAATCTTCCAATTGAGGTTCGTCGCTCCCCAAGCCTGACAAGTTTAAATCAAGTCTTAAAACATTTCTTTTTAATTCTGCTTTTAACTGAACTCATTCATTGTATTTTTTTTGTTTTGTTTTGTTTTTAATTCTTGTAACCTTTTTAAAATTGATTGTATTTTACCCAGCGTCTCTGATCACACTATTTGTGTGGATTTAGTCGCTTTATAAATGAATAAATTATTATTATTATTATTATTATTATATTATAAATAGCAACTAAGTGTTTGTGTGTCTAAAGATGGAATAAAAGAACAAAATGTATGACATGACGTAGAACTTTAAGCCTGGGGTTTTTATTTGGACGTTCACATTGGCATCGTCTATGCCCAGCAGATATCTTGTTAATATACATTCATAAGCAAACATATTAAATGTTATGTTTTTGTGGAGCTACAACAATTAAAATAGTAATTTTTCCTATATCAATATTAGATTTGCAGTTGACAGTGAGGTGGATCAGATATGCATTAGTGGAATATCAAGATAGGTAAAATTAGTTTTGATTATATGCAGGATATCGTAAGGCTGAGAGAATTATTGTGACACCATACCGCATTCTCCAACTCACCATCCTCCGACAGTGAGTCTGTTACTCTGGACTAGCATGTCTTGGACTCACCATCCTCTGATAGTGAGACCGGTACCCTAACCACTGCCCCACGGTGCTTCCCACTGATCAGCAAACTCTACAACTGTGTCAGAACTGGTCACTTCGGGTGTAAGTGTTCTTGTTAAATTCCCCGAGGATGTTAGAATACCTCAGACAAGTTAGCAATTATGCATGAATCGAATCACTATCAGATACAACCGATCAGCATGTTTGACATAAAATGTACATGGTCATACAAACACATATACCTATCTTTGCAAAAATGGTCAATATGACATCAAATCAATTCCAGAAATCACTATAATTCAAGGCAAGTAAATCACCAGGACCAAAACAACAAACAAATCAACAACACAAAAACACTGACAAAATAAATAGTCCAATCTCGATTAATGTTCCGCTTGACAATCTTCCAAACCTGCATCAGTAGAGGTTTATACTTCATCTCTTGCTTTGTGCATAAGGAAGCAGACTGACAGCTACTATTCAAATCACAGCCTTTGAACGTCAACATCTCTAGTGACTCTTTACTACTTAAGTCTATCCACTTTTCTTTAGAGTTATCAGTAGTGGTGATTTTTCCACCTACAACCCTAACTCTTGTCAGGCAGCGCAATGCTAAAACACAGTCGAGGATATTTTCAATTGTTAACGTGCATGAATAAAAGGTCTGAAATGGAGTTGACAAAATGATAGGGAGTTCAATACAAAGAGACTCTTTAATCAAGACATTGGTATCATCTAACATAACATATACCTGTGACAGCGTTTTCACCATGGTGGAACTATAAATGCACAGTTCTTCCCTCTTCAAATTAGAGTTTGAAATAATTAATGTTCATAATGATAACTGTCTGTAAAATTAATATCAAATGTGGTTTTATTTTTCAAGGCATCTATCAATTCATTCATTGTCACTGTCAATGTCTGAAGCGCTGTCATCTCCTGGTTCACTTTCCTCATCGTTCTGTGAGTTTGAACATGAAAAACATTGACATAACTCTGTGCATAGAAGGTCCACCTCTCTACAAGAACATATTGACGAGCATCCAGACTTTTTGTACAGCTTACAAAATTGATGACAGAATCTGGTGCATGGGAAGTGTCATCCACTGGATTGATACATCTGAGTCTTGCACTATCCATCCATGTCCATGTGGGCTTGGTGCATCCATTTTGGCCTGCAAACATCGCCTGTAGATTGCTTTTTGGTAGTTTGCACGCTGTGTATGCAATTTCAGACTATCTCTGTTAGGAGGGAGGGCACAATCATTTTGTGAACCAAGACGAAAGCAATTGTATCTTGCTTCATTTACATCACTGCACTTAATTTGGCCATACACATCACACACAAATGATTCTATTTGTGTGAACAGTTCATCAGAAAGTATCCATGCTGCCCCAAGTTGTTGGAATGTACTTGTATAGCTATCATTAGCCAGCAACATATTTGCCATCTTCTTCTTGCCCTTGCCTTTGAAAGCACTTACACTGTCACAACCTGAGAATACATGAAGACCAACAAGAGCTTCTGCAGTTCTGTCTCCCAATGCCTCTACTACCTTGTTGATGTGTATTATCTGACCATTTTTGCTGGTTTGATGTAATATCAGCTGGCCTTGTAATTGATGTGCACAGCTCACGGCTAACATGAAGACATCTGTATCAGGACTGCGAATGACAATGTTGTCTGCCTCCCCAACACGTGATGCATGTTGAGCGTGAAGTAGTAGTCTTGTGTCAGCCTCTTCATGGTCACACTGCAATTCTGGTATTTCAGTTACATCCATGACACAATTTGCTGAACGCAATCTGTAGCAAAGCTCACCCTTGGTAACATACATGGTGATACCCTGCAGGCACTCTGATTCATATTCTTTCCATGATTCAAACAGAAAGAGTAAGAGAGATTCTTTATTCTTACCAGAGGCAAGGAAATTTTTTAATTGCCTTGGCATGTTCAGGGATGGACATGTGATACGAATCTCATTGAAGGTACCAGTGGTGGCTCGACGTTTTCTTTCTGCATTCTTTATGGATGGTTCTCTGTACTGATCAATGACAAAGTCTATTCTTGTGGCGCCATACTTTGATGCGATTGCTCCAACTGGTAAAATATGCTGGCTGCAAATTCTCCAAAAGTAGCTTGCACTTTACTTTGCATCTGTATTAAGGCCATGGCATCGACTAGAACAGCACACTTTCCTTCGAGATTATGGTCCACAACTGCATCTGGAAAGGTGGATTGAAGATGATGAGCCAGGACCATAATCTCGAAGGAAAGTGTGCTGTTCTAGATTCTAGAACAGCACACTTTCCTTCGAGATTATGGTCCTGGCTCATCATCTTCAATCCACCTTTCCAGATGCAGTTGTGGACCATAATCTCGAAGAAAGTGTTCCACACTGCATCTGGAAAGGTGGATTGAAGATGATGAGCCAGGACAGCCTTGTTTGTCTTCGTCATTGTTTCATCAAAGTTGGCTAACATTGCTGGACATGGCCAAGGGGATAAGTCATGACCTCACGAAGATCAAGGTGTCGCACCTGTGCAATGACCAGCATCCTCCCAAGAAGATTACGGTTTTCTTTACCTTATAGCGAACTCATGGTAACTTTGGACTTTGCTTTCTTAGTAAGATCTGCGAATGTCTTACCCCTCAGGACAGACATTTTGTCAAGCAAATCCTTTGATCCATGTGTTAAACGCTCCTTATTAAATTGTTGGTAAGCCTCTTCACCTTTGAAATATGCTGTGGTGAGATCTGTTGTGATTTCTTCACCAGCCAATGTACCAACTGTAAGATGAACAAGCTGGTCATCACTATCACCAGTAAATGGTGACCCCATTGACAGCAAGGTTGATATCACCTCTTGTACATCAGATTCATCTCTCTTCATCCTGGCTTGTGTCAGGTCTTTGTGATCTGACTGCTTGTCTGTCTTACCAGCTTGGGTGAAGCAACCTGATGCAATAGCTGAACGTGCTGGATGACTGAGAATCCATCGGTTGAGAGCACCCTTGTTTCGTGTGAAACCAACCAGTCCACCTTTTGTCTTTTACTCACGATTGAAAGTTTGTTCAATAATTTGATCACATGGAGTCATCGAAAATAGATGGTCATCAGATCGCTGCACGGCAAACTCACCTTCACAAATTTCTCATATACGTTTGGGTGCGTTTGAGGCAAAGCTGACATTTCTTGTAGATACACCGGAAGATAGAGTGAATAGTTAACTCTACCATACGCAAAGTACCATGGTAACATCTTTCTTAGTGTGGATAGATGTAAATGCCAGTTACCCTCACGTGTTGCTCGAATGAAGAGGAGTAGAAGCTGTACCATTTCCAAGTAGGAATTCCAGAAAGCATAATTGATGTTACTTTCACAGCACTTCTGTACATGGTCTGCGTATTTCTGTTGTAATAGCTTAATATCTTCTGTCTCCACTTCATCGATGAGCGAATGGGGGAAGCTTTCACGAAGTTGGATAAGGCTAGTGATCACTCTTAAATGTTCCTCTTCAGTCAAGCTGTCAAGGAATTCATTGAAGCGGACACGGTGCATAGCTTCAGCAACCAGTTTATGACAGCGAACACTTCGGTTGTAATGATGGCCACTCATAACACCATTGGCAGAGCCTTGGGCTAAAATACCGGATTCTATCATTATATCTTCTAACCCAGCATCTCTGAAGCGCTTTCCTATTGTAGACAGAAATGACATAGCTGTGTGAAACTCTCCAAGACGTAGAATTAGACGTTGTGTATACTCTTCATTCTGCCAGCTTATCTCTTGTGCTTTTGAGTAAATTGCTTGATCCATGGTGACAACAATCACTGGCATCAATCACTGGCAGATAACCAATTTTGCTGACAGGTGGGGTGACACTGCCTGACAGTTTCTGATTAAATCCAGTCCATGAGGGTAAAACGTTGCACTCCTCTCCCTCAACCTTAAAAGTAAAAAATAAAAGTATTACTTTTATTAAACACACTATGACTGGCTTGTTAAAACATAAAAAATTATTTATTCATAGAACTTGACATGTTATCTGAAATACACAACATACAATGTATACTAACCTGCACAGTCTTGCATAACCAGAATGCCAAGTCTTTCTTCAATGGAATTTTTTGTTCTCTGCCCTGATTCTGGAAAATTTCATCCACATTAAAGCCTACAGGTAGATTGAAAAATTAAGCTTTACTCTAGGGCAGTGTAACATTATAGTGACGTAACAATATTGTAAAACTGCAACAATTCTTGTCCAATATATATATAGTACTGTTTATATAATGTTTGGGAAATGAAAATACAAATATCAGTGCATTGAAAATTATGTTGTTTAACACAGGGGAGATTTAATATGTAAATAAAGGGGATATTAACAGGATATAGGAGTATGGATGGGCATGTGTAAAATGTCTTTGTATTAACTGTTTATATACATTTTTTAATTGTTTAATGAAAGAAAGGGGTTTTTAAAAACACATTTGATGTATAATATTGTGAATGTAAAACTTTGAGATGTAAATGAGTTGTGCATTTATTTGTGCTACTTACAACGATAATGTTTGACCATGCCTGCATCGAAGACAATGACTGTGATGAGCATATAGTTCATAATGTACAACCTGACGGTGCAGGGCCATGGCGTGGTCTGCCATGGTATTCAATAATATTGGTGGGTGGAACTTGAAGCGTCCTTTGCTTGACTTGGTGACTGCTACTGATATCGAAGGGTTGCTGTCATTGTCATCTGTGTCATCTCCAAGACTCCTCTGAATTATAATTCCATTTGTATTGTGAGTTGTTCCTTTCCCTAAAACAGAAATTGTGTCAGAAGATGTTGTTTACACTAATGATCTACTTGGGAAATTAAAGACAACACAAACAGTAACAGAGTTTCAATTTCATAAATAAATGCAGAACTCATGTGATATTTGAGACCTGAGTAATCAGCTGTACTTACCACTGAGTGTCTCTTCACCAAAATCATTATTATCCCATACCAATGTTGTAAAGACTTCTTGACAAAAACCTGGTGGCAAACCATCGCCATGGAGTTGTTGGATAGCTAGTGCTGTGTCATGCTCTAACACTTTTGAGTGTGAAACGCAGTCCCTAAACCATTGAGCAATCCTATTATTGATGAAGGTCCAGTCACATGACGAACTGCCATACCAAGTGACAAGTGTTTATGGGTGAGTTTACGTCCTTGAGAAGACAAGAACATCATGTCCTGACAGATTGATAACAATTTGTTCTCAACATCAGCCTGGACATCAACACGATCTTGTGAGTGAAAGTCCTGTGATAGCCAGTACACCATGCCAGGAAATTAAAAAGTTTGGTGGGTACAATATCTCTACTTCTTTGGATTGTTAGATCTTCTGCCCGAGGAGGCCACTCTGCAACACCTTGAGCTTTCTCTAGAGTGGCATGTATATTCATGGCAGAGTGAATCATCTCAAGCATTTCATGCTGCTGACTGTTAGAGTGTGCTGTTAGTGACTGTGACTCTGCTTCGTCTTTTCGCTTTCAGAATCTGTATGAGTAATGTTCAGGATCCGGCCTCCTGAATCTGATTCTTTGTGAGCCATTACCAGTTCACATTTTTGCATGTGAGGTCGAAGAAATTTGATTTTATCACCAAATCGTCGTTTGAGTCTTTTCTTTAAATACATGTTTTTGTATGATGATGCATCAATATCTTCAATGTCATTGATCATTTTAATGAAGATATTTTTCAACACCTTGATTGGAACAACTTCATCATTATCTATTAGTCTCCTCTGCACTACTTCATCACAAAACGTTTTGAAGGATGGTGCATACATGATACCACTTTCTTCCTCTTTTTTCTTCTGGTATGAATAAGTGACACATCTGACATAACTTTGATAGCATGATTTGTGATTCTTCACTTCAATACTGACCAAGTCTTGACCTCTCAACTGCAGTAGAAGTTTCTCGTCTTTCCTAAATTCGGCAGCTTTAAGTAATGTACGTCCGTCGCTTTCACAGGCGACAAGTCTTTCATTTGACCTCTTTCTTGAAATCGGGTCAACCCTTCGTTTCTCACCCTTGCATAATATACACATCGGTGGCAGTACGTGAATACTTCTCCGCTTGACTGACAAAATGGAACTTGAACTAGGGTTTGACCTTAAGTATCGCTTTACAGGAGACACTTGTTGTCACTCTCATCATTCAGTTCCATCGGTTCACTTGTGGCAAGCGTTTTTACGTAGCTTACCTTTTTCTCTGCGTTTCTCTGCCTGTGCCAGCCGACGTTTACCAGCGAAACGCTGATAGCACCCAAGGTGAAAGCCGGACTGATCTCGTGCTTCATGATCCAACTGGAGTGCAATTTCCCGCTCCAAGCCATCAGAGCTTTTCCAAATCTCAGCGCATTCGATTAATTTTGTCCAAGAGTGGTCAGTAAAAGCCTTGATTGGCTCGTCTTGTATGTCAGCGACGTGACACACACATTTCATGCTTGTGGAGGTAGCCATTTTGAAAGGGTATGTATCGGACTACGTGATTGGCTCATTGATGCCTCCACCAATAAAAACGCTTGTTACTCACAAGCTTTAACATCGATGATGACCTTTGACACCTATTAGCATATATTATATATTTTTAACTTTTCCGCCAAATTTCACACAATCGGACAAACCGATTTGGGTTAAGTATCGTTTTTCTATTTCTTTATGGTGGAAATTCATCATTTCAGCTGATTCGATTTAAACTTGAGTGTTCAGTGATCTTTTTGAAACGATAGCCCGGGTCGTCCCACAGACTATAAGAGTAATGTCTGGTGATACTCTCTCATTAGCAGATACAGATGTTGGAAACAGCTCAAAAAAGATCAGCTAACTTGAAATCCATTGTATTCATTTTATAATGAACATCAAACTTCCAAAGTTTAAATCCATCAGGGCATTGAATGACGAATTGTCAAAAAAATTCTCATAAAATGTAAGAGAAACAAACCCCAATCGCTGACCGTTTCTGAGACAACTAAGTACATTTTTCATGAATTCTCCATTTTCAAGCGGTAACACCTTTTGGCAGACACCCGTGATACTTCCTCTACAATGGTTAGAATATGCGCACACAATATGTCCATCCTGTTTAACCAAAACTCTCGGAGAGACTCGTTCTGTAGATCCACATGACAACTTTTCCCCACACAGATTTAGACGGGGTGGCTGCGACCAATCTTGATTGAAATTGGTCTCAGCCACCCCGTCTATTAAAATTCATGAGTTTACTTTTCTTGTGTACGTACATACTTATATCAGATGGAAATTTAGGATTTGCGATTACATCAGGTTGACAACCCCCCACACAAGAGCCATGAATGTAAAAAGTGTGAAAGAGGCTCCCACCTAACTATCCAAAATGGGCCGTGGAATGAGAAAGGGCCCTCTCGGCAAATTTGCATAATAATAGAAAAACGCGTTTAAAGTTCCCGCATGAAAACAGCTAATTTCCACTCATGCATTGCGGAGTCTGATGGATTTTATCCCGCATTTTGCCCACTCAGATGACTTGTGGGTAATCATATGACCTCTAAGAATAGGGTAAGTTATCAACGCTATACTTTAGCCGCCATTTTGAACGTTGTTTACATGTATGAGCGTGGCACAGTCGACGTTGTCGTCGTCAGCATTGAGGGTCGTATTTCTCCAATGAGTCTAACAGAGGCAGGTATTATCACCTAAAAATGCGACTCTGTTATTAGTTCTGGACAAAACGCCTGGCCTGGATTATTTCGTGGACATTGCACATAAATATCTTTCTATCGATGAGTGTTGACGGCTGTGTTGAACAGTGCAGACGAATTCAGTATCAGTATGAGTACTGCTGGCAGCGGAAATGCCAGTGTAAGCCATGACATTGAATACCCGGACTCGAAGAAACTATGGTCAACAGTAATATTACAGAGACAGACATTATGAATGATGAAATGATCGATGAATTTTTCAGTATTAAAGCTCACAGCGTTTGTCGTACTCTCTTTGATGTGATGACTTGTTAAGATTTAAAGAATCACACATAGACATGCTCAAGTGTAAGCACACAAAATGTGTGATCCTGTCGCCAGCATGAATTTTAGTCCGGGCTTACAGTCATGTGTTTTACTTAATATAGCTTGACAAATGTTAATGTTTTAACATACTATTAAAATCAGAATGACAAAAATATTTGATATAAAGAACAAAGATACTGGAAAACTATCAAAAGAAAAAGCTACTGTCCTTTTTAGAGAGACTTGGTTATATTTTTCTTAGTTTCTCAGTTTATCTTTAAAATATTGTAGTTGCTGGCAATGTTCCATCCTTTTCAATCATTGTTTGTTTAATTTATTAAGTCTAGTTTTGAAAAGGAAAGCCCTGCAATATGGCAGAAATACAATACATCGTATTCAATATTGAAAACAACATACAATTGCAGGAAAACCTGAATAATTAGCTGTATATAAGTATTTGTAATCAACATTACTGAAGCCAAACTGACTCATTACATATGCAAATTATGCATAAATATGCAAATTAGGCCTGGCCTGACCCTAAAAACTTGATCAAATGAAAATTTAAGTGTCATAGTATAATATTATGATAAAAACTCAAAAAGTGATTTTTTAGCCAAGAGGGCCCTTTTCTCATTCCATGGCTCAAATGTTTTTGTGTCGAGTTTGTGTTTGATTCGTTTCAAAAATGTGTTCCTACATTCTTATCCGATTGTTTGTGTTAACAAAAATGTTTGTTTCGCCTCGGATATTTGTAGGGAAGTTTGGATCAGTGTGTACGGTAATGTTTTGTTTGTGTGGGGAAAGCTTATGGCGAGACGCAGCCGGACCTATTGTGTACAGAGTTGATAGAGTGGCCCTTTGAGGCTTGCGTTTTGAAACCCGAGTGTGGTTTCTCATCAGTCGCACTGTAGATTCTTTCCTTAGTTTATGTTTGTGAAAAATTATTTTAATGCATTTTAGTGGTCTTGCTCTTCGAGTAGCGAGGCAAGTATATTAATGTTTGGGTCTCTTTGTGAGTCCGTTTGGTGGTTCAGTTTGTTTGTTCTATGTTTCTTTACTTCAGTAAATTTGTATTGAATAGTGTGTCTTTTAGAATTTTGCCGAGGTTTGTGTATTTTTAGGCAATAAGTACCACTGCGGGGTACGGATTTTATGCTTTCTGGATCAAGATACTTACAAGTATGACGATCGATGTGTTTGTTCTCGTACATTTTGTTTAATAGTTCGTTACTTTGTTTACTGTTTGTTCTGTGTCGTCACTGGCTAGTTGTGTATAATACTCAGTGTTGCGTAATTGCCTTTCGCATTCGTGTACGTAATCTTTGTGTGTTTGACAAAGTAGTAAGTAAATATTGTTTTTTGTGATTAAATTTTATTTAACTACAGGGAATTCCCCCTTACGCGTTTGCCTATTGTGCATGCGTGGAAGAGGGAATTCCCCACTGAGTCAGATGGGAATCCCCCTTACGCGTTTGCGCATGCATGGAAGAGGGAATTCCCACTGAGTCAGGTCCTGGACTTGCGCAATACACTAGCTATGACTCACTGGGTAATCCACTATCAGTACGGAACAACATTCTCAGATCATTTGTTAGATAGTTTCTGACTGAGATGTACCGGAGCGAGTCTGCTCTTACAAAGGCAACAGTTCCGGAGGTGATTCTCGTTTTCTGGATGTAAGTATGAATTTTATCAATATCTGCTGGCTGGTCCCTTTTCACTATGTTTGGAGTCGTATTAACACTTATGTTACCTATCGGAACGAGATTTTCCCCTACCCTACCGGAACACTGTTGCGCAATACCTTTCCAGCAGGGGCTTTCCAGGACTTTTGCAATACCGCTTTCGCAATACCGTAGGCTTCGAATGTTGCTTAGCAACTTGTGATGTCATGTTAAAGGTCTGCCATTCTACAGTTTTCATGAAAAATTTCTGCAGAGTTTTTTTCTGAACTCGGAGTTAACTTGTTCACGCGATAGATAAAATTTTAGAAATTTCTTCTGAACTTAAAATATGACGGAAGACCATTACTTCAAACAAAATGAGTCGTTTTAGATAAATAACACTGATATCCAAAGTGTTCACACTTTTATCTTTACGTACAAATGTAGTTCCAGAGTCGGGGAGGGAGCCACCCTCTACTCTATTCCCACCAACAAAACATTCAATACTCATTTCATTACGATCTTTATCGATACTTATAATAATATCACAAGTTGTTCTGTTGTCTGTTTTCATAGCGTAATATCCAACCAAATCATCATACTCATCTCCTGTAGCTAACTTTACACATCTAATGAGAACTGTACCATGCTCAATTATTTTCATATTATCAGTCATCTGTTGATTCATAGTCTGTAAAGTTAATTCAGCTGTCCCCTCCCCCACACTTTTCAGACCCTGTTTCTTTAAAGTTGTGTCCCAAAATAATCTAACTGGAACTCCGCTAGCATTGTATGAACAATAATTCTCCCCATTATTTATCCACCTTCTTAGTGTATTATCTGAAGACATTATTGTATTAAGAGGACTAATTTTAAGGTGAATCGGTATACCAAGAAGTGCAATGTATGGATTCTTAGGAGTAAGCCAATGACGAAAATCTAGCAACTTGTACTTGTTAACATTGCTATCGAAATAAATAACATTTGGAGTTCCTGGCAGTTCAGTAACTCCACCTGCAATTTCACTATCCAATATATCTAAGATGTTACGCGGTACATTATAAGGCATGAATTTCTGACTATCCCCATTCCACGTCAGTGCAAAAGGAGTAGGATCATTCGAAGCCTTTGTGGCGTCAATTACGGTTTCATCAATGTCTGTAAGTTCGGAAAATTCTACAGCATGTTCGTGACTTTGTACCGCGGCAGAGGCTAAAACGAAATATTTTTCGCGGTCCTTGTAACGAAGGACGTAATCCTTATTATGATTAGCAGCTATCTTAGTATTATTGTTAACTTTAACATCACTCAGATCTTCGAGCTCGAGATTTTGTGTGTGAATTGTACCTAGACCCTAGTTACTTGGGTTAGACATAATTATCCTATATACAGTGAAAATAAAATAATACCTTGTAATATATACAACTTACAACGATGATCATTTGGATTGTAAGCAAAACAGGCGAAACCGTTACTGTTAATTTTAACCCTAGCATTGACATGACACAGTTTACGAAGATAAGACTGCTAGAGTGTGGACTATATAATTCATGGCATAACATAACAAGGGCGAATAATGTACTAAAATATCAAGAAGGAAACGACCCAAACAAAAATAAGATGACAAAATCAATACGTCCGGGTAACTACAATATTGATACCCTCAATAAAGCGATAGGGATGCAGCCAAAAATCAATTTCGAAAAAACATCTGCCCACAAACCGTGTTTATCTAACACTGGCTAGAAATGTCAAAGTCTATTTCAATGCCACAGGTAGCTTCACCAACGTCGTCGGCTTTTCAGATAAATCTGAGGACAACCCCGTGGTAAAAAGTACTATGAGTCCAGGTCGAGCAGATTTCTTAACAGTTACTAAATACATAGTTCATTCAGATGTCGTTGATGTGACTGGAAATTATGTTTCATTTGGCTCTGGCGAATACATACAGGGAAAATTATCGGACTGTTTACAAATACTTCCCGTCAAGGATACAAAAGAAATAAGTGAAAAGGTCACCTATGATTTTAAAAACGGGGGCGCAATTTCCATGCCATTGAGAAAAGGCTCAGATTACATGAGTTCAATTCGTCTTTGGATAACAGATCAGGATGGAAACATAGTTAATTTCAATAACTGGCCAACTAGCTTTTGTATTGAATTATTGTAGCTAACGCAGCATAAACCATCCCATGACCAATCCTCCAGCAATATAAATCATTTCATATTTCTTTTGCTCGGGACTAGGCTGATAATAATCTGAGAACTGCGCTAACGCTTGCGCTGGCCCTGATGCAGAGTTAGCCACCGCTTCTGCTTCTTCCAGGATTTCTGCATCTGTATCTCTTAATTCAACTGCAGCATGCGCATCCTTGTTTGATTTTCTCTTTCCCAGTCAGCCTGGAGTAATCTTTTTTCTGACCAGACGGCACGATCATTGTCAAAGTTTTCTAATGCTTTATCATGTAGGACTTTCTCTGCTTGCAGAGCGTCACTATTCCCAGAAAGCTTTTGTCTGATAATATTTCCCCCTGTGAATGCCGTTGCATTTAATACAGCACCGAGAACTGTCATTCCTATTGCTGCAGCCATAGTTAACTATATATTACTAAGTATAAGTTTCTGTAGGAATAATAATATTATTATTTTGCGACTCTCCGAAGGTCCGTTCCGAAGGTCTATATACATTACCAAGTATAAGGTTCTGCAGGAATAATATTTTTCTGTTCAAGAAGATCTTTAGTCGCAACCGCGGCAGCAGTCACACCGCCTAATTTTATCCACCGAGTCAAATTTGGTCGACTTGGATCGCCGATATCTATTTTCAGAAATTTGCTGGAGATCATTAGATATCCCATCGTAAGTCCAGCGATTACAATACCATCATACATTGTGTTTACAACTGTTTTAGTATCCATGATTGCTGACATGTATATAAAATAGAAAAATAAAATAATTACGGAATTCCTTACGGAATTAATCCATCGCATACAATGTAGAGGAGCTGGGACTTGGTTCCGTTCCGGAGGGAGCCATTCTGGGCTCTTTCTGAAGCGGCTCATCTTTCCGGAGGGGACAAATATGCCGAGCACGCCCCCAATATAGCCCTAATGCAGTCAATGAAACTCCTATAATTCCTAAAACAAGATAACATTTATTATACCAGCTATCACCCTGTTCTTTCATTGTAGGCGGTACGTCCCGAAAGGGGCCTATACAGTTTGCTTCAGTCGCTATCGCGTAGCTATCGCTGGTCGGGGTGGCTTGGCGTTTCTTCTCCTTGTTTTGCTTGTTCCATTCTGCTAGTCGCTTCCCTGCAGCCACTCTCCCTGGATGCTTCGTCGGTAATGTAATTTTCTCTATATTGCGCTCCGTTCCGGTAGGGTTCCGAATGGTAGTCGTCGGAGGTGACGGAGTCGTTTCCGTTTGCTGAGTCGGTGTTGGAACCGTTTGCTGAGTCGGTGCTTGCGAAGTTGAATCCATTTATTTCGGGTATTATATTAAGCCCGATTTTTTTAAAATCTAAATGTTTACCCGTAATTAAACCGGTGGAAACTAGAGCAAGTATGGGCCCCCACGTGTAGGCTATCCGTCCTGATAATCGTTTTATTTCACTGTTTAGAATAAAATCCTTTTTAAGATCAGTGGCATAGTTATCTCGGTCATCAATTGGAACTACCTGACTGATTGCACGGGCTCCTAGATCTATGAAACTTTGAGTGATATTATCACTTATAAGAGAACTGTATTTCGCTTCGTACATTTTGAAGGCTTTAATTACTGTTTCATCTCCCCATTTTTCTACGTCAGCAACTGAAATCTCCTTACCAAAAAATAACTTACTTTGACCACTTGCGATGACACAGAGTATTTTTTCACGTTTAGTCTCTATTATGGATCGAGCGTCCGACGCTGGCACTTCCGTTCCGATAGGGGAACCGTTCCGGTAGGCCGCTGTCGTATTTGCCGCTGCCGATGTCTTTATTAAATTCTCCATTGTTTGCAGTATGTTATCTATTCTTAGTAAAAAAAAAAAAATTCGTTTAAACCTGAATCCGAAATATAATATTAACATGGTCTGGAATGTTAGTACGATTCCGAAGTATTGAAAATTCTCCTCCATTAAAATCTATCTGTATATAGAAACACGAATCATGAGTACAGACGCATTCCCAGTTGCTTTTCAATTGAATAAGACGAGCGTACCGACAGTACAGCATGCTGATATTCCTCCCAAACCGAATGACATAAAACCTATTCTCATGGACTTAGAAATATATGTAACGCCGGCAGATAAATTTACTTTTCATCCTCGGGATATATTTAAAGATAATGTAATCACTCATCGAACAGCTAAAGAAAGTAATGTCTGGCTGGGCGGTCCGCACATGAAATACTGGGACCAGCAATTAAATTTCGCCGTATGGTGCAGCACGACTGGTTGTGGTATATCATTCGCCCATCTCTTCGGTTCCGAAGGGAAATTTCCGCCGCAAATACGATCATTCTGTCGTTTTCATGTATACTTTACAATACGTCGGATCCTTCATGAAATGGGCGTTGCACTTCCAGACGATACATCTGTCTTCAAAGCCGGCGATAATCCATACAATCTCGTCCAATATGAACTTGTATGTACAGAATTTGGAAATATAAGTCCCACGAAGTCCGACTTTCGATATGGAAAAGGCCAAAACTCAGGTCTTGGTTATGGTTATGAATATTACACTAATTGTGGTCCCGTTCGTCAGCCAAAAGCAATATACAATGGTCATGACTTTTCCTCTCCGCTGATGGAGGTGTTTTCTATACACATACCATTTTTGGAAAGAAAAAACATGTACTGCCCGCCAAAGACAGGCCACACTATTATTTCTTCCAAAATGATGGATCGGAGGAACAATACAATAGTTTCATTCCTCTGAAGGGAGACTCAGGATTGACAAAGGCTGGCCTAGCCCGCCTCAATGAAAGCCTTGAAGCCTACGTATATTGCATACTCGGCGCACAAGCAAATATCCGTAGTACCATAGTGGGCGATACTGGCAGTGCAGAGCAAGTCCGAAAAGAATTCGGCGTTCTCCTCGAAGATGAAATTCGCAATACAGACAAAGTAATCAGTTATAGGCGATACCAAGACACAATAACAAATACTGGTGTAAAACTTGATATGGCAGTTTCGCCCAATTTACTTCTCTTGCCGTCTGAGATGGTTATTCTTTCGGGCCCGGCAATCGCAGGTTATAATAATGAATTGCAATACGCTACAGAATCTATGGTCTTCGGGGTAAATGGTGATATAAACACGGAAATTCGAGAAAGTGCTATACATGAGATGGAAGGGGAAGAGGATCCCGTGAAGTGGCAGGACGAGCTAACGCATCCCGGAGGGTCACCTCACAATGACACGAGTCAGATTCCCCTATCGCCTTCGGAACGGAAGGCGGCAGCCGTGACCGGCGCAGACCCTATTCACGAATACGGCAAAATTGGTTTGTTATCTTTAGCCATATTCATTACATTTATATACAGTATATAGATCCGATGTATGCAACCGTGCCATTCAACATGATTGTAACTGGGCCGACAAATTCTGGCAAAACAGAATATGTGATGGATCTCCTCACCGGTCCGTACTTAAGGAAATTTGAATATATAGTTTTCATTTGTCCGACATTCATGAACAATAAAACGTATAATAAAAGATTCATTTTCACCGATGACAACGTGTTTGTGTTTCCGGTCGGACTCGATGCTGTGGATGATACACTAGCCTTCGTGCATAAAGAATGGGCCGGCACGAACACTTTAATAATCCTCGACGACTGCGCCTCGTCCAAAGATATGAAGAAGCGCAGTGATGTTTTAGTCAAACTCGGTTTCAGTGCAAGACACGACGGACTTTCTGTGTTGGTTCTGACTCAACAATATACTAGTATTAGTAAACCATTCAGGGAAAACATACAGATGTTAGTACTTTTTTACACACCGAGCAAGACAGACAACAAGACTATTATAAAAGAATATGGAATGGAGGTGTCAGAACGGGAGGCCACTTCCCTAATCAGGCAATTGAAAAATACACCATTCAGTAAACTAGTATTTCATTTACGGCATCCGTATGACATAAATTTTTCGTATAATATAGCTAATCATGGCTTCGCCCGAAGGTTCTACCAAAGGTTCTACCAAAGGTACTCTTAGAGAATTACATTACAACCCGAAAACTGGTTTTGGAGGTGTACAAAAATTATATGACGCAGCACGCGCCAGCGGACTCCTGTCAGTTACTAAGAAAGAGGTACAGGAGTGGTTAAAAACTCAGCTAACTTATAATCTTCATTAACCGGCACCTCGTACTCGTGGCGCATTCCGAAGGGGCCGGCGCGTTTTCGTAACATCGATAGATGAGTTTTGGCAATGGATCTCATGGAATTCCCTTCACTGTTCGCAAAAGAGAATAATAACATTCGATACATGCTAACAGTAATCGATGTGCTCAGTAAATATGCATGGGCCAGGCCGATACAGTCAAAAACGGCTGATGATACGTTACAGGCGCTACAAGACATAATTAAGAAATCCGGGAGGCAACCCGACAAACTTCAGACAGATGAGGGGCGGGAATTTACTAATCGAAAAATGCAGAAATGGTTGGAGGAGTCGGGAATTCACTGGTTTCACACCTACAGTGACAAAAAAGCTAGCGTCGTTGAACGTTTTTAATCTTACCCTCAAGACGATGATGTGGAAATACTTTACATACAGACAGACACGTTCCTGACTGAGGCTGGCTCCCCATTCTACCAGAACTACTTGAGAATTACAATAACACCGTTCATGGAAGTATCAAAATGAAACCCGTCGATGTAACGGAGGACAACGATTGGCAGGCATTTTATACACTTTACCCTGAGTTGGCAGCCATGGGAGCTAACCCTGAATTCAAGCCGGGAGAACGGGTCCTAATTACAAATACAAGACCACTTTCAAGAAAGGATATTTACCAAATTGGACAGAGGAGATTTTCATAGTTTCAAAAGTGGTGTACGCGGCTGGACTGGGAACGCCGCCAGTTTACAAAATAAAAGATCTGAATGGAGAGGAAATACTCGGCACTTTCTATTCCGATGAACTGCAGAGCGCTGCTGGTGCCGACGAGCTGTACAGAGTAGAACGAATTTTGAAGACGAAAAAAATTAGAGGAAAGAAATACTATCTGATAAAATGGAAAGGTTATCCAGAAAGTTTCAATAGTTGGGAGCCAGAGGAAAATGTTATTAGAACTTCGTAAGTTCCTGTGCTGGTACTTGCGTAAGTACTAACGTAGTACTAACGCAAGTAATTACGAAAGTTATTCAATAAGTACCATGATTTAAGTCTTAATTTCTTGAAAGCCGAAAGTGCACCCCGCTTCCAACCGCCCGGCCAAGTATTTATCATGTACTGTCGTAAGTAATGTTCACTTATTGCATCTTTTTCGGCTGTATGTGGATGAGGTGGTACCGGGGAGGATCCTCCGCGTCCCGAAGGGGCACATATTAAGTTTGCAAGATCTTCAAAGCGACTGTGCATGTTGCCCTTATCCGTTCTTTCGAGTCCCCCTTTTTCAGCTTTATCTATAAGTTCTGGTTGAAGTATAATGTACACAACTGACATGAGCCATAGACAAGTAACTTCAAAGCCCCTTACGGAACCGTAAGGTTTCATCATATCAAGTGCCTGTAAGTCAAACTGAGCATTATAAGCGTGCACTGTTTCACAAGCATTAAGAAGTTTGTGTATGTTCTTGAGTGAGACTCGAGGTTGTTCTAGTTGTTCTTGATTAGGTGGATAATAAGCTTTTTCAAGTTCCTCCTTGCTGAAACCGTCTATTAAAAATCCCTGGCTGCCGCTATCGCGTGCCGAAGGGCCGCTCCATGCAATTCCAAAGTCAAAAGCTTGTGCAAAATCTACTGGCCCGACTGTCTCGGTATCAATTGTTGGATTAAGTATATTCTTGAGAAGGGCAGGCGTAAGAGATTGATGAATTATCAAACATGGA
This sequence comes from Ptychodera flava, assembly GCF_041260155.1. NCBI lineage: Eukaryota > Metazoa > Hemichordata > Enteropneusta > Ptychoderidae > Ptychodera > Ptychodera flava. The sequence goes on along the minus strand of NC_091929.1, from coordinate 48,361,393 downwards.
AGTCTGTAGTCATTACAAATTTCTAAGAAAGTCTGTTTGAACTTATCGTGAATCTCTTCTAGTTCTTTTAAGGCAGTTATTTCATATTGTCTTGCTCGAGTCAGAATATTCTGCCTGCAATAATCCCAAGGCATATCTTTGAATATGATAATGAAACTATGTAAATGGTCAAATGCTCTAGAAACAATCTTTTTTTCTTCCGCTGCCACGGAAACGCCCCGGATTCTAGAAAAAGTCAGATGTTGAATTATGGAAGAGTCACAAATAATGTAGCGTTCCGAAGGGGCTTTCCCAGCCTGACATTGTAAACTAAGAGTATGTTCTATAAACTGATTCTGAAAATCGGCAATCGAAACTTTCCCATTATAAAAGTCGGCAATGTTGCTAGAAAAACTAGTGTCAAATTCTGGTACGTGAGACGCAGCCAAATTTACTGCATCATAACTCTTACCACTTCCAGTTGGGCCATTTATGAATATGTATGACATTTTGGGATACTATATCATAGAAAAAAAAATTAAAATTATTTTTCGTAAAGATATATTATGATAAGACAATGGCAATCCTTTCTATTTCAGATGCAATAAAAATACTTGAAACCGGAGAAAACGTCCAAATCAGTGACGGCAAACTCATATTTGGTGAATCTTTGGTAGATCCTTTCATATATGTAGACAGTGAGCTAGAAGTGGTTTTCAACATCGGACCTGGATCCAAAGATCCAGCTACATGCGATGAAATGTGTGTCCGTTGGCAACAAAGTCTTCAAAAGTTTACCGATCTGATAGTATTCCCTACCTTAGGTGAAAGTTTCAATGCAAGCACTGCTAAAAGTTATGCTGCGAGCCTGGCCGCTCACTCCAAGAATACTACCGGATTTTACAATCCATCTAAAGTGTATCAGAAGTGAGGGAGCGAGACAAAGTATTTTAAATTTCGGTTTAAAAGAGGCGCTACATGTATTGATATGGTTCAAGAAATTGACTGTGGTTTTAAAGCAGTGAGCCCATTGCCAGCCAGAGAAAATCCTGCTATTGTACCTCGTAATATCCGAAAAGGTAGTAAGATAGAATTCTTAGCATTTAAACCGCGCTTAAATAAGCGTACCCTTTCTTTCACTATAGAGAGGTTATTTTGTGTCATGCCTAAACCAGAAATTCAAGACGCGGAAGAACTAGTCGACTTAGAAAGATTAGGCGAGATATATAAACAAATAAATGCTGCCAAAAATATTATAGTGGATTTTGATGACCTATCATAGAATAATTATTTTTTTCTTTTTAAAATTTTTTAGGATAGTATATATTATAAAGATTATTATGATGACCAGTCGATTGACGTGACAGCATTCAACGGGAGTAGTTTTACGAAAAGAATTTCCTGAAGTCAAGCGAGTTGAGGATATCGAAACGCTGGTGGATATCGAAGGTATGGTTAAAGAAAGAAAGATGTACTCTGTTTATACCGAAATGGAAGTCAAATTATCGGATCCGAAAAACGGTAATACACAAATTCGTACATTGCCTGTTAAATTAAAAGATACATACACAAAAGATGTAAGAGGATCGGAATCGGAAATAAAACAACAATTAATAGATCGCTACGACCATATGCTTGATACAATTAGCAATGTTGAGGGTTCTGGTCTCGTTCTCGAGGAGATACTTAATTTTGAAGTAATTCTAGTAGAAGTTTTACTCGGGGCCGGCCGCCCGATTCAACTTCCCGGATGGTTAAAAAATAAACATTGTGTGAGCGATCTTATTCTTCCTTTCGGTAGCGAGAATTGTTTTCAATACGCAGTTGTAGCAAGTATAAAGTTAGGCGACCCGCACTTTCGTAAAAAGAAATGTGGACAGACTAGAAAAAAATGGAATACGTACACTCCATTTATGGCCGATTACTCTTTTGATGGAATACCATTTCCTACGCCCGCCGATGAGACTGTATTCAAGCGCTTCGAGCAGCAAAATCCAGGCACGAAACTTCAAGTATTTCAGATCTACGAAAATGATCCCGACCCGTCCGACATAACTGTGTTATATAGTAGCGGAGCCCGTTCCGAAGGCGGAGCTGATCAAATAGCAAATATCTTACTGATAGTTGGCGAAGCCCGAAGGTGCCACTTCGTACCAATTACTGCGTTAAATCGCCTTCTTAATTCTCAAAATAATCGTAAGAATGTGCACAGACGGAAGTGTATTTGTATGGTTTGTAAACGAGGTTTTAAGTCAACAGAAGAATTAGAAATACATCAGGTATACTGTGGGACAGACACGGCTCAGCCAGTTTTTCCTAAGGAAGTGTGTCAATTCGAAGGCCATCTGAAGAAGGTGCCCTGCCCCTACGTTATCTACGCAGATACTGAGGCAATTATTGAGCGGGGCACCGGCCGACACATTCCAATTTGTATTTCGTATGTTATGATTGAACGCTGGCGAGGCAGCCGACCGAAAGTTTTTAGTAAAAGAACATTCACAGGTACAGATTGTGTTACAGAATTTCTAAAGGATATGAAGAAAAGGGCCGAGAATTATTCGAAATCGTATTATTGGAAAATAAAACCGATGAAAGATAGATCTAATTACAACGATCCAGACTGTATTGCATGTGGAGAGCCGGCCGGATACCGAATAGTGAAGGACGGAACGACTTTTTATTGTGAAAAGTGCCGCCCGTCGAGAACCATTCCTATCTACTTTCACAACCTCAAGGGATACGATGGTTCTTTTATTTTACAAAAAATACATGAAATCGGGGATGTTGACACAGAAGGGGCGGTAGGGGAACCAGAGCCAAATATCATAGCTAAGACGGGCAATGGTGGAATTATGTGTCTTATGAAAACATTTATTTTTAGTGCCTCAATTGTTGTCGATGGGGGAGGGAGACAAAGAAACGTTTCTTTCATATAAAGTTTATGGACAGTGCTCAGTTGATGTCTGGGTCGCTCGCGAAGTTGGCAAAGACTGTGCCAGAGGATGGATGGGCGGCAGTACCACTTTCGTACCCGGACATTCAGCGGGCGAAAGGTTTCTTCCCGTATGAATATTTAGATTCTCCCGAGCGATTGGAAGAAGACCAGCTCCCGGAGAGACACAAATTTTATAGCGAATTAACGGAAGAGGGGATTTCAGAGTCTGATTACGAACATGCATTGCGAGTATGGGACGAAGTTGGATGTAAGACGATTCGTGATTATATGGAATTCTATTGTGAGACGGACGTTCTACTTCTTGCGAATATATTCGAAAATTTCTGTGACACATGTTTAGAAGCATATAAGTTAGATCCAGCCCACTATATGTCAGCGCCCGGCTTGACATGGGATGCTATGTTACTTTTCACAGGTAATAAATTTAAACTCATTCAAGATGCTGAGCAGATGAATTTCATACAGAGGGGAATTCGAGGTGGTATCAGTCAGTGTAATATTCATTATTTACAGACAAATCATCCGGCGGCCGGCGCCACTGGCGGGGATACTTACGTTAGTTACGATCCGGAGAAACCGTTAACCGAAATAAAATATCTCGATGCTAATAATCTTTATGGCTGGGCAATGAGTCAGGCAATGCCAGTGGGCGGACTTCATTGGATGACAAAGGAAGAATATTTAGAATGGGAAGGCGGAGCAGGCTCGGATTGGGGACCCGGCGCTAGATTTCCGCCAAGTTTTCTAGAAGTAGACTTAGAATATCCGGCCGAATTACATGAAGAACACAGCGATTTGCCATTAGCGCCGCATCACTATGAATTTCCGAGGCAGGGCAGTCGACTGATTACAAGTCTTATGGACAGAGAGAGATACGTCTTACATTATAAGTTGCTTGAATTCTATCTTCGGATGGGAATGCGACTGAAAAAGTGTATCGGGTGCTTGCCTTTGAAGAGGCGCCGTGTCTCGCGGAATATATTGACTATAACACTAAAATGAGGACAAAGGGAAAGACAGATTTTGAAAAGAATTTCTATAAGCTTATGAATAATGCGATGTTCGGTAAGACAATAGAAGACGTTCGAAAGTACAGAGACTTTAATTTGTTTCGGGTCGGAACGGTACTGTTAGTGATCATAAAAAGATTCAGAAGTATACTCCAAAGATGAAACATATAACTCTCCTAATTTCCGAAGAGGATGGTGATTCCTGCGACAGTGCCCTACTGGACTGAAAACGGATGAACATCGATATGTAAAGCCAGTTTTCATTGGTGCGGCGGTGCTTGAACTTTCTAAACTGCTTATGTATGATATGCATTACAATTACTTCGAAAGAAGTTCCCTGGAATACGATTAGCCTACATAGATACTGACAGTTTGTTTACAGTGTACCTCTTCCTTCCCCGGACGTAACTTTCAATGATATAGTTAGGGAAGATGTGGAAAAGAATGGTAAGGAGACGATATATGATACTAGTGGGATGAAAGATGAGATGGGAGTTCCGAAGATTAATAAAAAGGTGATAGGTAAATTTAAAGATGAGTTGAATGGTGAACCTATTCTTGATTTTGTCGGCATACGCTCGAAAGTGTATGCTTTTCGGACTCCAACTTCGGAGACGAAAAAAAATAAAGGGATAAAAGATGTTTGTGTTCGTAAACATTTGAACTTTGAAGACTATAAGGATCTGTTTGAAACTGGGAAGGAGCCCGAGCGGGCACAATTTGTGCAGTTTGTACGGAAAAAACTGGTGAAATCCGTAGTGAAAAGCGCAGTAAAATTATGATGGCGCAAAATGATATCAAACGTGTTCAGTTATACAATGAAGTCACAGGTGAATGGTTGGTAGAAACTAGGCCGATAGGGTGGACCTCCCCTTCAGAATAGAAACGGAGTTAAAATTGTAAAGACTTTCATCTACTATTTTCAACAGAGACCATTGCATCACTGATAACATAAATGTGGGCAAATATATTATCATCTCGAGCTTCGATTTTATTATCATCGCGAGTGTCGATACCCTTAACTGAAGTGTCCATTTTCAGAATTTCAAGCTGAATTCCATCCTTTGTGTTCAATACTCTAAGACCATTTCCATGAAATTCAATATCTTTAAAGCTACGCAGATCAATAAACAGACAGAATTTGTTCTTCAAATAATCAACTTCATCTATATCAATTTCACACCAATCTTTATCTTCAGCAAAATACCGTCGTGTTTCTTTCCAAAATTGTCTTGGTAACATCTTCTGAGCATATATTTTATTTGCAATGCCTTCGATTGATACAGACACAGATTCAATGGATGGATTAAAGAAAAGTTCACTATTAAGTTCTGACTGATTCTGATTTTTAGTGAAGAGTATTGCGATACCTCTCATGCTACGTCGTGGTACATTTATATTTTCATTGATAACTGTGGTTGATTCTTTGAATGGGATTGTTCTAAAATAATGTATATGCTCGTAAAGGTAACTTTTTCCACTGTTGTAATAACCAGCAGTTGACCTCGCGAGTACGGGATCACTTAATGTTTCGTATTCCATTTGAATGTTTTTTAATTTATAATTGGCAAGTAATTGGGAGGCGAGTGCCAACGTAATTTCCCATTCAATATGACTCCCTAACGCCGATGGATATGCAACTCCATGGCCTGTTATGAGGGGATGGGACAGACGAATAGCATATTTTGTTTTATATGTGTCAAAAAGTAAATTATCGTCCACGACGGCGTGATCTGCATTGGCCACGCCACTTCTCAATTTTCTTAGATTTTCATTCTGAATTCCGTACAGTGTCATGTTCGTTCTCTCCTTTTTATGTTTGAAGAGATCGCGATAACATTCAATAAGGTTATATTTATTCAAATTGAAAAGTGCCTGCCCCTCAAATGTGAGAACCATACGCTCCACCAAATTTTTTGCAACATTTTGTACTACTCGGTTATCTTCATGTCCCGTTACTTCGAGATCAAAAACCAGGTCGAAAGTATCTGGAACTAGTACTACTCCACTTTCTAACTTTGGACATCGTATGATAAGTGTCTGGCCTGGATCTGCCTCACTTGGATTATGAGCAATCACATGATGAGTTCTTTCTGACTTCTTTCCCTGTGGTATTCGGTTGGTGAAATTCGGTAATAATGATCTATCGTACTCCATTTTCGTGTAATGTATATAGTAGTGTAGAAAAAATAAAAAATAAATCACATCTTTACATAAATATTTCCGTCTGATTGAAAGATAAATCGATTACCCGTGTCGCGAATCAATCGAAGAACCCAATATTCTTGTAAATGTTGGACTTCCATTTCATCATTGTCAATCTCCTGAAAGACGTTTATGAATTCTAGTCGCTTAAAGAAGTTAGTCTTTTGACATTCCTTAATGAAAGCTAATATGTTATGATATAGATTATCATCTTTGAGTCGGACACCTGGATTTGCCCGAAGGATATGTCGATTTACTCGTCGGAGTTTGCACCATTCCAATTCAACAGAGAAACCAAACAGGTCTTTATTTTTAGAAAGAAACTTTGCAATATTCTTTTCACCAAACATGTCGACTCCGTAAGACCATATATTAATACATAATTTTATTTATAATGACTAATGTTAAACCAGTTAAAAATATCCATAGCTGTTCTCCAACAAATCCAACCACTGATCCTGCTGTTTTTAATAGAAAACTAACAAGGGAGCCGATTAAACCTGGTATTGCAGCAGCACTTTTTGCGGCCAATGTTTTTAACCATTCGCCAAATTGCTTTACAATTTCTTTCGCTTTTGTGTATACTTTGGGTGGACCTGAACTCTCCTGTGTTTGCTCCAGTTCCCGCTCCCCCTCCTCCTCCTCTAGTCACAGCCAGGGCAATTGTTGATATTGTCATTCCAAGGGCAGTCAGTATTGCAGCGATTGTAATACCATTTCGTTTAAGGGGGAGACCCACATTTGCAGACACTTTTCTTTAACCTGATTTTTTACCATTAAAATGAATCTTTAACCCAACATGTAGTATATGTTTGGGTAGGTCGACAGTTGAAGATTATGAAAATTGTGATAATATTTCAAAACCTGTTTGCATGTGTTTGTTTTGCTCAAAATGTGTGCTTTTGAGTTTTTTCACTTAAAAAAGTGTAAGTACGAGAGGGTGATGGCCATTGGTGAGCCGTTTACTGCAATCGCTAGCAGGGTAAGGTGTGTAAAAGCCGTGTCTTGGATTTTTGATACTCAGCTTTGTTTTTGCACAATTAGCCTTGAAAGTGAGAAGTGGTGGGTTCTGAATAGATTAACGGATTTTGCCCACGTTTGTCACGATATCTTTTGTTTTTGGACTATTATCGGAATTCTGGGACATAGTTTTGTAGAAACAGTCACTAACTACAACCTGTGCAAAGATAAGGCTAATCCGTCAGCGGGGCGCCAAATTACACTCTCCAGAAGTTGCGATACATTGCCAAAACCGGAACGGAGTAAATCGCAGAAATGTGTATGAGACCCTTGGAGTCGCACAAAATCAGCTAAAATTCCGGTTCGCTCACATTTTCGGTGGAAATTCCCAGCCCATAATGAAGTACAGGACTTTTTACACAATTGTCTGAATTTGTGGTATGAATGAAATTATACATGACGTGAAAATTGGAAGAAAATGAACACTGAAACGGCCAGTTCGCGGCGTAAGCGTTAGGCTTTATTTACACAACTGTCATTCCAAGCTAAATCTGGGGATAATCTTCTTGCTAAATACAAACTAGCGTATTAACTGTGCACTGTATTGTACCAGCTAAAATTTGATTATCAAGCGAAGAAATGGCTGGCTGCATATATACTTCGTAAAATTATGTGATTTTGCATGCCAAGTCCGTTGACATTGTGTTTTCCTCTCTTTTGGTTGCGCAATCGTCACCGCGTTTTCAGCTTCCTGCCTGGAGAGAGACACGTGACAATGAATTTACAATGTGGTACATACCGACAAAGACGAATTCATTCAGACACCGTGTTACGTACGTTAGCTTTTACGTTCCGTACTGCATATTGAAGTACGACCACAGTCAGCCTTGAACATGGCATGGAGCTAAAAACGGACAGCTACATGAACGCGGTTTCCGACCTCAGAAGCACCAGTGCCGGGCTAATGTGTTGTGCCATGTTAGAACCCTCGTTAGGCTAAACTAAATATAACACCTAACAATATCTGCTGGTATCTAAAACGATTTCCTAATAGAAAGATAAAAAGTTGGCGAAAAACTGAAATAAATCGATTCTGACACGAAACTTGAACAATTCTAAAAGCGACTTGTTTTGGCTTCGCGAGTGCCATGGAGGCGAGTACCTCAAACAGATGTGAATCTGTGACCACGCTGATATTAAACTGAAGTACGACCACAGTCCGCCTTGAACATGGCATGGAGCTAAAAACGGACAGCTACATGAACGCGGTTTCCGACCTCAGAAGCACCATTTTGTACAAGTAATGAAATGCGTGAACTTCAATCAAACAGCTGAATATCGCGTTGGCTGATGTGTGGAAACGAGCATTCGTCGTTCTCCGGTGGCGACTATCCGTTGACTATAATAGCGACGATAGACAGGCCAGCAGCACGCTGTTTTTCAGCGTGATTGAGTTTATCCACAGGAAAAAGTAGTTGCTGATTCGCAAAAAGCATGTTCATGGTTGTTTAATTTTTTTCAAGTTCATGGAAATTATTCTCTCATTTTCAATTTTGGCTTCTTTAAATCTATTGCATAAGTTTATAATTACCTAATAACAATTCAATCGCAATGATTTTAAAGCTATACCGACATGAATTTGTGCTGTGAAATATCGCATACTTTTCAATCGAGATTGATTTCGACCCTGGACTTCGACTCACTTCATGAACAAGTCCGCCTATAAAAGTTCAGTTGATCGAGACAAATTATATATGCTCTATGATTAGCTCCGGTAAAGATTGAAAATCAAATGCTGGGTCAACATTGTGTTTACATTGTAAATCACGGCATCATTCTGAACTGTACGTGCAATACTCGCATCATTCTCCCTCTGTGTCCGCATAGAATTTACAAAGCAATAAGCGCTAAGCTCATGTTTCCAAACCGGGCAGAGCAGACACCGGCACGATTTTCTCGTTATAAAATTTCGAACTATTTGCACATTTCTAATTTCTACTGAGAGGAATGTTGCTCGCCCAACTGTCGAAACAAAAAGACGTCGCAACCATTTTCACAAAAAAGATAGAAAACTTGTGGTGACGTACAGAACGTAATCTTCATTGCATGCTTTACGTGTAAACCGTAACCACCGGAGGGACGGTGCCGTAACGTAGCGGTAACAATTTTGGTTGCCGGACTTCACTGGGCATTTGCAGATGTTAAACAATCATCTGACATTTTTATCATCAGTCGCAATTAGTTCGGAGCGGGATTAATTTTGAATGTCGGCCTTCATAAGGTGCAGACAAACATGTAAACTGTTATCAGAAAAAGACGTAATTTTTGGATTTTCGGAGTAGCCTAGTTTGATTGGGGGGGGGGTCAGTTTTGATGCAATCTCCTCATTAAGTCAAGAAGGATATTTGAGATATAACTACACAGTATACGCATTCTTAGGCGGAAAGTTGCAAAATAATGTTGAAGAGATCTTTCAGGTAATCCTTTGGATGTACAAATTTGAGGACAATGCTACACATCCACCTATTTAGCTGACAGCAAAGCTAAAAACCAGTTGCTAAGTACAAGAGACGTGTTGAGCTACAATACAAAATAATCTTAGGTTTGATAGCAGGCTATGATCAACTAAATGTTACAGGGGCATAAGCTTTCAAAGACGTGAAGTCTCCTTCATCAGATGCAAGGGGGAATGAAAATTGAAGCAGAAAGTGACAGAAAATTCAGAGTGAAAATTTCAGAAAAATCAGTAATTCAGAGTGGACATTTTTACTCTGAATGGTCTGTCGCTTTAATTTAAATAAGGCAGACTACACGTCTGCGAAAGTTTATTCTCCGGCAACATTTAGTTGATCATAGCATGCTACCAAAGGTTAGATTAATTAAGAACAAAAATACAGACATTTATTAAATTCAGTTACTGACCCTTGGAAGTTTAAATCTACATTAGAGATGAACTGAGGTTCTCAAGCTTGTTTCCAGACAGCTACCTGTACACTCATCTTCTTCGTTATCTGTACCACCAGCTTCTATAACAACTCTTCGATTTTCAGTTAAATCCAACTTTTTACATCCTGAAAAAAATGCAACAATAGGTAATATGGCGAGATGAAACTTTAAATGGGGCTGATTAGGGTTTAGGAAAAGGGGAGACTTTCATATAAATTTACAATGCCTCTCTTCAATACTGTTACAAAATATTTGCTGCTTCCTGTCATCAACTGATTAAAATAAAAAAGTCAAACTCTTATATGCTGAAACAATACATTGTGTACTCTACGATGTTTATTGATGTTTTACATGCGATTGTGTCTACTAAAAGACATGTGTTAGCTGTGATTACGCAGCGGTACTATGCAAGGCGTATCGATCGCGCTCAGGTCAAGGGTTATCGCTACAGTTGTGTTGCGATGACCCTTGACCCGAGTGAGATCGATCGATAAGCTATGGCCAAAATTACCATTGCGTAGTCACAGCTAGTTGTTGGTATAACAGCCACTGAAAGAAAAAAAGGTTTCTTCACGTAGTTGGGCTATTTCAAGGTACAATACAATTAATTTCAAAGACGATAATATAGATGCTTCAAAAGTCTAATACCTTTAGGAAACCTACCCTTTCTGGTCTTGCTTCCGCACGATCACTTCAGGGTGCGCTTACAAGAAAAATGTCGCAACTTCCGTTTTGATGCATCATGGGATAGGAAAAGACACCAAACTTGAACACCAAGTGTTAAGAAGTAGAACGCCTCTTGCACGCCGATGTTAAAATTAAAACGTTCATGGTGGTTTTTGATTTTCTTTTCTAATTTTTAAACTTTCAACCCTTAATAAACGTGTAAAATTATTTTGTATACTTCCTTTTTAGAAAAAACATGCTTTCAGCAATTGTAGGCCGGAAATATTTTTCACTTAGTGTGAAATTCGTTACACCAAAATCCGTGTACGTTTACCGGACAGTGAATTAATAGTAAATTTATTATAGCCATTGTAAAGTAAAAAACACAAAAGACTGTTAATTGTTTCACAGTATTGTAAAATTTCTGTGATGCTGAGTTTTGAACACTTGAAGGAGATCGTTGTTAACACATAGTGTTCAGGTTTAGAACATCATTGTTAATATTATGGACACTAGTGTTAACAATATGAACACTAGCCGTTCAAATTTGAACACCGACATGTACATTTTGAACGCGTAAAGACGCGTCTAGCGTCCGCTATTTTTACAGTGTACATACGGAATTGGCGCCGTACTTAGTGGAAATAATCATCAAGAAAGTAATAAACATAAACATCAAAATTAATCCGAATCTGGAAATTTCGTATGTTGAAATCACGAATTACCGATCTGAACATAGACTGAGAAACACGGACAGGAAAATGGTAGGAAATGGGTCTGATAGGTGAACGACGCGACGTCATCATGACCGATCGCTAAAATAAAAAAGTAAAGTTACTGTAAGTTCACTACATCACGGAAGGATCGAGATTAGCATGAATCTCGCGTACCACGATGTCTGTAAGCGATCGAGGTCGGCTGCTCGGTTGCTTTGAGAGTGACCACGGATAATTCATCACGAGTTATGTTAAATTTTCGGAGCAATGAGATGAACCAAGGACTGGGTTCATAGATATCTTCGTTATTGAACAAAGTAAAGTCCAACCTTTGTCGAAATCTTACGATGTAGTACCAACTCAATGAGCGATCTCGGACACACGTATCCTCTTAGGCATAAGATTTTTCAAAGAAGATCAAGTGATGACGCTCACTTGCTCACCTTGAACTGACAAATACAATGTTTTGATGTCTTACAAGCCTTGTTAAATTCTCATAACAGAAGTCCAAACATTACTGGGGCAACCGGTATGTCAAAACCATACCAACCCTCCGAATAAGACATGTCATTGCCATGTGTGAGAACACGTGTACATGTACAAACCGTACGTCCGTTTTCAGGGCTAGCATTTATATCAAAAGCGACTGTAGCCTACCGGAACTTTCGGCCGTAGATTTCGGGGGCTGTTTAAAAAAAGTAGCTATCATTGACTGACTGTAATTAAATTGATCATGGAGGCTACCGCCGTGCTTTGATGTTTAGTTGTTTTCGATGTCATTGTCAATGCAAACTATGGACTCTGCCTACGTATATAGTTTTGTATAATACATTGTACCCACTTTTCGCAAGAAACACCGTACGGTAGTGACTCATCTCTTGCTATGTCACACTTTCGCGATGCCATTGCATCATAAACGCTTGTTAGTAAAATGGTTATGGCAACCACGAAGTTTTCATCCTGTGTGCACGCCAATATACGTGTAACTCTATGCGTACACATGGTTTGTTTACATCGTAAGTGTTCTCGTATGCACAGCAAATGTTTGACTAATTGACACCTCTGCGCGTCACTGAATGATTGACAATTGTTTGAATCACGGAACGACTGCGACTTACGAAAGCGATTTCCCCCCTAATCGTCGTAATTAAACCACGATCGTGACGTCACACCATTTAAAACGTCAGTAATTATCAAGAAGAAACTCCTTGTTTTCATAAACTTCCGGAGGTATTTCCAAAAACATCTTCTGGTGTTTGTGGAAATACCCCCGCGAGTTTATGTACACCTGGTTTGGGATAAAATTAACATAGAACCAAGATTGGTCCTAAAATAATACAACATAACAAAGTATACTCTGAAAATTGATTTTATTCTAATTTCGTGGTATTAGTTTATTGGTGACAAATGTTATTTTGACATATTAATTGTGATATTTATGGAAGATGATTCTTTGACAACACGACAGTCAGACAGCTTTTTCTCTCCAGATAATTATTTTTCTTCAGTGCTCCACTCATCACATGCTGCATGGCATACTGTCACTTCGGGATACAAGGCTTGCTCTCTTTGGTGGTGGTGGTTGTTCAGTAACGGTCCCTGCAATCGAATTCAAAGAATATTCCTTCAGTAATGTGGAATATAGCACGGCACAGCAAGAGGTTCTTTGTCGGTATAGAAATTACTTAACTTGCATACATTTGATCGCCTTCGTTCATTTTCACATTTAATTTTGTTCTATCCATTTATGTCTCATATGAAAAACAAGAACATTTCCAAGGACACCATGTTAATCTTTTGGATGTTGTAATTTTCCTCGCGAAATTTTTAGAACAACTTTTATCAATTATTATGAATTGTTCTGAAATCTTGTTGGTAATTTTTGACCAAATGGAAATCACATTTTATTGTTACATTTTTAAAATCTATTTTGGGCAATAGAGTGAAAAAATTACTGTGTTACTTTTATAAAGGCTACAAAAATAATACGCTAAAAAGCTTAAAGTTGTTTACAATACAACAGACCTAGAATTCTACTGATGTGTTGCTGGTTGTGTGATGTTCGTTTATAGTTTCTAAGGTACCGTTCAGTTTTTACGGCCGGGGGGGGGGCGGCAAAATCCAGGGGGGGGGGGGTCATCAAAATTTTGGAATCCGCAAAGGGGGGTCATCGCTTTTTCACTGGTAAGAAAGGGGGGGGTCACCACATTTTCATAAACATAATACCAACAATAAAGTTCACTTTATGCCATTGCCATGATCGACCCTCTTTACCGGCGGGCCGCCTTTGGCGGCCCACTACAATAAATATACATTATGTATTACCCATGACCCTCTTAACAGGCAGACGCCTTTGGCGGTCCACTCCAATTAGGTTTACTTCATGCAATGGCCATGATCGACCCTCTTTACCGGCAGGCCGCCTGCGGCGGCCCACTCCAATAAATTGACTTTATGTAATACCCCACGGCAATCTTAATGGCCGTGCGCCTTCAGCAGCCCTGTCCAGTAAAGTCTACTTTATGCAATAGCCATGATCGACCCTCTTTACGGTGGTACCGGTGGCCCACTAGAATAAAGTTGACTTTACGTAATGGCCCATGACCCTCTTAACCGGAGGGCTGCCTTTGGCGAACCACTCCAATAAAGTTCACTTTATACAATGTCCATGGACATGAGTTGTCTATTGAAATGAAGTTAAAAATTGCCTTACAGTCGTCCTAATTAACAGACGTTTCAATGGATGTGGCTGAGAAGTTTGTGCACTGGCATCTCTGCTACACGAATAAAGTGCGCGGCGTACCGGAGTTCAAATCCAAACCATGCGGGTAAATTTGACGTATGGGTTTTAGTTATTTTAAGCGGGGGGGGGGGGGGGGGGATCATCAATTTTTTCGTCTGACAAAGGGGGGGTCATCTTTTTTTCACGAAAAATGCAGGGGGGTCTATATTTTTTTGAACACCGGCGACAAGATTTGCCGGCCCCCCCCCAGCCGTAAAAACTGAACGCTCCCTAACCGCCTCGCTTCTGTGACCAGTTTTTTTCACTAATCAGTTGTTCGTCAACACTGGCATCATGCAGTCTAGCTGAAAAAAAATGTAGCTCTACGGTGAGGCGGTCGGCGAGTTTTGGTTTTTGCGACCTCGCTCACCAGTAGAGCTACAATGCCGAAGGCCCTGTAGCATACAAAATAATCGCGCAACACATGGCGCGGAATTTTCATGTAAAATCCCACATATTTACTGCATTTGGTCGTACCGATTTATCACTACTGAAGACTAAACACTATACAACACTAACCTTGTCGTTTATGGGGTTTGGTATTAGCACAGACACGTCGATCGCGTTCCATAAACATTGAGCGTGTTTCTGGGAGCCGACTCCAAGAATGTTTTTGGAATGTTTTTTCGACGTATTTGAACAAATACCAAACCCCATACACGACAAGGTTAGTGTCGTATAGTGTTTAATTTTCAGTAGTGATAAATCAGTATGACCAAATGCAGTAAATATATGGGATTTTACATCAAAATGCCGTGCCATGTGCAGCGTGCTTATTTTGTATGCTTCAGGGCCTTCGGCATTGTAGCTCTACTGGTGAGCGAGGTCGCAAAAACCAACACTTACCGACCGCCTGACCGTAGAGCTACAATTTTGCAGCTACATGCAGTCATGTGGCTGCTGTGGCCCTCAAGGAGTGGTTTCTGTGATATCTTTCAAGTCCAGCTTTCCTGCAAAGACGGGCGACAGTAGAATTCAGAGCATTGTGTCCCAGTTTGCGATTGGTATACAAACAGGTGCACAGTCGAATTCGTAGAAGGATACAGATAGCAAGCATTGGCAGGCCATTTTGAGGGCTAAAACAAAGTGGAGATAACTTACTGTAAAGAAACCACTGACAGTATAGATATAAGGTCAGGACTGTATTTATGCTTGAATCAGTATCGGTTATCAAACATGTGTATCGAGGAAAATAGTTCTCATAAGTACTGCTGGCACGGCAGTTATTGTGAAAAATACACAAAACTTTACTCACCACAGTGCATTATACCGCCGGTACAGGCGAGCTATACATCTCTCCGGTGTTGATCTTTTCGTAAGCCCTGATCACTTTGGGCTGAAGTTTTCTACTCTTCAAACCATCTTGATTTGATTTAATCACGTCCTAACGATATTCAAGAAACTTAACACCGAGAGAATCAACTTTTAATTTGATTTGTGAATTTACGTGGCGCAGGTTTCGATGTCTTTTCCACCGCGAAGAGCGAAATGCAAGCCAAAAAGGTATATTTGAGTGTCCAGTAGTGTTTGAGGGTTATGATCTCCCAGAAGCTTCTTCTGCCACATGTTTTCTTCGCTAACGCTAATTACCTGAGCCTTCCTTTTATGCACCCCATTCCTCTCTTCGCACATTGTTTCATTACACAATCTAAACTTCTTTGCAAATCTTTAAAAATCGGGTCATTCATGAACCTGACGTCTCCGAACTGTTTCACAGACGTATTCTGAATGGACATTGCAATCCCGTACAAGTATTTCCAGGAAAGTCCGAGCCGTCGCGTTTTTTTCACTTCTTGCACAAATCTTACAGAAATTCTTTCATCGTTAGTCATTTCATTAAATGATGGTTCTACAAGACTCATTGTGCAGCCTTGCCATCCACAATTCTCCTGTTCTTTCTTTACGCCAAGTCTCAAAAAACTGCACTGAAAATTGTAATTTTTTCACTGTGTTTTTTGGAATATTTTCCCGATAAATCTTTTCAAAATCACTATCGCTAAGCAACGTAACAACGCGTAAACCTTGATCATCGGCAACCTTACTAGAACCTGGTTTATGTTCTGTTACTGGTGTCTTTCTATCATTCGGATATGGAAACTCTTTGTAATCACTACAGTGTGTGGTAGCCTTTTTAGCAACAGACCGCAAATTATCAAATTCCTCAAGAAAGCTTCCGGGAGAAAATCCTACATTAGAGAGATTAAGATTTCATACGAGAACGGAACGGGAACGGATACGTCATCACTTTCTGCGCGCTCTCATCATGTTCTGATGATGTCACACGTTCTCTTGTCGTTTGGCAGTCGTTTTCTACGTGAAACTGCTACTTTTCTCGTACACCTTTTCCGAGAGCGATTTTCACGCTCGCTTCGCCATAGACATAATATTCAAAACTGACATTCCTTTTGTTTTGTATTGTTGCTCTTGGTTTTATCGATCGTCGTCTGATTTTGAGATATTTTAGCTAACAAAAAGGAAGAAGTACCTCCCGCAGTGCACTCGCAGACGACGACACAGGCGCGGCAGACGTCGTTACACTGCACTGCCGATAACATTCAGTCTGGACTGAAATTAACATTGTCATTTGTTTTACCTCCGTGGCTTTACACGGTTTTTCTAACACAAAGTAAAATTTCAGTAGGGATTTCAGGTTTTTATCTCTGTGTTCTATTAACCTGATATCAGAGAAAAATCCTTTAGACAATGCAACTGTGTGAGTCGGGTAACGTGTATGAGTCTTCAAGTCTATGGGCATATAAAAATCAAAACAGAGCGAATTGAATGTATAAACTTCAGTACACTGTCGCATTAGTGGTAGGCTGTTACGTAGATCGTTAGGTGAACACAGACATGTGAACCTTGCTCGGCTAGTCAGTTACTGCTGCCGTGGAAAGCAAAGCGACGGGGCCGGTCAAGTCTTAATCCGAATCTGTGCAGAACGTTACGCGTACGGAACGCGTAGCCGCTCTACGTTACGTTCTCGCTACGGATGAAATCTTAACCTCTATATCCCTAGACTCACTGCTGGACGGCACTTCTCTGAACATGTTTTGCGTCAGAAAATATCCTCTTCTTGGTCAGACATCTTACCTGCCCATTCAATTCTCGGCAACTACCCTAACTCGTAAATTGCGTGGCATGATTTCAAATCACCACGTGGCGAACATTTGCATAAATAAATGAATTAACACCTGCACAACAACACAGTGTGAGTAGAAGTGTCCTGTTGCATTATTTTCATAGTAGCAATGCGAACACCTGTTGTAAGAAAAATCAGGGAGTTCAAGAATTACCTGCTGCAAAATGAAGATTAGGTCATTTCACTGACAGGGGTGGTCATACAAATTTTGCTGTCAGAATGAGCAATACAAAATTGTTATATGGAATATATTGAGTCACTTTGTCAAACTGTAAATTGTTGTCTTATTGGCAAATAAAGCTTTTCACTCGGTCGGTGTTGATCACCCTTGGTGGTTCTTGGTTTCGAATTTACGGCCCTCGGCGATTTGAAACCAAGAACCACCTTGGTGTCGGTGGTTCTCTATTACTTATCAAAAGCTTCATGAAACTTTGCGGATACCTGTATGGCCTACGTGTTTATGAAACAGTCTATGTTTACGGTATGCCAATAATGTTTGTTTGAGAATCGCTTCGGATGATTTCCACGGAGCGGTCTACCTTGCAGTTGCCAGTTGTCACTAAGCGCCATTATGAACTTTCGATTCGTTAGGGGTCTTTTATACCCCGCACCGCGGTTTAAGCGTGTTCAAAGCGTCATCTTCGCCAATCTGGTCATTTAGTTAGACATACGGGCTTGCCACTGGACTGGACGACATTCGAATAGGCATTGGGCCACTGTCAACTTTCGTTAGTAATCATACAGGAAATGACATCATGCCATCGGTCATATATTAGCATGATAACAATGAGAGAGAGAGAGAGAGAGAGAAGAGAGAGAGAGAGAGAGAGAGAGAGAGAGAGGAGAGAGAGAGAGAGAGGAGAGATCAGGGTAGTGCCTGATCGAGTCGCCGCCCGGTGTACGTAGCGAGAAGCTCTACGGCATCTATGAATTCAATTTTTCTCATTTGCCTTACCGACTAGATTAATTCCAAGAATTATACAGCGTTCTTAGACGTCTCTTATGCCGAACTTACCATCTCAGGTAAGATTTTTTAGCAAATTAGGGATAAGTTGAAGTGAGCACAGCGTCGTAACACGTTCCTTCTACAGAGAGATAGTTGCAGTACAAATAAACAATTTCAATCAAAGGGATTATTGCAACTTATTACATTATGCCTAAATTACGACTAAACTTGTTTTACCGACCAAACCGAAAGTTTCACTTTCTTGAGAAATTCTATACTTTGTATCCGAAACTTAAATGAAAAACGATTCTGACCTACCTCCAGTCACTTTACGAATTGGTCACATTACGTTTACACCGTTGTGTATTTTCAGTAGCTTAGTAGGAATTGTGTGACTCATTTATGGCTATGCTCGATATATTTTTACAGATTTTTAAATTTGTCGACAGGAAACTTGTCATACAAGGGTTCTTCATGATACTCTGTCGATTAGGACCGTACCATGCAATCCCAAAAAACTAGAAGCAGAAAACAACATTCTGACAAAAATTATAAGTGGCATTTTGGAGTGTCATAACTTCATATGAACTTACCAAAGGCGTATACGCCTAGCCGTACTTAGCTCAGTTGACAGTGTAAAATGAATCACATTTTAACATGTGTAAATGCGGTTTATATCACTTATCAGATCATTAAACAATTGGAGAATGGAAATTCCGGCATAGCATCTCTGATAATTATTGACACTAGCCAATATAAGTATTATTTGTAAAATTTATTTTATTGTTGGATGACCATTTTGCATATCCCACACCCTACTAAAACAAACAAGTAAGTGATAATAATCGGAAAGAATATCTTGGGGTAAACAATGGCTAGATCCCGAGTTATCTTACATACCAGGGGTAATATCATATAAAAACTGTAACACGTTTTCACAAAGAACATAACTTCTAAAATGCTTTTTATTTATAAATTGGTCATTTGGTTTGCATCGTTTGTGAATGAAAATAGGCAATTGCCAGTTAAGATATGTTCACAATATCATTGCCTTTACTTTAATACCGTGGCCTTAGAGAAAATAATAAACCTGTGAGGTATTCCACTCGACAAAGGCAAACAATTTAAACCCGTCATCTAGAATGGTGATAACTAAGGGTAAAAACAAAACAAAATAGTGAGATGATGTATCTTCTACAATTTATTATAAAAACACATGTGGGACCTATAAATTCTTTTAAGCAATAACCCACGCCGCAGGAGGGTGTACACGAGATTTTGGTACAATGAACGACATATAGCGGCTCGTGCTATATGGAGCGAATTGTACCAAAATCTAGTATATACCCGACTGCGAAGGGGGTTATTGCTATTATGTTACATCAACTTGCTTGCCTTTGTTGTCTTACTTGGGTATTTTCATCATTCTAAGCACCAAATGCAGAAAACGGACGTCTGAGAGATCGAACATCAGAAATTCTGTGCCCGACGAGACCGAGCATTTTTATAAGTTTGGATTACTTATTGGCACGCAGTATCCTACGCATTATCGACATTGCATTTTATTCGCATGCAACACGAACACTATACTTGTCAAAAAATACCCGCTGAAGTCACACAGAAATGGGTCAAGAGTTCAAATCAAAAGAAAAAAGTAACAATTTCTTTCTTAAATTTACATAAGAACAATAGTCCTGGCTTTTTTGGCATACTAAAAATAGATTTGTCTCATTCTGTACGGCATACGCGGTATACGTCGACCGCAGCCGTCGCGACATTCAGAGGTGGCACAATGAAGTTACAGGATCTATTTTTGACGGATAATTTGGACAATAATTGTACCAGAAAGCAAGTAGTTTTGAAATTATCCAGACTTGCGATGGCTGCAACTGTGAGCAACAGTTGTGCAGAGTGTGTTGCCCGATGCAGGGAGAGCTGGACGCTGACACTGTTCGTTGCATTTGATGTCAAATTTAGTCGCAGTCGCCAGGAGTCATCCCATTGTTATTTTGAACTTCTTGGTCTACATCGTTAGGACACCCCGGTCTGTTACAGCCCAAACTTTGGTAAAGAATATCTGACATACCGTTACTGTGAGGAAGTGTCAATTTATTTGTGTATGAACGAATACTATCTTCATTTTAAAGAGCGGTAGGATATATCGCGTCTCGACTCCCGCAATATCAAGCAAAGTGCACGGTGTGCTGACGCCCTAATATTTGTTGTGTGCATCACACCCGAAATGTGCTGCTTCAGATATGTCTTTCATCATCGATCCCAACTTATTTACACCAAGAGGTGAGTTACAGACCCACACTTTCTCTGTGTATCAAAATTCGGTCTTCGGTCTTCGAAACAAAGTGGACTATTTCGGTTTTTGTCGAGGGTCTATGGTTTAGATAGGTACGTTCAAATGTACCGACCGGGCAATTTTCGAAAATGCTGGTTTAGGGGCCCGTTTTACCACCGCTATCGGTGCTAAAACGGTATTTTAGCATCGGTAGAATGAGCTCTCGTCCAATCAGACTGGCGCATGGTAGCATGATATAATATAATTCACAGTAAACAGACGTTGAAATAAACTAATCTACGGCTTAACAAACAGTTTTTACAGCACATTTTACCGAAATAAAGTTTCGTATTTCGCATTATAATCGTCTACCTATTAAAACACGCTGAACTGGAATATACGGAAAGTGATTGGGTGCTTCCTTCTGTGGAGGAACCGTGCTTCTAGACAGTTATCAACATAAAATGAACAAGTAATATGCTGGAAAGGAAATAGTGAACGAAAACAAACTTATTTTGGTATTGTTAATAACATGGGAGCATTCCAGTTTAAATTACTACATAATATACTTCCAACCGATGTAACGTTATCAAAAATGACTAAGAGTTAAATCTGAGAAACGTACCTTTGAGGGGAACGGAGTGAATCACTTGTTTATTTGGTGAGTTCACCAAATAACAATGGATTTGTCGCTTTGGTCCTGGACCTGATTTGATGTCTATTGTTTCATGAATGTGAATTTGTGGTGGAATTGTGGGACGGAATTTATAGGTATATTGAAATAGAATCGGATTTCTAAGTCTCCCAATTGTTAGACAAATTATTCTTGGAGATGGAACATTTTCTTTATTTTTAAACTTGTAATCCTTGCTCCCAATATTACATTTATAGATCAAAATATCACAAACAAAAACAGGTTTGGGTGCTTTCAAAAAGTATCTGCAAAATATTCAAAAACTTGGAAAATATTGCTAACAAAAGAGCATAAGTTTAACTCTCATCTTAAGAAATGGGACAGTTTTTTAAGATTATTATGTTTTTTTTTCTTTTTTCTTGTGTGTGTCAACTTGATATTCCTTTTATTTATAAATACAAAATCTTTATTATAATCTGTATTACCACATGAAAACCATGAGACATGTCAAATACACTTCTGTAACAATTGGAAAAAAAACTTTTTGAAAACCTCATGTAACCCAATAAAATGTTTAATACAAGAAAAAAAAATATTTTGGTTTTACATAGGTACTACACCTTGAATTGCCAATTAACAAGTGGAATAAGTATCAACACCCTCAAATATATTCTGATCAACAGCACTGTTAATAATGTGAAATAGAAATGCAGGACCGAAACACAAGGCATAAAGCAAAGATTAGTTAAAAATATCATTAAAAACAACATCTAGATTTAACATAAAAATCTAATGATGAGTGTAATAGAAAAAAATACGCTAATTGTCAAAAGTCGTTACGTTCAGTTTGCTTCAGGCCATTAATAGCTTTCCTGTCACTATGTTCGGTTATAATTCATTACAGCATAGGGTCATAAAGACGCTTCTGCTTCAACTTTCTAAAATTAACTGTAGAGAATTACACAATGTAATTGTCGATTGTAACGGTTGGTGGTATGATTGATGGTGAAGTCTTTTTGATTAGGGCATTGAAAAGAAGATATATATATTTATTCACGAAATGAGTGCATGATAACAAATTAGCAAGTCGTCTATATCATGCTTATTGTAAAAGTAGCATGTATTTAGTGGGCCATGTAACATATCGCAGGATTGTGAGTTCGAGACCCGGTAGGTCCAGAGTAAAGGGACTCGCTGTTACAGGATGGTTAGTTCGAGACTCCAGCATGGTGTTGTGCCCCTTAGCAAAATTGTGACTTAAAGTCGCCATGCGATAATAGTTGATCGCTCATTTGTGTCTAAGAGTCACTCTGTTGTAACTCTCCTTTTAGCATTCTTATATATTTATTATCATTCTCATTTTCTGTCTTAAGAGACTTTAATTTCTCCTTTATTTCTCCTGCTTTTATAAACCTGTCACGTATGTATTGTGGCTCCAGCATTTCTGTGATACGCCTATACCATTCGTCAATATCTTTTTGTCGTTTGGTGTCATCAAGCCCTACATCAACAACCATTTCCTTTCCAGCGAGGCCGAAGTTCGCTTTCATGAACTCTGCGAGACCGGAGTGTTTGGTGATGAGAACTGGAATTCCGGCTGCGATGGCTTCCATAGCAACCATGCCGAATGGTTCACTCCTCGATGGCATGATGACCAGATGACTTTGCTGCAGATCTTTCATTATCCTCGTCTGTGATTCATATGGATGAAATATAATTTGGAGGTGTTCTGACGTCTTGTATTCCTTGAAGAAATCTTTAGTTTCTTCATGCTTATCATCAGGGACTCCTCTGATATCCAACTTCGGCGGATTATCCTTTTTATCGTCGCAAACTTTACTCAGGGCTTCGGTAATGATGTCATATCCTTTTAAGCGACCGACATTATCGACGCGACCGAAAGCGAGGATTCGAACTGGGTGATTTAACTTCGGTGGTGAGACATCCAAGTTAAAGAAACCTTCATCAGGATATGGAATATACTCTACTACTTTCTTTCCTAGATTGTGAAGCCTACCATCGTAGTGGTTATATATACGGGGACCAATGGCGAAGCAGGCGTCCGATCTCATTGCAAACTCGATGATACTATCTCCCTTTGCGTCGGTGGCCCTCGGATGACTGCCATCTTTGAAAGGGTCGGTATCTTCTGGAATAGTGTGAGCAAATTGGAAAACCCGCTTTCCACCTAGTCTCTTTTTCCCGATAGCATGTGCGCCCTTTGTCGTTACTGGTATGTGACCAATAATGACATCGGGATTTATTTCGCTGAGGATCTCATCAGGGAAATACGTTTTATGAGTAATGTTAATACAATCTAAATCAAGTTTGCCTTCCTTGTGAGCTTCAACTATATGAATGCCTTTCTTCTTTGCATCCAACTGATCTTCGGGTGACGGTGTTTGTAATGTTGTCACGTGGACGTCAAAACCAGCATTTTTGGCTTGTATGGCGATTTGTCGGTGAACGGTTGAAATGCCACCTTTTGACGTTCCCCATTCATCGTTCAAGATAAGAACACTCTTTCTGTAAATGGACAATATAAAAAGGAAACTTCGGTATGCCAACCTTTCTCTCCTCGCTGATCTTTCTCCACGACCACTTTCAGTCATCAAAATAAAATGTTTTTTTTTATATCGATATCTTAAGTGCACAAAAACCTTTTTTGCAGCCTCTCTAATGGACATTATAAATGTCTATTAGAACGACATAAATATGTTTGGTAATGATAAAGGTATCCATGTAGGAATATGAGAAAATGAATCTGTTGGCAATGGAAACCATCGAACATGTTTGTGTGCATATTGTATGCGTTTTATTTTTTCATGTCATAGATATGTGCTCCTTATCTTCTTGATCAAAATTAGATGAGTATAATAAATAGAAAAGTGCTCAAATATTAGGATATGCATACATTATGGCATAGAAGACAATTGATTCTCCGAAGGTATACACATTTAAAACCTAAATCAATCATATCTTTGCTCAGTAAAACCATACCGGCAAACACTTTTTGTGTCTTGAATGAACGAGACAGCATCATTTCTATTCAAATGTGATCTTTAGTATACCTGTTTCCGCTAGCACTTTCGTCGTGAAATTCTCCCGGGCCTGCAAAATGATTACAGTTGATAAGACAAGATAAGATAGTCCTTGGAAAACATAAATAATAGTAATTTTAATTATTAATCAATGGAAGAATACTAAATTTATCGATCGAATAAAAAAGAGTTTTAAGAGTTTAAAATGTATTAAATTCAGAACTTGTAATTTCTACTATTTTTCAATTTATAAAACTTAGATTATGCACATCCCCTCAGTTCCTTGAATCTCCGTTTCTTTTCCTCGGGTCATAATTAAAGGTCCCAATTGGACAAGTTACTCTAATTGGGCTTTGTGGTGATTGTCAACAATTCTAGATAAATTGGTGAAGTAATTCTTGACCTCCAATTAATGAACAATGAGAAGAGGAACCATCGGTAACTTTTACATACAAAAAGGTACATATCGCATTGAAGTATTTTTATCCGGGATCCTAATATTTCATTTGAACCAGTTACAAATTAATTCTTAAGCGCGTTTCGGTAGGAAAGAAGAAATGAATGAAAAATGCTCACCCGTATCTGCTTGTCGAGGTGACGGAGGACGAGCTACAGTACCAAATACACCTGTAGGTTGAGGTTTTTTGCCTATGATCACTCACTCGAGACCTTGTCTTGTTTGAAGTTGTGGTATCTGTCAAAATTGAATAAAAAACATATATAAACTTTAAAGCATTAATACTTAGAAACCACAATCACATAAAGCAATATCATCTCTATGATCCTTAAAGAGTAGCTGTGCCTGATATTATGAATAACATGCAATTACTTTGCATGCGTATGACTAAACGATGATATGACTTGTGATTTTGTCTTTAATGGCAAAGTAACTCGGTCATCTCGTCTCCCTAATACCAAGGAAGACACATCATCCATGTGGCATGAGCAAAGTTGATTATAATATTACTTAGTTTGTCATAATTTGCTCTAGTAATTCGACAGCGTCATTCTAGACATCGCGCACAATGCTGCCCTCTCAACATTATTATATACAATACAATCACAAGTTCATGCAATCTTTGCAATTGAGATGGCAGACACGTGAATCGCTTCCTGGATGAACCAGACAAGTCGGCTGGTGAGTAACTCCGACAAGAATGATCTCAACAGGACAGATGGAGATTATTTCATGAAGTGATGTGAACAAAATTGTCAGCATCTAATGCAACTAAAATCGACAGAGAGTATCAGTTTTGATATAACTAGTTAGTCTCGCAAAGCAGCAACGCTAATTATCGAGAAGGGATCAGTTGATAAGTCATTATTTGTAGGTATTAAGATTCACTTTTGGGCGATATAATTAATTTCAAGGAAACGCCTTAGCTTGTTAGATTATTAGAACAATAAGGTGACAGAGATAGTAAGATAGTCAGCAGGACTACATTGCGATCTCTTGGGTCATTTTATGCAACCCGACTGACACTGAAAGGAGAGGATTAATATTGCGAAGTATTTCGACCAATCAATTATTATTAGACTTTAAAATTTGTGTTGTTTCACTGGAAAGGTAGATGAAGGGTGGGTGATGCCGTAATGAATATACATGCAGTCGAAGTTAAACAAACAACGTTTGGCGCGAAAGTTTAGATAATCGCTAATGTCAGTTTGCTGATTGTCGTGACCAAGGCGATTGTTGTTTACCTGTTGTCTTATTATGATGGTATGATGGAGAGATTAGCCTCATATAGAGGTTTTTGGTATACAACGACACATCGAATGTACTACCTTCAAAGCACTACCTCCATGTATATCATCGCATATCGTCCTTCGACACAATAGAATCATTGAGTTACACTCTCCTGCCATTCACCTTGTAGCAGGCAATCTTTCTTGGCAAAATTTATTCCAGCTCAGAATGCCATTTATTTTAGTTGTCAGAAACTTAAATTCTTTATCTTGCATTTGAAAATCATTCCAATGGCGATACCACCACTGTGTTGCGTCATTACGAATCATTTTTATGTAGTCTGACAATGGGCACTAGCCTGGTTACAGAGCTCGTTAGCCCGTCCCGTTGGTAACTGCGTTAACGAGTTCGCAAAATGAGTTTTGAGCTGGTAGTCCGGGGTCAATTGTCATTCCGTGTGTTTTTAGTGAAGATTTTTGCCAACCTAGCTCATCGATTTACTTAATGGCCAAGTTTTTCAAAAAAAATTGTTGGCAT
This sequence comes from Ptychodera flava, assembly GCF_041260155.1. Taxonomy (NCBI): domain Eukaryota; kingdom Metazoa; phylum Hemichordata; class Enteropneusta; family Ptychoderidae; genus Ptychodera; species Ptychodera flava. The sequence goes on along the minus strand of NC_091929.1, from coordinate 48,334,899 downwards.
TTTTTCTGACAACTCTGAAGGTCATTTCAAGGTCATTTCCTTAAAATCGACAAAAATTGTTTTTTCTTGACCATGAACAGACTTTATGGCCAGTTTGCAACCATATTACCTTCGGAAACATGCATTTTGATGTGAATTATTCCTTACAAACATTAAAATTGAGGTTTTTTGAAAAAAAAGGTTATTGTATTAAAAATACCTATAGAACTACTTTACCAAAGGTCAATTGAAGGTCAGTATGAAATTTCTTTCTAATTTTCGTAGAAATGCCTTCCATATCTTAAAACATCACAATGATTATCTTGCATACTATTTCAGATTCATAAAACTTATACAACATTCTCAGGAAGTCAGATGTCTAACATTTCCTGTCAAAGGTCAATGACTTTTAATGGCATAATCACTAATATGAAGAAAGTTTTGTTATAAAAGTTATACGATCACACAGCAACTTCAAAACTTTGATAACTCTGCATGAGTGACTTTCAAAAAAACAGAAGATTTTCATGCTTAAGTTGTTAATCATTATCAAAATCATCAACAAAAGTGTCACTTATAGGAGGTGAACGGTTCGGACAATAATTTTCATCAGCCTCACAGTGACACATTTCCGTACATGTGATGTCATTGCATTCGTCTTGCAAGAGCAGATATTTGTTTTGTATATATTTTGTTTACAAGAATATCTGATCAAATGCACAACAGCTTCAGGGAAAGGAGGAAGCATGCTTACTATGGGTATGAATGTGTTTTCCTCCAGCTTCCATTGTTAGTTTGCTGGAGGTGGCAAGTCGGGCTATGCGATGATATCATTTTCCATATCATTGTTTGATAATGGGGTCTGAAAATTGCTTGGATAAGACTGCCTTTGGTTGGTGTACTTCTTGAAAATGATATTGCTTTTCTCAAAATTTTGGCAGCTTTGAACAGTACTCTTACATTTTCCTCTGTACTTTCCTCAGCAACTCCCTGTATTGCTGCATCTTTAGTAGCATTTAGCAAAGCCAATTCTGGTTCACTGTGTCGTGCAGATTTTCCAAATTCCACACTTTCATGTGATCAGTTATAATTTTCTTTAATTTCTTATTTCCAATTGATGGGTTCACAATTCCATGTTCCTTACGTATTGCCAAATATGAGTCATGTACTTCACCCAGGTTTAAAACTGAACCTTCAGCTAAAGAATTTTCCAACAAGGAAACAATTGATATCTGCAGCAAGCATGGTGGTATTTATCATTACCGACATTTGCAGATCCAGTCTCACACAATGTGTCTGCATTTGTGTTTAAATTTCGAAATACATTTTCAATGTTTTTGGTCCAACATCTTTTGTGATTGATATTTAATGTCAATGGTTTTAGCATCCTTTGGATCTTTTGCACCACTGAGTCTGACTTTCAACAAGTCTGATTTTCCTTGATTTACTGCTTTTTGTAGTTTTTCCCCAGCATTGAATGAAGAAACCTCATGGAGAGGACCCGAAGGAAATATATAGTGTTGACAGAAAAAACACATGTTTTTGTCGTATGTACTAGCTGATGATCTAGTGAAAGCAACTTTAGGTTCAGATGAACCAGAAATTTACATGGTAGTTGAGAGTAAAGTTTGTGTACAGGGTCGTCCACGAGCTAAACCTATTAATACAGAGCTATCACCTTGCTCTTCAGCTTTTTCATGGCGCAATTTTGCTCACTGGAGTAGACCTTTACGGCAAGTATTTGCATAGCATTCCCTATGCCAGCTAGAACTACAATCTCAAAGGGAAGAGGAATCATCATCCCTGAGTCTTGAACATATTCTTGGAAAGACATCATCAAAAAATTCACCTCTCTGGTGAACAAACTCCAGCACTGTGTCATATTCAGTGGGATATGTGACACAAGCTCACTACTTGCTTCCTGACATATCAGGCATAACGTCCTCTTTTGGGAGGAATGAAATGCTTTTTGCATGCAATGTCGTGTGAAATATGTATATGTGAAATGCAACCACTAAATGTCAAGATTCGGTGACAATAAAATAGCCTTTGGATAACGGTTTCTGAGAAACTAATAACACCGTATATGACTAATCTCGTCGTTTTTAACCCTAAATAATCTACAGACTTCTAGTGTCTCACAATAAAGGTTCAACCCATTGTTCATGAATCATTTTTCGTACTCAGTATCAATATTTTAACAATGGGTGTCTTGGTTAGTACAGCATTGTGCGTACTGGAGTTGATTTTCCAAAGCCACAGGTAATAGCCTATATTTCTCAGCGCAGAGGCTTAGTTTTGATAAATTGCTTCTGCATGTAGCCTATGATTAGCAACAAGTCTCTAATCCCTGCTATTGTTAGGAAAAAATACAAATCGTTTTATATTACTATGGAGAGAGATGCGAGGAAAAGGGATGACTTCCTCTCACTACAAGCAGAGAGTCCACACTGCTAGCTGCACAGCAGTGCTGCATCTACACTAGTTAAATTCTGCACAGAGGTCTGGAATTTACAACCTACCAGAGTTGGTAATACTGCGGATGGCTTACGCTGAGATGCACGGAAATTTATGATGTAGTTGTCAAGCACAGTGCATGTCAAAAACCGATCTGTGTCATTATTTAACACAGTGCATGGAAAAAGATGTACAGCTGCAATACAAGCAAATCCTTGTAATTGCATATAAATCCATATAAAATGGTAAAAAAACAAAAACAATAAGGTTTTTAAAATCTATTATGAGCTGTGAAGTTCCCTTCCATCACTGAAGGTATTATAAAGTAATTTGGTCAATGAGTATAGCCATTTTGTACGCACTACAATGCTTAATCAATGGAATTTGTGGAGTAACGAATGACCTTCATTTGACCTTGACAAAGTGGAAAGAAAAAATGCCAACAATGTTTTTTGGACTCTCCAGATATTAAGGAACAAAATGATATATGTTGACAAGAGTCTTCACGAAATGCACACGGAAGCCGAAATCACGACAAGTGACCCCGGACTATGGACTGTGAGGCTAATACAACATGAAGTTGGCACGATTTCCAAGGCTCTGACAGTGCCGCGTCCGCGTCAAGTTCTGATTTAGTTGAAGAAGCTAGACCCCATAAGCAAGGATGGAATGAAAGCTGACTCTGTTCCCTCGCTCGCCCAAGAAGAAATATTTTTGTACTTTTTGGTGACGTTAGTCTCTGTTTGGCAGCAGTAAACGTACTTGCTAGCGTCCTGAGTGTATGACAGACGGTGCCTTAATAAGTTTAACGACTTTGTCGCTAAGTATGTCATCCATGATTAATGTCCCATATAGCACAGGAATAAATAATGGTATGCGATCGGCATATCGTCGAACAGGGATGCGTACAGATGAATACACACACATCTCACACACAACATGCTGTTCTCGAGATATACAAACAATACAATTATACATTAGTTTATATATTTGCACTCGGAACTCACAATACGCTAGTCGACAGCTCTGTACCATTGCAAAATTGCAATGCGCTCGCCGTTGATATTGTCTACACTTACGTATGTGAATGCACAGCCTGGTGTACTGTCTCGGTATGTTACCCAGGATCTCGGCTGGTTTATTGAGTCCAGCCTGCGATCAGTGTCGCTCCTTACGTAAGCTTGGATTTTACCTTTAGTGCTCAGTAGATATGAGGCAGACTTTATTTATTTTTATCGAGCATTAGATCAATTATTTCGTCTACTTTTGTGCACACTTTTGAGGTCATAGTTAGGTGTGTGGATGAAATTTTAGACGAATCATAGACAGTATTTGGGGGAGATGTTAACCATAAGTGCTCATGAAAATTAGATAAAATGCAGATCTCAAGTTGATGAGAGGAAGACAAGATGTAGACGGAATTTCAATTACATTTAGATAAGATTGCAATGTAGTGCAGACAAAAGTAAAGATACAGTACGCAACGGTCCCTCCCCGAAGAGAGGGACCGTGAGTACGCGTATCGCATAACCAATCGCGTTTTTGCATTTGCATCGCATCTCATTCGCATCGCATCTGTAACCTCCATAAATGTAATAATCTCCACAAATGTAACATCAACCATAATTGTAATAAAGTGCACCCATAAATGTAATATCACCGATAAATGTAACAACAATCAACAATAAATGTAATAAAAACACCAACCACAATTGTAATAAATCGTAACCATAAATGTAATAAATAAATCACCCATAAATGTAATACTTGTCAACCATAATGTAATAAATCTAATTTGTTGTTGCAATTTAAGAATATAGCCCTTAAATATTTATCTATGTAATAAGGAAAGCAACTCGACACATTATTTATATCTTAATTGTTTGTGCTTTAGTGTGTTTTGCATATTTGAAAATGTCTTTTACGTTTCGCTGTTCTGTTTATAGAACTCATTAGCCATGGCGAGACACAGCTGAAAAAATGTCAGTGCAGTCTGTACTCCAGAGTGGAGGAGACTTTTTAATACTACGATCCTTTAACGCCGTTCTTTAGAAAATTTGCCGTACTATCTTCAACAGTAACCTCAAATTCGTCTTCAGTGGATAAATTGTGTGGAATAATCGATAGATTCCTATGTTGTCCCACTTGAAGTTTGTTCCTTTACCGGGGATGCGAGGATGTCTTAATTTTGTGCTACTGCATTCAAGGTCTTGTTCGTATTGTTTTCACAAGATTGAAACAGAGTTATATGTTTTCGTCAACATGTTTTGTGTCGTAATTTTCTCTTCTAAGGTTGCATATTCTGAACCGGCTGTCATAAACTTTGTATAGTATCACTGTTTGACTAGCTATTTTGACGCTTACTTATTATGCAATTATTAATGTCCAGAACTGCTCTTCCACTTCAGGTATCTAACGGTTTGATCGGTACCTCGCCGTATTCTGATAGTGTTCTCAAAGTAGTCTATTCTGTGTTTCGGAAAGGAAACCTAGTTGTTGGAACTATGTAATAACATTACACTAATCTTATAAAAGTTATACTTTACTCAGGGCATTGATAAACAAATGGTCACAATGCAAGTTTAAGGTTATTACATTTATGGTCGAGTTTTATTACATTTATGGTGAATTTCTTTATTACATTTATGGTTGCGGGTTGTTACATTAATGGTTGGCTGTTTTATTACATTTGTGGTTGATTTTATTACAATTGTGGTTGATTACATTTATGAAGATTATTACATTTATGGAGGTTACAGCATCAGCATCGGGTCATCGGGCTAGACTAGCTGTAAGCTATTTCCCGACTCCCCATTTACCCTCTACATTGTTATTTTCTCCCTCTCGAGTTCATGTGTCATGTAATTGACTTTTCAAATTGGGTAAATAAACCAATTATTATTATTTACCTATATAACATACGCATCGCATCAACAGGGAAAACTTAGATAGCATCATCGCCGAAGCCTAAGGATGCATCGCATCGATCGATCATTTCATGTCGCATCCCATCCCCAGGATCGCAGTGCGACAAATGCACATCTCATTAAAAGTACAATTTATTCTACCGTTTGGAAAGGTTAAATTCGTACACGTATTTTTTAATTCTGTAAATACGTAGTAAAGCTGAGAATCATGAGGGGATTGGCTAGCACAGACCATGTATTCGGGCTAATCCCTTGAACGCCAAAACATTCCATGTTACCTAATTAATGGCTTATGACCATGAGAGAGTAAATAAACTACTGATCAAGGGGAACAAAAGATTACAATATCGTAAAGAGGAAACCACCCCACGTCTCTGACAAGACCTACAGTTCAAGTCGTGTGTCGAAGACATGATTGACACCTCCAGTCAATGCCTGATTAATAAATGTCACTATTTCACTAGCCTCTTGGCGTTTTAGCTCTCAAAAACACTTTAGATGAATAGTTTGTTCTATGTCTTCTTTATTGTATCACTTTTGTTACTAAGTGCTCCGCTCTGATTGTTTGCTTCGGCTAGACATGCTTTTGTTCTAACCAAAAAACCTGAGGGCGGACGGTTCTGAAGTCTGAGGGCTTTTACACACAATCACACCAAGCAACGCGGTCGCACCGCTTGTATACATTGCGGAAATGCATTCTTCAGGTGATCCATGTTTCATTCCTGCGGTAAGAATTACCGCTGCCGCTGAATCAGAGTGTAACTTGAGTGTACCACCGGATGTGACTGCCAATATGACGAACAGTTCCGGTCCGACGGGCCAGGCATTCGCCATGGATGGTAACTCCATGGTCAACATATTCACTCTCGTTCAACCAATGCGAGAACTATTGATTCAATATTTATGAAAGAAAAAGAAATATAAGATTCTATTTTACCGTAGCTAGTACTAAATAGTTTATAAGGAGACTTAGTAGATTCAAGCCGGACTGGAATCCAAAATCTTGAACATAAGTGTACATTATGAATTCTAAATCGAACGAGGCTGTTATGAGTCACACACGGTAACCGGTACGCCACTGTGGGCAAGCACATTTTTGGCTCGACTGTGGAGGAACTTGTCAAATGTTACAGGTTGTCACTTACTCATCGAAGTAGAGGCTAATCATACCTATGGTGTCCCATTTTTAGAAGAGAAATATATATTTGCAGTGTTTTCGAAAAGGTATGCTCAGTATCCTGCTTTGTGTGTACGGAACTGTGAACTATAATGTCACTGACCGATGTGCGTAAGCGAATGAGGTTTTGAGCACTGAGCTGTTTGCTAGCCGTAGCCTATTTCTTCGTACCATTGTGTCACTGGTGGAAGATATTTTCAATAATATATAATAACATCAGTTTATTGACCGAAAGTATGAATCGAATCTATCTAAATCTAAAATGAGTCAAACTTTAAAAAATGCGTTTCGTACAACTTTCGGGCAATGCAGTCGTTAAACTTCGTCACAATGTCTTGTCAGGGCCGCTTAACTATTTTACGTCTGAAGGCAGAGGACTGAAACTTATCCTCTTATTTGCAAATATGCATGGAACCCGCAATTAACTCAAAAGTAAACAGTGATATTTGTAGAGATATCACCGATTAACAGTCACTTCACACCCCAAGTAAGGTATGTTTTATAAGCAAATGATTTCGGACCTACAGCGTGTATGCCGGGGAATCTTGGTATGATAATGATGGATAAAAGTAACAGTGAGTATGACATGCAACTATACCTTTAATTAAATGTCTGATAATGTCTTCCTTAACCGAATTTCTATTTGTGAGTTAATTAGTTTTTCAAACTCATCTTGTATTGGTAACAAAGCTATCACATAATCCCTTCCATGATCGATTTCAGAAAAATTTGCTGATGTGACAAGTGTTTTTAATTTGTGATAAAAGTATTACCTTCCGACATGATTGACATAATAATTCCTCCATCTATTATTGAGATAAAGGTTATTCATATCGAATGTTTTATGTTGAGCAAAATTGCCGAATTCGCATTTTATTACGGAAAGATATCTCTTGACTAGTTTACATAAGAATATTATCCGCAACAAAGCCATCACGTTTTCATTGATGCACGATGTCAGAAAAAAATGCCCCAGTTACCTCCTTTTGTGTATTTAGAATACCTTTCAACACATAAGACTTTTTTGATTCAGAACACAGGCATCACCTTTATGTGGGAAACAGGACATCTTTGTAGATATATCGCGTCATTTTGTTTTCTTGATTATTACCTTTCGATTTGTGTCACATTGTCTTATTAACGGAAATCATAGTTCAGCCAGATTGTCATAACATATTTCTTTATTTTCATTTTCGCCATGGTAACGTAACTTTCTCTACTTATCAGGTAAACGTGAAATTATTGTAAACACATTTATCCTTTTAACGTATAACGTGGGAGGAGGGGGAAATTAGGAGACATTACTTCATTTTAATCTGTTGTTATCAATCCCATTGTCGTCAGGGCAGCTTTGCCAATATCCTGCCCTTTCATAGGCGTCAAAACTGGGGGGGGGGGGGCAGTTTTTAGGACGTACCTTTGCCCCCCATACATTAGCTAATACACACTGACTAAAACTAGCTAACGATCAACTGTTACATATAGTCTAATAGCAAAATGGATCTAGAGAATGGCCAACCAACAAAGTCTGCTCGAAATTATACAAATCAAACATATGGGGGCACACATTGTGTTGCATCATGGAACATATAGTGCAATTAGCTGAGAGGCTGCACGTATCGGTCATTTACCCAATCAGACGAAATGTAACGAAATCGATGATCGTAGAAAGTAGCAAAGTTTGTGAGGTGGAAACAAGTGATCGCACCGTATGAAACCGGTACTGGTACCGGTCCGCATGTAGGTGTTATATTAACAAACACTGCTTTCTCTTATTACTCAGCAGATTATCTCATTTTGAAGAACGTGGTGGCCCTGAAACGAGCCGTTTGTATGTTTGTTTGTGATGAAAGTTATTCTGATTCATGATCAGACCAAGGCTGAACCAATACTTCTAAAAGACTGTAGATGCCTACAATAACCTGGTTGAGGGAATCAAGGAGTTCCTGTTGTATCACCCCAATATGTAATAATTAACCCAATATGTAATACTAACCCAATATGTAATAACACTTAACCCAATATGTAATACTAACCCAATATGTAATAACACTTAACCTAATATGGAATATTAACCTAATATTGTAATAATGAACTCCAGGAAAGTATGGAGAAACTGTACAGGCAGAGAAGCCAATCGATCATGAATATGGCCCCAGTACTTCGATCAAGGTCCCGGTCACGGACAGTAAGGAGACTGCGTTTTAGGACACAAGTGTATCACCACAATATGTAATAATTAACCCAATATGTAATACTAACCCAATATGTAATAAAACTTAACCCAATATGTAATGCTAATCCAATATGTAATAACACTTAACCCTATATGTAATAAAACTGAATTTGGGATATAATACTGACCACAATAAGACTAAAATATGCATAGCAACCATGATCACGCCCCTTCACAACCTGCAGCATTTCTAAAATTGGATAATTTTTCAAAGTTTTTTTGAGGCTTTTTTACCCAATATGTAATACTAACCCAATATGTAAGAACATTTCACCCAATAAGTAATAATATTCGACCCAATTTGTAATACTAAACGAATATGTAATAACATTCTAACCAATATATAATCCTAACCCAATACGTTATAACATTTAGCCCAATACGTACATTCGCATGCAAAATCACTTCAACGTCCAATTAATCCTCGGGACATTTCTTCACTATCTTCAAATTAAATTGGCAACCTTCAAGTGCTTGTGACATAGCAATGGACTATGTTTTCAAAGTGCATATAATTATTAATAATGTACTATGAATCCATAGAGACCCTGAAAGTTGATATACTGAAGATATACTGTGGTAAGCTTAAGTCTGGCCGTGGGTTAACCCAATATGTAATGCATTCTCTACGGGGTCAATCTTTGGGTGACAAATAAATCAGTTTTCTGCTTCAAATGCCGAAAAGCACATCAAAGGAGCCTTATCACACTAAGCAAAATGCTTGAAGATGTTTTTACTTTAATTGGTTTCAAAAACCTGAAGAAGGCAACAAAACGCTTTCGACAGCATGATGAAAGTGATGGGCACTGTGAAGCTGTCTCTAAGCTTATAAATGAACATCAAAGTGTTTCTTCTATGTTATCAGATAAAGTAATGAAAGACGAAAGATATCACAGACAAATGCTAATGAAACAACTTTCGTGTCTTCGGCTCCTTCTCCGACAAAGACTGCCAGTTTGTTCTCACAATAATGATGAAGACAATCTAAGACAATTGCTACAAATGCTATATAATGACAGTTCGGAAATGAAAAAAAATGGCTGCAGTGTAATGGTTACTTGTTGCCAGTCATCATTAATGAACAGATTTCTTTGATGGGTCATACTCTACTTCGGAAGATCCTCAGTGAAATTCATGTTGCAAAATGCTTTGCCATTGTAACTGACGAAATACGGGATGTATCCAACTTTGAGAAGTTGAGTATTTCGATCAGATATAGGTACATGAGCGTTTAAAAGTCCATAAAGACTGTCTTTAATTACTGCAAGTACCATCAACACATGCAAACAAACTAAGACATGGAATCAAAGAAATATTGATACGTTGTTCTTTGCCACTGGTCCTCTGTCGTGGGCAGGCATGTGATGGCGCCAGTAGCATGTCAGGTTGTTTAAATGGAGTGGCTGCACAGATTAGCTGGGTTGAACCTCTCGCACTGCATGTACATTGCTTGGCACACTCCCCCAATCTTGCATTGCTCGAAAATACACAGCCATTAGGGATGCTCTTGATGTTTAAAAACGCATATCACAACTGATCAATTGGTCTCTAAAAGGATGAAGCTTTTCCATCAATGGCAGGAGTTGGGTTAGTCAGATGCTGGAAACATCAGACCTTTATGCCCTTCGAGGAGGAAAGTAAGAACTGGAGCTATCAATGATATTTTGACCAACTATGATGCTTTGCTAAGTACTATGGGACAGGTCAATCATTAACAAAATGATGAGTATGATCAAAGGGCTGGCTGTGTATTGGCACAGCTTGAACGATTTTCGTCATACTTTGGCCTCAGACTGGCCTACGCTGTGTTTTATGCAACAGAGCAGGTATCTATTACCCTACAGTCAAAAGATACAATTATTGCTGAGGCAGTGACAGCAAAGGAATTAGCAAAACATCATCTTGAAAGTCTAAGAAAGGAGGAAATATTCGACACATTCTACGATGATGCTGTTTAAAAAGCTGATGATCTAACATATGAACCATCGGTACCAAGGCAGAGGCATGCGCCAAGAAGAATCAACGATGGAACCCAACCATAGAGATTTTCTTCACCAAGGGAATATCACGGACAAGTGTTTTTCGAAATGTTGGATCTTATGGTTGGGCAAATGGACTGACGATTCACTCAGGACACTCTGAAAATTCCAATTGCTGTTGAAACGATTCTGCTGTCATAGTGAATAGACGAGGGACCAGAAAACCAAATGTTTAGATTCCTCTTATTATAAAGAGAGCTACGACAAAGATATTGATATGAGAAAGCTTGGCAACCAACTCATCCTACTACCAGATCTTGTACAAATAGCACAAGCAGCCCACGTTTTGCGAGGCTTAAAAATGTCACAGGTATTCGCACCCTAGCAGAAATCATGAGTAATTTAATTCCTTCAATGTCAATATTTTCCCCCGGGCTAGACAGTGCAGTACTATGTCTTATTTCATGTCAGCGTTGTAAAAAGGGAAATCGTTAAACCTAGTTAGTGCATTAAAACTAGTAATGGTAATAATATAATTTTTTTCTCATCTTGGAATGTCTATAAGTTGGCAGGTCCATGTCAATACTGTAACATAAAAAACGGTGAAGTCAGCGATTTTCTTTGAAATATATTTATCAAATCTCATAAATAAATTAAGTGATAAAGTACAAACTGTAAAGTCTACAGGCTTCCTATTTCAGCTGAGATGGAAAAACGCTCCAGAAAGGAGTCCGACAGAATAGTAAGTGAGAAGTCAATTGCCTTGCAGGATTGAGTTTTATCCTTGCATGTTCAGAGAATAAATTTCAGCAAATGAATGTGAAGGCCTTGAAGTAAACATTGTTATGTGATCCCAATAAAGTCTTACTGAAAAACTTTACTATCACGTAATTATACTTAAATGATTATATATTAAACCAGAACAATCTAAATTTCTATTGACATGTTAATTGTATCATCAATCCCGGGATTTGGATAGTGTCGGTCTTTGTGAGAGTGTTTACTTTCCTGTATCGGGTCTTAAGTCCATATGTGAGTTACCTCTTAGTTGTAGTTAGTTTAACAGTGTTTGCCCCTAAGCCTGCATACCTCATGTGTATTTTTTAGCTTCATTGGCATGTCTATTGGGGTAAAACACATAAGTCGATAGTTCTTTTTGGATTCTGGGGATACACTAAAATTTTCCCGAAATGACTACAAAACCTCCCTCCTTCCACCGCTGTCGCGTGAGCCTCTACAGCCCTGTATACATATCGAGAAAGGTTCACACTATGTACATGGGAAATAGGCCGACGAGCGGGAGATACAATACTTGTTAAAAAGCAGAGAATAAAACTGCGATAGTAAAAACAAATACAGTAAAACACTGACCGACCAGCGGGAATTAAAACACTTGCAAATCGCAGAGACTAAAACACACAGACGTTTCAGGTTCATCCCTTCGCCAGTACTAAAAACCTCGCTGGAGGATGTGGAGACACAAGAAATAAAAAAAAAAACAATCAGACGACAGAACGATCGAACGCATTAAAATATGTTTTCAATCCGGCTGGCGCCAGAGTGCCAAGTTTAAAAATAGTGACCTGTTCGAGTAGAAGGCGGGTAGAGTCGGTGGTGGAAATAATAGAGACACTGCCATGTCAGACAGGCCACGGTGAGACCAGCCAGGTGTACAGAAATGTTTAGCCACCGGGTATGCAAGCTTGTTGTCGGTCACGGTACGAAGATGTTCAGCAAAGCGATCGCCTAGGCGACGCTTTGTTTCGCCAATGTATAACATGCTGCAGCGTCTGCATTTGATGCAATAAATGATATTAGCCGACGTGCATGTGAACACGCCGGAAACATTGACTCTACCACGCGGGCCCTGAATGACATTGGTAGTGAAAGTGTGCGGGCAGGTGTTACATACTCGACGGCCACATGATGACGTTCCAGTTGCGCAGTGACGATTAGGCAAACTGGACCGTACGAGCCGGTCTTTGATATTCGAGTCACGTCGAAATGCCATGATGGGAGGTGCCGAAAAAATATGCTGTGTGTTAGGGGAGTTAGTTAAGATAGAAAACTCCTCAAAGATGATTTTACGGATTCTATGTTAAAAGGATGGTATGTTAACACAAGAGGAATGCGATCGCATTGAGAACGGGTGGTTGACATTAACGCATCCTCCTGTGTTAGTGGTTCGACGCGCTGTTTAGCTTTGTCCACTACACAGCGGGGATAACCCCGAGCCGAGAACCAAGTGCTAATAGTGTCTAACTGCTGCTCAAAGTCTTTTTGGTCAGAGCAAATGCGGCGAGCGCGTAGAAACTGTGAAAATGGAATGGATTCCTTGCACCGACAGGGATGGGATGAGCTGAATAGAACGTATGCATGAAAGTCTGTTGATTTATAATGTATGGAGGTAGACTGTATTTGTTTTTACTATAATTGCAGTCTTTATTCTCTGCTTTTTAACAAGTATTGTATCTCCCGCTGGTTGGCCTAATTTTACTGCATTCATTTTCACTTGCTGCAGTTTTATCTCTGTTTTGAGGGCGTTTACAATTTTTATCATTCATTGCCGTTGCGTCTCGCTTTTTATCTTTCTGTTTTGCCTTTCGTGTTTTTCCTTTCTTGTTTGTTTGTGTTTCATTCGACTCGTGCTTCAGTGCGCACGTCACCGCGGTCTCAGTCTGTTTTTGCTCATCCATTACTGGTTTTTTATGTCGTGTCTCCGCTTCTCTGTTTTATTCTCGCGTATTTTTCGTGAACGCGTCCTGCTTCAACTACCGGGGATATGCCGTCTTTCAAACAACTTGAAACTTGGTCGTTGTCATCTGTTAAAACCTTTTTGTCCCCTTTGCACCCTGACGTCAGTTCCCATGGCTTCAGATTGGCCAATTATAGGTTTGCTAAAACCCGTTTCTGTAGTCATGTTTCCTTTCTTTCTACCTGCCACCGTAACAGTTGGTTGCCCTCTTGCTTCAATATTCACGTGCACCCTTTATTTTCACACCAGGTGATTCCCATTATCTTTAACGTGTCCAATTCCTGTCAAAAATTTTTCTTGGCAGTATTTTAGAGTTACTCTCAATCACATGCGTGAACGTGTTTTATTCTTTTACAACTTCTATTTGTCAAATGAAATGCACACTTGCCTCTCTTGTAGCACCCACCACTTACAGGAACATCATACAATACATACTTAAGGAAAATGAGTCTCTTTGCAAGTTTTTAACATCTCAAAAGTTAAAAAAATGCAGAACTTGGTTGACAAATTTCCGAGAGTTGCTCAGCAAAATACCACATCGAATTCATCCGAGTCACAAATCACACCTGTTGTTACCATTCCATCCGACCTGCCCCTTTCAGATCCTGAACGTTCTGTTCTTTCTAAAGGGTTTAAATTCACTCCTCTCCGTAACTCAACCGACGAATTCACTTCACGTCACGATGTGCATTCTTTTGTTGCCGTTTACGCTTGAAGGAACTTTTTCATAACGTCAACAAGATACTACTAATGATTCAACAATTAATGGTTCCGAAAATGGACCCAACCCATACTCTACCTACATCAAACGCTAGACTTTTTGAACTCCCACTTTAGGCCATAACACAACACTTGATATCTACATCAACATTTGTCAACACAGAATTAATCGCTTGATCTTCAACACCAGTAAATCAAAAACACACCATATCTCTAAAGCTGAACACAAGGCTCTGAGCGATTTATCTCGCAACTATAACATAGTTATTAAGCCTGCTGATAAGGGAAGAGCTGTGGTAGTATGGCGTAAATATTTGTACATTGCCGAGGCGCAAAGGCAACTTTCTGACACATCCTGCTATAAACATCTCGACACTGACATCACAAATAAACACATAATATCGTCAAACGCACTACCAGTGACCCAATTCATGATAACCTTCTGCCCAACAATGCAAAATTATTGATCATCCCGTATCCACGTACATCCATAAAACCGGTAATCCCGGCCGCCCCATTGTCTCTGCATATTTCTGCCCCACTGAACTTATCTCACAATTCTCGACAATATTTTTGCCGGCATCGTGAATAGTGTGCTGCGGCATTTTGTAATACTGACGTGTTTTGTAAAAACTTACGCAAAATGTAATAGGGGGTATCAGCATTTTGTAATAACTGACGCATTTTGTAATAACGTCTGCAGTATTTTGTAATAAACCAGTCTACGCGTTTTGTAACAAGGGTATCAGCATTTTGTAATAAAAAATTGTCTACGCAAAATAGATCACTGTGTTTCTACTCATGGTGCTCATAATTGTATCAATTCTATATCAGTATTATATGACACAATATCTTCCGATCATTTGCCACTTAGCATTAATTGTGATTTTGAAATTTTACAAGTATGTCATCGTAATAATGAGAAGGATGGTGCAAAGAAGAAACCCACATTGAATTGGGATAAGATCAATATTCAGCAACGTAATGCTTATCATGCACTTTCTGACAGGTTTTTGAGTGATATAAAAATCCCATCTAGCGTCCTTTGTTGTAAAGATATGCATTGTACAGATAAAAACCATACAGAGTGTATTTCGCAATTTTATGACAACATTATTAACGTTTATTCTTTCATTTCTGTAATTGTGTTTCTATGACAATTGATGTCCGATTTAAAGAGAAATAATAATAAAAATGTAACAAGGTATCAGCATTTTGCAATAATTCGCACTTTGTAATAACAGTTAACGCATTTTGTAATAATTTTAAAAACTCTTCCTAGTTTTAAAGCATTAACTGATATTTTGTTGACTTTGGAATGGTATTACAAAGTGTGTGTTTACTCGGTAAGTAAGTACAAAAAATTGATCATGCCGGAAAATGCCGAGAGAGTTTGACCGGTTAAGAAGGGCTTGACTACGCAGTTTCTGCGTAGTGAAGCTTCATTACGTATTCATGGTGACCCCTGGCCAGCTGTCAATAACTTTGGGGGCTTTGTCTTTTGGCCTGCTTTGCATATGCGTCGTTGGACACGACCTGCCAATCACCCAGGTAGTCAATTAAACTATTAATTGACTGTTTACCGACCCAATTAACACTATCCAGCAGTATCAGTCATATTTTAATCGCGTGGCCCGGGTGGGCACAACGTAGGAACGCGTGTATTTCTATGTGTACGTTTCACTTGTGGTGTTGTTTGTACCGTCGTGTGTTTGAAGTCCTTGTTTCACCTTCAAGGTGACAGGCTTAGTTCAGTATCATTGCACCGAGTTCTGCCCACGGTGAAAACCACCTGTTTTGCCTACTAATTACTGCCCGTCGCTGCCCCCGGGCGCTGCCCGTCCTGAATGTAGCCTATCTATAGCTACAGTAATCACATAAATCATTTATCAGTTTTGATATATACTCCTAAATTGTAAGTTTGATCAAAATCGAGACCACATTCAAGGGCTATGCAGACTGTCCATGTACGCACACACAGTGACAAGAAGGCGGCAAGCACCTACTCACCAAGCACATCGAATCGGCGAAAAGAAGCATAAAAAGCTAGGCTTATCGCCAAAACAAACGCGCCAAGCGCTAACAAAAACCCATACCACCGTCCCCGTGTGGTGCCCATACCAAGCGGCCCTTTTCAGGGCCACCAAATACTCCAAAAAGGGAACTACCCAAAAATACGATAAGATGACATAGAACACACAACACTTAAAAGAAATAACAAAAATCGTACACATAACAAACAACTGAAACACAACATTAAATACAAAATAAACAATCACAGTAACGTAACAGAAAACATGGCCGTGGAAATAAATCAGCTATTTCCAAAGTAAAGCCGACAACAACATGAAATTCAACAACAACCTATCATCGCTCAAACTATGAAAGTCCGAAAATAGTACTAGGCAAAAGCCTTAAAATTCTTCGGACACCAACAAAACCAAACAGAATAAAACCACCTCAGGATTTCAACAAATAAAGTCGTATAATGTGACTACGCTACATCGTGAGACACAAACAATCGCAACAACACCAATTCAAAGAAAGTCAATTGGACTCCACGAACAACAAAAAAACAAAAACTTGAAAGCTATCTGAAGCTTCTAAACTCGCACTTCTAGAGATACCCTTTCAACAAGGAAACAAAACATGTCGCGTGCCAAAAGAATCGCGATAAACCAGCTTGCAAATATTGGACAAATTTTGGGAAAATAACTCTTCGACAAGGGTCGGTTTTTCGTTATTGTCAACACAAACGATTACGTACTCGAATGCGAAAGGCAATTACGTAACATTCAGTATTATACACAACAAGCCAGAACAAACAGTAAACAAAGTAAACGAACTATTAATTAAAATGTACGAGAACAAGCACATCAACCAGGATACTTGTAAGTATCTTGATCCAATAAACATAAAATCCGTACCCCGCAGTGGTACTTATTGCCTAAAATTCACAACCTCCGCAAAAATCTAAAAGACACACCAGTCAAAACAAATTTACCGAAGTAAAGAAATATAGAACAAACAAACCGAACCACCAAACGGACTCACAACGTGACCAAAATTAATATACTTGCCCCGCTAATCCGAAAGCAAGACCACTAAAATGCATTAAAATAAATTTTCACAAACACAAACTAAGGAAAGAATCTACACTGCGACTGATGAGAAACCACACTCGGGTTTCGAAACGCAAGCGTCAAAGGGCGACTCTATCAACTTTTGTAACAACATAGGTCCGGCTGCGTCTCGCCATAAGCTTTCCCCACACAAACAAAACATTACCGTACACACTAATCCAAACTTCTCTACAAATATCCAAGCGAAACAAACATTTCATTAACACAAACAATCGGATAAGAATGTAGGAACACATTTTCGAAACGAATCAAACACAAACTCGACACAAAAACATTTAGGATAGTTAGGTGGGGAGCCTGTTTCACATTTTTACATCTCGCTATATTGTCTATGACTCTAAAATAAAGTCACCTGAAACTTTTTCTGTATACGCGGTTTGGCAAAACTCATCTCTTCAATCGAAAGTCGGGCGATTTCATGGTTCTTTGGGGCACTTAAGTGTACGTCGAGCTTAAGGAATGTAGTTACATTCGCGATGTTTTATTCGAAGATTATTTATTCCTTCAAGGGCAAATGCACATAATTTATGCTGTTTGAAATACTGGCCGCTCATAAACAAGACAATAAACTCAATATATGTGCATCTTTACTTATATTGTAAAAGTACCACCGACACCCACAAAAAACCAAATGGTTCAGTCCAGGTATTTGCAACTCTGCCATCCTACTGGTCAACAGGAAATCAACCATAGGTGTCTTTTGGCACGCGTATACGCCAGTCACCTAGGCGACGGTAATCTGCACCACTTATCACCATCGGGAAGGTACTACTCCTCCCCATATACCACTGGTGATCCCACCCTCAAGGCACTGCGTCATTCGACCAAGCATTGTTATTGTAATTTCCTGCATAAAATTAACAGCGAGGTCAACCGGTCAAACTCTCTCGGCATTTTCTCTCATGATCGCTCCGTGACTTCAATTTCAAGTTAGAAAGACTTAATTTTAGATAGCTGTCAATCAATTTTTTTTACAAGTTGATCATCTGAGGCAGGTAACTACTAGATTTTGACTGGTTTATTGTCATGTATTTGAGAGAATCATTGGTATACACACTCAGTTGATTTATTAAATAGAGGATAACGACATTGTTTCTGATGTATTGCAGACAACCTGTAATCTACAGGTAGATACTCAGATAAAATAAAATATAATAACATAAAATAAATTATTATACATCTGCCGTGAAAACGGGCACGTAACGGGCACGCGATAACCCCTTAACTTTCATATTTGATGATAAACATTGCGTCATTGAATGGCTGACATGGAGGAAACCCTTAGCGCGACGTCTGTCACAGGCAGGCACCTCCATGTTGTGAGCGAAACTCCATACTGTACTTTGAAAATAACTTCTGATAAAAGAAACGAAGGTAAATGTGTTACGACTGTTCGAAGTTGAAAAATATTATGAGGTAATAACGAATGTGTTCACCAAGACGACACTGTAGAGATATGGCACAACATCGCTGCTCGGCTCGTGCTCGAAAATAGGTCAGAATAATCTGATGTTTTAGTGATTTGACTTGTTTAGCTACTAAAGCGGAAGTATATCTGACCTGTTGAGTATGTATGTATGTATGTATGTATGTATGTATGTATGTATGTATGTATGTATGTATGTCTGTCTGTCTGTCTGTCTGTCTGTCTGTCTGTCTGTCTGTCTGTCTGTATGTATGTATGTATGTATGTATGTATGTATGTATGTATGTATGTATGTATGTATGTCTGTCTGTCTGTCTGTCTGTATGTATGTATGTATGTATGTATGTATGTATGTATGTATGTATGTATGTATGTATGTTTATGTATGTATGAAACATGTTTTTGTATGTATGTATGTATGTATGTATGTATATATGTTTGTATGTATGTATGTATGTATGTATGTATGTATGTATGTATGTATGTATGTATGTATGTATGTATGTATGTATGTATGTATGTATGTATGTATGTATGTATGTATGTATGTATGTATGTATGTATGTATGTATGTATGTATGTATGCCTATGTATGTATCTCTGCATCTATGTTGGTAGGGAGGGAGGTAGGGAGGGAGGAAAGAGTGCCTGAGTATGCCTGTCTATCTATCTATCTGTCTGTCTGTCTGTCTGTCTGTCTGTCTTTCTATGGCTGTTATCATTTAATGATAATGGCAGATATTTGGCAGGTATAACCATAAGGATAGCGAGTCAAATTTAGCTTAATCATAGTATTGCAGGGCAGCTTATTCTAGCTCGTTGGCTAGACAAATTTTACCATTGGAGAAAACACAACCATGGCTCAGTAGATATGAAGTGTCACCTTTTACATACAAGGAAAAGTGGCAGGTCTGTCGATAGAGCTTTATTTCGTCCTTGTATATTAAAATAAATTATCGTTCAGTATTTTAATTGGCTGCTTCACGTCAGTGTTTATTAGTCCCCCGGACGAAGTCTGAGGGGACTTATGGTTTGGGTTCTGTCCGTCCGTCCGTCCACGAAGATATCTCAGACATGTCTGGGCCAATTTCTTTCAAACTTGGTACAAGAATAATGCACTATGGCATACATATGCACGTCTATTGTTTTGGGTGTGGCACGCATAATTAGTGCTAATTTGCATAATTAGTGATTTTTGAAAATAGAGCTCTGTTTCTTAAGAGATTGCACCAAATTTGACGAAACTTTGTACAAATGTCGGTCACACACAGGTCTAATAGCACATAAAGACATTTGTCAGTATTGTGTCAATTAATTGCTAATTTGCGTAAATTATGAATTTTCATAATTCCACTTATATTTCGAAAAATACTGACTCAAATTTAATGAAACTTCTTACAGATGTATACATACCAGAGCTGTTACTTTTTGCAAAGGCATTTGGCAGGATCATGTCAATTAATAGCTAATTTGCATATTTGATGAATTTTTATAATTAGGGTACTAAGTCAAGAAATACCCACTCAAATTCGATGAAACATGGTAGAGATGCTGATATACCAGAGCTGTAACAGTATGCAAAGACAGTTAGCAGGATCATGTCATTTAATTGCTAATTTGCATATTTTATGAATTTTTGTAATTAAGGAAATATGTCTAGAAATACGACAGCAAATTTGATGAAACTTGGTATAGATGTTGATTTCAAATTATTGTAATAGCTAACAAAGACATGCAGCAGTCTCTTATCAATTAATCGCTAATTTGCATATTTTCCTAATTAGTGTGCTGTGTCCAGTAATATTGCACCAAATTTGATGAAACTCGGTACAGATGTTGATCTTAAAGTGTTGTAGTAGCATGCAAAAACATTAATCATATCATGTCAATTAATTGTGTATTGCATGTGTAATGAATTTTCATAATTAGACTGATACGTCAAGAAATACATCTTCAGATTTGTTAAAACTTGGTATAGATGTTGAGCTCATCTTGCTTTAACTGTGTATAAGTACATTTATCAGTATAATGTTAATTAATTGCTAATTTGCATATTTCATGACTTTTCCTTATTAGTGTTATACGTCCAAATTCTATGAAACATCGTACAGATATTGATCTTCCAGTAGTGTAAAACTGAATAGTGACATCCTGTTGATGAATTATTTATTGACTTATTTAATGACCTATTGTGATTAGGGTGGCACCCCAGATTTGCTGAATAGGGAAACAATGTTTGTAATGAGAGATCTATATTCTGAATGACTGCACTAAATTTGATGACACTTGTTACAGATGTTGATCATGCAAAGATTTACCAGTCAAGAAAGGCGTTTTAATTTTAGCAGTATCAATAGCTAATTATAGGAAGTCTCTTCTTTACTGAACATGAGGACATTTTTGGTTCACATCTGGTGTTCTGACTTTTTATGTCAAGAGCCATTACTCAGACATGCCTAGACCAGTTTCTTGCATATAATTTGAATTTTGACATTTAAAAAGCCAGGGCATGGCATACCTAATTCTGTCAAACTTGGTAAAAGGACATAGCCCTATGCCACTACTTGTTTACAATCCAATCCAATAAGGGCATCAGTCACAGACAGGGCTTTGGTACCCGCATTCCTTGTTTCATGCACATCATATCGACTTCAATTTTTAGTCACTTCCAGTGACAAATTCCCAATTACAAGGGGGACTATGTCATTGTCAATGATTTGTTTCATTATATTTTGAAAAATATCAGCTGTCAGCATTGACATATTAACGTGCCCCTCCCATCTTATTACCGTAAATCATCGACAATAAACTTTAGAGAAACACATATCATACGTATAGAAGTTGCTTAAAATACTGCAACCTTTCGTACGTTTATTTTCCACTTTAATCGGCCGTTTTATGTCAAATTCACTTTTCTAACAAAATGTCATGACATCGCGCTTCATATATGTGAAAAAGTTACCAGCGAGAGCATGTCTTCAGTTAGCGGTAGTCCGATTGTGAAGAGCATTATCAATGAAAAGCAGTTTCCTGTCACAAAAGTGCATCTCGGCCTCACTTTTGACATGCAATATAAATTTAAAGAATATACTCTGCTGTGCGTGGTAATTTTGTCTAAATATCCAGTTGCTCTTTATAGGAAAGGTGTACGAAACGTCTCGTGATAAACTGCGCAGAGTCAGAACAGTGCTATGAGCAATCACGTAATACTATACTTGATCAGTTTTATAAAACGTAAATCTGTAGAGTTGCCAATCATGATCGACAGCTAATATGGGAAGACAGTTTGACCTTGTTTTTCCACGTAAGCTGATGTCTTGAATGAAATAAAGAGTCTGAAAAAGTAAATGTGACTGATGTACCTATATCAATTTGAACCGTCATACTGACATGTGGATTTATTTGCCCAGAAGCGATCCATTTCTGGTTTACAAGTAAAGATGTAGAAATAAATTTCAGCTACACGTACTTGAAAGTAAAATAAACTTAGGGCTGACCTTGTTGTCTTGACTGGGCAATATGGGTTGAAAAAATGTTTCAGGGAAAGAGCAGAGTCGTTACCTTAATGTAGTTCCAGCTGCCTGACATTTGGTTTCACAAAAAGTTAAACTGACTTAATAAATTGTCCGAACAACGCCCGCTGAGGTTGATTTGGTAGAAGTACGTGATCACTTGTTCTGAACCGTTCGTAACAGTGTTGAAAGTTGAATTGAGTCTTGAAATAAGGAAACCAACGCCAGTGGACGATTATTTTACTAACAATTACACTCATAATTGTTGGCCTAATACCGGGAATCAGTTGAAAACAGACCCCCTCATCTGGCGTTATTATGATAACCTAGTACTGGTAGTGAGATATAATCTCGACATCATTATATGCTGTTACATTTTTACGTATTCAGAAACCACAAAGCATTTTGAAATACCTACAATATCAGTGGATGTTTATAATTATTACGGGATGTTTATAATTATTACAAAATGCGTTAACTAATGTTACAAAACGCGTTTTATTACAAAACGCTGATACCCTTATTACAAATCGCGTAAACAATATTTTATTACAAAATGCTGATACCCTTATTACAAAATGCGTAGACCATTTTATTACAAAATGCTGATACCCTTATTACATTTTGCGTAAGTTGTTACAAAATGCGTCATATTACAAAATGCCGCAGTACACCCTCCCAACTTTTGTCAAAGACTCATCTCATACTATCAAGATCTTTAACAACTTTCTTTGTTTTAAGGAGGGTATGGAGTACAATGTTTATAATTATTTTACATTATGTTCTTATTTTAACTTTTGCCTCTTTTATTCGTCTTCAAGTTTTAGATCTTTGTTTTGTTCACAAGTGTGTCAATTTCATTACCGATTGTCCAGATATTAAATAGCTCCTTCAATTTCTTTGTGCCCCCAAGGCGTCTCACGTCTTCTGACCTTTTCCGGATAACAAATCACCGCGTTAACCTGTCTAAATATTGTTTTTCGTCTCGGGCAATGTCACTTTTAAATAGTGTCTTACATTTTGATATTGATTTGTCTACCAATCGTAGTGCTTTTAAAACCCAAGTGTCATCTGTTTTATTATCTCTTGCTGATAGTCATTTTACTGCCGAGAGTTTTTGATATTTGTCAGTCTCTGTTGTTAGTTGTTTAGTGCTTTTTTTAATTAGTTTCTGCATGTTGAAATTTGTCTTTTTCATATTTTAATTTTTCTCTGTTTGCATCCAGTTATTGGGCTATGCCTGTTGGATGTCAGAAAGAATAAATAAATATAAATAAATAAATAAATAAATAAATAAATAAATAAATAAATAAACTTTAAGTTTACAGGTACTCACAGATACATATTTACATTTGATGTTAAGGCTCTCGATACTTCTATCCCTCATAGGATGGTCTCCAGGCACTCGCATATTTTCTTGACTGACGTGACGTTAGGGATCCACCCACAAATGTTTTAATTCGCCTAGCTGAATTAGTGCTAACTTTAAATTGCTTCACTTTTAAAAGTGAATTTTACACACAAGTTCGCGGTGTTCCCATGGGTACACGTATGGGAATGTCTTACGCTTGTTTATTTGTTGGTTACATCGAACAACAGATAACACACTCTTATACCGGTTACATTCCCGAGGTTTTTAGTCCCCACGGACACTGTCCAGGGGGACTTATAGGTTTGGTCGTGTCCGTGCGTCCGTCTGTGCGTGCGTGCGTGAGTGCTTCCGTCCGTCCGTTGACGCAGATATCTCAAAGACGCCTGGAGCGATTTCGTTCAAACTTGGTACAAGGATAGTACCTTACACCATACAGTTGCACATCGATTTGTTTCACAATGCGATCAAATTTGGCCGTGTTAGAGGACTTTTTAGTTTACACCTCCATAGACTCCCATGTATAAGGCAGTTCTTCAGAGACTCCCATGTATAAGGCCAAGAAAAATACAAATTTAGTTTCTCATCGTATTCTTATTGAAAAAGGATGCAGTGACTCCGTTTTTAGTCCCATGGATGGAGTCCAGGGGGCTTATAGATTGGGTCATGTCCGTCCGTCCATCCGTGAGTCCATCCGTGCACGCAGATATCTCACACTTTTTGACAAAATGTCACATGACCTTGGTGACCTTTGACATCAAATATACTTATTTGTCCATAACTCAGTAACCACAAGTGCTACAACCTTCATGTATGGAATGATGAGACACCTTATGACGCCACAGATTATACCCCATTAATTATGCACATATCTAATTATGAACAAGCTAATAGGGCTGGATGTCTGATTTTTGGTATATAGGGATAACTATAGGATAGAAATTTTTTGACAAAATGTCATGTGACCTCAGTGACCTTTGACCTCAAATATACATATTTGTCCATAACTCAGTAACCACAAGTGCTACACCCTTCATATTTGGTATGATGGGAGACCTTATGACGCCACATACTGTACCTTATTAATTATGCACATATCTAATTATGAACAAGCCAATAGAGCTAGAGGTCTGATTTTTGGTATATAGGGATAACTTAGCAATACAATTTTTTTTGACAAAATGTCATGTGACCTCAATGACCTTTGACCTCAAATATACATATTTGTCCATAACTCAGTAACCACAAGTGCTACACCTTTCATATTTGGTATGATGGGAGACCTTATGACGCCACATACTGTACCTTATTAATTATCCGCATATCTAATTATGAACAAGCCAATAGAGCTAAATGTCTGATTTTTGGTGTATAGGGATAGCTATAGGATAGAAAGTTTTTGACAAAATGTCATGTGACCTCGATGACCTTTTACCTAAATATACGTTTATGTCAATAAATAAGTAACCACAAGTGCTATGTCCTTTATATTTAGTAGGATGGGAGACCTTGTGACAACACACTCTTTACCTCATTAATTCTGGACATATCTAATTCTGGGCAAGCCAATAGAGCTGGATGTCTGATTTTAGTATATAGGGATAACTATAGGATAGAATTTTTTTGACAAAATGTCATGTGATCTCGATGACCTTTTACCTAAAATATACGTTTATGTCAATCAATAAGTACCACAAGTGCTATGTCCTTTATATTATAGGATGGGAGACCTTATGACAACACACGCTTTACCTCATTAATTATATACATATCTTATTATGGGCAAGCATATAAAGCTAGAGGTCTGATTTTTCGCATATAGGGATTAATTAGCAACACATTTTTTTTCAAAATGTAACGTGACGTCGATGACCTTTGACCTGGATTATACATATATATGCATAACTCAGTGACCACAAGTTCTATACCCTGCAATTTTGATAGAATATTAGACCTTAAGATGTCACATCTTATACCTCAATTATTGTGCGCATATGTATTTCTTGGCTGGCCAATACAGCTAGAGGTCTGATCTTTTTTACCGATTTAGAACCATAACTTAGACATGCCTCATGTGTTTCAAATTGGGAACAACGACATAGACCTATGTGCCCATAGATCTCAACATATACACTCCAGTGATACTTCTTAATCACCACATTTCCCTGCCCAATCAAGACCAATACTCCTATTACAAGTGGGCACTATGTCATTGTCAATGATTTTTTAAACGGTATATTAATGACTGCTTCGATGCAGCATCTTGTTCACGCACAGAATTAGAAAATTTTATTGAATTTGTTTCACATTTTCACCCTGAACTGGAATTTACTTCCACTGTTTCAGAAACATCGGTCACATTTCTTGACATATCAGTTTCTATCAATGGGGACTCACTGTCTACCTCCATACATTATAAATCCACAGACTCTCTTGCATAGTACGTTCTATTCAGCTCATCATATCCCTGTTGGTGCAAGGAATCCATTCCGTTTTCACAGTTTCTACGCACTCACCGCGTTTGCTCTAACCAAAAAGACTTTGAGCAGCAATTAGACACTATTAGCACTTGGTTCTCTGCTCGGGGTTATCCCTGCTTGTAGTGGACAAGGCTAAACAGCGCATCGAACCACTAACACAGGAGGATGCGTTAATGTCAACCATTGTGATCGCATTGTGATTGTGGTTGCAATGTGATTGCATTCCTCTTGTGTTGACATACCATCCTTTTAACATAGAATCCGTAAAATCATCTTTGAGGAGTTTTCTATCTTAACTAACTTCCCTAACACAGAGCATATTTTTTCGGCCCTCCCGTCATGGCATTTCGATGTGACTCGAATATCAAAGACCGGCTCGTATGGTCCAGTTTGCCTGATCGTCACTGCGCAACTGGAATGTCATCATGTGGCCGTCGAGTATGTAACACCTGCCCGCACACTTTCACTACCAATGTCATTCAGGGCCCGCGTGGTAGAGTCAATGTTTCCGGCGTGTTCACATGCACGTCGGCTAATATCATTTATTGCATCAAATGCAGACGCTGCAGCATGTTATACATTGGCGAAACAAAGCGTCGCCTAGGCGATCGCTTTGCTGAACATCTTCGTACTATGACCGACAACAAGCTTGCATACCCGGTGGCTAAACATTTCTGTACACCTGGCTGGTCTCACCGTGGTCGGTCTGACATGGCAGTGTCTCTATTATTACCACCACCGACTCTACCCGCCTTCTACTCGAACAGGTCACTATTTTTAAACTTGGCACTCTGGCGCCAGCTGGATTGAAAACATATTTTAATGCGTTCGATCGTTCTGTCGTCTGATTGTTTTTTTTTAATTTCTTGTGTCTCCACATCCTCCAGCGAGGTTTTTAGTACTGACGAAGGTTGAACCCGAAACGTCTGTGTGTTTTAGTCTCTGCGATTTGCAAGTGTTTTAATTCCCGCTGGTCGGTCAGTATGTATTTGTTTTTACTATCGCAGTTTTTTATTCTTTGCTTTTTAACAATATTGTATCTCCCGCTGGTCGGCCTATTTTTACTGTATGCATTTTCACTGGCTGTAGTGTTATCCCTCTTTTGAGGTCGTTTGTAATCTGTGTCCATGAAGCTGACCTGTATATGAACTCACTTACACGTGAGCTATTGCAACATCCTGTGAGCTATTTCATCACAGTGGCTGACGCGTGAGCTATTGCAACATCCTGTGAGCTATTTCATCATGGTTTTATTGCAACATCCTGCGAGCCTGGGTGTCTATTTAAAGGGCCTATGACATAATTTCCAACGTTGTTATTTTTTCCCTTCAAAAACTCAGTTAGGGGACCTGTCTATGGATTGCATATTGTGTCAGTGCGGATAGATGTGCGCAAATGACAAACTTTGACTTCTTTTCATGCCTGGTGATCAGGGGGCCACTTCGCACCCGAGCCAGGCAGTGGTATTTGCATGTTGACCAACAGGTACAATTGACGTCATTTGTACCACGCTATTGTCACAAAAGTGTATTTAGCTGTCCTTGCGTATATGAGACTACAATCAAAGTCAGCTATATAAACGGTGCTCACAGACGCCCAGTAAACACCGGAAAGCTGTAGGGACTTATCAAGTTGCTTCCAGTGAGGACAGAGTTGACCAGAATTCAGAAAGTGATTTCGAGGGGAATGAGCTTTAAGGCGCATAGGAAACCCAGGCGTCCAGGACGAGTTGTTCCAAATCAGAGTCAGATTCTGACTCTGAAGAACAAAGCGCGAATGGAGAAAGCAATAGAATGCTCAGGACAGATTGGAAAGTACGGTGAGGCTACGTTTCATTTCTTTAATGAAATTAGACAGTATCAGTCTAGTTTGAATTTTTCACGGTTGATTATATATTATAAAATTGAAGCGATCCCACGCCCGAGTGTTTCGGTTTAATGCATTGCATGTTGTAGCTGCAGGACAGTACATTCAGTGTGATAGTTTTCGGACGACCTCAGTTTTCAGACATTCAATCACATGCTGTTCGTTCCGTTCCGTAATGATAGCATTTAATAAGTTGTGTTACCTCATATTAAGTGAAGTGTTACAGCTGCCCTATTTTTGATAGTTTTATTTTAGTAGAAGCTATTTCGGGCTATACAAATTTGGCGAAGATAGCCTGACCATACGATAAAAGGTGCCAAAAGCAACACACAGAGACAGCCATATGGCCGGTAGGTAAGTGCCAACACATCGAAATATGGTTATGTCGTCTGTTAAACGTAACTAATTATCACGAAATATTTACATTAAGTTTTTTTCACACATCGAAAATGAAAATTGGGGTTTTGAAGTTTCAAATTATCAACATTTAGTCCCTAATCAATTTCCAAATACGACATTCGATTACTGCGATAGCAGTTGGATTGCTACGCACTCAACATGGGGTCAAAATTTTGCAACTTGACTCCCCTAAATACCACTACAGTCGTGTTAACAGTTTGAGGATAAGCAAAAGAAATTCTAAAGGTATGGTAATAAGATTTCATAGTGCTCGTCATTTATGAAACGGCTTAGGGCGAAATTCACTACCCTTTCCGAACACTATCCCTCTGAGTGTAGCTGTGTTGGATGTCGACCTTTGACAGAACTATCATTTCCTTGGAGCACGAGACAAATCATTAGGGAAAGACTGCATTAACTTGCATGTTACCTGAAACCCAGGTCCTTGCCTGACCAACTTGAGTGACAAACAGAAGACTTTTAATCCCCAAGGTGGGAATGTTCCATTGCTATGTTTATCTTTTCCAGCTGGTGTCATTGTAGGAAAGGCAGGTCTGTGAAATTGATCCTTTGATAACTAAATAGGGAAATAGAGTAATCCTTAATTAGTTGAGCTTTCCCGTAATGAAACAGTTTGAGGATAAACAAAAAAAAGTTTCAAAAGGTATGGTAATAAGATTTTGTAGTGCTCGTCATGTATGAAATGAAATCCACTACCCTTTCCGAACACTATCACTCTGAGTGTAGCTGTGTTGGACGTCGACCTTCGACAGAACTATCATTTCCTTGGAGCACATGACAAATGATGCAATCAACCAATGTTCTCATGCATTTTCAGAGCAGACGAATCCTGCGAAAACGCTTAGTGCTACGCCCATTTTGTATATGTTTTGATGAAGAAAAACAAAGACAGCTTGTCGCCACATTGCCAAGTCGCCAATTTGAATCGCCGTATTCACCATTCATGATTGTGAAGATATGGGAAGCTTCCTACCGCACAAATGTTTCCCAATGAATGAGGATGTGACATCGACTGTCATCCTTCTTGTAATGTTTATTTCCTATAGTTGGCACAAAAGCATAGCACAAACTAATCACATACCCTGACAAGTCATTTTAATTTAAGTCATTTAAATTTTCTCGCTTGACGCAGCAATCGGCTTTACGCGACATGTGACCATTGTGATCTCGTGAAAAGACAATGTCACTATAGCAAACTAAAATATTAGACACTAAGCTTACAATGTTCTCTCGTGTGCTGTGCGTAAGTTCTGACAAAGGAAGCCTTGCCTCACACCCTTACGGACATGAGACCGGAAGGTGTGAAAGACTGTTTGCCCGTATTAAGATAGTCGTCGGCTCAACTTCAAAATGCCGAAAAAAGCCGAACGAGTTTGGCTAAGGGTACACA
Organism: Ptychodera flava; assembly: GCF_041260155.1. NCBI lineage: Eukaryota > Metazoa > Hemichordata > Enteropneusta > Ptychoderidae > Ptychodera > Ptychodera flava. The sequence goes on along the minus strand of NC_091929.1, from coordinate 48,305,063 downwards.
CCCACCCGTAACTTTTGCTTGCATTTTATCTGGACAAAGTGGGCGATACGCAATGCAAAACAGTGACGTAAGCTAACTTCAAGACCCAAAGAGTGACTTTACCTTTGGTTGTATGGACATGCCATAGGCCCTTTAAGCAGGTTTACAACTGACTGACAATATGACACAGGTGATGGCCCGCGCAAAAGCTGGTGGGAGTCAGTCACAGCTGACCTGTACGCAGTGATAATGCGGTGCAAGTTATCATCCTGTGTCAGAGCCGGTAAGCTCCACTGACTGCGAATGGTGTACCTTCAGTAAAAGTAAGTATTATTATTTCCTGCCGTATACCATATCTAGCCTGTCCCTCCACCGTGCATACATGTCTAGCTACCCTTGCTTGCACAATAGGCCTTGGAAGTCACTCACGTACACAGTGACATAGGTTTGTCACTCTGTGGTTTCACGGAGATGTTCTACATTGCTGTAATTTTAGAAATTTTCTCCCAGGTCAAAATGTGTGGGAAGACCATTATTTCAAATAAAATGAGTCGTTTTAAGTGAATGACACTGATATCTAAAGTGTTAGTGGTTTTGAAAAAACGAAGTTGTGTCGTCCTCTACCCTATTCCCATGAACAAAACACCAATATTTATATGTCCATTATCTTTATCGATATATATATGACAATATCACAAGATGTTCTGTTGTCCTTTCCATGGCGAAAAATCCAATTAAATCATCAAAATAATCTCCCCTAGCTAATTTTATGCACTATTGAGGACTGTACTATACTTCAGTATGTCCATATTATCTGTTATCTGTTGATCGCTGTCTGTAAACTTTATACAGCTGTCTCACTCTTTAGTCCAAGTCTCGAGCTTGTTGTGCCCAAAAATAATCTTACTGGGGCCCCGTTAGCCTCATATGAGCAATATTTCTCCCAAGAATTTAACGATCTACGCAGTGTATTATCTGACATTATTGTAGTAAGAGGACTGATTTTTAGGTGAATTGGTATACAGAGTAATATGCTGTACGGATTCTTAGGCATAAGCCAACGTCGAAAATTGGTAAATTTATATTTGTTATCATTACTGTCGAAATAAATCACATTTGGAGTCCCTGGCATTTCAGTAACACCTCCTGCAATTACACTACCTAATATATCAAAGATTTTACGCAGCACATTATAAGGTTTAAATTTTTGGCTAGTTTTATCCCATGTCAGGGCAAAGGAAGTAGGATCATTTGCAGCCTTTGTGGCGGCTACAGTTGCATCTACATCTTCCAGACTAGAAAACTCTATAGAATGTGCATGTTCTTGAACAGCAGCAGCAGCTAAGAGAAAGTGTTTTCCTCGGTCTTTATATCAAAGGACATGATCTTTATTATGGTTACCTGTTATCTTAGTATTATTGTTAATTTTAACATCACAAAGATTTTTGAGTTCAAGATTGAGAAGATGTATACCTAGACCATCGTTACTAGGGCCAGACATGATTGTTGTATATAAAGTAAAAAATTAATAATAGCTTGTAATAAGAGACAACATAGAGATGATCATTTGGATTGAAAGCAAAATGGGCAGACCCATTACTGTTAATTTTAAACCTAGCATTGACATAGCATAGTTTACGAGTACAGTGTCTTCATTCAGGTTTGAAACCAACAACATATGGCACCCTGTCACCCAGCAGAGAAGCAACAGACAGAACCACTCGACCAAATCCCAACTCTCAAAAGAGTGGTACAATCACCATGCTAAGTTTCTGACTGTGACCACTCCACAGGAGTGTAAGACTACTAGAGTGCATGCTTCACAATGTGTGGTATAACATAACATCAATGAATAATGTATTTAAATAATCACAATCATACCAATCCATAATCAAATGACATAAGGTCAGAATTTGTAAGACAATAGTTGTAAACATAGACACAAAACAGCACAGAACAGACAGTAAATAGACGGTACACAAACAAAGTCATATTAATGAAAGAAAGATGTATGGACCTCTGGCCAGAAGACCAAGAAGTGATGTCAGTGTTTCAAAAATTGTAAGCGCATCCTGCCCCACATGTGTCACCCGCCATATATCAATCTGTAAGTCAGATAGGTAGTGGTCACTAAGGTCCAATGTCACCGATGCCACCAGCAATCATTTGTCGAAGAGAGATATTGTATTTATCTACCAGCTTGCGATACCTGCCAAAAAAGCGTTTGAATGTAGAGACAAGTCTTGCTCTGGTGTAACCTTGATTTAACAGTTTGTAAGAGAGATGGCCATGTCTCTCTATAAAATCACCATATGAACTGCATGCTCTAACATATCGAATAAGCTGGGAAATGTATACCCCATAAGCTGGTGAGAGTGGAATATTACTTATAAGGTGTGGAAAGTTGAAATCATCTCTCTTGTCATATAGCCTAGTAGAAAGGTGACCATTAGAGTCAAATTTAAGTAAAATGTCCAGATATGAAGCAGAAAAGGTCGTTTCTGTAGTTTCTATAACCTCCAATTCTGGAGGATAAATCATAGCGAGATATTTACTGAATTCAGAGTTACAATTGAAATAACTTCGTCTATGTATCTATATGTTAGGTTGAAAGTTCTAGCTACAGAGACCTTTTTCTGTTTGATTAGATTCTGGATAAATTCTGCCTTGTATGAGAACAGAAATAAGTCGGCAAGCAAGGGAGCACAGTTAGTGCCCATAGGAATTCCTATACACTGTTGGAAAATGTGTCCTCCAAATTCTACAAATATGTTGTCAATGAGGAATCAAGCATACTTATAATGTTTTTCTCGGTATAAAAAAAAACCTTTAGCGTTAGTAACATTTTAACAAAATATATAGAATTATACCCTAATACCAATATTTGTAACAGCGTGAACCGTTTTTGTAGAAAATGCTTGGTTGATGATGCTTTTCACGCATTCTTTCAATTTATCATGTGGTATTGTGGTATACAATGTGGAAAAATCGAAAGTTTTAATAGATGTTATTTTTGAAACAGATCGTGATTTCAAATTTTCCAAGAGTTCCTTCGAATTTTTTAAATATCCACATTTGATTTATACCACTACGAGAAAAGACAACATCAGAGTATGCTTGAAGTCCCTGTTTAACAGTACAAAGAACAGAAGTCAGTATCTTTGATAACTCTGTTGTTGAACATTTTGAAGATCCTGCGATAAACCTAGCTTTGTAAGGTGTTTTGTGGAGCTTTGGTATCCGGTATAAGCTAGGCAACTTATTAAGGTCATCCTTTGTTGTATTATTAAAATTGTCCATGAAATTGTCCAATTGTCTTATGGTTTGCCAAAATTTCAGATTGTTGAACATTGATTGTCTGTAAGTGGAGTTGGTGGAGGTCTTAGTTACACCAAGTTCGTCTATAAGACATTAAAATAATACTTGTTACAGACAAATACAATGTTATTGGCAGCTTTATCAGCAAGGACGACAACATATTTGTCATGGATATCATTCAAACACTGAACAGCGTCAGGATCTTTCAATACAGAATAGGGTCTTCTGCAAACATGTGATTTTAGTCGACCAATACGGCCACGCACTATTTTCCTCACAGATTTGACCCATTCTGACAGTGTGTCCAACTCTACATCCTCCCTTTTAGCCCATTTCCTGGCATATTCTTCAACAGAGTCCATAATGATCTTAAAATTATGGTTCCAGTTGATCCTGCGAGGTTCTCTGAACCTGAGTCCACAAGATAATAATATTGCGAAGGTGGTGATGTTCAACCAAGTTCAGATCACCAGTGATGACAAGGCCAACTTGAGTATATTTGAAGGAAGATGTAGAGCTGTCACAGGATGCTGGTGTTTGAAGGAATTCATCAATTTTTCAGTGCTGCAATGCCTTATTGTAATTGAATATTTTATTGGAGATTGCCTTGGTGTACTGATATGACAGAATAGGTACAGACTGGTTCTTAAAGTATACAGGTATAGTTGGTGTAACCTTTTTGTTGTGAAGTATATTACTGATATTAATGGCATCTATTCCCTTGTTAGTAAATGTAAGATGTATGAAATGACGATGATCATCAGTCATAGGTTCAGCACGAACAGGCTTGTATAGTCTGTATAGTGCAATATCAGCAATAATACTGACCAGTCTGTACGGTTGTTTGTTCGGATCTGTCAAAGACAATCCAATGCATAGGCATGCAACCTTCTCAAGTCCTTGATGGAAAGAGCAAACAATTAAGTAGGAATGTGATGGAGACCCAAAGGACTCTGTAATAAAAGAAGCAGTTCATGAAATTTGTCATGGCAGTTGGAGGTAGATGTATCCAATTTAGGCCGATGGTAACGCCTATGTCCATGACTACGTCTTCTACGGACAGAAGACTCAAAGAGGCCCATCACATTCACTTCTGAACAACCAGGACTTGAGAGATTGCCTATATCTTTGATGTTGTCATTACATCCATAAGGCATTGTGGTACCTAACTGTCTAATCCAGTGGTATTCTCAATGTCTACGGAAGGGTGAACTAAGTGTGAGGCTGTTGGTTGGATGGTATATTTTTTCAAGAATACGGACACGCATAGACAAAGTGATCGTCCTGGTTAAAATGCTTATAAAGTTGCACATCCAAAGATCGAGTCACTCCACTGCGATGTCCGTTCATTCTAGATCATAAGCTATTTCCTGTTTCGCCAACATAAATGAGCCCACACAAAGAAGGCAACAACCCGAAAGATAAGAAGACAAAAGCAATACGTTCAGGTAACTAAAATATGGATACCCTCAATGAAGCACTTGGGTTGCAACAAAAAAATCAATTTTTAAAAACATCTGCAGACAAGCCGTGTTTATTTAATTCCAGCTAAAGGTGTTAAGGCCTTTTTCATGGTACAGGTAGCTTTGCTGACCTCGTCGGTTTTTTCAGACAGGTGCGAGGACAACCCTGTGACAAAAGTACTTTGAGTCCGAAGAGATCTGATTTCATGACAGTCACCGAATACATAACTCATTCAGATGCCGTCGATGTGACTGGAAATTATGTTTCAAGTGCCTCAGGTGGGAGTCCGTATATACAGTCAAAAACCTCAGACTGTCTTCAAGTACTTGCCGTCCAAGATGTGAAAGATATAGTGAAAAGGTCGCCTATGACTGTCAGCGAAACAGCTCAATTTTCATGCCATTGAAATAGGGTACAGAAAACATGAGTTCAATGCGCATTTGGACAACAGATAGGGACGACAATAAAGTCAATTTCAATAACTCGCCCACTAGCTTTTGTATCGATCTGCTGTGAGACTAGGGCTTGCAGGCTAGCAGCCTAGCAAAGAACAAACCATCCTATGATTAATCTATCAGCAAAATAGACAATTTCATATTTTTTTTTTGGGGGGGGGGTACTGGGCTGATAAAATCTGAGAATTGAACTGACGCTTGCACCATCGCTTCTTCCAGGATTTCCGTATTTTTATCTCTTAATTCAGTGCCAGCATGTATATAATCGGCCTAATTGTGTTTCCCAATCAGCTTGGAGTAATCCTTTTTCTGACCAGATATTGCAGTCGTGTTCAAATTTTTTGAGGGCCTTATCATGCCTATCCTTTTCCTCCATCAGAGCACTGCCGTTCCCACTAAGTTTTTGACCCAATTATGTTTCTGCCTGTAAATGCCATTGCATTTAATACAGCTCCGAGAACTGTCATTCCTACTGCAGCAGCCATGGTCTCTATACATTACAAAGTATAAGTTCTGCAGGAACAATATTTTTTACTTTTCAAGGAGATCTTTGGTTGCAACCGCAGCAGCAGTTGCTCTCCCTAATTTTGCTTATACAATGAGATTTGGCCAGTCTGGATCACCATCTCCATCTTCATAAATTTGCTAGAGATCATAAGAAATTCATCAGTAAGTCCCGCAATTACAATACCATCATACAACTGTTTTAGTATTGTAACTGTTTTGGGTTTCAGCTTTTATCCGTGTCAACAGTCACAAGAAATTGTCAGCAAAAGAGGCACAGTAGTAGCATCTGGTCTCGCTGACTCTGACTTACAGACTTACAGGTCTTAGTCACACGAAAGGCCTCCAATCTGTCCCAGCCGTTAATGTGTCAGTCCTGAGGCGTCCAGCTGACCTACCTGTGATAGTCCTAGGTGCCTAGGATGCAGTTCAGGGAGACTAAACGACTGCCAGGTAGCTGGATCAACACAATGTCTTTATTTGACTAGCGCGCAACTTGGTCTGCTCAAGCACATGAAGGTGAGTACCTTTTCGTGTTGCTAAGCAACTACAGCTCTGTCACAGTATCCATGGTTGTTGTGTATATAATAAAAAATAGAAATAAATATTCGTGTGAACGCCCATTAATCCAACTTGTACAATGTAGAGGGATAGCTCAGCTCCGCAGGAGTGGGTAAGGGGAGCTCACTTGATAGTGACGTTGGACGCGTAGACAGACGTGTAGGCGGAATGTGTGCTGAGCCCTACCCCAATATAGTCATTGTGCAATCAATAAAAAACCCTATAACACCTAAAATAAGATAACAATTATTATACCAGCAGTCACTCGCGCAGCACTGTTTCATTGCGTCGCAACTGACACTTGAACTCAGGTCTGCCCCATCATAATTTCAGTCTGCTTCTCCATTAGCTTGTTCTGTCAATTGAATTCTGACACTCTCTTCCCGGCAGTAACTCTCCCCAGGTGCTTCATTCTCGTTAGGTGAATTTTCTCAATGTTACACTGCTGCAGCGCTGTCGGCAGGCTTGAGATGGGGGACACGTTTGTGGGGCTTGTGGCTGGGCTGTTAGCAGAGCCATTTGCAGAGCTATTTGTGGTGTGATCTGAGGCAAAGTTGAATCCATTTATTTCAGGTATTATATTAAACCCGATTTTTTAAAATCTACATGTTTACCTGTTATTAAACCGGTGGAAACTAGAGCAAGTAGGGGCCCCCATGTGTAGGCTATGCGTCCTGATATCCGCTTTATTTCACTGTTTAGAATAAAATCCTGTTTAAGATCAGTGGCATAGTTTTCTCGGTCATTGATTGGAACTAGCTGACTGATTGCATGGGCTCCTAGGTCTATGAAACTTTGAGTGACGGTATCACTTATAAGGGAACTGTATTTCGCTTCATAGACTTTAAAGGCTCTTTTTAACGTATCATCCCCCCATTTTTGTACTTCTCCAATTGAAATTTCCTTACCAAAATATATAATATAGTGTCTCACCCGCTGTGCCTGACTTGGATTACGGGTAACCACACGATGGATCCTTTCTGCCTTTGTTCCCTGCGGTTTTAGGCTGCTGTAAATAGGTAACAATGATCTATCATACGGCATTTTCCTAGTATTGTATATAGTAACTAATCACATCTTCACATAAATATTTCCATCTGACTGAAATATAAAGCGGTTACCTGTGTCACGAATAAGTCGAAGGACCCAATATTCTTGTGTATGATGGGCCTCCAGATCATCCTCTACATCCTGAAATACTAGACGCTTAAAAAAGTTAGTCTTTTGTCAGTCCTTGATGAAAGCTAAGATGTTATGATATAGGTTATCATCTTTATGTCTCGCACCTGGATTTGCCCAAAGGATATGGTGGTTTACTCGTCGAAGTTTACACCATTCGAATTCAACAGAGAAAGTACAGAGGTCTTTATTTTTAGAAAGAAACTTTGCAATATTCTTTTTGCAAAACTTGATGGAGAGGCCGCCCTGCCGTATGTCAATACATAATTTTATTTATTATGACTAATGTTAAACTGGTCAAAATATCCATAGCTGTTATCCAACATGACAAACCCAACAACAGATCCTGCTGTCTTTGATAGAAAACTGACAAGGGATCCTATTAAACCAGATATTGTGGCAGCACTTTTTGCGGCCACGGTTTTCAACTATTCATCAAACTGCTTGACTATTTCGTTCGCTCTTGTGTCTACTTTTGGTGGGTTGTTGTTTGGGCCTGAGCCACCAGTTCCTGAGCGAGAGGACCGTCCCCTTTGGTCACAGCCAGGGCAATGATTGATATTGTCATTCCAACAGCAGTAAGTAGTGCAGCAATTGTTATACCATTCCATTTAAATGACTCTGACAGCTTCAGCTTCAGTGACAATTCTGGATCGAAAGTTACATCACGAAGAGACCTTGTCTGTGCAAGTCTTTCACGTGCCTCTCCAATGTGGTCATTTAGCACTTCAATTCAATTATCAATTTTCGCTAGTCTTGTTCTCAGTTCAGTTGTAAGTTCCGTCTTCTCTGACAGAATGTTATCTCTTTCATTGTAAAGCTTGTTAAGACTCATTTGCAATCCCTAATTCATCAACAAAAGCTCTATAGTCAGGGTTTTTATTATTTCAATCAACGATTCCTTTTTTTCGATGGCTTCTATGTCATGTGAATTACCGCTAGCATCATGTCGTAGGAGTGACAGTTCATCTCTGAGTAGTCCCATGTCTCAGGGTGTCAGCTCCTCAACCGGCACTCTCCCTTGTAACACATCTTCAGAACGCAATGTAGAACTCACATAGTTGGCTCTGCAACCTGATCGAATACTTTTCTTATAAATTCAGAAGCTCCCAGACTTTTTTATTGAGGAGAGCGCTAAAAATCCACCTCCTCTATCTTTTGACAGCCTGAGGTTTTTATAATACAGCTTTCCATCCTTAATCTTAGCATTCAAAATCATATCATATCGTGCTGACTGATCAGTAATATTATTCTCTTTTAAGAATTGTTCAACCATTTGCTTTCTAAGTTCTACTCTCTGTTTAGTCAAACGATCCACCTGCGGGCTAGCCTGGAAAGGGTCGGCTTCTGTACAAGTTCTTTCATCATAACTAAAATCAGCATCATCATCCAAATTTAAATCATCTAAATTCTGGAGTTCTATATTTTCTGCTTCTCCTCCTCCTTCTACCATATTGTGTGTCCAGTTTCTATAATACTTCAATTATTATTTATCATCCCTTACATATACGGTAGATAAAGCACACCTCAGTTGTTGAAAATATTGAACAGTTTGCCGACTATATCGAAAGAATGGCGCTGCTTAATGGCACAGTTATAAATTGATGAGCGGTATTGATGTGGCTCCTAAAGTAACTAAAGAAATTTTTGTCATTTCTGCCGTCATAGCTGCCATTCCAACAGTTCTATTACTGGAAGCTCTGACTCCCGTACCAGGTGTTATTAGTGACATAATTCAAGGAAAAATGGGTGTAGCAAAGAGGCGTGAGAAATATATACATTACTTTGTTCAACATAAACAATTGCTTACTCAAATACAAGAAAAAGCCACATCTGCGACAGCTCCCGATCTTATCCAGGACATATTCAATCAGGCATTATAAATACAGGAACAGGAAGGAGTTAGTCCTCCTCTCGAGCGTTACATGAGGCTTTATGGAATCAACGGTTATGAAAGTGAAAAAATGGTCTTCCAACACATTTTGAGCTCAGAGGAAATTTCTAAATTATTGCTATAGAAATCTCCATGAAACCACAGAGTGACAAACCTATGTCACTGCGTACGTGAGTGACGCCATAGGCCACTATTGCGCAAGCAAGGGTACCAAGACATGTATGCATGGTGGAGAAAAAAAAACTAGCTGTGGTAAAATGCAGGAAATGATAATACTTACATGTACAGAAGGTACAACGTTCGCAGTCAGTGGAGCTTACCGTCTCCGACACAGGATGATTACTTTCATCACAATATTACTGCGTACAGGTCAGCTGTGACTGACTCCCAACAGCTGTTGTGTGGGCCGTAGCCTGTGTCTGATCGTCAGTCAGTTGTAAACCTGTTTAAATAGACACCCAGGCTCACAGGATGTTGCAATAACACTGTGATGAAATAGCTCACAGGATGTTGCAATAGCTCACGCGTCAGCCACTGTGATGAAATAGCTCACAGGATGTTGCAATAACTTAAGTGAGTTCATATACAGGTCAGCCTCATGTCTGAATGTGTATGCGCACAGGGCTGCAGAGGCTCATGCGACAGCTGTGGAATTAGGGAGGTTTTGTAGTCATATTGGGAACATAATCCAAAAAGAACTTTCTTCTCACCTGACCTGGAGTTGCACATACGGTAGCTACATTCTATGCTTGTAACAAGTATGCATGATGAACTCCAGTTATGTTACTTGGTTCAATTTAGTCATTGTCCAGCAGATATTTGATTTCTTCCTGGAGACATTTCGTTTTTATTAGATTTAGTCAGTAGGGATGTTGTTTCACAGGCATACTGTCGCCAATATCAATATCATGATAAATGATGTTTGTCTTCATTGAAACATCTCGGATCATGTGTTTGCTTTTGTGGATCAGTTCCCTCACCTGTTGTTGTTGTTATTAAGGTTGGAGACGTGCTAACTTAGACTCATGGTTCACTATAGGAAAAAATTGCGAGACTGGAGCAAGAAAGTGACACTTTCTCAGAATAGGTGAGAATCACCAGTGAGAAATCAAAAATTCTCAAGGATGAGCAGTGAGAAATGCACTCCTTGGTGAAGAAATAGATTCTCACCGGTGAGAATGGAAATTCTCACCAGGCACTGTGAAAATGGTAATTTTTACGGTGAGAATCAACCAGACTCACCATTCATTATTGAAAATCGGCCAGACTTGTTGTTCACTGGTGTGAATCAATCTGGTTAATTCTCACCAGTGAACAATGAGTTGGGTTAATTCTCATCAATGAACAACGAGTCTGGTTGATTCTCACCATCAAAATTATCATTCTCACAGTGCTTGGTGAGAATTTCCATTCTCACTGGTGAGAATCTGTTATCTCACCACAGGAGTGCATTTCTCACTGCTCACCTCTGAGAATTCAAAAATTCTTACTGGTAGCAGTGAGGATGACTAGAGATTCTCACCAATTGTGAGAAAGCGTCATTTTCTCGCTCCAGTCTCGCAATTTTTTCCTATAGTGATTTTTCCAGGATTTATGAATGATCCAAGCTTTGATTTTAATGTGTTTTTACTCAAGTCAGTTTCACTATTGCTACCTGTATAATAGTTTAAACTGACTACACTGACAGGTGTTACTGTAGAATTATTCCTAATAAATATGGCTTAAGCATATTTATGTGGCATAACTGTTCTTGTATACGCCTATCAGGAGTTACTAAGTTGTAATTTATATTGTTTAATTTCTTATCAATTAAATATAAGCACCAAAAGAACAGGAATGAAGTGGTTTACCAGGGATCATATGAAGAGCAAGAATCTATTGACCAGGCTCGAACTTCCGTTTGATATATTGTTTATCGTATTTGACTTTAATGAACTGCTGAGAGTATTCAATGTTTTCTTTTGCTAATTCATATGCTTTTGATTTGAGTTCAGTACGAAATTATGATACATACTGCAAAAAGGTTCACACAGCCATTGTCATTTGATAGAATTTCTCTTTAAAAAGCTTGAGTGAGGCACGGACTATATATCTAAATACAAGCTCTAAGGGGCTAAAACCAAGAGACTCTTGAATTGATTGTCTAACAGCAAAGAGCGGAAAATGAGTACCATTATCTCTCTACCTCTCAGTGTCAAAACAGTAGGTCCTTATCATTATGACTTTCTGGGTAATGGGCACAGGACCTGTACTGTTCAATGCCCAGCTGATATATAACTTGTTAAAAAGTTCCAGACATAAATTTGGAGACTTGATTGGACTGGATGCATCTAGGAAGGCGGAATAGAATGAAAATTTGACTAAACCTCTGACTTTAGTTTTTGCCTTTATATTGTCCTGGAAAATCGAATTGTCGCGACTTGGAGCACAAATAACCCCAATCACATGTTAGGATCCACGCAAATCAGACTAAGGGTGAATATTACAGCAAACTGTCCTGTAGACGTAGTCCAGATTAATCTTGAATTATAGACTACTCATTGAACAAACCGGGGATAAAAAAATGATTCAACACAATACGTTCTGGTAGCGTACAACATCGATGTATTACAGCCAGCCAGTCGACAAATATACGTCCACCCTTAGCAAGGTACAGAGCTGCTTCTGAAAAATCCTGGGCACATGCGTGCATAAGACGTCACCCAACCGATCAGATGACAGGAAACTCCGTTTTTATTGGCTATAATTCAAAGAGGCATGTGTCGGGCTTACATTACTTAATTATGAATAAGAATTGTAGTACTGACCATGTGATTCCAGGGTGGAACGCCTATGTAAAGGAAATTTCATAATGACGCAAGAAATGAGTTCATACTATGGGTCTCTTTGGGTAAACCACGCAATGGCCCTATCTTCATGACAATGAGCACAGCGCATGCCCAATTCAAGCAAGCACTACGTACGTGTCAACGCCATGAACAAGAAGCGAGGGCTGACGGTCTGGCCGACTCATTGCAATTTCATGACCATAACACTTTTTGGAAGAAGGTTCGTCCGATAAATAGTCAAAGTTTACCTTTATCTTCTAATGTGCACAGCTTTTCAGGTCAACAAAATATAGCGAATATGTGGAAAGATCACTTAGTTCATTATTTTCATCTGTGACGAACAATACTTATGAGAACTTTGTGATGTCGTTGTTAAAAGATCCTGACACCATAAGGGAAAGTCCAAATATTTTATCAGTTGATGTTGCTGAAGCAATTGTGAAGCTCCCTCTTGGAAAATCTATCGGCCATGATCATCAGTCTGCCGAACACTTTAATTTGCTAATGAACGTCAGCACTTAATGCTAGCTTTGTCTTTTACTGCAATGTTAAATCAGGACATTCTTCCTGAAATTCTAATTAGAACTATTTTTGTTCCCCTACTCAAAGATAAAACTTGTGATATGTCCAGCAAAGATAACCATTGACCAATCGCCATTGCCACAGTGACTTATAAATTCTTGGAGTTAATTATTTTAAAGCGTTATAAGGACAATCTGAATACTACAGATTTTCAGTTTGGTTTTGCACAGAAACATTCTACTAATGTTTGTATTTATGCAATGAAAGAAATAATTTCCTACTACAGTCATATCAACAGTCCAGTTTTTATATGTTTTCTAGACGCAACCAAAGCATTTAATGGTGTCAATCATTGGGCTTTATTTAAAAATACTCATAGAGAGAAACTTGTCGTGGTATTAAATTCGTGTCATAATGGTTTGGTACCGCACACAGTTATTTGTGTTAAGAGGGGAGATTTTTTTCTTTTTCGTTTTTTTCACTGATAAACGGCGTCCGTCAAGGTCAGTATTCTGTCTCCATACCTGTTAACGTATGTATGGATGAGCTTAGTGCTCGTTAAGAAAATTGTAGAAAAAGCTGTATCATTGGCGGAATAATCATCAAACACCTAATGTATGCAGATGATATTGCGTTGATGTGTCCTTCTTTAAGTGATTTGCTTAATTTAATGCTAATCTGTGAAACATACGGCTTTGAACATGAGATAGTTTTTCATCCAAACAAGTCAGAATGTAAATCCTTTTACCTCGTAAATTTGGTTGGCTACAAATATGGCCCCTCCAATTTATTTAGGGGTAAGATTTTAAACATTGTCTCCGAACACAAATATCTTGGGTATGTTTTTTTTCTGACACAATGACAGATGACGCAGATATCAAGAGACAAGTATGTAGAATCTATGGTCAAACTAATTAATTGATTCGTAAATTCTCAAATAGCAATAACCATGTGAAAGATTCTCTGGTTCGTTCTCATTGCACTAATGTGTATTGTTCCCATGTATGGTGGCTATACACTAAGAAAAACATGAATAACCTCATTAATAATGCCTTTCAATTCGCATTCTCTTAAGTTTATCACGTGAATGCAGTGAGGAAAAGAATGTTTGTATCGAACAACATTCCATTTTTCGATGCTCTCAGACGAAAACTGTTGTAAGTTTCTTCATCACACAGCACAATAGTAAGAATTGTGTTCTGAGCAAATTGTGAGCTTTCATGCATTCATCGTCTCCAAATATAATGAATCGTATAGAAAGTCGGATGTACATTGTGTAATCGGGAGTATCCGCTTGGTCCTTTTTAAATAATCCTTTTCAACTTTTAAAACAGTCATGTTTCGTGGTTTTTATCACTCTTTTTTCACACTGCGTGCGTTTTCTAGTATGCCTGCTTTGTTTGTTGTCTGCAATGTACAATTATTCCTACTTGCCTGTGTTTCTTTTTATTATTGCTTATACCATAGTAAGATATGTCTTTTTATATGGGATGTATAGATTCCTGAACAAATAAATCATTAAAATTAAATTAAATTAAATTAAATTAAATTAAATTAAATTAAATTAAATTAAATTAAATTAAATTAAATTAAATTAAATTAAATTACCCTTAGAAAGTTTAGTACATAATTGTAACATATAACTGTAATAAGTAATGGAAATACGTCTGGATGTCTCCATGGACAATATCCACCACATTCCCCCTTCTAGACCAAACTACCACATGTATGTTTTTGTCGAATTATAGAAGTAGCCATCCAAATGTTAAACTTACGCAGTAGTACGACTTTCCGAATAACTGTACTGTAACTCTGTAGAATTTAAACACGTAAGGAAAACGCATGGAAAAATCAGCAAAACCAATACAAGAGCCTTACAAAAAGGCAACTTTCCTAATTACATACTTACGTAACCTGAAAGAGAGATCGATGTCTGTTATCAATAAGTAAACAATCATACATTTAAATTTTGTCAGTAAAGTCAACATTTTTAAAATAGTTCAGGGTCCCATGACATGTGTACCAAAGTCCATGTAAACATTGCTATAATCGTTATCACAATGATCATCGTTCGTAGAAAGCCAATGGTCAACACACAGTCAACCATTTCAGTCATATTCACAGAGTACATAGCCTATGTCCGTGTTGCTGCTAGTTAGGTTACATGTCTGTACCCATAAAACGTCACAGGTTTTCGTTCTCGTCGTGGATACCGCGTTGTAGCCATATTGTCCTAATCCTACAATGATGGCCCTCCTGTTTTGGCATTCAGTTGTATATTCTGCGAGTGAGATATCGTTGTCTTCAGTGTCACTCTCTAGTTTCGATTTTTGTTGTGGTTCATGATGGTCAGGGAACAAGTCATCCGCATCAAAGACAGTCGTTTCTGGTGGCACAGTGGTGTGATCATCAGTCCTAATAATTGCCTCCAGCAACACACTCGATTCATCAGCATGCAGCATAGAATCAGTACATAATTCTCATTCAGATTTCTCAGGCATACTATCCTGGATACGCTGTTCCAACGTTGGCAGGGAAACATGCTCCAACCATGAAGCAATCAGTTTTCCCTCATATTTCTTCATCTTTTCATAATGTACAACTTTGAGCGTACTATGGGTACTTTGTTGTATGAGATAAACAACATCAGAGATTTACTCAATAACTACGTAGGGCCCTCAAAATTGAGCTGTAATTTAGAGCGTGCCCATTCCTCCTCCTCTCACTTTTAAGCCCAATAAGTCCCCGACTTTGAACCCGTGTTTATCCGCATACCTATCATAGTTTGTTTGTTTTTTCTGGATACGTGCATTGGCTTTATGCTGCTCTCTAGCCCAAGCATGTACATCTTGCAATCTTGACCTGAGTGTAGAAACGTAGTCAGACTCATTTTTGTGAAGATCAACACTACCCTCAAAGATTATGTCGACTGGTAAAGTCACTTCCCGACCAAGCATCATCATGTTTGGACTTTCTATAATGGAGCTATGTACAGCAGATCTGTAGGCCAGTCACGCTGGTTGGTTTTTGCTCTGGATAAGTTTTTAGAGATCCCACAATCGTTTTCATGTGTTCCTTAACCAAACGAGGGGTCGTTTATGTCTCAGAAGTTCCCAACAAGGAGTAGCCTCACGTTATCAGAGTGTATCTCGGCAGGCATTCTGAAATGACAGAAAACACTTTCCACCAGTGCTCTTCCCACTGTTGATGTTTTCTCATCTTTTATTGGTACACACTCCAGCCATCTTGTGAAATAGTCTGCACAGATCAACACTTTCTATTACCTTAATAACTTTGGGGAAAGGACCCAAAGATATTTATTACACGCCTCATATATCAAACGTCGAGCGCTCCATAGGATTCAATGGAACTCGCTGATGACGTCGCGGGCTTCATAGTCATCACTGGACTGAGCCATCACTGGACTGAAAGTGAACCGGAACTATTTTCAACTTGAAAACTTTTGGATGTGAAAGTCTTGAAATTTCATGTTTTGCACAGAAAATCCGGGTTTGGAAAATTTCGCATAAAAATATCGATCAACCGCATAACAGTACTTTAAATATATCAATGCGCCATTCGATGATGAAAATAGTTCTATTTCCAAAAGTTTTTCGTCTAAAATGAAAATAAAGCATTTAACTATAATTTGCAACTCCAAGCCAGCGAGCTGATGTTGTTTATCAAGAAGCTCCTGGTTGGTCCTCACTGGTTCCAAAACCACTGTACTAACATTTGATGGCTTTTCCATTCCACAATTATTCCAAGTTCGTCCTTGCCGATCGAGCCTTGACCTTCGATAGCAATAGATTTCACTTCAGACCGTGCACTGCCATCGGCAAATTGGGCATTATTCGTGACCTCTAGCACCATATTGATGTCCTCGTCTGGTTTATGTGCCTCGATGGTTGAATTACAGCCAGAGTAATTTCTGCTAGATTTATCCACCTTCTGCTGACATTCAGAAAAATTATCAGTACTAGCATGCATTTGCCCATATTCTTTGCATTATATGCAGGTGCGCGACTTAGTGCGTCTGCATTAGAATGTCACAAACCAGGCTGATGAACAATAGGGAAATCAAACTGTTGTAATGATTTGATCCAATGGGCAAGTTGTCCCTCTTGATTCTTGAAATTCATCAACCACACTAAGGATGCATGGTCAGTTCGCAAGATAAACTGTTGACCCAACAAATAGTGGCGGCAGTATTTGACATAATTTATGACAGCCAGCAATTTCCTCCTTGTCATGCAATACGAACGCTCTGTAGCCGAAAAGACTCTACCTGCATAGCTTGTAGGTCTTTCGACGACACCTTGCACTTGGGACAAAACTGCACCAATCCCTGTGCCACTAGCATCAGTGTCCAATATGAAGGTGTCACCTGACGTTGAAAAAGCTAGAACACGGGCTTCTGTCAATGCGCCTGCGTTTTTAACCCGTCGAAAGAATGCTGACTATTTTCTGACCAATCAAAAACAACATTCTTCTTTGTTAAGTTGTGTAAAGGTCAAGCCATCTCGGCAAAAATTTGTACAAATTGCCTATAATACTAAGTAAGTCCAAGAAAAGCCTTCACTTCGGTCAGAGACTTTTAGGGGTTGGCCACTGTTGTACAACTTCAATCTTTTCTGGATCAGTGGCAACACTATCAGCAGTGACCTTATGTCCCAGAAATTGAACAGTGGTTGCAAAAAGCACATTTGTTTGGTTTCAGTTTAAGCCCAGTCTGACGCTTGACAACTTATTCTTTGGTCCCGACAAGGTCATGTAGATTTGAACTGTTGTCGGAACC
Source organism: Ptychodera flava (assembly GCF_041260155.1). NCBI lineage: Eukaryota > Metazoa > Hemichordata > Enteropneusta > Ptychoderidae > Ptychodera > Ptychodera flava. The sequence continues at coordinate 48,287,561 of NC_091929.1, read as the reverse complement.
GCTGGAGGCTTTTCAGCAGAGTCGATGCCCGATTGCTGCATGATATGCCACTCACATGAGTGTGCAGAAAGGGGTCAAGACTTGTACCGACGTCAAACTATATTTCTTCACAGGACAGTGTCTTTTTTCCATCCTTGAATAACCGGCGACGATTATCGCATTTTGCAACATGGGCCCCACAAACAACACAGATATTTTCACGCCTTTTCGGTGATACAACAGAGGTCGTGCTGACTTTTGTGGGAGTGATCGCACTCGACATCTTATGAATAATATATAAGAAAATAAAAACGTCATCTCATAAATAATTTATAGCAACGCAAACCCTGCAGGAAAGCCAAGTCTGTGATTCCGGGTGAAACTCCCCTGTATAGCGTTCACCTCACTCATCGCGTCCACTCACGCGCGCGTTTCACATGAAAGCAAAATACAAATCATTGCGTTCACTCCACTCAAACATTCACAAATCACAGACTTGAACCAAGTCTACATCTTTCCTGAGATTTAGCTAGTAAAAATGACTGAGGATTTTATGATTCAGCTTTACATCTTGATCTGTTTATCTAAATAAGACATCATGCTCTATACAGAAAGCTATATGACAATAAGGATGATATCATTTTCAAATTATCAATTTTTCTTACTTTTCGCGCAACATTCCATCTGATTCAGTGTATGGTGTATATATTTCACAGCTTCTTAGGTACTGCAGAGCTTGAAAGTCATATGATTGTTTTCGAAAATGACATGCCTCATTGGCATTTAATTAGTTAGACAGGACTTCTCGGAAATAAGACTTGCATGATCTTATAGGAATTCTACGGTAGATATTGAGACAAGGTCTCCAAATATGACGAAACTGTTACACAAATGATGCATGACACTTTTCCCAACTTTGACTTTTATACGTTAGCTTCACTGATTTTTCATTGATTTTGACACTTCGAGGCAATGCTTGGCAGGCGTAGCATGCTAGCAAGATATGCTTACTGATTTCGGACACCTGGTACTACCACTTATAATTACATTCATGGTACAAGATGGTCCTTCATTACCTTGTAAATATTTTGTTTTTATATGATATACTAAAGACCTGGTAATTTATAAGCCTGTATGATTTGGATTATTGAATTTGTTTTGATGTCATATTGACTCCTAAATGATCAGCCGGGACGGGGGGCTCATGGCAAGGTGAAATATTTCAGTACGACAGTACGACGTTTTGGTGTTTCATTGCCTAATAGTCATCAACAAAGATATACGGAGGTCTCCATGAACGCAAGAAAATACCAGACTTTGTATGATAACAAACAGGACTATCTGAAGTTTCAGCTTCGTCAACAACCTTGTACAGCACACATAAAAAAATCTTGATTCTTGTGTATTTCTTTTTTAAGATTTTAAATGGACATGTCTGACCTGGTCCTTGGTCAACAGAATTTTTACTTGAGGTTTCAAATGCACTACAGACAACGGAATGGTCTGTACAAACACTTGACTATGAAAGGTGTCATTTAAGTGAACATCTTTGAAGTAATTGTTTAGAATATTTTGATTCTCACAAATCCTTTTGACATAGCTGAAATAATAATAATAATAATAATAATAATAATAATAATAATAATAATAATAATAATAGTCGCGCCAGCGGCTTACTGACTACGCATGCGCTTATTCATAATATACTATGCGAGTAACCGGAAGTGTACCCTTCTTTCACGGGCGCCGCCATGTTTTTTTTTGAGTACTCGTAAATAAACAAAAACGAAACAAATTACTATTATATAACATGCCTTTTATAAAATATACCTCTTTTATTAGCCAGTAAACGTTATTATGCACATTGTCGCTGATACAAAATATCGTTAATATAGATAAAGGGAGAAAACTGTCGTGCATATGAACGGGAGCATACGCAAAGAATGCTGGGATTAAATTATAGAAGAGCGCCCCCTGTGTCAATAATTAGATTCAAAAATTGCCAGTTTTTAGACGGAAAGCTATAGTTTTCAGCTTGCAAGTGGAAGGTGGGCAGTGCAGTTACCATTGCAATGATAATGATTGCATAATACGTCCCTTGTTTATCGCAATAGGCTGTTATCATTGTAAAAATTGCCAATTTTTGTCCAAAATTTTTACACGCTACAGAAAATCTATACCTGCCCTGCTGCAGGGTTTGACGTCGTGTACGTACGTGAACTGCTTTCATCAGAGGGAAACTGGGCATACCGGTAGTTGTCATATAAACGTTTATGAAGTAACAATTACAGTTTATCATGAATCAATACAAATAACATTGCCAATCTTTAATAACCCCTGGCGTGACACCAAGGGCTGAGCCCTATATAATATTAGTAATAGGTCCTTATATAGTGCACATATCTCCAAGTTCATATGCTCAAGGCGCTTTACAATTATCATTACCCCTGATCACTCTACCTAATATGATACCACTCAACTCCTTGGGGAACAAACAACAGCTCACATGTGCAGCCAATGAGCGCAGCAGAGCTAAAAGCTCACATTACAACCACTGTCTAACCGGGTATCCATCACTTCTGGGTGGGAGAAGCAATGACGAATAAAGTGCCTTGCTAAAGGGCACAACACCATAGCTATGCCGGGGCTCAAACTCACCATTCTGTGATTGTGCATCCACAGCTTTAGCCATTTGGCCATTATGCCTCCTATTTGGCCATTATGCCTCCTACTAACAGCACACGCAGGATCGGGTCAGGAATTTCCTGCTCAATTGGCTTTGGATCCTGATTTAAACTAGGTTTATGGGTCACAAGCAGATTTGCAATAACCTTGTCGCCTGCAATATCGTTTTCAAAGAGGGGACTCCCTTTGAAAGCCAAATATTGCCCTGATACCTAAAGTCACAGGTCCAGAAACAACGTCCGAAGTAAAAATAGAAATTATGGAGAGGAACAAGGATGTAGTCACTATTATCTGCACCTTAATAAGAACTTTAGAACCTGAACATGACTTTTCAGAGGAAGGCAGGGTATCTGTCAACAAAAGAGAGTGAAAAGTCCCCCATATCTCATAAAATGTTAACAGAGATAACAGAAAACAAATCAATAGAGAGTGATACTAGACCACCATTAATAAACGGTTTTTGATAAAACCATATACTATCTTGAGGAGAATTGACCTTGACCTAATTGATCGGGGATGAGATGGGATTAACCTCAGAAAATGTGTTACATACATTATTAGACTCTCATTGAGATAATGATGAAACAAAGCCGGTGGGCTTAGATCCACTTTCACGATTCTGACCGTCAGGTTTTCTTTTTAATGTAACACCATCTAACAAAATAATGACAATAAAACGTACCAAATATCTTTCCGGAAGAGGATTAAGACTTGCGATCCCATGAAGAATTTTACTTGAACTCTACGAAGTTGTGATTTGATTTCTTACTCTCCTTTTAAATTGTGAAACTCTTTGATGAAAGAAGAGGTGTAAAATTTCCCTCTGCTGTTTCGGTATGAAAATGACTTGGGTGGTTTGCTGACGAATGAAGTTTTTATGAGTCAATAAATAATCATCGGCCAGATGTGCAGCAGCCTCTAATGTATCTAAAGTTAGTCCATTGATAAATATCTTGGTGTCACTTTGACGGCATCTTTTAATTTCTGCAATTGCTTGATCTTGACACATTTTACCTGTAGAACACAAATGATCAAACTGTTGGTCTTTTGTCCGAGCGAATTCAACATAAGTTTGATCCTTCACTTTCTCAAAATCTTTAAATTTCTGACGATAAGCTTCTTGCACCAACTCATAACCCTTGAGGATTAATTCTTTCAGAGAATCATATTCTGAAGCCTTCTCTTCTGACAACTTAATGTAAAGTTCTCTGGCTTTGCCCAGTAAAGGACTCTGCAAAACTGTAGACCAACCCATTTTAGACCAATATAGAGTCAAAGCAATTTTCTCAAAAAGGAGGAATAATTTGCCGAAATCCATTTCTTGGAAGGGGACTAACCCCTTTATTTAGGGGTGCCAAAGTTGTCTAAAGTGGAGATTTAACACTACAGTGACTGCTTCCTTTCTACTAAGGTTTGCAGTGACTTCGCTGAGCCGTCTGTTATTGCGAACATCTTGTTTATACCAATAACCAGACGATCTGTTCTTTCGAGAACAATCAACGAAATATAGGGCAAAGTACAAAAAGGCCTTAATGTGTGGCAAACTGGGGTGATCGTTATTTACATATGAACTAGAAAATATATTTCATGAACTAACAATTGTAGATACATAAAATATATGAAATATGAAGTGCAAGTGAATGTTGTTTGTCATCGGCACTGTTTACTGTTTTTCTAATAATTTCGATCTTTTACAGGAGTTCATCGGTCCAGAGCCAGGGCAAATAAACCCGCTGCCAGACGATGCTCCAGAAGTTGAATGGTTTTAGTAAATATTCGACGAGGATCTGATAAGATTCATTACCCGATACACTAATCCTTATGCTAGAGAGAGGAGAAGGGCAAATGCAAGGGAACGTCAAAGATCGGCCTGGACACCGACGACGGCTGTTGAAAGGAGAGCATTCATCGGATTGATGGTGCTATTCAGAAGTTGCTGGCTGCCAGAAAACTAGCTGTATTGCTTGGACCATGTTAGCTTCGGTCATAATTTTGTCAATAGAACTTTTCCCCGTGATCAGTTCAAGCTACTGATGCGATATTTATACTACAGCACACAGACGTACTGTGCTGTACTGTGCTACTGTACTGTACTGTGCTGGTAACACAGCCATATATACAGCAAAAAATATCTGACCATGTTAGCTTCGGTCATAATTTTGTCAATAGAACTTTTCCCCGTGATCAGTTCAAGCTACTGATGCGATATTTATACTACAGCACACAGACGTACTGTGCTCGTAACACAGCCATATATACAGCCAAAAATATCTGAGAGACGGGATGGAATGTTGAAAGTACGAAATGTCATTGATCGAGGGCATGAAAACAGCAAAATGCACTGAAGCCCTATGTGCGAACTGGCAATCGACAAAGGAGTCATTCCCTACCAGGACCACACAAAGAATGTTTTCTACAATCCAGCAAACCGCATAAATATGGAATGAGAGTTTACACTCTCAGTGAGGTTGCCAATGGTTACGTTTTCAATGAAGAAGTCCGTCAACCTGTTGTTGATAACAGTCATCACAGTCTCGATCCCAATGCTGCAGACGATCCTCGAGTTTCCAGGGGAAACAAACCTGGGTAAGTTATATCCTGGCTGTTTCGACCTTACTATGAGTTAGGACATCATGTCATTATGGACTCACATTACACTTCTGCCCCGTTGTTGACCATCTCTACATGCATAATTTTGCTGTCACGGGAACCTGCAGGATGTACACAATAGGTTTACCTGATGAAATAAAAAATGCTGAGAACTATGATCCAAACATCATACCGCCTGATGCTGGCGACGAAGAATGATGGCCACTTCTCTGTATTTCGCGATGGCGCAATGACAGTATGTGCCTGGAAAGACACGGAAATGGCGAAATTTATGAGCACAGCAATCAATGCACGAAGACCGAATAGACAGCATATTAGGCGTAAAGATGTAAAGATAAAAGAACCAGTGCTTTTGAATGAATTGAAGTAATATGCCCAAACATTGCCGTAATGTACAATCAGAACTTCGGAAGTGTTGACTTGACGATCCCCACGATGGCATAAAGCTGTATTTTACCATGAGCTGAACAAGGCATTTGTAAACGCTTTCTACAACATGGTATCAGTTCATGGATATGGTCAAAGTGGATCGAGATACAGACGTCAGCTCATGTTTCGCGCCCAAGTAGCAAAACAGCTGATCGGTAATTTCTCATCAAGGCAACGTCCCCAAAGAGCAACTAGTCTGACGGCACCACGTCTCATTCCTACCAATGTGGAAAGAGTTTGTCATCGAATGGGTCGCAATCCGGACGGAAGACGTAGTTGTGTGATGTGTCGACGTGCAGGACGGATAGTAGGCCATGGAACTCGTCCTAATCGTGTTCATGAGACAAACAACTGTTGCCTCACTTGCCAGTTACCACTGTGTCATCCACGGTACAGACAAGCGTGCTGGCGAGAACACAATGTGTGAATGTCTTTAGCAGAGGACCGCAGAACTTGACTTTGCACGGACTGAACATTTGTCGATAATACAACCCTTTATTACACAGTTGACATGAAAATAAAAAAAAATATTCACTCGCAAACTATCGGTGGGTATGATGTTCTTTTGTGTACGGTTGTGTGAAGTGAATGATTGAGTCTAACCTGTTTGCATTTGGGGAATGACCGAGTGTTACGTGACAAAAAGCAAACAAAAGGGTGAACTCAGCAGTTTCTGTATAATAATCACTCAGTCAGGGATAGAATACAAACTGTCTAAGTGTACAGGCTACTTATCTCAGCTGGGACGGCAAAGCTCCAGTCTCAGAGTTGTAACAGTCAGTCGGATGAATGAACAGTCCTTTGGCTTGCAGGCTTGCAGTTCCACAAATCCAGAGTATAAATCCAGCGTGGCAGTGAAGGTCTTGAAAAGTCTTGAAATTAATACAGCTGGAGTTTCCCAAAACTTGAAGTAAACACGCAAGAGACACGATCCCAAAATGTCTGACTGCAAGCTGTGCACATCCGTATTTTTAGCCATGTGCTTACATAAGAGCATATAAGAACAATTTAGAACTTTTATTACATGCTAATTACAGTTCTAAAATTATATCTCTTACAAAACTGATTAAATTTCAAGACCATTCCAAACATGACTAATTGAATCGAAGGTTGTGAGGTCGTTAAGGGCAGTGACCTTGAGAATGTTCTAGACTAATTAAACTCAGGTCATGATGAGTGTGGGGGAAAATGACATACATAACACCGAGTTACTACGATGATGCATTGGACAACTGCTAGACAAGGTCACAGCCAGAGCAGTTCAAGTTTTGGCAGAGAGCGAGTCGGTGTTCGATGAAAAGTGCGTCTGAGTAGCTAACAGTTGATTTCCCCGGCTTTCATCTCGCAAAAGCATAATAAAAATATTTTTTATTATGCAAATAGTATTTGACATTTACATACGGCTCCCTAGGCTGCACGAACCTCGAATACATAAACTCAGTAAAGATCACATGTCAGCTCCGGGTATTCAGACTATAACTGCTCAAACTGACAGCTGCCGACCGACAAACATGGAAAGCTGATACTCGGCATAATGGGAACCCGTAGCCTCAGTTTTAAGCTAAAATGCTAATGTCTTAAATGTTTCATTTTTAAGTGTAGTCGATGCTCTTGTAATTGTAATTTCCTTTCCTTTTCCTCTCTCTGTCTTTCTTCCATTTGTAAATCTTTCTCTTATATTTCCAATTCAAATTTTCTAAGTTCATAATTTGCCTATATTTCTAATTCTAATTTTTGAGCTCCCTAGTTGATTCAGGCACATAATCTCTCAAGGTTGATCCCCCTAATTTATTTTAACTAAGTAAATGTTTTACAATACTATTTTGAATTTTCCTCTTGCTCAAAGATCTCCAATTTATACTTTAAGAAAGTTGGCAAACTTAATGAAATCGCCTTCTCTACGCGAATCAAAATATTTGTCCTCATCAATGTCTTCCATTAATTCGTCTTGCTTGAATTCTGCCATGATAAAAAACCTTACCTCCCCATATATATATATATATATATATATATATATATATATATATATATATATATATATATATATATATATATATATTAATTGTTATATGAGATATCACAACAATCTATAATTCATACTAATATCCTTATTTCTGTTCTAAAAATTATCTTCACATTTAGTGAACATGAACCTCCAGAAGGTTCTAAACAGACTAATTGAAGTAAAAGCCATGGATGAGTGAAATGGGCATTTATAAGAATGAATCACTATGGGCAAAAGGGGCCCTAATTTGTCCACTCAATGCGTATGGTGTTGAATGCCTGCCAAATTTAAGCTATCCCATTTGTAATTATGACATACCTTTCGTAATTATGACATGGCATGATGAGATGCAAAAAGCGATTATTTTTGGACATGAAGACTTGCCATGCGTAATTACGACATGATATGATTAGGTATAAAATACGATCATTAAGGTATGAAGACTTGACATTCATAATAAGGTTATGCCATTCCTAATTTCGACATGATATGATGAGGTGGAAAATGCGATTATTTGGACATGAAGACTTGACATCTTTCATAAAGAATGCGAGAATTTGACCATAAGAATATTCAATGCGAAATACATTTGGTCATGCGCAATTTAGAATAAAAAGCAGTTCCCACTTTACGAAAAGTGGAGTTGAAATGAGGTTTTTTTTCTAAAATCATGGAATCATTTTTTTTTATCAAACTTTCAAAGAAAAGTGCTTGAAAATCCTATTACAAATTTATGTTGTTTCATTTTCATATTTTTCTTTGAAATAAGAGAGTCCATCTTCACACAAATGCAATGCAAAGTCTGATCCTACCGATATCTAACTGCGGCATAAGCATTTAGTAGTGTAAAGTTAATTAAGGGTTCATTTGCAAAGTTAATGAACTTTGTAATCAGGTATATAACTCTTAAATTAAGGCATCTAATGCGGTGAAACCTCCTACAGATATTTGTCTGATATATATCTTATTTTAGTTAGAAGTATTTGGCAGTGTCAATAATAAATAGGGCATTTGCATATTTTATGAAGTTTTGTAATTAGTCATATAACTCCAAAATAAATGCACCAAATTTGATGAAATCGTCTGCAGATACTGATCCCTTAGATATTTAACTGTGGTGTAAAGCAATTGGCAGTGTCAAGTTAAGGATTCATTTGTAGATATCTAACTGTGGTGTAAAGCATTTAGCAGTGTCAAGTTTAGGATTCATTGGCATATTTAATAATCTTTGTATTAGTGACATTACTCAAAATTAAAGCTTTAAACTTTATAAAACGTGCTACAGATGTTGATCTCACAGATATTTAATTGTCTTATGAAGTATCGAGCAGTGTCAAGTTAATAAACAGCTCATTTGCATACTAAATACAGTTTTGTAATTAGTGATTTAACTCTATGAGTACTCCACGAAACCCGTGAGCACATTTAGTTCACATCTGATCTGTGTCTGCAGCAGGTCGCAAGTTAGCGTTCGCGTTGCATGTGAATAAAACGCAATGTTAATGAACGCAATGCATATGTTATCGTAGAATACTGTGTGCGTCTTTTGTCAATGTTATCCAAACTTATGAATATTCAAGCTCTCGGGCGCTGAAATTCCGACTTTCGGTCTCTCATACGTCAGTTTTCTGCATCTGCGGCTTAAAGTTAGGAAAATACCCAAGCAAGACAACAAAGACGCACAAGTTGATATAATATAAAAGCAATAACCCCCACCACAGTTGGTCGATTTTGGTTCATTTCGCTCCACATAGCACGAGCTGATAGGCGAATGCTATATGTCGCTCACTGTACCAAATTCTCATCTTTACCCTCCTGCATCCCATGGGGATTATTGCTTAATCCTACTCTCTCAAAAATTTTGTGACGCTTAGTGTCTTGATTGTCAAAAGCAAAAGTAAAGCAAAGTAAAGAGCAATGCTATTATTCGAAAAACAGAATTTTAACCTTGATTAAACTCCATTTGTGAACAAAATAACACAATCTACACAAACTACACCTTCTAAACAGGCAATTTTGCCAAAGCAAATGATTGGTATATGAACATGCTTTAATGAAATAAAACAAGAAACTTCTATTGATATACAAAACATATATACTGGGGAAAAACATCAAAAGTTACAACTTCTGTGACTTTTCAAATGAAGAATCAAAATCCTTTATATGTTTGTATCATAATTAATGACCTATATCCACGAATCATAGAGAATGTAATCTCTCATCCTCTTTATTTGTATTTGACAAAACTTCAACTAAAAACACGTTTACCATTCGCACTGTAGCTGGAAGGGTTAAAGCATTAGACAGAGCCAGTCTCCTGCATCAGTAGGATCCTACAAGTCAGTAGTGAACCAATACACTTACTTACAATCCGCAAGTATCGTATGGTTCAGACTGCACGAAGAAGACATCAAGCAATCAATATTATCCCAGAGCTCCACATCAAAGAGTCTCGATCAATAAAGTGTTTAAGCAGTATGTGGTACTTTGAAAGCCAGTGCCTCATCGTTCCTACTTCATTATTTTTAGCTCCCATTTGCAATACAAATACAGCTATTAGGAGGTTATATGTTTGAAAAACTCTGTGTGAGATGTCTGTCTGTCTCTCTGCCTGTCTGTTTTTCTCTCTGTCTGTCTGTCAGTGTGTCTCTGTGTATGTATGTATGTATGTATGTATGTATGTATGTATGTATGTATGTATGTATGTATGTATGTATGTATGTATGTATGTATGTATGTATGTATGTATGTATGTATGTATGTATGTATGTATGTATGTACGTACGTAGTATGTATGTATGTATGTATGTGTGACGTAGTGTCATGTGATTATTATTCATGAGCTGTCATTACTATTCATGAGGGCATGTATATCTCTCTTAGCCCACGTGTACTCAAGCCAGTCTCCAGCTTACCATCACACTATGTACGTAGCTTAGAGCTTAGTGGAATAAAGTAGCCTCTTAGATTATATAGTACTCGCTGTTTCCAGTCGTCTTTACATCCCTTCATCATTGGAATACCAGCCTTGCCGGCCCGACATGCTACCACTTAACCAACAATATCATCATAACCTCGGTTATATCACATTGGTGCCAGCTTAATGGGATTCTAACTCACATTCTCAAGACGGACTTGGAGGAAACCTGGTTGTAACAAAGCTTAACCCGTGAGTACTTTAAAGACACTTATAAGCCGTGTGTAAGACACACTCGGAACTTTGACAAATAACTGTGTGCTACTAAAAGCTGAGAGACTCAGAACGAACGCTTCTATGGTTGTTGAGTGGAGGTAGATGGTTGTTGTAACCTGACTTTGCTACAAGCAGCAAGTTAAATATCCGCTGGAACTTTGGAAAGTTATCTGCAGGGAGAAACTGTCGTCATTTTAAGTATGCATTGCCCTGGTAATGCATAGCAGAATCTGCGATACCTGAGATAGCCCACCGGAACTGAATTTGCTGATCAACTTAATACTGGTTCAGATGTTGCCGTGTGGACGTAGCTGATAAACCAGAGACAGGAAGTTGGATTTTGTGAGCACTGTCAACCTAGTGGAGTAGTCAACCATAGCCAGGACAAGCCAGTTCACAGTAGAAGACGGACGTCAATTAAGAAGACAAAAGAACTTTTGTGTGAAGTGAACTTAATTGAACTCTGCCGTGGACACTGTCTTAGAAGCAACCGGACTTGCTTATTTTTAAGACTTTTAAATTTCTTGAAAATTTCTGTGTGCAGAGAATTTTCACAATCTTTTTGTTTCAGTGTTTAATTAATCTTTCAGTATACGCGGGAAGACACACCCTGTTGACGCAAAAGACTGTAAGTACTAATATAAACACTTATTGAAACAAAGTCTTAACAATCTAAAGATAGGTTGTTTTTCTGGGGTGAACGCCCCTTAACTAAGTACCTGTGTAAATCGTACGACAGGAAATTTGCATTTCTGTGATTGTGCACTTGTGTATCTTTTCATTAGCGGTGAAAAACAAAGATAAGAAGCCGTGGGAAATACTATCATTCAGTTGCATTCAATTAAGAAATTTACACTGACTGGGTGGGGTCAACACAACAGGTGGTTGATACCATTGCATTCTAGGGGTGACCAGGTAAGTGCATGTCTCTTATTACAGCCGTTATTACAGCCGTGTGCTAGTGAGTGAATGAGTATGTCCGATACGGAGGCAAAATTAAGCTTTCCCAGTATGACAGAAAGCCGAGGCCCGACAGTGAAAAAAGAGCCTATTGATGATTATGGCGCAACAAGTGGTTTAAGTGGAAACGAATTAGGTGAAAACCTCTTGTGTCAAAAAGAAATTCTTCAGCTAAAATTAAATCTGTATAAACAAGAGCAGACAAATCACGCACAGTATATATAGAGAGAACGCATGTGTATAAATGCAGAAAAACAGAAATATGAGCAAGAAAAAGAAAGATGTAATTTGAAATCTAAAGGTAGAAAGAGAACTGCGCGAACACGATTTGAAAATGAAAGAATTAGATGTAAAACAAGCGAAAGCGAATTCACATTATACGGATCGTGAGTTCAATGATTGGACTGCTAAGCTCCCTCAGTTCAAAGAAGGTGACAATGTTGACACACATTTGCGTACATTCGAGAGGCTAGCTTGAACATACAGTTGGCTGAAGCGGATTTAGCCAAACGAAATTAGCTCCGACTCTTGTTGGTAAGGCCCAGGAGGCATATTCTAGGTTGAAAGAAGATGATGCCCTGGATTATGATAAGGTCAAAGTTGCTATACTTAGGAAGTATGAGCTCACCAGAGAGTCATACAGAGTTAAATTCAGAGCTTGCAAACATACAGATGAAGAAACATTCTGTATGTAGGGTGATAATGTTGCCGACACTTTTGACAGCTGGATGGAAACAAGTGGGGTTCTGTCTTTAAGTGGTGAAGAAAAATATGAACGGGTACGTGAACTATTTATAATGGAGCAATTAGTTGAGGGCGTGCCCAAACAAATGCAAACATGGTTGAAGGAAAGGGATCCTGAAAACTATAAGGAGTTGGTAAAACTTGGTGAGACATATAAATCTGCTCATTCTGGCGCTGCTAGCGATCAGACTGAGTGGAAGCGGGGTTTCAAAAGTTTTAACAATAAAAATAAGCAGCAAAAGGGTGAGGGAAAGAAGTCTGATAACTCATCCCAGAGTGGTGAGAAGTCAAAGCCCTCAGCTGCATGTTACACTTGTGGGAAAACTGGTCATTTGGCAAGAAATTGTCCCGAACAAAAGTCTGATAAAAATGCAGGTTCAGCAAAGACAAAGGTCGTTGGCCATGTCAGAAGTCAGGATGACAAAGGCTATGATATTTGGGCTGAATTTGGTAATGAGTATCTACTTGGGAGAAATACTTATGTTGGGTGTTTAGACGGTAAACCAGTGAGTATTCAGAGGGACATGGTTGTTGTCAAACCTTGGTAAAGCCAGAGGTCGTACAACAATCTAACTATTTGCCTGGAGAGACTTGCAATATTAGTTTTGCAGATGAAACAGTGCACGAGGCGCCTGTTGTCAAAGCCCACATCGAAAGTGAAATTTTCACTGGACCTTTGCCTATGGGGATATGTAAGGTATACCCAAGGGCGTTCTGCTAGGTGAGGACGCGCTTGCCTTGCAGGAACACAGTGCTTTAGTGGTCACAAGACGTCAAAGGAAAGCGCAGGACGAGAGCGAGGCTATAGTTAAGCAAAATGAATTGGCGTCTGAGATGAGAGCAATACCTGTTGAGGAATTGCCGACTCTCAGTGAAGCGGAACAAAGTGATGATGACTTCGATGAGGAAGTAGAATCATCTGATGAAAGTAACAGTGCTTCAAAACACATTGACAAGGTCAATGAAATCCAAGAGGTATATGGGTCACGTGACGATCACGATGATTCACTGGGTATCTCTAGATTGTTTGATGAGGACAATTTAAACGATTGGAAAGCGGATGATGTAAACAGTGAGAGTGAGTGTAATGATACCTCCCATGATGCATCAACCCTTGACGAGCCGTTTGAGACTTCATCAGATCTGAGTGACATAAGTGATAAAGAGGAAAGTGACGACGTCACTTCTAAAGTGTCCAAGGATATTTCCACTGGATTAAAATTTCAGCAGGAATATGCTGAAATTTTAAGATTAGATCAGGATAAGTTTAGAGAACTTCAGTCAGCCGATCCTACTCTTGCAAAGGTGCGAGAGCATGCAGATGCAAATCAATCGTCGGAAAATCAAACTGGATTTTTCTGGCATGAGAAATTATTGTATCATAAGTAGATTTCTTCACATAAGGTGCATGAAGTTAGACAAATTGTAGTACCGGCGGAATTTCGCAATGCATTGCTAAGAGTGTCACATGACATACCTCGTCAGGACACCTTGGCATTGAAAAGACTAAACAAAGGCTGCTACAATACTATTATTGGCCCGGTATTTTCAAGGATGTTGCAGAATACTGCAGGACTTGTAGTCCATGTCAAAAATCTGCAAGACGGAGAGCATCTGAGAAAGCACCTCTTGTTTCAATGCCTATTATAAATATACCATTTGAGTTAATCGCAATGGATATTGTGGGTCCCTTGAAAAGAACTCGACGCGGAAATAAGTTTATTTTAGTCATCGTGGATTATGCAACTCGGTATCCAGAGGCTTTGGCTATGCCAGACCAGGAAGCCGAGACTGTTGCGACAGCATTGATCGAAGTTTTTAGTCGTATGGGACTACCTGGTGAAATTTTGACAGACCAGGGTACAAACTTCATGTCGCGTCTTATGACTGATATGTGTGCGAAGTTGAAGATCTCAAAGATTCGAACGTCCCCATATCACGTTCAAGGAAATGGATTAACTGAAAGGTTTAATGGCATTCTCAAGGCGATGTTACAACGTTTTGTAGCAGAAGACCCGAAGGAGTGGGACCGATATTTGCCGTACCTTCTTTTTGCGTACAGAGAAGTACCGCAAGCGAGTACCGGTTTCTCACCTTTCGAGCTAATGTATGGTCGAAGTATAAGAGGACCACTCGCTGTGATCAAGGATCAGTGGACTGAGAAAGGTTCACAGGAAGAAAACTTGGCGCAATACGTAAAAACGATGCGAGAAAGGCTTGTCGACATGACAAAAATTGTCAAAAAGAACATGGAAAAAGCCCAAGCACGACAAAAAAGGTGGTACAATAGGGGAGCGAGGAAACATTCTTTTAAGAACGGTGATAAAGTTCTTGTACTCTTGCCTCCTCCACGCATAAGTTGAGTACTCAGTGGCAAGGACCATTCACTGTGGTGAGGAAAGTCTCAAACGTTGATTACGAAATTGAGCGAGGAGGCCGTAGAAAACCGAAGCGGGACTCTATGAGTTTTACTGTTATGCCATTTGGGATGAAAAATGCGCCAGCCACTTTTCAGAGGCTAATGGATAAGACATTTAATCAGCCCAGAGAAAAAGCATATATTGATGACTTGGGTCCACATGATTATTCATGGGAAGATCATGTTAAACCCCCGCATAGCATATTTTAGAGGTTACGTAGTTGTAAACTAACTGCTAGACCAACTAAATGCTATCTTGGTGGCAGAGAGGTTTCTTTCATTGGTTATGGTGCTGGAAGTGGAAAAATAAAACCTATGGCGGATAAGGTTTATGCTGTTGTCAATTATCCAACACCAGTGACAAAGCGTGATGTCAGATCATTTTTTGGATTAGCAGGATACACTACAGGAAGTTTATCCCAAATTTCTCTGACATTGCGACCCCATTGACTGAGCTGACGTGTAAAAATAGCCCAGCCAACGTTCAATTGACTTAGAGCTGTGAAGGTGGTTTCCAGAAACTGAAAAATGCTTTAGCATCATCACCAGTTCTGGCGGTTCCAGATTATAATAAACCGTTTGTGGTGCAGACCGACGCGTCTGACCATAGTATTGATGCGGTTTTGTGTCAGTATGATGACAAGGGAGAGGAACATCTGGTTCAGTATATTAGCCGAAAACTCCTCCCCAGGGAGAGAAATTACCCAACTATAGAAAGAGAGTGTTTAGCCATTGTTTGGGCTATGGAAGCCTTGAATCCTTACTTGTACGGGAGAGAGTTTACAGTTCAAACAGATCACAGTCCGTTGGTTTGATTGGACAAAATGTGCAGTAAAAATCGTAGGTTGTTGCGATGGAGTTAAATACTGCAAGAGCATCAATTTAAGATTGAGTGCAAGAAGGGCAGCGAAAATACAAATGCAGACGCATTGTCGCGAATGTGGAGCTCGGATGTTCGGTAGTGAGTGAAGGTGCATGAATGATGTAGTGAAAGGACTGCAGTGACCTGATATACACTGTTTTCAAAAATGCATGTTGAATTTTTCAACCCTTATAGTAATGGTGTTTGCTCAGGTTGCTGTACCCGACTTAGTCAGTAGTTTCAGAACATACATACATACATACATACATACATACATACACGCACGCACGCACGCACGCACACACGCACACCCACACACACACACACAGACACACACAGACACACACACACACACACACACACACACACACATACACACATACACACATACATACATACATACATACATACATACATACCCCGGTTACGAAGTAAGTCACATGATTTGATCTTCCATCCCATCTGAAAATTAAGTAATCAGATGGAATTCCTTGATTGCCGTTATCTCCAACATTCCACTGCGAGCAGACAGATACTGTGAGGAGTGGTGTGGTTGTGAGGGCAGAGACTCGGTCTAAGGGAATTAGTTCTTCTTGCCAGTAACCAAGACGACGTGGTTGGTCTTTTTGCATGGCTTATGAACTTCAAGGTAGGTTTTCACATTTGTAATAATGCTGGATTTGTAACGTGTTTTTGTGGTGCATTTTTTGAGACCACACCCATTGTGAGGCATATTGGAGAGGCCATGTGCTTTCCCAATTGGACTGTAAGCCATTCTGAATCTCAAGCTTCCATAGTAATAGATTGATCTGTTTAGTAGTTTTGTTTTGTTTTGTTTGTTTTTTTTGATTTTTGAATACCAATAGTTCAACAGAAAATGAACTTGTTCACCTTGACATAAAGTGACTAGAATGGCATTGCCATGCCATGAATTAAGATCCACTTGATATCACGATCTACTGACTCAAAGAGCATATGTAACTTTTTAAGTGCTTTTTGTCTTTTTGCATGGCTTATGAACTTCTAGTTTCCTGACATACCAACCCATTGACGGAAGCGTTTGGACTGCTAATGAGATAATCCGACAGGAGAACTGTCCGGAGGATGTTTTGTGTGAATCAGTTTCCCACCCGAACTGGAAGAGGTTACATCACGGAATTCGTAACCGTAGCAACAGGATCGACGTGGACTCTGAACCCTGAACAAGTCTGGAGAGTGTCTATCGAGTGAACACTGTAATTGATATGAACTTAGAAAAAGGGCGTGTCTATAGTTTCTGTATGTTACAACAGTATTGCCAGCTAATCATTGTAGACTTTTTTATCATCATTAGCGTGTAATGAAATAAACCTCAACATCAACTGCAACTGAAATTGTACGATAATCATTCTTTCCTTTGTTGTTGATTGGATAAATGAACTCGGGTCCAGGTTTAGTTGACTGACAGTTTAACTACCTGGGTTACACATACATACATACATACATACATACATAATACATACATACATACTACATGCATGCATGCATGCATGCATGCATGCACGCACGCACGCACACACGCACGCACGCATGCATGCATATTCTTAAAGAAATTTATAAAATTTTAATATGTTTATTCGCAATGATGTGACCGTCTCGATGCTATGTTACTGTCAAGAAAGTTGCTCCCAACAAATATCTACACTTATCTGCAAAGGCATTCCTAGGTTTTCATGTTCTATTTTTGTCAGAATAGTAAGGAACACATGCACTGATCTGCATAGCATTGTCATTCTTAGTAATTGTCAGAGGGCCAATACTATTATACATTTACAACCATAACATTGCATTACTAAATATTGTCACGCTTAACTTAACTTTAGCCCAGTACAACACATCGCCTTATTTTACGAAATAGGGAGACTTTGTAATCATCGTTTCGGGCTCTTTGAAGATGGTTTAAATTTTGTAACAGATGTCTTACCTGAGACTTGGCTACGGTAATTTTCACCCTAAAAGAATGAAACATATCAATCAATTCATTAGCAAGCATTCCTGCGTTACTTGAAAACATCGCCAATGTAATACATTTTGAATGAACCTTGATTGTAAATATCATTTCAACAGGTGTTTTGTTTGTCATCATGCAACTTTATGATAAATGTGCAACTTGATTTACGCTTAGTAAGCCAAGTTGTTCTTTATTTTAGTTAGCGACTTTGCATGGATGCAAAATGATGCCAGCCTGTTACCTGTATGTCATAATGCATATCTTATACAAGAAGTTCAATGAACATTGATACTGTAGCTCGATATCTTAACAATATCACTTCAGTTATAACTATTTTTGGTTGTCATTACAATGAAAATTAGGAAACCTCAATTCGTATCCAACATGACTGAACACAACGTGTAGAGCAACAATTGGTTGAAAGATTAAACAGAATAAAATATCCATACGTTTTTAATGACGAATGAGAGATCCACTTTTTTGTCTTCTTCTTCTTTCTTGTAGAAGCTTATAGCTCCGAATATTGTTTTACATGAAGTTTGCTCTTTTACCTTCACCATGACGTTCCAATGATTGTCATCGTTACCTCTGCAATAAATCTTTTTTTCTGCGCCTGTGACAAATTCCAACGTTTTGGCAGTTACATCACTTAGTTTGAAGTAGACCTCGTCATAATGCTCCATGGGAAAGCTTCCACTGTATTGTATTTCATGGTCCTTGTAATCTGTGTACGTTTTTGTCTTTGCAATTATGAGTTCTTCCATGGGACCGGAACTTTCATCTATCAAATCACAAATGAACTGATTTTCCCATTTTTCATTTTGAAGAAGCAGTATCCTAACTGTATGACACCCAGCTTTCAAGTGCTGTGTTATGATGTCTACAAACGACGTCATTGTTCGCCCTTTTCACACATGGTCACCAAAAACCTGTGTAAGGATAGTATTTAACAAAAATATGTTTAATTCAAAGAAATATGTCGTCACCATATATTCATAAGCAAAGAACGACATAAACATTTGAGTGGGTTAGATATTACGAAAATTGTTGCGAATTCATTTATTTGAGTGAAAGCGCTCTCTCACAATTTGTACAAAATGTACAAATGTACAATTTAAAGCTTAACAAGAGTTGACTTATTTTCACCCAGTAAAGAATTGTTACGACGCTTGACAGAAAGGTGTACCAGTACAGCACTCGTAAAGTTGGTTGTATTTTATCCGATTTACAACAATGTCTTTTCCTTAGCAATTTCGTGTATTCAGTTAGTAGTTGAGTTCAACATTTTACAAATCAGATCAAATTATGGTTTTCCTTTTATTCATTTACATTGACTAAATAAAGTGTGTTTATTGTATGATGTGAGTTTAGATAAGTAGGGGATTTAGTGTTACGGAAAAGTACTTTATGAATGCTAAGTCTCATAACAACAAAAAGGGACTTTTTGTAGATATTATAAAAGTACTCCCAAACGATGTTAGATATTTTACATGAGTAAAATGAATGGCCTAGTGTTTTAGAACTGCTACTAGAGAAGGAAAAGATGGATCTCTAGTCCATACCTCTCCATGACATAATATTGTACCAGAACATGATATTGTGAAGGAGTTTAAATTGACTTATTCGATTTTATGTATTTAGGAAAAAAGGAGAATGTAGTAAGCGACCATATGCGAGCGGCAAATCAACAAAGAGGATATAACATTAGGAGTTTAATGTATCCACCTCACATAGAGCCACATCATACGTCACTTGAAAGCTTATTGTCTTTACTTCAAGTATATTGGCGGTGTGGAGCAGTCAAATAGGGTTCTAGCCCCCTTATTTGCATAATTTACACGGGTACCCAATTTGCATAAATGCTATTCATTGGAAAAAATGTTTTATATAAATTCTGTATATATTTACGAATATGGACGTGTATGGAACACAACATTAATTGCATACATAATGTATATCTTTAAAATATGGAACTTTTCAATACACTGATATACGTAGCGTATATCGATGAAGATCAAGAGTAGACGTAATGCAGATCTTAACACACCAAGTGTGCACTGTAGGTTTGCATTTTATTAGAACACGTACGCCGATACTTAACGTACTTGACAAATGTACAGAATCAGTATATGTGTATATATTTATTGTATATCAAGCATTTTGCCCCATAATAAAAAATAAGAAAATAATTGTTAACTACACATTCCAAACACACTTTTAAACTATCGAGTGATATATCAAATTAGAAGTATTTTCATGTCAAACACAACATTGATATCTAAAGAGTATTAATAGTTATTTTACGGAAATATTTTCATATTTATATGAAAAAAACAGTTTATCCCCTTGAATAACGGTACTTAAAAGAGTACTTAACAACTTGCATTATGACATTAAAAAGTGCTTAGAACATGGAGAACAAACAACTGGAATGAATACTGAAAATTAA
Source organism: Ptychodera flava (assembly GCF_041260155.1). Taxonomy (NCBI): domain Eukaryota; kingdom Metazoa; phylum Hemichordata; class Enteropneusta; family Ptychoderidae; genus Ptychodera; species Ptychodera flava. The sequence continues at coordinate 48,267,236 of NC_091929.1, read as the reverse complement.
TATTCCTTCGTTGAATGTATGAATGACTCTCATGAGTACCAACAATGTCTTTTAATATTATAAACATGGCAACAGTAGTAAACATTATAAATATATTAATATTGATTATAACATATATGGTTTTTACGCCAACACTTTCTCCTAATATGTTGGGAAAATTACACTTTATACTATTAAGTACAGACATAAAAAGATCAATATGAATATTATAGTTGTAAAAAAGACAAAACAATATTTCAGAGTAAACTGCTGTCAAAGCAATGCCACGATTCATGAGCCATGTAATTCATGGCAATACAGTATTACTCTTTTACAGTAAATCTAGTAATTCTAGAAATTCATCATCCTGTCCTTCATTAGCTTGTCATGAGTACACGGGTTGATACTACTGCGGGCCCAAAGGCCCTCCATTTTGTTTCATACTATTGTGTCCCTTTTTCGCCACTAACACGTCGAGTACGCGTACAGCGAGTCAAAGCCACCTGTGACGCTATATTTAAAATTTCGCAAATTTCCTAGCTTTACAGCTTAATATTGATGGAAGAGATGCAGATTCAATTTCTTCATATTGACCTGTCCATTATCATGTTATTTTGGCAATAATTTCATAGAGGAAGTCTGAAAATACCTATACGATAATTATTTATATGCAAAATTGGGTGAAAACACAGTCAACAGCAAAACGATCGTTAAATCGTCATATCATAAAAATACGAGGGGATTTAAAAAGATTAAAACGATAACGTTTTATTAAGCCTTCAGGAGATGTGTTATCTCAAATATTGTAAGAAATTACAGCGATATGAAAAAGTTAAACCAACGGGGTTTTTTTTCAAGATGTATTTTTCATTTTACGACGCCGCGAATAAACTCGATTTCCAATAGAAAACAATGTTGTCTAATATACCGAACGGATTGTACACTTTTTGCCAGTGCAAATTCCTCACTTTTCAACAAATAATGATGAAAAGTGGCATGATGATCCTATAGTTTTAGATTTTTTATTTTCTTTACGAAAATTATTTTATTCGTATTATATTTATTCCGATAACTGAAATAAACTGTTGCCGTGAATAATTTGGAGAGCTGTCGGCGTGTACATATGCAGAGCAAGGGCCTTACATTGACGCATTTTTAGCTCACGTGTTCACACACGTGGGTTAATGTATTAGCGATGTGTGTGTGTGTGTGTGTGTGTGTGTGTGTGTGCCTGTCTGTCTGCCAGTCTGTCTGTCTACAATAACTCAAAAAAGCCTGAACAGATTAAAACTCAGATTTGGTAGACTGGTACCATATACTACTGGCAAGAACTGATTACATTTTGGTTTTTGTGTGGCTTACATATTAATGAAGTTATGCAAATTCATTTTTTCCATACAATGGCGTTCCTATGGAGACGGTAATGACAATGTAGACATAGGTCAAGAAACACTGCACCGAATTTCATGAAACATTTCACACAAAAAAATCTTAGACATTACTATGACACTGTGAGTGTCTTGTCTATTATCTTCTCATTTGCATATTTAATGAACTTTGTTATTAGTGACAAAACAAATCTCTGAAATTCCTGTACTAAACGTGATCAAACGTGCCATAAATATTGATTTTATATATATGTAATTATACTTAGAAGCATTTGGCAGTGTCAAGTTAATAAATATTTTATGAAGTTTTGTAATTAATCATATAACTCCGATATAACTGCACCACATTTGATGAAATCTGTTGCAGATACGGATCCGACGATTTCTAACTGTGGTGTAAAGCAGTAAGTAGTGTGAAGTTAACTGGGGGTCATTGAAAGCTGGTACAGATATAGATCTGATAAACATCTAATTATACGGAGAAGCGTTGGCAGTGTCAGGTTAATAAATAAGTCATTTGCATATTTTGTGAAGTTTTGTAATAAGTCATATAACTCCGAAATAACTGCATCAAATGTGATGAAAACTGCTGCAGGTACTGATCCGCATGAGAGGAACTGCCGTGAAGAACTGTCCGGCCAAGCAGCTGATTATGTATTCAACATTAGCATACATTAACATACAAATAATCAGCATATCAACAGACTAGCTTGTGACGTATGAATTTAAGTGTGGGCGTCTTGACCGATGGGAGGAGAACTCTGCGAAGGTGCTAATTGGTGTTCAATGACAATAATTGGCGCTTGATTACCGTCTGATCGCATATCCATTACATTTGCTTGTTTAAAAATTAAATTGTCTAACGCTTAAAAAAACACACGCCACATTGCACTGCTTCTTGTCTCTTGTCACGCGCGTCCCTATCATACTGAACCTGCTTTCTGTTCGTAATTTGCTTCTTCTCTAAATACTACGTTATCGTTTCTTTTGGAAGTGGCTATTCGCACCACAGCCGTGCGGATTAGGAATCTAAATTTCTTATTCGCACTGCAGGGCTTATTCCCAATCAGATAATGGTTACATATACAACCAATAAATTTGTAGCTGTCACACATACAACGATATTTGGTTATTATATTACCATGCCCTGCCCGTTGCATTTTGATTGGTCGAGCTGAACCACGTGACTGACCACAAATACAGAGTAATGGTTTGTTTACATGCACGTGAATATGAATAATAAGATTAACAACTCAAAGTATCGTAAATTTACACCGCAACGTAAATCATAATCAATCACAAAATGAAATGGAGCACACATGCCAGGAAATCCCAAGAGGATTTGACCGGTTGACCTCGCTGTTAATTTTATGCAGGAAATTACAATAACAATGCTTGGTCGAATGACGCAGTGCCTTGAGGGTGGGATTGCCAGTGGTATAGGGGGAGGAGTACCTTCCCGATGGTGATAAGTGGTGCAGATTACCGTCGCCTAGGTGACTGGCGTATACGCGTGCCAAAAGACACCTATGGTTGATTTCCTGTTGACCAGTCGGATGGCAGAGTTGCAAATACCTGGACTGAACCATTTGGTTTTTTTTTGTGGGTGTCGGTGGTACTTTGACAATAAAAGTAAAGATGCACAGATATTGAGTTTATTGTCTTGTGTATGAGCGGCCAGTATTTCCAACAGCATTTACGTGCATTTGCCCTAGAAGAAAAATAATTTCGAATAAAACATCGCGAATGTAACCACATTCCTTAAGCTCGACGTACACTTAAGTGCCCCAAAGAACCATGAAATCGCCCGACTTTCGATTGAAGAGATGAGTTTTGCCAAACCGCGTATACAGAAAAAGTGGCAGATGACTTTATTTTAGAATCATAGACAGTATAGCGAGATGTAAAAACGTGAAAGAGGCTCCCCACCTAACTACTCTAAATGTTTTTGTGTCGAGTTTGTTTGATTCGTTTCGAAAATGTGTTCCTACATTCTTATCCGATTGTTTGTGTGACTAAAAATGTTTGTTTCGCTTTGGATATTTGTAGAGAAGTTTGGATTAGTGTGTACGGTAATGTTTTGTTTGTGTGGGGAAAGCTTATGGCGAGACGCAGCCGGACCTATGTTGTTACAAAGTTGATAGAGTCGCCCTTTGACGCTTGCGTTTCAAAACCCGAGTGTGGTTTCTCATCAGTCGCAGTGTAGATTCTTTCCTTAGTTTGTGTTTGTGAAAATTTATTTTAATGCATTTTAGTGGTCTTGCTTTTCAATTAGCGAGGCAAGTATATTAATTTTTGGTCACGTTGTGAGTCCGTTTGGTGGTTCGGTTTGTTTGTTCTATGTTTCTTTACTTCGGTAAATTTTGTTTTGACTGATGTGTCTTTTAGATTTTTGCGGAGGTTTGTGAATTTTTAGGCAATAAGTACCACTGCGGGGTACGGATTTTATGTTTATTGGATCAAGATACTTACAAGTATCCTGGTTGATGTGCTTGTTCTCGTACATTTTGATTAATAGTTCGTTTACTTTGTTACTGTTTGTTCTGGCTTGTTATGTACATGGAGGTAGGAAGAGACCTTCATGTTATGTATAATACTGAGTGTTGCGTAATTGCCTTTCGCATTCGAGTACGTAATCGTTTGTGTTGACAACGACGAAAAACCGACCTTTGTCGAAGGTTTTTTTCCCGAAATTTGTCTATTGTTTGCAAGCTGGTTTATCGCAATTTTTTTGGCACGCGACATGTTTTGTTTCCTTGTTTGAACATAGACAGTGGAGGGGGAAGAACTGTCTATGGTTTGAAAGGGTATCTCTAGAAGTGCGAGTTAGCAGCTTCAGATAGCTTTCAAGTTTTTGTTTTTTTTGTGTTTTCGTGGAGTCCAATTTGACTTTCTTTGAATTGGTGTTGTTGCGATTGTTTGTGTCTCACGATGTAGCGTAGTCACATTTTACGACTTTATTTGTTGAAATCCTGAGGTGGTTTTATTCTGTTGGTTTTGTTGGTGTCCGAATGAATTTTAAGGATTCTGCCTGGTACTATTTTTCGGATTTTCATAGTTTGAGCGATGATAGGTTGTTGTTGAATTTCATGTTGTTGTCGGCTTTTCATTGGAAATAGCTGATTTATTTCCACGGCCATTTTTTCTGTTACGTAACAGTGATTGTTTATTTTGTATTTACTGTTGTGTTTCAGTTGTTTGTTATGTGTACGATTTTTGTTATTTCTTTTAAGTGTTTGTGTGTTCTATGTCATTTTATGGTTTTTTTTGTAGTTCTCTTTTTGGAGAATTTTGTGGCCCTGAAAAGGGCCGCTTGTTATGGGTTTTGGTAAGCGCTTGGCGCGTTTGTTTGGCGATGAGCCCAACTTTTTTATGCTCTTTTCGCCGATTCGATGTGCTTGGTGAGTAGGTGTTTGCCGTCTTGTCACTGTGTGTGCGTACATGGACAGTCTGAATAGCCCTTGAATGTGGTCTCGATTTTGATCAAACTTACAATTTAGGAGTATATATCAAAACTGATAAATGATTTATGTTTTCACATGGATTCACAAAAAGTTTCGCCCCGGTGTTCATTTTTGGCCCTGGAATTCCATCTACCCACCCTTTGCAGAATAGTAAGCTTATGGGGCAAGTAAACATGGATGCGCCGGTGCGATTCAACGATCAACCTGTATATCGGATCGAAAGTCAACAATTTTACGGCTCGGACTATGATTTTACAAGTTTATATAAAAAGTATAAGGCGCGGGGTATTATATATTGACTGATTACTGTAGCTATGATAGGCTACATTCAGGACGGGCAGCGACGGGCAGTAATTAGTTGGCAAAACAGGTGGTTTTCATCATGGGTAGAACTCGGTGCAATGATACTGAACATTTAATAGTAAGCCTGTCACCTTGAAGGTAATGCTGCAGGTGAAACAAGGACTTCAAACGCATGATGGTACAAACTACACCACAAGTGAAACGTACACATAGAAATACACGCGTTCCTATGTTGTGCCCACCCGGGCCACATGATTAAAATATGACTGATACTGCTGGATAGTGTTAATTGGGTCGGTAAACAGTCAATTAATAGTTTAATTGACTACCTGGGTGATTGGCAGGTCGTGTCCAACGACGCATATGCAATGCAGGCTAAAAGACAAAAGCCCCCAAAGATATTGACAGCTGGCCAGGGGTCACCATGAATACGCAATGACGCTTCACTACGCAGAAACTGCATAGTCAAGCCCTTCTTAACCGGTCAAATCCTCTTGGCATTTTCCCTCATGTTGTAGGTCAAGTTGAGATACTTTTTTCTGAAAACATCTCCGGATTTGCCAATTTTTTACAGCGCGCGTGACAGTGCATCACGTATTACTCAGTTTCTGGGGCCCAGTTGTCGTTCGCTCCTGAAATTTTTGGATATTTCGACGGTTTTCTTGAGTTCGCAGATAAAATAATGGAAATAACAGACTCCGCTCTGATCATTAACGTTATTGTGGGCGCGGGCTCGAGGAAAGCCAAATTAACGGGCTTGGCAAGCCTCGCCCGTTAATTTTGGCTTTCCTCTTGCCCTGCCCACAAATAAACGTTAATGGTCAGCGTGTCGGCCGTTATTTCTATAACATTAAGCTTAATTGCTCTGTTAACCTTTATAAGCAAACTTAAGTCAAAGTGAGTGAGCAGGCGGGACGCGTCAGAAGTGGCCGTGATTGCATGTTATCTGGTGCCACATTCACTTCCGCGGATAGGATTTTTTCTCTCTACCCACTCTGTTTGTTCCTCTCTCGTTCTCTCTTTCTCTTTTTCCTTCCGTCTTCCCTTCTTTCCCTCTTCGCTCAGGCCCCAGCCCCATTTCCCACCCCACGGGCCGGTGCTACTTAGCCGACACGACAGAATAACTTCAAGTGCAATAAGCTGGCGCACGGCCCGCGGGCTTACAAAATAATATTGCAGCTGCTCAATCCCTGTGCTAATGCCTTCAAACTTCACATCGCCTACACCTCAACTTTCCCTAAGGGTTTAGTCTGGATATCGTTAAAGCAAAAGTAATAGAAAAAAATGTATCTGTCTCCTTTGTAGAGACGACGTCAACTGTACCAACGCAACATGTGATGCGATGCTGGCCCAGCGACGCTAACAAAATAATTTTGGCCCCGGTTACTCGAGATCATGGACTGGACCGTATTGAGCCTGCCTTCAGACCATTTTCACAATAAAATAGAAATGTTATCTTGGATACACGACGTAAACAATGGTACAAATGCGCATCCTATTACTTCCTTATCTGCGCCGCTGTGGTTCGGATAAGAAATTAAGGTTTCTTACTCGCACCGCAAATTTAAATTCCTTATCCGCACCGCTGCGGTGCGAATAACACCTTTCTTTATTTTTTAATTGACTTTATAACCAGTCCAAAATCCAGTCACATAACTAGGTGAACTGGTTTCAAAATGTTCGGGCCGCACTTTTCCTGACGAAGTCATTCCGGCCCCAAAAATGAAGTCGTTTGCGGCCCCGAGAGTCACTCAATTGCGCCCTAAGACCAAAGGGTAGTTATGTAGAATTAGAACATTTACTGTCACGAGAGTAGTATATATAATTTCCCTTCTGTGATACTTACCTAAAAAATCTACAGGGAGGGTAGGGAAACCCTCACAGCTCCCTTCCCCCAGAACTACACGTTGCTCCAATATGTGTCAGTGCGGTAACCGTGGAGCAACCCCTGCTTTGTCATTGATATGGCTAACAGATGGTTATCTAAAAATAATCCAGTGGGGTATGTATAGACATGAAAGCTGCTGGTAGGTCCCCTACATGAAGTGAGGGTGACCTCTGCAACAGCTAGCGCTGACGTCACTACCACCACAGATTACTCAGCCTACAGGAAACAGACGTCAGTGTTTTTCAGATGACTAACTGGTATTTCAACATCTGTACAGAAAGAAATAGCCACATTTCAATAATGGCTGGAGACTCTTCAACACAGACTTCAATTGACTGGCACTTTCAAGCTCTACAGATGGATTGGAGTCCAGAAGCCCTGAATGAGTGAATTAGGCATTGTGTGTGTGACATAGTTATTGGAACCAACACTGGAAGAACCGGAGGTCACCTCAACTAGAAGCACGAATTCATTCGAAGAGTTCAACAAACCCATTTCTACCATGGCACGTGATCAACAGAAGTTACAGGACCTTGTACTACTTGTACGGTCAGTGGTTGGAAAAAGCTCAGCGAAAAAGGAGAATTTTATTGGGTTGAAGAGTTTGAATGGTTTAACAAGAATGGTAAAAATTTGTTGTTATATTTTGATGACCAGTGGACCCATCCTCTACAGTGCACATGTAATTTATGCGCAGCTACTTACCCTACCGGAACCGTAGGGATGTTGTGCAACACCTTTCCAGTAGGGACTTTCCAGTGGGACTTTCGCAAAACCGTTCCGGTAGGCTTCGCGGAACGGTTGCTTAGCAACTTGTCATGTGGTTTCAGAGGTCCGAAAGTCTACAGTTTTCAGAAAAATTTTCTACAGAATTTTTTCTGAACTACTCTAGTTAACTAACTTTCATATCCATTTAATCCATAATGACGTATGTATTTTTCTAGAGGTGGACTAAATCCTTCTTGTTTTTGTATTTCTAGTGCCTGATGAAATATGTCCTGAATAAGTTCTGAGGCGTTTTCTGTTGTTGCGCCTTTTTCTTGTATTTGTGTAAGCAGCTGTTTATATTGAACGTAATAATGTTTATACTTCTCTCTTCTTTTTGATACTCCTGTTTTTCCTTGTATTACATCAATAATAACACCTGGTATAGGAGTTAAAGCTAAAAGAACTGGAACTGTCGGAATTGCCGCTATTACAGCAGAACTTACAAGAATTCCCTTAGTCACATTAAGAGCCATATCAATTCGGCCCATCAATTTATAACTGCGACGATATGCAGCGCTAGTTCTTTCGATATAGTCGGCCAATTGTTCAACGCTTTCAACAACTGAGACGTGCATTTTTTACTGTATATGTAAGGAATGATAAAAAATAATTGTAGTAATATAGAAAGACAATATGGCAGGAGGAGAAGAAAATATACCACTCCAAGATTTAATTGGTGATGATGATGCTGAAACAACTTTTTCATATGATGATGATGATGATGTCTTTGCAGAAGCTGGTCCTTCCCAGGCTGGCTCACGCGATAGCCCGCAGGTGGATCCTTCAACTAGACATAGAGTAGAACTTACAAAGGGTATGGCTGAACAACTCTTAGACAAATATAAGATTACTAATCCGGATGCACGAAACGAATTGATTATAAATGCTAAGATTAAAGATGGTGAATTGTATTATAAAGAAATCAGAGTTACAACAGATAAAGGAAGTAGATTGTTAGAGAAATCTACGTTAAAAAAGAGGAAAGGAGGACCTGAATTTATAAATAAAGTATACACATGGAGTGGAGTCGATCACTCTAGCGCAGAGCCCGAATTTGTGAGTTCTGAAGATGCGAAAAATGATAAAATACCGGCTGAGAAGATGACGCCAGAAGACATGGGTATATACAAAGATGAACTGACAGAGTTACGGCGAGATGCTAGCGGTAATACAGATAAAATAGACGCTTTTGAAAATAAAATCGAACAATGGAACAATCTAAACCCTGAATATAGAGCTATTAATGATGAATTAAGTATTGCGAATATGAGTCTTGGCGAGCTTAACAATGAAAAAGTTAAAATAAGGCTAGAGAAAAGAGACGTTGAAAAACAGTTAAAGGAAATTCCTGTAGAACACACCCAAGCAAAAGAAAAAGCTGAAAAACTACTAGCTGAACTTATAACAAGAGAAGCTAAAATTGAAAATCGAATTGAATTAAAACATAATAGAATAAGGGAGGCACGTGAAAAACTGGCGCCGACTAGGTCTCTTCGTGATGTAATTTCTGATCCAGAATTATCACTGAGGCTGAAGCTGACAGAATTATTTAAACGAAATGGTATAACAATCGCTGCAATACTGACTGCCCTTGGAATGACAATATCAACAATTGCCCTGGCTGTGACTAAAGGAGGAGGGGGAGCAGCAGGAACTGGAGCAAACACAGGGGGTTCAGGTCCGCCCAAAGTATACACAAAAGCGAAAGAAATTGTAAAGCAATTTGGCGAATGGTTAAAAACATTGGCCGCAAAAAGTGCTGCTGCAATACCAGGTTTAATCGGCTCCCTTGTCAGTTTTCTATTAAAAACAGCAGGATCGGTTGTCGGATTTGTTGGAGAACAGCTATGGATATTTTTAACTGGTTTAACATTAGTCATTATAAATAAAATTATGTATTAATATATGGTCTTACGGAGTCGACATGTTTGGTGAAAAGAATATTACAAAGTTTCTTTCTAAAAATAAAGACCTGTTTGGTTTCTCTGTCGAATTGGAATGGTGCAAACTTCGGCGGGTAAATCGACATATCCTTCGAGCAAATCCAGGTGTGAGACTAAAGGATGATAATCTGTATCATAACATTTTAGCTTTCATCAAGGAATGTCAAAAGACTAACTTCTTTAAGCGCCTAGAATTCATAGCTGTATTCCAGGATGTTGAGGATGACCAGGAGGCTCATCACTCCAAGAATATTGGGTTCTTCGACTGATTCGTGACACGGGTAATCGATTTATATTTCAGTCAGATGGTAATATTTATGTGAAGATGTGATTTATTTTCTTTTTTCTTCTACTATATACATTACACGAAAATGGGGTACGATAGTTCATTAATGCCGAATTTCACCAACCGAATACCGAAGGGAACGAAGTCAGAAAGAACTCATCATGTGATTGCTCATAATCCAAGTGAGGCAGATCCAGGCCAGACACTTATCATACGATGTCCAAAGTTAGAAAGCGGAGTAGTACTAGTTCCAGATACTTTTGACCTGGTTTTTGATCTCGAAGTAACGGGAGATGAATATAACCGAGTAGTACAAAATGTTGCAAAAAATTTGGTGGAGCGTATGGTTCTCACATTTGAGGGTCAGGCACTTTTCAATTTGAATAAATATAATCTTATTGAATGTTATCGCGATCTCTTCAAACATAAAAAGGAGAGAACGAACATGACACTGTACGGAATTCAGAACGAAAATCTAAGAAAATTGAGAAGTGGCGCGACCGATGCAGATAGCGCCGTCGGGGACGATAATTTACTTTTTAACACATATAAAACAAAATATGCTATTCGTCTGTCCCATCCCCTCATAACAGGTCATGGGGTTGCATATCCAAAAGCGTTAGGGAGTCATATCGAATGGGAAATTACGTTGGCACCCGCCTCCCAATTACTTGTTAGTAATCAGGTTGTTACAGCCAATTATAAATTAAAAAACATTCAAATGGAATACGAAACAATTTCTGATTCCGTACTCGCGAGGTCAACTGCTGGTTATTACAACAGTGGAAAAAGTTACCTTTACGAGCATATACATTATTTTAGAACAATCCCATTCAAAGAATCAACCACGGTTATCAATGAAAATATTAATGTACCACGACGTATCATGAGAGGTATTGCTATACTCTTCACTAAAGATCAGAAACCGTCAGAACTTAATAGCGAACTTTTCTTTAACCCATCCATTGAATCTGTGTCTGTATCAATCGAAGGCATTGCAAATAAAATATATGCTCAGAAGATGTTACCAAGACAATTTTGGCGAGAGGCACGACGGTATTTTGCTGAAGATAAAGATTGGTGTGAAATTGATATAGATGAAGTCGATTATTTGAAGAATAAATTTTGTTTGTTTATCGATCTGCGTAGTTTTAAAGATATTGAATTTCATGGAAATGGTCTTAGTGTAATGAACACAAAGGACGGAATACAGCTTGAGATCCTGAAGAAAGATGCCTGGTGGGGTGGCGACGACGCTCACAATGATAATATATTTGCCCACGTTTATGTTATCAGTGATGCTCAGGTCAACGTTAAGAATAGTAAATTAGATTCTTTAATATTTTAACCGTGACCGTAGGTCCGTCCTATCGGCCATGTTTCTGCCAGCCATTCGCCCGTGTCTGGATTGTATAACTGTACACGTTTGATATCATTTGGCGCCATCATGATTTTACTACGCTTTTCACTACGGATTTCACCAGGTTTTTTCCGTACAAACTGCACAAATTGTGCCTGCTCGGTCTCCTTCCTTCGGAATTTCCCAGTTTCAAACAGATCCTTATAGTCTTCAAAGTTCAAATGTTTTCTAACACAAACATCTTTTATCCCTTTATTTTTTTTCGTCTCCGAAGTTGGAGTCCGAAAAGCATACACTTTCGAGCGTATACCAACAAAATCAAGAATAGGTTCTCCATTCAACTCATCTTTAAATTTACCTATCACCTTTTTATTAATCTTTGGAACTCCCATCCCGTCTTTCATCCCACTAGTATCATATATCGTTTCCTTACCATTCTTTTCCACATCTTCTCGAACTATATCATTGAAAGTTACGTCTAGGGAAGGAAGAGGTACACTGTAAATAAAACTATCAGTATCTATGTAGGCTAATCGTATTCCAGGGAACTGCTTTCGAAAGTAATTGTAATGCATATCATACATAAGCAGCTTAGAAAGTTCAAGCACTGCTGCGCCAATGAAAACTGGCTTTTTATATTCATATTTATCCCTTTTCAGTTCCAGGAGAGCACTGTCGCAGGAATCACCATCCTCTTCGGAAGTTATGAGAGTTATATGTTTCATCTTTGGAGTATACTTCTGAATCTTTTTACGACCACTGTCGGTACTACTGTGACCCGACACAAATTTAAAGTCTCTGTACTTTCGAACGTCTTCTATTGTCTTGCCAAACATTGCATTATTCATCAGCTTATAAAAATTCTTTTCAAAATCTGTCTTTCCCTTTGCCTCATTTTAGTGTTAAAGTCAATATATTCCGTGAGACACGGCGCCTCTTCGAAGGCAAGCGCCCGATACACCTTTTTCAGTCGCATTCCCATCCGAAGATAGAATTCAAGCAACTTATAGTGTAAGACGTATCTCTCTCTGTCCATAAGACTTGTAATCAGTCGACTGCCCTGCCTCGGAAATTCATAGTGATGCGGCGCTAATGGCAAATCGCTGTGTTCTTCATGTAATTCAGTCGAATATTTTAAGTCTACTTCTACAAAACTTGGCGGAAATCTAGCGCCGGGTCCCCGCCCCCCAAGCCTGCTCCGCCTTCCCATTCTAAATATTCTTCCTTCGTCATCCAATGAAGTCCGCCCACTGGCATTGCCTGACTCATTGCCCAGCCATAAAGATTATTAGCATCGAGATATTTTATTTCGGACAGCGGTTTCTCCGGATCGTAACTAACGTAAGTATCCCCGCCGGCCGCTGGATGATTTGTCTGTAAATAATGAATATTACACTGACTGATGCCGCCTCAAATTCCCCTCTGAATGAAATTCATCTGCTCAGCATCTTGAATTAGTTTAAATTTATTACCCGTGAAAAGTAACATAGCATCCCATGTCAAGCCGGGCGCTGACATATAGTGGGCTGGATCTAACTTATATGCTTCTAAACATGTGTCACGGAAATTTTCGAATATATTTGCAAGAAGTAGAACGTCCGTCTCACAATAGAATTCCATATAATCACGAATCGTCTTACATCCAACTTCACCCCATACTCGCAATGCATGTTCGTAATCGGACTCAGAAATCCCTTCTTCCGTTAATTCGCTATAAAATTTGTGTCTCTCCGGGAGCTCCTCCTCTTCTAGTCTGTCAACCGAGTCTAAATATTCATACGGGAAGAAACCTTTCGCCCGCTGAATGTCCGGGTACGAAAGTGGTACTGCCGTCCATCCATTCTCTGGCACAGTCTTTGCCAACTTCGCGAGCGACCCAGACATCAACTGAGCACTGTCCATAAACTTTATAGAAAAGAAACGTTTCTTTGTCTCCCTCTCCCCATCGACAACAATTGAGGCACTAAAAATAAATGTTTTCATAAGACACATAATTCCACCATTGCCCGTCTTAGCTATGATATTTGGCTCTGGTTCGCGTTCCCCTACCGGAACGGAAGGGTCAACATCCCTGATTTCATGTATTTTTTGTAAAATAAAAGAACCATCGTATCCCTTGAGGTTGTGAAAGTAGATAGGAATGGTTCTCGACGGGCGGCACTTTTCACAATAAAAAGTCGTTCCTTCCTTCACTATTCGGTATCCGGCCGGCTCTCCACATGCAATACAGTCTGGATCGTTGTAATTAGATCTATCTTTCATCGGTTTTATTTTCCAATAATACGATTTCGAATAATTCTCAGCCCTTTTCTTCATATCCTTTAGAAATTCTGTAACACAGGAGGGACCTGTGAATGTTCTTTTACTAAAAACTTTCGGTTGGCTGCCTCGCCAGCGTTCAATCATAACATACGAAATACAAATTGGAATGTGTCGGCCGGTGCCCCGCTCAATAATTACTTCAGTATCTGCATACACGACGTAGGGACAAGGAACCTTCTTCTTATGTCCTTCAAATTGACACACTTCCTTAGGAAAAACTGGCTGAGCAGTGTCTGTTCCACAGTATACTTGATGTATTTCTAATTCTTCTGTTGACTTAAAACCTCGTCTACAAACCATACAAATACACTTCCGTCTGTGCTTATTCTTACGATTAGTATGAGAATTAAGAAGGCGATTTAACGCAGTAATTGGCACGAAGTGGCTGCCGTCTTCGCCAATTATCAGTAAGATATTTGCTATTTGATCTGCTCCGCCTTCTGAACGGGCTCCACCACTATATAACACAGTTATGCCGGACGGGTCGGGATCATTCTCGTAGATCTGAAATACTTGGAGTTTGATGCCTGGATTTTGCTGCTTGAAGCGCTTTAATGTTACTACCTCATTGGTGGGCGTAGGAAATGGTATGCCATCAAAACAATAGTCGGCCATAAATGGAGTGTACGTATTCCATTTTTTCCTTACCTGACCACATTTCTTTTTGCGAAACTCGGGGTCGCTAAACTTTATACTTGAAACGACGGCATACTGAAAACAATTCTCACTGCCGAAAGGAAGAATAAGATCGCTCACACAATGCTTATTTTTTAACCATCCCGGAAGTTGAATCCGTTCCGTTCCCGTAGGAGCGCCGGCCCCGAGTAAAACTTCTACTAGAATTACTTCAAAATTAAGTATCTCCTCGAGAACGAGACCAGAACCCTCAACATTTTCAATTGTGTCAAGCATATGGTCGTAGCGATCTATTAATTGCTGTTTTATTTCTGATCCTCTTAAATCTTTTGTGTATGTATCTTTTAATTTAACAGGCAATGTAGGAATTTGCGTATTATCGTTTTTCGGATCCAATAATTTGACTTCCATTTCTGTATAAACAGAGTACATCTTTCTTTCTTTGGCCATACCTTCGATATCCACCAGCGTTTCAATATCCTCGACTCGCTTGACGTCAGGAAAATTTTTTCGTAAAACTACTCCGTCGAATGCTTTTCGTAAGCGGCGCCTAACATCAATATTGTCATCCATACTAATCTTTATAATATATACTATCCTAAATTTTTAAAAAGAAAAAATAATTATTCTATGATAGGTCATCAAAATCCACTATAATATTTTGGCAGCATTTATTTGTTTATATATCTCGCCTAATCTTTCTAAGTCGACTAGTTCTTCCGCGTCTTGAATTTCTGGTTTAGGCGTGGCGCAAAATAACCTCTCTATAGTGAAAGAAAGGGTACGCTTATTTAAGCGCGGTTTAAATGCTAAGAATTCTATCTTACTACCTTTTCGGATATTACGAGGTACAATAGCAGGATTTTCTCTGGCTGGCAATGGGCTCACTGCTTTAAAACCACAGTCAATTTCTTGAACCATATCAATACATGTAGCAAAATCGGCTCCTCTTTTAAACCGAAATTTAAAATACTTTATCTGTGCCCCGCTCCCTCGCTTCTGATACACTTTAGATGGATTGTAAAATCCGGTAGTATTCTTGGAGTGAGCAGCCAGGCTTGCAGCATAACTTTTAGCAGTGCTTGCATCGAAACTTTCACCTAAGGTACGGAATACTATTAAATCGGTAAACTTTTGAAGACTTTGTTGCCAACGGACACACATTTCATCGCATGTAGCTGGATCTTTGGATCCATATTTAGGTCCGATGTTGAAAACCACTTCTAGCTCACTGTCTACATATATAATAGGATCTACCAAAGATTCACCAAATATGAGTTTGCCGTCACTGATTTGAATATTGTTTTCTCCGGTTTCAAGTATTTTTATTGCATCTGAAATAGAAAGGATTGCCATTGTCTTATCGTATATATCTTAATAAAAATAATTTTAAATTTTTTTTTCTATGATATAGTATCCCAAAATGTCATACATATTCATAAATGGCCCAACTGGAAGTGGTAAGAGTTACGATGCAGTAAATTTGGCTGCGTCTCACGTACCAGAATTTGACACTAGTTTTTCCAGCAACATTGCCGACTTTTATAATGGGAAAGTTTCGATTGCCGATTTTCAGAATCAGTTTATAGAACATACTCTTAGTTTACAATGTCAGGCTGGGAAAGCCCCTTTGGAACGCTACATTATTTGTGACTCTTCCATAATTCAACATCTAACTTTTTCTAGAATCCGGGGCGTTTCCGTGGCAGCGGAAGAAAAAAAGATTGTTTCTAGAGCATTTGACCATTTACATAGTTTCATTATCATATTCAAAGATATGCCTTGGGATTATTGCAGGCGGAATATTCTGACTCGAGCAAGACAATATGAAATAACCGCCTTAAAAGAATTAGAAGAGATTCATGATAAGTTCAAAAAAGTTTTCTTAGAAATTTGTAATGACTACAGGCTTCCATGTTTGGTAATTCATCAATCTCTTACGCCTGCCCTTCTCAAGAATATACTTAATCCAACAATTGATACCGAGACAGTCGGGCCAGTAGATTTTGCACAAGCTTTTGACTTTGGAATTGCATGGAGCGGCCCTTCGGCACGCGATAGCGGCAGCCAGGGATTTTTAATAGACGGTTTCAGCAAGGAGGAACTTGAAAAAGCTTATTATCCACCTAATCAAGAACAACTAGAACAACCTCGAGTCTCACTCAAGAACCTACACAAACTTCTTAATGCTTGTGAAACAGTGTGTGCTTATAATGCTCCGTTTGACTTACAGGCACTTGATATGATGAAGAGACAAGACTTTGAAGTTACTTGTCTATGGCTCATGTCAGTTGTGTACATTATACTTCAACCAGAACTTATCGATAAAGCTGAACAAGGAGGACTCGAAAGAACGGACCATGGCAACATGAGAAGTCGCTTTGAAGATCTTGCAAACTTAATATGTTCAGGAACCGAGGTACCACCTCATCCACATACTGCCGAAAAAGATGCAATAAGTGAACATTACTTACGACAGTACATGATAAATACTTGGCCAGGTGGTTGGAAGCGGGGTGGTAAACTGACACTTTCGGCTTTCAAGAAATTAAGACTTCTTCCATGGTACTTATTGAATAACTTTCGTAAATACTTACGTTAGTACTTACGTTAGTACTTACGTTAGTACTTGACAAGTACCAACACAGGAACTTACGAAGTTCTAATAACATTTTCCTCTGGCTCCCAACTATTGAAACTTTCCGGATAACCTTTCCATTTTATCAGATAATATTTCTTTCCTCTAATTTTTTTCGTCTTCAAAATTCGTTCTACTCTGTACAGCTCATCGGCACGTTCCGAAAGGGCACTCTGCAGTTCATCGGAATAGAAAGTGCCGAGTATTTTCTCTCCATTCAGATCTTTTATCTTATAAACTGGCGGCGTTCACAGTCCAGCTGCGTACACCACTTTTGAAACTATGAAAATCTCCTCTGTCCAATTTGGTAAATATCCTTTCCTGAAAGTGGTCTTGTATTTTGTAATTCGGACCCTTTCTCCAGGCTTGAATTCAGGGTTAGCTCCCATGGCTGCCAACTCAGGGTAAAGTGTATAAAATGCCTGCCAATCGTTGTCCTCTGTTACGTCGACGGGTTTCATTTTGATACTTCCATGAACGGTGTTATTGTAATTCTCGAGAAGTTCTGGTAGAATGGGGAGCCATTCTCGTGTCTGTCTGTATGTAAAGTATTTCCACATCATCGTCTTAAGAGTACGATTAAAACATTCAACGACGCTAGCTTTTTTGTCACTGTAGGTGTGAAACCAGTGAATTCCCGCCTCCTCCAACCATTTCTGCATTTTTCGGTTAGTAAATTCCCGCCCCTCATCTGTCTGAAGTTTGTCGGGTTGCCTCCCGGATTTCTTAATTATGTCTTGTAGCGCCTGTAACGTATCATCAGCCGTTTTTTACTGTATCGGCCTGGCCCATGCGTATTTACTGAGTACATCGATTACTGTTAGCATGTATCGAATGTTTTTATTCTCTTTTGCGAACGGTGAAGGGAATTCCACGAGATCTGCTTGCCAATGAGCGTCTATCGATGTTACGAAAACGCGCCGGCCGCCACGAGTACGAGGTACCGGTTTATGAAGATTATAAGTTAGCTGAGTTTTTAACCAGTCCTGTACCTCTTTCTTAGTAATTTTTAGCCCGCTGGAGCGTGCTGCATCATATAATTTTTAGACACCTCCAAAACCAGTTTTTGGGTTGTAATATAATTCTCTAAGAGTACCTTCGGTCGAAGCCATGATTAGCTATATTATACGAAAAATTGTATGTCGTACGGATGCCGTAAATGAAATACTAGTTTACTGAATGGTGTATTTTTCAATTGCCTGATTAGGGAAGTGGCCTCCCGTTCTGACACCTCCATTCCATATTCTTTAATAATAGTTTTGTTGTCTGTCTTGCTGGGTGTGTAAAAAAGTACTAACATCTGTATGTTTTCCCTAAATGGTTTACTAATACTAGTATATTGTTGAGTCAGAACCCAGACAGATAATCCGTCGTGTCTTGCACTGAAACCAAGTTTGACTAAAACGTCACTGCGCTTCTTCATATCTTTGGACGAGGCACAGTCGTCGAGGATTATTAAAGTGTTCGTGCCGGCCCATTCTTTATGCACGAAGGCTAGTGTATCATCCACAGCATCGAGTCCGACCGGAAACACAAACACATTGTCATCGGTGAAAATGAATCTTTTATTATACGTTTTATTGTTCATAAATGTCGGACAAATGAAAACTATATATTCAAATTTCCTTAAGTACGGACCGGTGAGGAGATCCATCACATATTCTGTTTTGCCAGAATTTGTCGGTCCAGTTACAATCATGTTGAATGGCACGGTTGCATACATCGAATCTATATACTGTACATAAATGTAATGAATATGGCTAAAGATAACAAACCAATTTTGCCGTATTTGTGAATAGGGTCTGCGCCGGTCACGGCTGCCGCCTTCCGTTCCGAAGGTGATAGGGGAATCCGACTCGTGTCATTGTGAGGCTGCCCTCCGGGATGCGTTAGCTCGTCCTGCCACTTCACAGGATCCTCTTCCCCTTCCATCTCATGTATAGCACTTTCTCGAACTTCTGTGTTTATATCACCATTCACCCCGAAGACCATAGATTCTGTTGCGTATTGCAATTCATTATTATAACCTGCGATTGCCGGGCCCGAAAGAATAACCATTTAGACGGCAAGAGAAGTAAATTGGGCGAAACTGCCATATCAAGTTTTACACCAGTATTCATTATTGTGTCTTGGTATCGCCTATAACTGATTACTTTGTCGGTATTGCGAATTTCATCTTCGAGGAGAACGCCAAATTCTTTTCGGACTTGCTGTGCACTGCCAGTATCGCCTACTATGGTACTGCGAATATTTGCTTGTGCGCCGAGTATGCAATATACGTAGGCTTCAAGGCTTTCATTGAGGCGGGCTAGGCCAGCCTTTGTCAATCCTGAGTCTCCCTTCAGAGGAATGAAACTATTGTATTGTCCCTCCGATCCATCATTTCTAAAGAAATAATAGTGTGGCCTGTCTTTGGCGGGCAGTACATGTTTTTTCTTTCCAAAAATGGTATCTGTATAGAAAACGCCTCCGTCGGCGGAGAGGAAAAAGTCATGACCGTTGTATATCACTTTTGGCTGTCGAACGGGGCCACGATTAGTATAGTATTCATAACCATAACCAAGACCTGAGTTTTGACCGCCGCAATAACGAAAGTCAGACTTTGTGGGACTTATATTACCAAATTCTGTACATAGAAGTTCATATTGGACGAGATTGTATGGATTGTCGCCGGCTTTGAAGATTCCTCCGGTATCGTCTGGAAGTGCAACGCCCATTTCATGAAGGATCCGACGTATTGTAAAGTATACATGAAAACGACAGAATGATCGTATTTGCGGCGGAAATTTCCCTTCGGAACCGAAGAGATGGGCGAATGATATACCACAACCAGTAGTGCTGCACCATACGGCGAAATTTAATTGCTGGTCCCAGTATTTCATGTGCGGGCCGCCCAGCCAGACATTACTTTCTTTCGCTGATCGATGAGTGATTACATTATCTTTAAATATATCCCGTGGATGAAAAGTAAATTTATCTGTCGGCGTTACATATATTTCTAAGTCCATGAGAATAGGTTTTATGTCATTCGGTTTGGGAGGAATATCAGCATGCTGTACTGTCGGTACGCTCGTCTTATTCAATTGAAAAGCAACTGGGAATGCGTCTGTACTCATGATTCGTGTTTCTATATACAGATAGATTTTAATGGAGGAGAATTTTCAATACTTCGGAATCGTACTAACATTCCAGACCATGTTAATATTATATTTCGGATTCAGGTTTAAACGAATTTTTTATTTTTTACTAAGAATAGATAACATACTGCAAACAATGGATAATTTAATAAAGTCATCGGCAGCAGCAAATACGACAGCACGTTCCGAAGTGCCAACCGCAGCGTCGGACGCTCGATCCATAATAGAGACTAAACGTGAAAAAATACTCTGTGTCATCGCAAGTGGTCAAAGTAAGTTATTTTTTGGTAAGGAGATTTCAGTTGCTGACGTAGAAAAATGGGAAGATGATAAGGTAATTAAAGCTTTCAAAATGTACGAAGCAAAATACAGTTCTCTTATAAGTGATACTATCACTCAAAGTTTCATAGATCTAGGAGCCCGTGCAATAAGTCAGGTAGTTCCGATCGATGATGGGGATAACTATGCCACTGATCTTAAAAAGGATTTTATTCTAAACAGTGAAATAAAACGATTATCAGGACGGATAGCCTACACGTGGGGGCCATACTTGCTCAAGTTTCCACGGTTTAATTATGGGTAAACATTTAAATTTTTAAAAATCGGGTTTAATATAATACCCGAAATAAATAGTTTAACTTCGCAAGCACCGACTCAGCAAACGGAAACGACTCCGTCACCTCCGACGACACAGCGCAACATAGAGAAAATTACATTACCGACGAAGCATCCAGGGAGAGTGGAAGCCGGCAAGAGATTAGCAGAATGGAACAGGCAAAACAAGGAGAAGAAACGAAAAGCAATGACTAGCTCCGTGATAGCGACTGAAGCAAACTGTATAAGCCTACCGCCAAAACAGTGTGATAGCTGGTATAATAAATGTTATCTTGTTTTAGGAATTATAGGAGTTTCATTGACTGCATTAGGGCTATATTGGGGGCGTGCTCGGCATAATTGTCCCCCCGGAAAGATGAGCCGCTTCAAAAAGCGACAAAAACAGAGCCCGGAACGGCTCCCTCCAGAACCGTTCCGATAGGGGAACCAAGTTCCAGCTCCTCTACATTGTATGAGATGGATTAACTCCGTAATTTTTTTATTTTTCTATTTTATATACTAGTCAGCAATAATGGATACTAAAACAGTTGTAAACACAATGTACGATGGTATTGTAATCGCAGGACTTGCGATGGGATATCTAATGATCTCCAGCAAATTTCTGAAAATGGATATGGGCGATCCAAGTCGACCAAATTTAATTCGATTGGCAAAATTAGGCGGTGCGACTGCTGCCGCGGTTGCGACCAAAGATCTCCTTGAACAGAAAAATATTATTCCTGCAGAACCTTATACTTTGTAATGTATATACAACGTACAACGATGATCATTTGGATTGTAAGCAAAACAGGCGAACCGGTTACTGTTAATTTTAACCCTAGCATTGACATGACACAGTTTACGAAGATAAGACTGCTAGAGTGTGGACTATATAATTCATGGCATAACATAACGAGGGCGAATAATGTACTAAAATATCAAGAAGGAAACGACCCAAAAAATAAGACAACAAAATCAATACGTCCGGGTAACTACAATATTGATACCCTTAATAAAGCGATAGGGATGCAGCCAAAAATCAATTTCGAAAAACATCTGCCCACAAACCGTGTTTATCTAACACTGGCTAGAAATGTTAAAGTCTATTTCAATGCCACAGGTAGCTTCGCCAACGTCGTCGGCTTTTCAGATAAATCTGAGGACAACCCCGTGGAAAAAAGTACTATGAGTCCAGGTCGAGCGGATTTCTTAACAGTCACTAAATACATAGTTCATTCAGATGTCGTTGATGTTACTGGAAATTATGTTTCATTTGGCTCTGGCGAATACATACAGGGAAGATTATCGGACTGTTTACAAATACTTCCCGTCAAGGATACAAAAGAAATAAGTGAAAAGGTCACCTATGATTTTAAAAACGGGGGCGCAATTTCCATGCCATTGAGAAAAGGCTCAGATTACATGAGTTCAATTCGTATTTGGATAACAGATCAGGATGGAAACATAGTTAATTTCAATAACTGGCCAACTAGCTTTTGTATTGAATTATTGTAGCCCTACCGGTGTAACATAAACCATCCCACGACCAATCCTCCAGCAATATAAATCATTTCATATTTCTTTTGCTCAGGACTGGGCTGATAATAATCTGAGAATTGAACTGGCCTTGACGTAGAGTTGGCTTGTGCCACCGCTTCTGCTTCTTCCAGGATTTCTGCATCTGTATCTCTTAACTCAGCTGCAGCATGCGCGTCCTTTGCTTGATTTTCTCTTTCCCAATCAGCTTGAGTAATCTTTTTTCTGACCAGACGGTACGATCATGTTCAAATTTTTCTAATGCTTTATCATGTCAGACTTTCTCTGCTTGCAGAGCGTCACCATTCCCAGAAAGCTTTTGTCCGATAATATTTCCTCCTGTGAATGCCGTTGCATTTAACCCCTTGACTACCAAGGCCAATGTGTTCCTATATACCAGGCCCCTTATGTAAATATTGATAAAATCTTGGGTGTGGTCATTGCATGAACACTGCTTAGAGTAAAAATTAAGTAAGTACCAATAAACCATATATTTTCTGAATCAGCATGAAATTTCCCACTTTTTCATACATAAGTTTTGTATTTCCAGGTCACGTGACTGATCACATGACACATCATGTGACCAGAGTTGGCAAAAAATATGAATATTTGAAGCATCAGGACGTGTTTTGAATCCATAAAATGACACAAATTTGAATACAGTTGCAATTTTCATGATATTGTCTTTACATATATGTAATAATAACTACCCTTTACTTTATTTATAGATGTACCTATTTAAGATTTTTCTTACAAAAGGCAGAGTAAATGAACCACAAACATCAGCATCTGACATGATTCTGTATTTGAAAATCAACACATTTTATATTTGTAAACATCTGCTTTATGTCTTCCTTGCAGAAACATGCATCTAAAATGGTTATGATTTATCAAAAAATAATTCACAATATTAAAAATACATTTTAGGGAACAACATATCACATGACGAAACACATGACCAGTCATGTGACCAGTCATAATGTTAATATGGCTGCTATAAAATTTCACTGGCTTATAGTAAAAAATTGTATTTCCTCTAGTTTCATTCACGAATATTGCTGTGAATAGAACATAGTTACATAAAAATCATTTGTTTTCAATAAATAAACATTTCATTTCTTAAAAAAAAAAAAAACCATGAACATCTTCGCATCGTCCTTCTTCTGAAAACTGTTAACAATCAGCGTGACGCTTCTTCTGTGATCAGCCTGACCTTTCAGGGTCGAGGTCATGGGTCACGACATTTGCTTCCGGATTTTGGCCATACTCGGACGTACGGGGGCGCAATCACATTCAGGCCAGATCGTAATACATCAATCTTAGTCGCGCTGCGTGCCGATGCCGAAATTACGGGATTTTTAGCAACAAAAACGAAGCAAATACGCCTATTTAACTGTGCCGGATATTTCCGGCACTCTAGGTATATGGTAATTCAATATGGCGCCGGATATATCCGGCGCCATAGGTAGTCAAGGGGTTAATACAGCACCGAGAACTGTCATTCCTATAGCTGAAGCCATAGCTAACTGTATATTATTACAAGGTATTATTTATTTTTCACTGTATATAGGTTAATTATGTCTGGTCCAAGTAACTTCGGTCTAGGTGCAATTCGTGTACAAAATCTTGAGCTTGAAGATTTAAGTGATGTTAAAGTGAACAATAATACTAAGATAGCTGCTAATCATAATAAGGATTACGTCCTTCGTTACAAGGACCGCGAAAAATATTTCGTTTTAGCCTCTGCCGCGGTACAAAGTCACGAACATGCTGTAGAATTTTCCGAACTTACAGACATTGATGAAACTGTAATTGACGCCACAAAGGCTTCAAATGATCCTACTCCTTTTGCTCTGACGTGGGATGGGGATAGTCAGAAATTCATGCCTTATAATGTACCGCGTAACATCTTAGATATATTGGATAGTGAAATTGCAGGAGGTGTGGCTGAACTTCCTGGGACTCCGAATGTGATTTATTTCGATAGCAATGTTAACAAGTACAAGTTGCTAGATTTTCGTCGTTGGCTTACTCCTAAGAATCCATACATTGCACTTCTTGGTATACCGATTCACCTTAAAATTAGTCCTCTTAATACAATAATGTCTTCAGATAATACACTGCGAAGGTGGATAAATAATGGGGAGAATTATTGTTCATATACAGCTAGCGGAGTTCCAGTTAGATTATTTTGGGACACAACTTTAAAGAAACAGGGTCTGAAAAGTGTGGGGGAGGGGACAGCTGAATTAACTTTACAGACTATGAATCAACAGATGACTGATAATATGAAAATAATTGAGCATGGTACAGTTCTCATTAGATGTGTAAAGTTAGCTACAGGAGATGAGTATGATGATTTGGTTGGATATTACGCTATGAAAACAGATAACAGAACAACTTGTGATATTATTATAAGTATTGATAAAGATCGTAATGAAATGAGTATTGAATGTTTGTTGGAGGGAATAGAGTAGAGAGTGGCTCCCTCCCCGACTCTGGAACTAAATTTGTACGTAAAGATAAAAGTGTTAATACTTTGGATATCAGTGTTATTTATCTAAAACGTCTCATGTTGTTTGAAGTAATGCTCTTCCGACATATTTTAAGTTCAGAGGAAATTTCTAAAATTGTATCTATCGCGTGAACAAGTTCGTACCGATAGGTACTCATATCAATGACAAAGCAGGGGTTGCTCCACGGTTACCACATTGACACATATTGGAGCAACGAGTAGTTCTGGGGAAGGGAGCTGTGAGGGTTTTCCTACCCTCCCTGTAGATTTTTAGGTAAGTGTCACAGAAGGGAAATTATATATACTACTCATGAGTCATAATTACTGGCAAAACATGTCCGTATCGCTCACTCTACCTGAGTTTTCCTTGTGGATCCGACTATCAATTTATTGTTTCTTCGCTTCGATAAAGTGTGTATGTGCGATGTATGATAGTGAGCATGCGTGCGTGAGTGCTTCACGAACTCTACAACGTGTTGAGCGGTCTCAGTCAGAAAAATGTAACAACTTAGCCGGCTATGAACCACTCTTTTTGGGAGTGGAGATTTAGCCGACTGGTTCTGTCTGTGGCCTCCCAGCTAGGCGACTGATGCCGTATGTTGTGGGTTCGAATCCGATTGAAAACTATCCGAATTTTCTACCCTGGGTAGGTAACACTGCTGGTGGACAGAATTGTCCCCGAGGTTATCGTTCGCCCAGTTAAAGCGATGAAATTCGTTTCTTCGCTTCGATAAAGTGTGTATGTGCGATGTATGATAGTGAGCATGCGTGCGTGAGTGCTTCACGAACTCTACAACGTGTTGAGCGGTCTCAGTCAGAAAAATGTAACAACTTAGCCGGCTATTGAACCACTCTTTTTTGGGAGTGGAGATTTAGCCGACTGGTTCTGTCTGTGGCCTCCCAGCTAGGCGACTGATGCCGTATGTTGTGGGTTCGAATCCGATTGAAAACTATCCGAATTTTCTACCTGGGTAGGTAACACTGCTGGTGGACAGAATTGTCCCCGAGGTTATCGTTCGCCCAGTTAAAGCGATGAAATTCGTTTCTTCGCTTCGATAAAGTGTGTATGTGCGATGTATGATAGTGAGCATGCGTGCGTGAGTGCTTCACGAACTCTACAACGTGTTGAGCGGTCTCAGTCAGAAAAATGTAACAACTTAGCCGGCTATTGAACCACTCTTTTTTGGGAGTGGAGATTTAGCCGACTGGTTCTGTCTGTGGCCTCCCAGCTAGGCGACTGATGCCGTATGTTGTGGGTTCGAATCCGATTGAAAACTATCCGAATTTTCTACCCTGGGTAGGTAACACTGCTGGTGGACAGAATTGTCCCCAAGGTTATCGTTCGCCCAGTTAAAGCGATGAAATTCGTTTCTTCGCTTCGATAAAGTGTGTATGTGCGATGTATGATAGTGAGCATGCGTGCGTGAATGCTTCACGAACTCTACAACGTGTTGAGCGGTCTCAGTCAGAAAAATGTAACAACTTAGCCGGCTATTGAACCACTCTTTTTTGGGAGTGGAGATTTAGCCGACTGGTTCTGTCTGTGGCCTCCCAGCTAGGCGACTGATGCCGTATGTTGTGGGTTCGAATCCGATTGAAAACTATCCGAATTTTCTACCCTGGGTAGGTAACACTGCTGGTGGACAGAATTGTCCCCGAGGTTATCGTTCGCCCAGTTAAAGCGATGAAATTCGTTTCTTTGCTTCGATAAAGTGTGTATGTGCGATGTATGATAGTGAGCATGCGTGCGTGAGTGCTTCACGAACTCTACAACGTGTTGAGCGGTCTCAGTCAGAAAAATGTAACAACTTAGCCGGCTATTGAACCACTCTTTTTTGGGAGTGGAGATTTAGCCGACTGGTTCTGTCTGTGGCCTCCCAGCTAGGCGACTGATGCCGTATGTTGTGGGTTCGAATCCGATTGAAAACTATCCGAATTTTCTACCCTGGGTAGGTAACACTGCTGGTGGACAGAATTGTCCCGAGGTTATCGTTCGCCCAGTTAAAGCGATGAAATTCGTTTCTCGCTTCGATAAAGTTTGTATGTGCGATGTATGATAGTGAGCATGCGTGCGTGAGTGCTCCATGAACTCTACAACGTGTTGAGCGGTCTCAGTCAGAAAAATGTAACAACTTAGCCGGCTATTGAACCACTCTTTTTGGGAGTGGAGATTTAGCCGACTGGTTCTGTCTGTGGCCTCCCAGCTAGGCGACTGATGCCGTATGTTGTGGGTTCGAATCCGATTGAAAACTATCCGAAATTTCTTTCCGTCTCTCTACATACAGATACATTTTGTATCTTAGGGAGGGCCTAGAGCCAGGGAATGATCTCGGTGTCAAACTTATTCTTTTGAGGGCCGGAACGACGACTTTGCTCTTGCGACCTTGGGATCTTGCAAAAATCAGTAGCAATGCATAGGTGTCAAATAAAGCTTTTGATAAGGGCAATTACCAACGACTTAAAAATCGCGTTCCTGGTTAAACCACCCTTCCTTTACTATGTATGGCTACACAAAACATATCCTATCTTTCCATTCTGATCGGTTTTTATGTGTAACTTAAGCATGCAAGTGGAAAAACGACTCACTTCGTCGTTATAAATGTGTATGGTCGTTATAAATGCGTATTTGTGTTTTCGAGTATGTTTGTAATCAACTCTTTCAACTCAAATCTTTGAACTCCCGGCTCATCACGGCTTATCAAGGTGTTAATCATTTAATGGTCAGATCAGAAACCGTTAATAGCTCTCCTGGTGAGAAGTGCTTAAGGTGTGAAAAACGAACATTCGACAGTCCTTTGTTTCGCATAATGATTGGCAGCTGCGCGCTCCGTTTATGTGCATTCAAATTAACCCGCTTCTGCATTGCATATGCATATATGCATGTAAAATGAGATTCCAACCTGTCGTTTTCACGGATCGAAGCAGTTCTCGACCGGACAATTCTTCACGGCACTACTCGGTATGGACAGATATCTGTTTGTTATGTAAAGCATTTAGTTGTGGGGAATTAAGTAAGGGGTCATTTGCATATTAAGGGGTCATTTGCATATTTGGGAACTTTGTAATTA
This sequence comes from Ptychodera flava, assembly GCF_041260155.1. Classification (NCBI taxonomy): domain Eukaryota; kingdom Metazoa; phylum Hemichordata; class Enteropneusta; family Ptychoderidae; genus Ptychodera; species Ptychodera flava. Next base: position 48,239,411 of record NC_091929.1, on the reverse strand, counting down.
GTGATTTACTCCAAAATTAAAGCATTAAATTTTATTAAGTTGCTACAGACATTGATCTGATAAATATTTAATTGTGCTATGAAATATTGAACAGTGTCGAGTTAATTAAGAGCTCATTTGTATATTTAATGAACATTGTAATAACGGAACGTGCTACAAATGTTGATATGATAAATATCTAATTTTCCCAATAAGTATTGAGCAGTATTAAGTTAATTACCAGTTCATTTGCATATGAAATAAAGTTTTTAATTAGTGATTACACTCTGAGAGTACTGTGTGAAGTTGAGAAAACCTGCTACATATAGTGATGTAACAGATTTCTGATTGTTCTGTGAAACGTAATGTTGTAAAAGACGTGAGCACATTCAGTTCATATCTGGTAATCAGGAAGCGTCTTGTTAGTTGTACAGACCAAATGCCCGTCATGTTATTGTGATTTATACCAAATTTGGATGAATATCAACGATGTAAATTCCAGTAAATTTGAAAAACTAACACAGAAGGGAGGCGAACGGGCGCAGACTCTCCACTGTAATCGTGCAGTGAACGTTATTGATCGATATTCTTTTATCGGAAATTGATACATTATTGTCGTGCTCAATCGCAGGTCGTTCCCAGCTCACAATGGCGCCAAACTTGGCCAAAGTGCGCCAAAATATGCTGAAACATAAACGAATTGCAAACATTTGTGAAAAAGTGTCGACGATTACATTTAAGTACAAGAAACCAAAGGATACGTTGATTAATGGTATATAAGTCAATATATACAGGTAATGTGGACATATTCATGATCTGACCTGAACACATGAGCCGGTACGCCAGCAGATTTCCATCAATATTCTATTAAAAATAAATCGATACAATGTTTGCTGTCGTTACTAGCAAAAGCGCATTTATGATTGGCGAGACATGGGGAATGATTAATTGATTGTATGTTTTACCATGTTGTTCCACTGACGTTCTGTTTGTTTTTCCAAAAAGCTAAGATAGAACGTCTACGGTTCGGTATGGTTTTGTTTGTGTTTGCTCATTGTGAATTGTGAGTTCGAGCTATCGCAGCTTTGTGAATTTTGGCATTTATAAGGGTAACGCCTATATTTCTGTTTCTGTTGTGTGCCAATAGGCTGCTTTCACAAAAAAACCACAGAGGGGTGGAGGAATTCAGGGTGGATTCGAAAATCTGGAGGTAGTAGAAAGGGGACTTGTAATTTAAGCTCTGTCTTGGGGGAACAGGAATTTGTTTTGGTTCCCTTTTTTACTATCCCAAGGTTTGGCTGCCTATTAAATGAAAATTGAACAACATTTTTAATGTCACCCAGTTGTTATGAATTTAGTACGAAAAAGGTCTACATTTCACTACTTTTATCTCGAAAAAAATCTAAAAATATTTAACCAAAGCTTATTAAGGGGCAGAAGCTACAAATGTTAATTATTGTTTTGATGTTTCTGTGCAATATATTAAATACAGTTTCTTGTTACCTCGCTACAGCATGTTCAAACACACAATATTCAGTTGTCGACACGGCCTACGTATATAAACATTGGTGCTAATTAAATTAGAGTCCACACTGAAAGTCTCTTGTTGAAGATACAAATGTAAATTACACATACCAAGGATTTGTTGGCAAGCTGAATACTGGTCAGTTTAACATGTTTAGGTGGTAGGACAAGAATTCAGTTGTATAAACTGAACGAAAATATCGTCGAAATTATCAATGAAAATTAATACAGCTATTGTCCTACTTCTGCTTAAGAGCAGTGCCACTGTGACAGAGACACTGGATCTCTGACTATAAAGTAGCTGAAAAAGAGTTCGGGTTTACATTAGGGTGCTCATGACAGTGAAACAAGAATTTATGACAGTGAAACATACTTGTACTCAAAAATTAGGCCAGAGAGCAAAACATAGAAGACCGAAAGATTGACAGTCATCATGGAGTTTGGAATTCTCGTGTATAAGAATATAATGTTTTCAATCGGGTTCGAATTCACGATATACGACATCCAGTAGCCTAGTGAAGAAGCAACAGATAGAACCGCTCGGCCAAATCCTAACCCACATCCCAAGTAATCATATATAAAACAAAAAATACCGCAATTATACGATGTCGCTCAAATTTGATCAGGATTGGTACATGCCAAAGATCAACGCTAAGTGTTGTTTCTATTTGTTCAGTGCAGGAAAATTCTATGTTGATATTATGGCAATGATTTCTGCACAAGTACAACCAGAAAAACAACAAGATATATTTAAACCAGAAAAACAAGAATTACAAAAGTGAATAAGGTCTGAAACTTTAGATACTGGAGGTCAACTTTAGCAACATGCATGGCAGAAACAACTAGTCCCTCATAGTTTGAGCATAGACAGTCTTCCCCCTCTACTGTCTATGGTTTGAGCAGGTCTGTTAATATGTCACAGTTCATAAACAATGACAGGAAATGACTGATTGGCTGTTTCAGTTTAGTGCCATCACCCCTACACATAATAGGCATCCTATATACAAATAGGTCAAAGGTAAAAAAATCTCTTACTCAGATGTGTGGACTGTTTCAGTTACTGCTACCACTCCTGCACATTTGCAGGATTCCCCCTTTTCTTACCTCATTTGCATATTCTTGACACTGACATGTTCATTTGAACAACGCCATATCTCAACCCCTGCATCTACCTGTTCACCAAATACTGAGGTGGTAGCTTTGGCAGTATGGGAGCCTTTGCGTGTGACGGACATACATCCGCACATACAAACCAACATACATACACACATAGACGCCATCGACTCACCATATAAGCTCTTTTTAGTATTTATATAAATACCAAATATGAGCTAAATATGGGTCACAATGCCTAATAGTAATATATATTTTATCCTATTTGTAATAAAAACCTCCTCTTACGTCGTTTTTATCTCCTTAGGGACAGTCTACATTGGGAATTGCCATAGCAACGCAGAGCTGTCACAGACCCGTGCATACATAATTTAAATGTTACTCACAAACGCTCTATGCGTAGCATTCAAGAATAAAACATCATACGTTATCATCAGAAATTCCATCAGCCATATTAGTCGGGTCCGAAGGTAGGGTTTCCATCCACCCCATGGATGTATTTTTTAACCTACATTTTTGTAATCCTTAGGGTCTATATTTAATGAATTTTGATGTTCCCGAAATCAAATAGTGTCCCATTGGGTTCATTTGGCGCCATCTCTGCATCCATCTTGGCCGCCATCTTGGATTTCAACAATGGGGTAGGGTCACGTATTTACCGCTCAACGGAAACAGAAACAATAAAATACTATAAACATTACATGTTTAGAAAGCTAAGATCATAGCCTTTTTATTGATGTATATTTTAATAGGGATAAATTAATATTCGAACGTCGATTATACTTTATATCGGCCATTGACCGTAAATCGTAAAATTTGCTAAATTTCACACCCAATAATTAAGTTACCGTTCCTCCAGACAAGTTTCATAAGGTATTTATATATTTCTTGGAAGAACGCAGTGCAATAAATAAGAAAACGACATTAAAAGTATGTGTCTTGAGATTTAGTGGGTGCATGAGCTTGTTTTCTTATTACGCGGTATGCCATATATCCGTGTTAACATAAGGGGTAGGGGTAATGTTTCCCTCTCTGTTTCGATTCGTGAATGATGAAACCATAATAATCTTACATTTTTTGAATATGCTGCATTAGACCTTTTAAAAATATATAGCTTTATGGGGAAAAGTTGCATATTTAAAAGTTACAAAGCTTACATGTCATAATTAATATACAAATGTCACTTAGACACGTTGCAAAATTGAAGCCATTGCGTAAACGGTGAAGTTCTTATGTTCCTTCATTAGGTGTTGATTCGAATATATTGTGTTTTCTTCAAACCTTCGTAAACATCATCGTAATACATAATTTGCATCTTTTACATTTGTCGCAATATGCGTTGTATTCATAATTGAGATCTTGTTATTTTAATTAATAGTTTTACTCTTGCCTATGACTACCTAGTGCATAAACCTCCGTCAGAGACAAATTATAGATCAGCGTAACACAACCAGTTGATTACTATCACACTGTACATGTGGTACACTAGGGCCTATGTACTGGTATAGTGTTTATTGCCATTGTTTATTTAAGCAATAACCCCCGCCGCAGGAGGGTATACACGAGATTTTGGTACAATGCACGACATATAGCACGAGCCGATAGGCGAGTGCTATATGGAGCGAATTGTACCAAAATCGAGTGTATACCCGACTGCGAAGGGGGTTATTGCTATTATATTATATCAACTTGCGTGTATTTGTTGTCTTACTTGGGTATTTCATCACTCTAAGCGCCAAATGCAGGAAACGGCGTCTGAGAGATCGAAAGTCGGAAATTCTGCGCCCGAGACCGAGCATTTTATAAGTTTGGATTCTGTACAGGCACACAGTATCCTACGATAAATATGCACAACGTCCATATCGACATTGCATTTTATTCGCATGCAACACGAACGGTACTTGTCAAAAATACCTACTGCACTCGCACAGAAAATGGGTCAAGAGTTCAAATCAAAAGAAAAAAGTAACAATTTTTTCGTAAATTTACATAAGAACAATAGTCCTGGCTTTTTTGGCATACTAAAAATAGATTTGTCTCATTCTGTACCGCATACCGTCGCGACATTCAGTGGTGGCACAGTGAAGTTACAGGATCTATTTTTGATGGATAATTTCGACGTTAATTGTACCAGAAAACAAGCAGTTTTAAAATAATCCAGACTTGCGATGACTGCAACTGTGATGAACAGTTGTGCAGATTCTGAGTGTGTTGCTCGATGCAGGGAGAGCTGGACGCTGACACTGCTCGTTGCATTTGATGTCAAATATCGTCCCAGTCGCCAGGAGTCATCCCATTGTTATTTTGAACTTTTTGGTCTACATCGTTAGGACATCCCGATCTGTTATAGTCCAAACTTTGGTAAATAATATCTGACATACCGTTACTGTGAGGAAGTGTCAATTTATTTGTGTATGAACGAATACTATCTTCATTTTAAAGAGCCGTACGAGGATATATCGCGTCTCGACTCCCGCAAAGTGCACGGTGCGCTGTTGCCCTAATATTTGTGTGCATCACACCCCAAACGTGCTGCTTCAGAGATGTCTTTCATCATCGATCCCAACTTATTTACACCAAGAGGTGAGTTACAGACCCACACTTTATCTGTGTATCAAAATTCGGTCTTTGAAACAAAGTGGACTGTTTTGGTCTTTCTCGAGGGTCTCTGGTTTAGACAAGTACGTTCAAATGCACCCACCGGGCAAGTTTCGAAAATGCTGGTTTAGGGGCCCGTTTTAGCACTGCTATCAGTGCTAAAACAGTATTTTAGCATCGGTGGAATGAGCTCTCGTCCAATCAGAATGGCGCATGATAGCATGATATAATATAATATGGAATTTTTTTCAGACTCACAGTCACCTAACTCTAAGTATGCTTGTTGTACTTATACAAATATAACCTTTGTTTCCAAGCATTGCTTTCAACGTGCTTAATGAAGAGCATAAGAAACACTGCATTGTAAATGTAACAGACGATTTTTCATACTTGTGACCCATAAACCGATGGGAAAGTTAAACTTTATGCGATTGATCTATGTTGTGTTTTTTGTCTGTGTTTGTTTTTTTGGCTGGCTGGCTTGAAGGTTTTTCAAAAATCCAAGGACGGCAAACAAAGAATTTTCTTTACACGGCTAATACATAAAAATACAAATATTGAGACATTGCCGTATGTGAAAGTAGTGGTGCTTTCATAACAATTTTTACTATTTACATTCATTTTGGCCTGTTTTAATTATTTAAATTTATTCATGTATGATTTAATATTTTAATTTATTCACATATGCAAATTTTAGATCGTTATTCATTCATCACCAGAATATAGGTTATCTTTGCCCCCTCCCCCGAACCGTGAAGTGCTTTATACGCCCCTCACAATAGGCTTTATTTCAAAACCAATTGCAAACTGTATCAACGGCATGACTGATTTATTGTCCTCAATCAGTCTCATATAGTCAACTTCATCTGTATCGGTTGATCATCCATATCCTAGTGAGCACCTGTTTAACCTCATGAAGACAGATACTGTGATCTTATTCTGGCATCTGTGTTTATGAGTGGCATTCATGAGATGACATTTTTGTGCATGTTAGATCTATTGCGACCCAAATATTTGTCCCTTTTTTCATGATCATTTACCTATCATTCACAATAAATTAAAAAGAAAATCTCAAATACATATAACACAATCTTAAATCAGTAGTTATTTAACCTACCCACTTGGACGGTCAACCGTGATGTTAATGAGTCTTCCACTTACGCTGACTGGTTTAATTTCCTCAGTTACATCTTGCCAAATGCGTTTGGAATAGTCATATCTAATAATACGTATCTCAGCTTCATCTTGATCCCTTACAATGATAGGCGAGCATGGCATGACCAGAGTCAATGATTTTAAGAAGTTTTCTCTCTTTTTTTCAGCAGTGGGCCTGATATAGACTATCGGAGAAAATGATGCATCTGGCACCATTTTATGCTTTGCAATGATGTTGTCAATCATCTTCGTATCTAAATTGTGCACCTGGAAAGAAAAAAAAACGATTACACATACATATGATAACTACCTTAAGTTAAATTATTGCTGTTAGCATTTACCAAACACAAAATTGTCAGTACATGAACAGTAGCATGGCAATGCTTATACTAGTAAAAAGATATTATATATTTGCTTTCTCATCAATAATATTCAATGGTATTAAGTGTAAGCCATTTTATTAAGATAAGAGAGTTGGAGCAAACGTCACCAATATATCTGTTAACATTGAAATCGACTATAGATGAATTCTTCACAATTTGAGCGTTTATATAATTTTTTCTTGAAATGTCTATGCAGAACATTAAAGTAGACGATTTTGCCTTTCTCTAGGATAGACGGCAAAGTACCTAGTTTAATGGTTGTAATGACAACATCAAAGATATAGGCAATCTCTCAAGTCCTGGTTGTTCAGAAGTGAATGTGATGGGCCTATTTGAGTCTTCTGTCCGAAGAAGATGTAGTCATGGACATAGGCGTTACCATCGGCCTAAATTGGATACATCAGCTACCTCCAATTGCCATGACAAATTTCATGAATTGCTTCTTTTATTGCAGAAGCCTTTAGGTCTCCGTCACATTCGTCCTTCATTATTTGTTCTTTCCATCAAGGACTTGAGAAGGTTGCATGCCTATGCATTGGGATTGTCTTTGACAGATCCGAACAAACAACCGTAGAGACTGGTCAGTGTTATTGCTGATATTGCACTATACAGACTATACAAGCCTGTGCTGAACCTATGACTGATGATCATCTTTATGTCATACATCTTCCATTTACTAACAAAGGACTTTTGGAGGCCATTAATATCAGCAATATACTTCACAACAAAAAGGTAACATCAACTATACATGTATACTTTAAGAATCAGTCTGTACCTATTCTGTCATATCAGTACACCAAGACAATCTCCAATAAAATATTCAATTAAAATAAGGCATTGCGGCACTTAAAAATTGATGAATTCCTCCAAACACCAGCATCCTGTTACTGCTCTACATATCCCTTCAAATACACTCCAGTTGGAAATGTCATCACTGGTGATCTGAACTTGGTTGAACATCACCACCTTCGTAAGATATTATCTTGTGGACCAAAGTTCAGAAAACCTCGCAGGATCAACTGGAACCATAATTTTAAGATCATTATGGACTCTGTTGAAGAATATGCCAGGAAATGGGCTAAAAGGGAGGATGTAGAGCTAGACACACTGTCAGAATGGGTCAAATCTGTGAGGAAAATAGTTTGTGGCCGTATTGGTCGACTAAAATCACATGTTTGCAGAAGACCCTATCTGTATTTAAAGATCCTGAAGCTGTTAGGTGTTTGAATGATATCCATGACAAATATGGTGTCGTCCCTGCTGATAAAGCTGCCAATAACATTGTATTTGTCTGTAAGAAGTATTATATTGAATGTCTTATAGACGATCTTGGTGTAACTAAGACCTCCATCAACTCCACTTACAGAAAATCAATGTTCAACAAATCTGACATTTTGGCAAACCATAAGACATTCATGGATAATTTTAATATTACAACAAAGGATGACCATAATAAGTTGCATAGCTTATACTTGATACCAAATCTTCACAAAACACCTTACAAAGCTAGGTTTATCGCAGGATCTTCAAAATGTTCAACAACAGAGTTATCAAAGATACTGACTTCTGTTCTTTGTACTGTTAAACGGGGACTTCAAGCATACTGTGATGTTGTCTTTTCTCGGAGTGGTATAAATCAAATGTGGATATTAAAAATTCGAAGGAACTCTTGGAAAATTTGAAATCAAGATCTGTTTCAAAAATAACATATTTTAAAACTTTCAATTTTCCACATTGTATACCACAATACCACATGATAAATTGAAAGAACGCTTGAAAAACATCATCAACCAAGCATTTTCTACAAAAATGTTTCACGCCGTTACAAATATGTGGTATTGGGGTATAATTCTACATATTTTGTTAAAAATATTACTAACGCTAAAGTGTTTTATACCGATGAAAGACATCAGTATGCTTGATTTCCTCATTGACAACAATATTTTTGAATTTGGAGGGACACATTTTCCAACAGTGTATAGGAATTCCAATGGGCACTAACTGTGCTCCCTTACTTGCCGACTTATTTCTGTTCTCATACGAGGCAGAATTTATCCAGAAAATTATCAAGCAGAAAAAGGTCTCTGTAGCTCGTACTTTCAACCTTACATTTAGATACATAGACGATGTTATTTCATTGAATAACTCTGAATTCAGTAAATATCTCGCTATGATTTATCCTCCAGAACTGGAGATTAAAGAAACTACAGAAACGGCCTCTTCTGCTTCATATCTGGACATTTTACTTGAATTTGACTCTAATGGTCACCTTTCTACTAGGCTATATGACAAGAGAGATCATTTCAACTTTAGTATAATCGATTTTCCACACCTCATCAGTAATATTCCACTCTCACCTGCTTATGGGGTATACATTTCCAAGCTTATTCGATAAGCAAGAGCATGCAGTTCATATGGTGATTTTGTAGAGAGACATGGCCATCTCTCTTACAAACTGTTAAATCAAGGTTACACCAGAGCAAGACTTGTCTCAACATTCAAACGCTTTTTTGGCAGGTATCGCAAGTTGGTAGATAAATACAATATCTCTCTTCGACAAATGATCACTGATGGCATCGGTGACATGGGGCCTTAGTTAGTGACCACTACCTATCTGACTTACAGATTGATATATGGCGGGTGCCACATGTGGGGCAGGATGCGCTTACTATTTTCGAAACACCTGACATCACTTCTTGGTCTTTTGGCCAGAGGTCCATATATCTTTCTTTCATGAATTTGACTTTGTTTGTTTACCGTCTATTTACTGTCTGTTCTGTGCTGTTTTGTGTCTATGTTTACATTCAACTATTGTCTTACAAATTTTGACCTAGTGTTATTGGATTATGGATTGGTATGATTGCAATTATTTTGTACAGGATCTTACTGCATTGGAAAGATAAAATAGTATGCGTATGCAACTTTGTTGAGTTCTTGTGTAATAACTATAAAGTGTTACGTCACCAATACGCACTGTCTTACTTTTGCCAATGAACATACCCATCTGCATTGAATACTTAATTTATATCGTATGTTACAAGTGCATTTGCATTGTCTTCTACATTGTAAAACACTGTTAGAATATTTAGCTGTTTTTAAACTGATTTTGGCATACATTGCCAAAGCAAAGAATATTATGATAAAAGTTATAATCATGCAGCCTTTGTACAATATTTATTTTAAGGATATGTCTTAAAGGAAGGCGAGCTAAGCGCTCTCACTATCGCAGCTATTTATTGGTTTAGAATCGATTTCTAAAAATGATAGATAAACCCGATGCTTTTTGCAAAAGAATCAAAAAATACTTCGGAATGCGCACTCTTCATTCTGTAAAAATGAACATAATCATTAACAGACGCCGTCTGCAATACTTCGGTAATCATGAATGACTGGAGTCAAATGATAAATTCATGATCCCATTTCATTCCACAATAAAAGAATATATCATATTTCAGAAAATACGTTGCATTGACCCCTTAACACCGGGAAAAAGTTGGCAATGTTCATGACTTATCAAATGAAAATTTTCAGAGAGATGTGGATATAATTTTTGTTCATAAAACTAAACAATCACAACCTATCGATCTGTAGAAATTTTAAGTATCGGCGGTTATGGATGTCATTTATAAAATTACACATCAAAATACTACATCATTTAAGAAACAATGAAAGATGATTTGATATTCGGGCATCAGTATTTTAAAATAGACAATTTGAAAATTCCAGTTAGCAAATTGTAGGAAGTGTACACTGCGTCAAAGCTCCGCTTTACACAAACAGAGGTAGAATCACAAGGGTGACAGTAACGCTAACAGGCGCAGAACTATATCCAACCTTTAAACCTTAGTTTTTCATTCTTTGTCAACTACAATGCAGGTACCAAACTAACAGCTAAAACTCTTTTTTTTTAAAATATCTTTGCTCAAAGCACTTTACGAAACGGACAACTACAAATTTGAATTCAAAGGTGGCGATTATTAATAAATATCAGCATGGAGTACAATCGATTAATGGGCACATAAAGCTAGCAATATTCCCTAATTCAAAGTTATTGCGATGTCCTTCTTTTGGTCTATATAGATGTACACCCTATATTATCCTATGTGTACATAATGTACATCTTAATATCAGACTGACCGATGATGTAATCAGCATATTTTGTATAGTAATATGTAAGTATAAATCAAACTGATACATACACATTTTGATTGCTTTTGATGCAGGTGAACATTTTTGTACTAATATTAATCATGTTTCAAACTTGCTGTTTCATATTTACAGTGTTAACAGGTCTAAATATTGGGCAACTGATGATTAGAAAAATAAACTTGATAAACATTGATATTGGCATCTGATTTAAACAAACATTGTTTCCCCGACCTGTTCGAGTATGCATTCCCAATGGAAAGTGAAATATTGCTTTTTAGGCAGAACACCAGCAAAATATATCAGGTGAATACCGAGACAATCACACTAGAAGGACTGTGACAAAGATACAAGAGTTTCATACTGTTTATAGTCTGGTGCCGAAACACAAAACCCAAAATTTTGGCCCAAAAATGGTTCTCGGTGTTTCTGTATTTTCAAAGCCTACTGAACCAGGATCTGCATGATGCCACCCTGACATGTAAATGGTAATATCTCAGCTCTATGAAATGTTATCAAAGTGATTTTGGTGTCATTTGCCAGGTAAACGGCCAAGAAATTCATTTCTTCCATTGCCCAATATGTGCAACTCTTAATTTGCATAAAAATCTAAGATGGCTGCCAAAATCACCTCCAAAACAGGTAAAATGCCAAACCTCAGCTCCATGAGAAGCTGTTGGAGTCATTGTGGTCTCCTTGGCCAGATAAATGGGGTTGAGGAACTCATATCTTTCATTGCCTTATATGTACAACCCTTAATTTTCATAAAAAGCCACGATGGCTGCCAAAACGACATCCAAAAACAGGTAAAATATCATATCTCAGCTCAATGAGAAGCTGTTGGAGTCATTTTGGTCTCCTTTGCCAGGTATATTGGGTCAAGCAATTCATATCTTTCATTGGCTGACATGTACAACCCTTAATTTGCATAAAAATTTGCATAAAAATCCAAATACCTGTTTCAGTGTGTAAGGAGTCATATCTCAATACACTATGCCACTGATTTTGGTGTCTTTCGGCATGTTTTACGGGTCAAAAATTGGTATCTTATGTTATATTTGCTATTAAATCAACCATGAAAATCCGAAATCGATGCTTACAATCCAAGATGGCTACTAAGCTTGTTTCTACAACATGTATAAAGGTATATCTTGCCTTAATTTGCATCCTACAGACTAATACATTAAGGGTTCAAGGCTGAAGAATAAGTTTCTTTCGTTATATTAAATGTAAAATATTTCCAATCGATATTATTGTGTGCGTAAACAAGAAAACCAGGAAGAACATAAGGTTAAACAAAGGCAAGAACTCAGGAAGATTCTCAGATTCATCAACAATCTTATAAACCAACCTTAACAAATGTTGCAATCAAAGCATTAGGCAAAGGCTGAAAATTTATTCCTACTCCGAAGAGCCTATAGAGAAAAATTGTCGTATGAGATATCAACAAATTTATTCGCATCATATGATTGTGCAATATCATAAGAAACAAACAATCAATCAATCAATCAGACATCTGTTCTAAGATAAGTCCATGTTCGGCACAACTAACAGCGGAAAACTCGAAAATTGTAAAACTGTCTCGAAGCAACTTAGATCGATAGAGGAAATTCCATTTGCAACCCACATCAGAAAGAACATGACTCTAGCAGAAAAGACTGCCCTTAACAATCTGTCTAAAACAAACACATCTCAATAAAATCCATCCATAAAGGAAGACGCATATCAATTGTGAATAAAACAAATGAAATTAAAGAATGTTATAGACAGCTGCGAAATGTACACTTTTACACTTGGCGACATTAACTATACTGGATATTGTATATGAAATCATTTATCTGTGACAAGAAGATCATTGACGAGGTGATTTACGGTTTCGCTTTTTCCATAAGTAGAATAATTTGTACTAAACGATGGCATCTCCTGCCAAAAATACACAAAACCAAAGCAGAAGGAACAATCATCACCCAACGTCTCAAGAGAAATGGCTGCTCGAGCCTAACAAACCAAATGCCGGAATTTCTAGACTTTGTCATAAAACCAATCGTCCAAAGACGACTTACAAATGTCTGAGACACAAAAAACTTCATTAACTAGTTAGAATTAATAAAACAAGCAAACTCTATTCTGGTAAAATTAGACGTGGTATCAAAGTAGAAAAACATGTCAAAAATGAAGCCATAAATGCAGTGATCGTAGCGTTGGACTCTGAAACAATACCAGCCAACTGATATGATACAAATACCAACCAACAACGTACATGAAATCCTTACTGTCGATTATTCTGAAACGCAACATATTTTGATTCAACTGAGAAAAATACAAACAAATCTATGGATGCACACTGCAATTTTTTTCTGGTTTGCCGGACAGCTAAATTCAAGCCAAAAATAAACCGGCTTGTTTGTCAGTAAACGGAAAGTTTCGAGTTGTGAATTTTGGCTTATTTTGGCTTTCTGGCATGCCAAGTCTGGTTTCTATGCATGCCAGTTTGGGTTTTGATACGGTATATATACATGCCAAGTATAGATCACTTCAGCTTGTCAGCAAGCCAGTCTCTATTGAACAATGGTTTACAGGCAATCCACTTTCATATGAACATGGCTTGATGATATACCAGCGAATGCTGAACAGTGGCTTATTTACAAACCCATACCACACTTCTCTGGCTCAACAGTAAGCCAATTCTGGTTCCATCTGGTTTGAAGATGAGCCAATATTAGTGCAATGTGGCTTACAGACAAACCAATTTTTTGACTAATTCTGGTTTACAGGTAAGCCACTTTGAGAATTCCTCTGGTTTACCAACAAGCCATTATAAGCTGGCTTGCAGGCATGCCACTCCAGGGCTATTGTATGGCTTCCTCACAAACCAGTTCAATATGAATCTTTTTTTGGGGGGTGAATAATTATTTCTGACCATCCTTCGAATTCAAATTGGATTCATCAGCTTTTGAAGATACAGGATAGGATATCATCAAATGGAATGAAGCCACACTAAGTAGGATTGTACCACATCTGAAACACAGACAACAGGTGTAGTAAATAGCAATCATGCAGACTACATAAAAAACAACAAACAAAGTATTACAATTAATCTCAGACTAAAATTTATTGCAATTTGACAAGAAACGAAACAGTAATTGTTGCAACATAATCAAATCTTATATTAACAAGGGTAAACTCACTTTAATGACATTTTTTGAATGCTACTTGTAAAATCACATTGATAACATAATTTGATGGTATAACATTTACCTCTTGCATCTGATGCCAAATTGCTAGCAGTTTCACTGGGAAACCCCTGCACACTACAGACTACTCATAATTACCAGGCCATTTACCTCGCATCCCAGTTTAGGCTGATTGTTAGAAGTCTCTACAAATTGAAATGTTCCTTTCACACATCTGATGTAATCAAAGTTTGAAACCCAAGATAACTAAGCATACATAGCACAACATTGTCTCGTTCCATGTTGCAGAATGTAACACCTTCAAGAAACGACACGGACTGCTTGTTCCTTCATAAACTAGCACACCTAAGAAGGGCAACTTTGCATCTGTGCCTGGCAATGTGAGTTTTCCAGCATCCTGGAATAAAAAGATGCAAACATTAAAAAATTTAGTACAAGATTAGCTCCTGGTAAAACACTCAGTATCCAGCTACTAGTACAATGAAGGCAATTAACCCTTTTGGTGCCACGGTCAATTTTTTCCGCCTTTTTAAAATTTACCCCCGTCATTTTCTTCAGAATTTTGCCAAAATTTTGATAAGAAACAGTAATCAATGACATGTGATGTCCATTTGGTTCACAATTATGGAAAAACTTACAGAAAAATTCATTTAAATTGGTTATAATGTTGCACTAAAGTTTTGGTGGGAAAAATTGCAGCACTCAAAGGGTTAAGGAAATATCAATACTGTACTCACTCCATAAGTTCAACCGGAGAAAAATATGATTTACGAAAAGGCAAACTGATAGAATAAAAATAAAACTATGGAAACTCGGCTGGTCGAATTGCCAGAGTATTTTTGCGATGGTCATAAGGCCTTAATTCTTTCCTGGTGCACAAATAACCTGAAATGACTGTTCAGTGTAAAGTCTCTTAGCATGAAAAAGATGGCTCTCAAAGCCATTGCCATTGTCATAGGCCTTGCTCCATCACTGAAATGGCAATAATGAGTAAAACTATGGTTTGAATGCCACAATGATGAATTTCAATTCCAGAATATCAAAATGAATTTATTCAAAGGCAAAATATATTAGAGTCATAGTGCAAAGTTCTTTTGAGACTTGCAAAGAAGTTGGAAAGAACTTTGAGGAAGTATTTAAAACTCTGGCTATGCAACACTCATCATTGATGACATACCCCACATATACGATGAAATTTGAAATAAGAAAATTAGGCTCCATCAACTGTAATTTTTGGCTACTTCTTCAGTATTTCAGTTTACAGTTTCTTGACCTTCCTTCAGCATACTAAAATGCCAAGTATTATGCTTGTAAACACAGCCTGTATATTTGTTATGATCATCTTTATAACTGACAAATGAATTCTTATCCCATCCAAGTAGAAAAGACTGCCCTGAGAAGCTAAACATTCAGGATTTCATCTTCCTTCAATTACTTGAATGGGAAACTGCAGTTGATGTGCAGAACAAAAATGCTGGAAAAGCCCCCAAATTGTGGCTAATTGAGATAAGAATAATATTACTGAGCCATATTCTACAAAGTAATATATAATTATGTGTACCCGTGTTTGTGTGGGCATATCTTACTCACTGAGAATACGTCATCTTAAAAGGTCGTAGTACAAGGATCATTTTGTGCGGAAAAGCTAATATGGGGGGGGGGGTTCGAAGTAAAATATGAGTATGAACCTATCTATCACATACCCTGAAGGTGCACAGGGAACCTTTCACATCTTAGCACAGGGCTGTGCCAACATCCTAGCACAGCTTTGAGGAACACATCCCTGTACCAGCTATGTACTTGACAAAACTGTAGCAGCCATAATTTGTACAGAGCTCTAGTATGGGGATGTGTGCTGTAGGTATGTATTGTGCCTAGCACTATATACATGTACCAGAAGTGCTTTTCACTTCCCTATACCAGGGCCTGTGTTTAGCATTTGTGGCACAGTGATGAACGCATCCGCATACCAGCCTGTTAAAATTTTCAGCCCTTTTTTCACCTTGGACACATAGATTCTTACCTCCCTGTACTAGTCTTATTGTAAATACACAGTGCCGTTGTGGCTATGCACACATTCATGCACCAGCTATGTTGGAATTTCCCCAATACAGAACTGTATACATTGCTGGTACAGGGCTGACTGAGAAGCAGATGGTCAAGCAGAGTTTTTCAAACCCATGTTGCATGTACTATTTGCAAAACTATTGTACTGGACTGTTGACACACTAGGCACATGAATGTGAAATGCAGCTGTCATATTTATTTTTCTGACTATGCTGTACTGGGGATATCTTTGTAATAGCTGGTAGTCTCTGTAGTTCCTCAGGGCTGGTACAGCTATATGCATATCCCTGAACACGCCCTCTGAAGATATACAGAAGTCTTTGTACTGAGTCTGACAGAAATCAGTTCCGGCATATTTAAAACTCCATTAGCTGTAACTATTGGCAGTTTCGTATTAGTTTTGTTTTGTGTATGTATTGCAGTTTCTTGTTCTACTTCTTAAGGCATAATGAATATTCAGCATTTAGGTCATCAACCCAGTTCATATGTGTATATTTAGAAAATTGGAATTTCAGTCAGGAATAGAATTCATTTGTGAACAATATCAGCCGTTGTTTTACAGTATGTTGTCAAGCAGAATGTTGGTATTCAAGATGCTGTTTTGTAGCTATCGAAAATGCGGTTTATACACACAACAATAAAGACTGAACAAAATTGCTAAAACTTGCAGCTAATGTGCCTTATGTAATTTGCACTGAATTAAACATATTTTTGACAAGAAATACTTACGTCACAACTGTAACCATTTTTCAACTGTAGTTTTTCTGCCAAATACGCTCTTGAGAAAAAAAGCTGCTAACATTTTGATGCCTGTTTAACGGTAAGGAAATAGCAAATTATGTTTAGTTTTGATACATGCAAGTGAAATTCAATATCATAAACAAGGTGCATGCAAGTGGCTCCCCTCATATGATTGATTATTATACACCTGCGTCTGTAACCTATGGAGTTTCGTCGTACTATAAGTTTTCGTATCAGAGGACACGGGGTCCAATAACTTTGTGGTTGAGTACTGTACAATAATTTTTGGTGTTATTGGACGCTATTTGAAATTTGAATTCAAAAAACCTTTACGTTCGCGCAGGGAAAAGGAGAGATGATTTTAAATTTTTAACAAAAAGTATACTTCTAAACATCCAGTAATTCACAATGTTACTAGTGGTGAATCAAAACCCTGTGAATTAGAGTGAAATTATGCTGCTGACCTACAATTTCTATCACGTACATTGCGCTGCGCTGGTTTGAAATTTCGTTCTGTGCACTTAGCTGACACGCTGAACACGTTCTCAGTTCGCTTGTGATTGCTAAGTGTATTACGCGACGGGCATCCCCAAAACGCTTTAATTTTGACTTTTTTTGCAGTAAAATTGGACTAAAAAAGGTATATAACAATCAGGTTATTCACAAAATACTGGGATTTATGTCCTCATACATCGTACACTTCAGTATTGTCCGAGAGGCGTAGCGTCGATGACAACACCTCTGCTGCATGATGTACTCGGACATAAATCCCGGTATTTTGTGAGTAACCTTAAATTATAACAATGATAAGTGTAAACGTGTATGTCTGTTATGTGACCATGACAAAGAGACGTCACAGATATGTAATAACAGCTGAAATTTGAACAAAACCCAAAGTGTTAGTGTAATATGTGGAAATATGAGGAACATTCATGCCTGACGTGATTATCATCGCTGTACACAACAATATTTGATCACCTTTTATATATCCACTTTCTGAGTTCCACCATATCTGAGGGCAGTGTCTTCATTCTGCTTCCACATTGTACTCAGAGAATCCATTGTTAAATTTGTGGAGCTGAAGGCATTTTCTGTATCAAGTATATCATGTCCTGGACAATATGTTGAAAAAGAAACAAATAATTTTCTATTACTGGTAAGTGGAAGTCAATAGTCAACATTTGTACATGAAGTTATTTGCTGAAAATGAATCACTTTAGTATGTTCCTGTCTTGAATGACAAGATGGCTCACAGGATTTTTGTAAGCAATGATGTTGAAGGACCCAAGTTAAAATCAAGCTGTGGAAAAATAAATTTGCCTTGAATAACAGAATCAACCATTACGTCATTTTGGACAAATGATTTGTGCGGTATATCTGTCTGTATTAAATCATCTAAGTTGCCAGTTTGAGGTTATTATCAACATAAACAAGAAATATCATCCATGAAACAGTCTATGTTTGTTATTGAATGATTGGCATGATGATACAACTAAACCATGGCAAGTCAGTTTGCCTGAAGATCACACAGAAAGGTAGCTAAAACAAATGTGCAGTTTACTGAACTTTTTCTGGGGTTTTTCACGATGTCGCAGTCATGCAAAGCCATACAAACACAATAACATATAAAAGGGACACACACACACATCAGTTCAGTCTCATAAAATGAAATTGAAGGCCAATTTGTTACATTATTGGCAATGATCATTGATATGAATATATGCACTAGCTTACTATACTAGCACTAGCTGCAAAATTGTAGCGCTACGGTGAGGCAGTCGGTGAGTTTTGGTGTTTGTGACTGTAGTATCCACCATCAAGGATGGTTGAGGATTATATCGGATTGAACCACACATACACGTGACTGCAATTCAACTGTCAGCCACATTTTATTCAACAACTCCCAGCATGCAATGCAGTATTCCATGGCAACTGCTAACACATATTCATACAGTTGAGGGGTCATGAGGCCAAATACTGCTCATACATGACATCCCTTCTTTTCTCAGAATACAGCTGATAGGAATGTTTGGGGTTTTTTTTGTTTTTCTCAAAACAGCAACAAGCACAAACTAGTAACACAACCCGTTTTGATGCTCTAAACATGTACTCTTGTGTTCATCTCTGTACACAGAACTCAAGCAGTAGTTTTTTGTTAAGCCACTGTCCGCATGTTAGTAAAGAGATCACAGGGTTCTTTAACTGTTTGTGAAATGTTTGTAACGTTAACAAAAGTCAGTGTTCAACTCAACTCAGTAAATAAAGATAAACTTTGTTTGGGTAAACTTTTAACTTTGAATGAATAAGGGCAGCGATCCGCCTACACCCTTTTCTTCTGAGAATTGTTTCATGTCATTATGAAATCATCATATTTCTTAGGCAATGTCGTCACACGTGTTGGTCGTTGAGACCTTTCAATATCAATGGATTTCACAGGAGTTTTAGGTATTTCAGTTGGTGTTTCAACTGCCTCACAAGATGATTCTTCATTTTCCACATATTTCTTAACATGAGTTGAATTCCTCTTGTACTGTACTCCCTCAGGCGATTCTACCACCACACTATTCCCTGTTTTCTCCACAACTTCATATGGCTTGTTGGCAAATGGTGTCGATAATTTGTTTTCTCTCTTTTTTTGCCTTACTAATACTTTGTCACCTGGCAACAAGTCGGATGGTGCTGCATGTCGTCTTCTGTCTGCATATATTTTGGCCTTGGCCTTCATCTTAGCATCCCAATCTCTCACCACCCCTTCGACCTCATGGCTTTCTCTCAAGTCTGGTAGTTTGGTACGCATCTTTCTTCCATACAGTAGCTCTGCAGGACTAACTCCTGTTGTTGGATGTGGAGTTGATCGGTATGCACGGAGATATGCTCTAATCTCATTCTTCCAGTCTCTTTGCTGACAGCTTGTGCTATCTGCATGCGTTTCAGGAGGGACTGGTTCTGACGCTCAACCTCACCATTGGCTTGAGGCCACAGCGGCGTAACTTTGCGATGTTCATTTCCATTCTTTGCTAAATATGCTGTGAAGCTTTCAGCGATGAATTGAGGTCCATTATCACTTGTAACTGATAATGGTAATCCATGAGTTGTGAAGATTTCCTCCAGACTTTCTATCATCCGCTCTGCAGTTGTAGACTTAGTTATGCGCACCTCATAGAAACGGCTGTAATAGTCAATCACAACCAGCACAAAGTCACCTGATGGCATTGGCCCTAAAAGGTCAATTGCAAGGTCCTGCCATGGTCCTTGTGGTAACATGGTACTCTTGATTGGTTCAGGTGGGTCAGGTCGGCTCACTAGCTGACATCCATGACAGCTTTTACAGATTTTTTTGGCCTGTCTATCAATTCCTGGCCACCAGACCTTTGTTCTCAATGTCTGTTTTGTTCCAACAATCCCTAAATGTCCATCATGTGCTAACGTCAGTACACGCTGTCGAAGTTTTTGCGGTATGACGATTCTTGTACCTCGGAGCACAAGTTTTCCAATGACACACAACTCACTGGATACTGTTAGATATGGTTTACATCGAGGGCCCTCCCACTGACCAGATTTCAACAATGTCTTAGTGCAGAGAGTTCCTCATCATCGGCTGATGCCACTTCAACTTCCTTTGTAGTCAATGCACTAGGCGTCGCAGATACAGCAACAGAGTGAACATAGTCCTCTGTCGACAAATGAAGTTGGGAATGCTCATGGCAGTCCCCTGAGATGAGTCGTGACAGTGGGTCCGCGATGTTTGCCTTTCCAGGTATGTATTTCACCTTGAATGTGTAGGGTTGTAGTCTCAACACCCATCTTTCTATTCTGGCACACGGTTTAGATTTCACTGAGTAGATTACTTCAAGTGGTTTGTGGTCAGTACATATTGTGAAGTGGATCCCATAAAGGTAAGTATGGAATCGTTCACAAGCCCATACAATACCCAATGCCTCTTTCTCGGTTTGTGAGTAGCGGCGTTCGACATCAGTCAGGCTTCTACTTGCATAGCTGATTATCCTGTAGTTTCCTTGCTGTTTCTGGATCAGGACTGCCCCTAGTCCTACCGGGCTAGCATCTGTTACAATTGTGTCTCTGCATCCTTATTAAAATATCCAAGCGTTTCAGCACTTGCAGGTCAGAGCTTCGCTCATTGAATGCAGCTCTCTGCTGTTTGCCGAAGACAAACGGCACCCCTTTCATTGTCAGCCATCTCAGTGCATCAGCTGTTGTAGCAAAGTCGGGGTGAATCATGTGTTATAATTGGCAAGTCCAAGCAAACTACGAACTTCAGGTGCGTTTTCTGGTTCATAGGCTTCATATATTGCCTTCACTTTACTCTCAGTTGGCCCTTTACCACGCTTGGATAGGAGTAATCCCATGAATTCCAACTGTGACATGTAGAATGCACATTTTGACTTGTTCAATGTCAAGTTTTTCTCTCTCAGTCTCTCTAGTACTTTCACTAACCGTTGATTGTGTTCCACTTCATCTTTTCGCGTGTAGGAACAAATCATCTGATATGTTGGCAACGCCCTCACAACCTTGTAATACCTGTTGTATAACGTGTTGGTAGATCTCTGGCGCAGCATTAATTCCAAACATGAGGCGCTTATACCTGTACAACCCATAGTGCGTGATGAACGTTGTGATACTTTGTGTTTCAGGGTCAAGTTCAATCTGATGGAATCCCCATTTCAGGTCAAGCTTGCAAAACACAGTGCTTTGGTTCAAATCTTGGAGTATTTCGTCAACTGTTGGTATTGGGTGGCGCTCAAATGATTGCTCGGTTTGCTTGGCGCATGTCTACACACAGTCGGATTTCCCAATTTGATTTGGGTACAATGACCCCTGGACTGACCCATGGCGACAGGCCATCCACAGGTTCTATAATGTCCAGGTCGATTTGTTCATCAATTTTTGCTTTCACTTTCTGACGTAGGCTAACCGCGTCGAACTGGCTGCGCCACTGGTTTCACATCTGTGTCAACATGCAACTTGAGTTGGTAGTCCCTCAGCTTCCTAACACCTTTGAAAACATCTCTATATTTTTCAAAGATTGCTGCTTCACTCCGGATAGCATTGATGTTTGGCCCAAGCTGTAGCACTCCAAGTTGAATGGCGGTTTCTTGGCCTAGAAGTGGTTCCCCTTTTCCATCGATGACAAAAAATGGGGCTTCAACCTCTCTGTCTGCACATTTTGTCAGTGCGGTAAAACTTCCC
This sequence comes from Ptychodera flava, assembly GCF_041260155.1. Classification (NCBI taxonomy): domain Eukaryota; kingdom Metazoa; phylum Hemichordata; class Enteropneusta; family Ptychoderidae; genus Ptychodera; species Ptychodera flava. The sequence continues at coordinate 48,217,303 of NC_091929.1, read as the reverse complement.
ATTATCTTTAGTGGTTCGCTGGCCCAATATGCATACAATTTTTTCGTCGAGCCTTTCGTACAGTCAGTGCATTTTATTTTCTTCTTTTTCAACTCATGCCACAGGTATTTGTCAATAACATTACTGCTAGCTCCAGAGTCAATCACCATTTTAATTGGGACCCCACCAACTATGGTCCTAAGTTTCTGTATACCTCACTGCTGTTGGACGGTGAACGCATACTCATCCTCAGACAGTGTGTCCACATGGCTTACAGACTGTCTAGGTTTTCCTTTTCCTCCCCGGTTTTCCTCTTGGTTTGGATACTTTTGGATTGGTTGACTTATATTTACACTGGGCTGCGAAGTGATCTGATTTACCACATTTTGCACAAATTTACCCTGGCAGGACATTCAGGATCTTTACCAAAATGTCCTGTTCTGCCGCACCGATAACAGTTACCAGATGGTTTCTTATTTAGAGTAATGGCTCCTCTATAAAATTGCTTTTTCTCTGTGCTGTTTCCTTGTACATGGTTAACTGATAAAAAAGGACTTTGGCTGCCATACCTTCAAGTTGTATCTGGACTGCTTCGTATGCCGAGGAAATTTCTAGCACCTGTGTCAGTGTCAGTACTTTTCCTGCGTAGCTCGGTTGATCTTCAATTTCAACAACTTGGTCACGTATTTGTTTATCTGACTGGTCACCGTAGTCACAATCTTTCACAGCTTGTTTCAGTCTGGTCACAAATTGGGCGACACTTTCGTTTTCATGCTGTTGCATCGCTCTGAAAAGATGGTTCTCATAAGTAGTGTTTACTTGCGTTTGAAAGTATTTGTTCAGAGCTTCCTCTGCTTTCTTGTAGTCTTTGGCGTCGCCTGTGTTATCTAATGTCTCAAATATAGCCTGTACCTCCTCACCTGCCGAATGGAGAAGCAGTGCTCTTCTCTGTTGCTTGTTATCATCCTTCCCTTCTTCGATTATCAGTCCTTTGCTGTCTGCATACATCGTGAAACTTTTGAGCCATCGCTTCCAACGTGTGCCAACACTGTTTGGGTCTCCGGTCGGGTCAAATGGTTTTATGCCCGCTACGTCGCCAATATTGATTCCAGCCATCTCAGAATTATACCACAGCTCTGTAGATGTCTAAACTTTATCCTCGTTGCCAGTTGTAGTATCCACCATCAAGGATGGTTGAGGATTATATCGGATTGAACCACACATACACGTGACTGCAATTCAACTGTCAGCCATACTTTTTATTCAAGAACTCCCAGCATGCAATGCAGTATTCCATGGCAACTGCTAACACATATTCATACAGCTGAGGGGTCATGAGTCCAAATGCTGCTCATACATGACAGTGACCTCGCTCACCAGAAGCCGACTGCCCGGCCCGCCCTGTAGAGTTCCAAATAACTGGACGAGGTGTGCTCATGTGAAATGCTACACATTTGCTGCATTTGGTCGTACTGATTTATCACTTCTGAAGACTAAACACCATACTACACTAACCTTGTCGTTCATGGGGTTTAGAATTTGTTCAAACACATTGATCACGTTCCATAAATATTGAGCGTGGGGCATCCGTGAATCAGTGTTTCAAACGGGAGCCGCCTGTACCGGAAGTTGGTGATGGCGGCTCCCAGAAATGTTTTTTGCTTTTCGGAATGGCATCGATGTGTTTGAACAAATTCAAGCCCGGTTTAAATAAATGACTTGCACATCTTTCACGGAATATAACAGGGAATAAAACAAATACGTACCGTACGCTTACATGCCTTCAATTCCAGACGTCGCTTCGTTCTTTCTAGTACAGGCTCCATGCCATGGACCATGGTTGAACCATGGAGGTAGCACTAGCAGAGACGTATGAACGCAAATAATAGTTATCGCTACATAACCAGTTCTTCCGAAGTCATCCTTGTCGTTGATGGAAGCCATTACTGTCGACTGTTGTGTGGGAAATTTTGTAGGTAGTACGGAATGAAATCGTAGGACGATCGTAGAATACAATCTTGGCTGCACTGCCAGGCCCGTATCAATTGGAAGTTTGGCGCGCTCTGCGCTCTCTGTGCTCAGAGAAGGAATTAATATGCCACTCCCTTAAAGTGAAGGGGTGAGGATTCCACTAGCGAGCGGTCACTTTAAGAGTACGATCAATCAGCAAGTACTATAATTCTTACATATGTCACGAAGATATAATATCTATAACGGAGTTAACATTGGCTCGGCAAATCATTGTGTAAAATTGAACTATGTTCAAGCGTAATGTTACAAAGGGTGAACCGTACCGTGGGTGAAAGGTTACGGAACGACCGCGCCGTTGACCATTATTATTGACACACGCTCGCGTCTAGTCATCAGCTGTGCTAGCATGCTATGGCTTGCATATTTTTGGCACAATTCAGGGGATTGGAATATCCATTTCAAACATGTCCTTATTAATGAAATACATCGGCATTGTCCCAGGATCAAGGCTGTGGCTTTGAAAAAAATCAGGATATGCCAACAATAGCGTTGATCGCGATTTCAGGTTTGTTACGCTTAGCCTACTACATGGAGGCTCTGCTACCTCCATGCTATAAGTTTAGGCCTAGGTGTACGCGAGCGACAATCGCTGCCTGAAATTCGACCAAAGTTTGTTGTTGCAATGTTAGTCTGAACCATACATTATTGTGGTTTTTACTTTCGATGTTCAGTGAAAACGCGGACCATCCGACGCATAGGCGCTACATTTATTTTTGCATGTTAATGAAAGAAAAATGACGTCATTTGCGATCAACGCTATTTCAGTATTTGTCAGTTCAATTTATTGTTTTGATATTTATAAGCTTATGCCTACATACTTGAAGCAAGTCCATGTCTTCTGTTCAATTGGAAACTTCACAAAATTGTATCGTACTACAAAATTAAACAGAATTCAGGCATGGATGCTCATCGTCCTCACTGTTATCAATGTAGTGACGTGATGTACAATTCTGGTTAAGATATTAACCAGTGACTGTCATGACAATGGCTTGAAAATAAGCCGATTAATTTCAAGTGCTTGAATGGTTTAAACTTAAGCCATACTCACAAAGTTGCCACTTGTGGTTGGCTTAAAGATGAACCAATGAAATTGTCGGTATATAAATGTAGCCAGTGTGAGGGGAAACCCTGTTAAAATAATGGAGAGTATACATCTACACTTTACTCGACCACAACGTTCACTGCTGTCAAAAGCTTGAAAAGAAATATCAATGAGGCAGACACAGAAAATGTGCAGTTGTCTGCAAGTCAAACTCTTTAATGAATCTCGAAAATCAACGATCTCTTACAACAAGGCAACGCCATGAAAACTTTGGCGTACTGTTTCAACACATGCATGAAAAACTGAACAGCTGATCAGAATCAACGTTCACTACTACACTAAACTACAAGGCCTTTTCTCAATAACAAACAGAAATGAGTTATGATACTTTAACTACAATGGAGACGATTTGTTTACATCTATCGCCGGAGCCACTTGTCCCGTTTCAATGACTGAGAACTATATATAAGTCTTTTAGACGCATCGATCGACACATCATAAGTTCACTTGCACAGTTGCTAAAAATAGCTCATGAAATGCATGGCACGTCTCCTCATGGGCTGCGATTTCATCCAAACTTTCAACTGAGCAAAACTCGGCAAAATCACTGAAATATTATACCAAACATACCTGTTAAAATAAAGGAGAGTATACATCTACAGTTTACTCGACCACAACTTTCACTGCTGTCAAAAGCTTGAAAAAAAATATCAATGAGGCAGACACAGAAAATTTGCAGTTGTCTGCAAATCAAACTCTTTAATGAATCTCGCCAGATATCGCGAGATTCTGGTGGCGCTGTACCCACTCTTGCTAACAGGTTACTCATTTGTATTAGGTAGGTACGTATAGTACCTGTATACAGTATATATATACAATCAGAAAAGAAAATAAAAAATAAAAATTGTCTATGGTTACACACTCCCCTGCTTTCTGGAATATCGTCCTGATATTCACAAGAAAATTCAGTCAGGGATTAACTGCTCGATACAATGTCAATCAACGCGGTACAAAGATGTTCTGCAGAATCTCCTTGGACATTAAACTTCACAGATGTAAGGTAATCTGCTTTGACCATCCACTCTGGCTTACTGCAAACCTGAGTAAGATTCAGGCGATCTGGTGGTCGTATTGTCCGCTTTGATCTCCTTAAGGGTTCCCCTTCCTCTTCTTGCATGGTTCGAAGTGTACTTCCTCCTGAATTTCAAACTCCTTGTGTGGCTCAGCATCCTCCTGTAGACTCGGGTCATTTGATGGCTCCAAACTTCCTGTCACTTCGTTCTCAACAAACACATTGTACTCCTGGTAGTGAGGAATTCTCAATCGGAAGTGTATCTGAAGTAGTCCCTGGTGGACTGACACCACTAACCACTGATGTGGGCTTTTTCCCAACCATGGCCTGTTTCTCCTCTTGGGGCACAGTATCTGGGTCTGATGCCTCTTCAGGTTCGAGTACCCTCTCCTGTGGTGCATGATAGACTGGGACGAAATGAACATCCTGATCACCATCCGAGTCTGACGAAACTGTACCATGATCCTGTGATTCTTCTGCCTTGCTTGTTGATCTTGTATAATCAACAGTCTCTTTGGGTTCTGCTCTTTGATTCCCAGATGGGCAGGGCAATGAGAAGCATGGTAACAGTAGGTTGCGATGGAGAGTTCTCTCTCTTCCAACCCCAGACTCTGGCCGGACTGTATACACAGGGAGGTCAGGATTGGTCTTGCAAACCACTACATACACATCTCTCTCCCATCGGTCAGCAATCTTGTGTTTCCCTCGTATGCTAACATTCTTCACCAAAACCCGGTCACCATGCTCCAACACAAGCTCCCCTTGCCCTACTGTCATACCTCTTCTTGTTGTATGAGGACTTCTTAGCAGCTGCTTTTGATGCAATTGTATATGCAAAACCAAGTAGGTCTCTGAGGTCCTGAGCATATTCACCATGTGTATTTGGCAAATTGCCCTCAGGTTCCAATCCAAGGTACACGTCGATAGGTAATCTGGGATGGCGTCCGAACATGAGATAATAGGGGGCATAACCAGTAGAATCGTTGGTAGTACAGTTGTATGCATGCACAAGTGGACCGACATATGATTTCCAGTCCTTCTTCTGGTGCTCCTCCAAGGTACCAAGCATATCAAGTAATGTACGGTAAAACGCTCTGTCTGTCCATTGTCCATGGTGTGGTATGGGGTTGTTCTTGACTTCTGGACTCCTGTTATTTGGCAAAGTTGTCGAATGACCTCAGACTCAAAGTTTCTTCCCTGGTCTGAATGTAACCGGGCTGGAAACCCATAATGCACCATGAAGCTGTTGAAGAGATGCCTAGCTGTAGTCTGTGTGGTCTGGTTCTGGGTTGGGATTGCAACTGCATAGCGTGTGAAGTGATCGGTGATCACTAGAATGTTAGATATACCTCCCTTGGATTCTTCTAGGGTCAGATAGTCCATGCATACTAATTCCATTGGCTGACTGGTCTGGATGTTCACCAATGGAGCAACTGATCTTGCACCTGGGGGCATCTTCCTTCTCACACATCTCTCACATGACTTGATCTTAGTCTCAACATCATGTGCTATGTAAGGCCAGAAGAAGCGAGATCTCACCAAGTCTAGTGTTCTGTCCTTACCAAGATGTCCAACATCATCATGCAGACCTCTGAGGATCATGGCTCTGTACTGCCTAGGGAGTACTAGTTGATACACCTTGTTGCCATCACCTGTAATACGACTCCTGTACAAAACACTGCTCTTGAAACTGAGTCTCTGCCATTCATTGAGATAGCGCTGAACCTCTGAACTCTCAGCCTTCCTTTTTGTTCTGGTTGGAAGTTTCCCACTCTCCTTGAGGATGACGATGCATTGAATGGCGGGGTCTCTTTGCTGAGCAGCCATCCACTCATCACTAGTCAGTGTGGGTAAAGATTCACTCCATGGCAGTGTTGGGGGACAATCTATGGTCTTGGGTACTGCAGTATTTGAACAACCAACCATCTCTACCAAGGGAATCCTTGCAGTCATATAAGACTGACACACAACCTCTACTGATTCACATGGCACTTCACTCCCTCCTGTCTCATAGCGACTGAGGGTATCCTGAAGTGAGTCAGAGTCGGTCTCTTGGTTAGGAGTGTGAGGTCGGCGAGATAGGCCATCAGCATTGGCATTTCTTGTACCTGGTCGGTAAGCAAGACTGAAGTTATACGTTGAAAGTGCAGCAAGCCATCGATGGCCAGTGGCATCTAACTTTGCACTCGTTGTTACATATGTTAAAGGGTTGTTGTCAGTAACTACCTTGAATGAGTTCCCATACAAGTAATCGTGGAACTTGTCAGTTACTGCCCACTTTAAGGCTAGAAACTCAAGCTTATGAGCTGGGTAGTTTCTTTCACTAGGAGAAAAAACCCTACTCGCATAGGCAACAACTCTCTTCCTGCCATCTTGTTCTTGATATAGAGCAGCACCTAGACCATTAAGGCTCGCATCTGTGTGGAGTTCAAATGGGATGCCATAGTCAGCATAAGCAAGTACAGGTGGGTTTCATAACCTGTGAATGATGTCATTGAAAGTAGTCTGGCATTGGTCTGTCCACACAAACTCAGGCAGTGATGGGTGTTTGGTTCTTCTTCGGTCCTTGCGCTTGCTTGGGAGTCCAGCTGTCAAATCATTCAATGGCTTCACTATCTTTGAAAAACCTGGGACGAACCTACGATAGTAACCTGCAAAACATAATAAAGACTTGACCTCGTGGACACTCCTCAGAACAGGCCATGTTTTCAGGGCTTCAACCTTGTCCGGATCAGTCTCTACGCCATCTCCTGAAACCACGTGCCCAAGGTACTTGACTTGACTCTTGAAAAGTTGGCATTTGGATGTATTTACCTTCAGCCCACATTCTTGGAGACGATCAAAGACTGCCTCAAGCCGCTGAAGGTGTTCTTCAAAAGTCGATGAGAATATGATTATATCGTCCAGATACACAAGGCATATCTTTAGATTATAGTCTCCATACACTTTTCCATGAGCCTCTGAAACGTGCTTGGAGCATTGGTCAACCCGAATATCATACGGTTGCACTCGTAAAATCCAAAGGGTGTGGTAAAGGCCGTCTTTGGTCTATCTTTGTCCGCCATTCCAATCTGCCAATGCCGCTCTTCAAATCAATTGTTGAAAACTACCTGGCTCCTTTCAAGGCATCCATACTCTCCTCTATTCTTGGCATGGCATAGGAGTCTTTGATGGTCTTGGCGTTCAACCTTCTTTAATCTACACACAGGCGAATTGACCCAACTTTTTTCTTGACAAGCACAATGGGGGCTGCCCATGACCTACTTGACTCACGTATGGCCCCACTTGCCAACATACCCTTGAGGAGGACCTCACTTCATCATACATGGCAGGGGGTATGCGGCGATGCCTTTCATGAATAGGGTGGGTATCACTGAGTGGTATCTCATGTTGTACAGCTGTACAATAACCAAGATCATTGTCATGTTTTGAGAATACATCAGACTTCCTCGCTAGTAGCTCTTGGGCCAGCTGATATTGAGTAGCACTCAAGTGGTGTAAGTCTATATTGCTGCCCAGTGATACATTAGCACCCAGGTGATCACTACAATTACTATCCTGTCTGGCGGCCGTCATCTGTTGCTGAATCCCAAGCTGGTATTGTGAAGGTGATCCGGCCCACGTAACAGCATGAACTTCACCAATCACATCCCCTGGCCTCACAGTTACTGTCTTGTTTGAACAATTCTGCAATTGCACAGGTACCCTACATTTCCTTCCGGTACACTTCATAGTTAGGGCTGATGGGTTGACAACAAGACTTCCTGGAAACTGTCTCGTCCCTCTGGGTTCGACAGTAACAATGTATTCGTCTCCCTGAGGGCCCGATTTAGTTTTACCCATAATGTTGATAACGCTGTTAGGTTCAACTCTAACTGGGCGCCGCAGCTGGGCTCTCACCACACCAAGATTACCATCTTCACCACAGAAATTGTCCCTGGCATCAAGGTGATTGTAAGCATCCTGGACAGCAGCTGATATCCTCAAACTTTGGACAGATGAAGCCTTTTGTTTGCACAACCTGGAACTCTTCCTGTACAAGTTAATGAGGTTGGTGCCAACACACAATGGTACTTCTTGGTTGTAAGCTGTATCCAATACAACCAGCACCAGCACACTGTAAGTCTCATCAGTACCAAAGACGTCTCTTGGAAAAGAGATCTCAGCCTCTATGTATCCAAGGAATTCGACCACCTGACCTTTTGCTCCAGTTATGGTTAACAGCTCTTCAATGGGATGTATCTCGCATGACGACAAATTGTTCTTGTAGAATGATTCACCGACCGTCGTTACCTGAGAACCAGTGTCAATTAAACTGCGGCAGCACACCCCATTAATGAATGCATTTTCTTCATTAGGATCACCCACAATGCGGTTGAGTACTGATTGACGGTGAACGATGACGTTTGCTTGGGCTTGCTCATTGGTTCTGCCTACCATCCGCCCACCGGTTGAGGCAGCTGGGGGTTTAACTGACAAGATTGCTCAGGAACAGAAGGGGCGTTGTCCACCATCTTCGGATTTTGGCAACAGGTCCCCAGATGTGGCCAGTACCTTCTGGACTTCTACGTCTCCTTCTTGTGCCAGCATTTTGTTCAGGCAGATTTCTTTCTCTTTGCCTACCTCTACCACGACCCTGCTGTGAGGGCATGTCTTGAGGGTTAGGATTTGAACTCGTACCATTACCCTCCATCCTGTCAAGTCTGGCTGCCAAAGACTGCATGTGTTGCTGAATTTCCTTTACTACTGAGTCCTCCTTCACAGCATTTGCCTTTTCAGGGACAATGGTCTGATTGGAGATACCAGCATGTGCAGGTTTGGCATACGCAAATGTTTCCTTCACTTCTTGTTCTGCTAGGCGGGCGATGCGGAGCAACTCATCAAACGATGTTGCCTTATCATAGCAATGTCTGGCAATATTTTTCACTCGTTCATCACGCAAACCCTTCCAAAATACAGTTCTGAGAGCTTCATCCACCGCCACTGCTGCTATACCACCTCTCTCCTTGGCCTTGTTAATTACTAACTCAAGGTGACATCCATATCCAGCCACTGTCTCCTTCTCTTCCTGTTTGCTGTTATAAAATTGCTGTAGTAGAGTAGCACCAGTTTCAACCACACCATATATCCCACTCAACTTTTCCAGGATAGCCTCAATGGTTACATCTAAACCCATGTGCATCACAACTCTACCTGCATCTCCACGCAGTGACTTCCTAACTGCTGTGGCCAGCGTCTCCCTGCTATGTGTTCCATCTCTCTGCAAACACTCAATTTCATATTTCCATGACTCGAAGTCTGAGTCACCTTTATTCTTTGGGTCACCAGAAAAAGTTGAAATTCTTGGCGGTTGAAACAATGCAGCTGGTAGCATGACCGTAGACTTGTCAGTTGTAACTGGACATGACACCGCTGGGCTACCGTACTTTGTTTGACACCTATACCAGGTTGTTGACTGACAGGGGTTACTTCATGTCCAGCTTTGCGCAGAACTTCGATCATGCGGTTCAATTCTGCCTGGTCGACTTCACCGGCATTGGTTACTTCACTCTCGTACTGTAACTTTTGACAGGGTGTGTACCTGGTTGGTGTGACAACTGACAGACACCCTAGTAATTGTTAACTTGCTACCCAGGAACAGTCGGCCATTAAGTTTCACAATTGCTTCTTGAGCTGTGGCCTTGTCAGTAAACTGGCAGAAAGCATGGTCACTACGACTAACTGACTCTGGGTCGACCGGCCAGACAATATGGCTGACTGTACCGACAGATGACAGGAATTCATTCAACTCCTCACATGTAGCACTCCCTGCAATGCCCTTAATATAAACCGTATGGTCCAACAGGGCTCTAAATTCGTGGTGCACAGGTATGTGGAGGGGTATCCATCATTGCTTGTAAAAACACAAGTATGTCAATCAGATATTGAGCAGGTATTTATCGTAGAAGAAAACAAAATATATACAGTTTACAGAGTCTCTCTTGTACTTTCAACTAGCACAGCAACAGTTCAGTTCAAACCTCTTTATTTCTCTTCAGCGAAGAACTTGTGGTTCACTTTAATAGTTGACTGGAGTTACCATGGAGATAATGCTGGATACATCACCTGTCAAACATTGCGACATAAACTTCATAGGGCACCATATGCTTGTGTACTGCAACACTTTTGCAACGGAGCCCCACGTTGGGCGCCAAATTATGTAGCCAGTGTGAGGGGAAACCCTGTTAAAATAAAGGAGAGTATACATCTACAGTTTACTCGACCACAACGTTCACTGCTGTCAAAAGCTTAAAAGAAATATCAATGAGGCAGACACAGAAAATGTGCAGTTGTCTGCAAGTCAAACTCTTTAATGAATCTCGAAAATCAACGATCTCTTACAACAAGGCAACGCCATGAAAACTTTGGCGTACTGTTTTAACACATGCATGAAAAATGAACAGCTGATCAGAATCAACGTTCACTACTACACTAAACTACAAGGCATTTCCTCAATAACAAACAAAAATGAGTTATGATACTTTAACTACACTGGAGACGATTTGTTTACATCTATCGCCGGAGCCACTTGTCCCGTTTCAATGACTGAGAACTATATATAAGTCTTTTAGACGCATCCATCGACGCATCAGAAGTTCACTAGCACAGTTGTTAAAAAAAGCTCATGAAACACAGGGCGCGTCTCCTCATGGGCGGCGATCTCATCCAAACTTTCAACTGAGCAAAACTCGGCAAAATCACTGAAATATTATACCAAACATACCTGTTAAAATGAAGGAGAGTATATATCTACAGTTTACTCGACCACAACGTTCACTGCTGTCAAAAGCTTGAAAAGAAATATCAATGAGGCAGACACAGAAAATGTGCAGTTGTCTGCAAGTCAAACTCTTTAATGAATCTCACCAGATATCGCGAGATTTTCAGCAGTGAAAGTCTGACACTGGTGGCGCTGTACCCACTCTCGCTAACAGGTTACTCATTCGTATTAGGTAGGTACGTATAGTACCTGTATACAGTATATATATACAATCAGAAAAGAAAATAAAAAATAAAAATTGTCTATGGTTACATAAACAAACCAAAGAAGCCAGTGGCTCAACTTTAAACCAATAGATTATATTCTGAGGGGCTTAAAAAGAAGCCATTCGGCTTAAATTTATGCAATGACTGGCTTGAATGGTATGAATACTGCCATTCATACTCTGTGTGGTGGCGTGACTTCAAACCAAAAAATATTAGTGGATTTCGCGCAAACCGAAATATTTCAAACATATACACACTGGTTCACCCACAAGCCACTTACAAACCAAGTGGTTATATTTCAAGCTAGAAGAATTTGCAGTGCAGCAAAGGCTCAACAGAAATAGATGATATCACATACCATGAAACGGAGAAAGTTATATTAAATCCCCGGTCAAATATTCGTATGGAAAATTAAAAGGTGACATTTTCATGATTTACAAAGGAATAAAACATCAACTTCTAACATTCAGAGCATTTGACGAGGAATGCAACACCCTGTACCCTATGTTCAACTAGGGAATTCATAATTTAACATAGTATCGACAAAATCTCATACCTTGACCTTGTGGTCTTCAAATGTCAGAGACGCAATTGAGAGAGATGGTTAGATTTGAAACCCACACAAACCATGTGACGATATTTATCTGCCACCAACCTTCAAATGCTTCATTGAAGGTGAATTACTCAGATAAGCTCGCACATACAACAACAATATGGACTTCATAAAAAATGTCAATTTCTCAACGAAAAACCTTCAACAACGAGATGACAAAAATAAAGACATAGCTTGTATCAAAAAGAAGTTAATGTAAAAAACGTCAGCCATCCTTCATCAACAAAGTAAGTTCATCAACAAAAGTAAAAGTAATGATGTAACAAAAACCTTGTCAGCACAACCTCATCAAAACCAGCCTAATCAAACAATGTGGTAAGAAACTTGAAAATAATGAAGGGCGATTAAACGCTCTGCGTCTTTTTTCCAGAAAACCTGTAACAATTTAAAAAATAGCGTCAAGGACACTGAAGCTCCTCAAGTGTGAGGCCAGTTGAAGTAAGTAGTTGGTTGTTGGTAAGCAGTAATTGACTTGGAGGCTACGGGTTGGGATATGGAATACACAAGATTTGTGTTAGAAACGTTTAACTGTATATACAACATGATTCGGCTCATTAATATGTTGCATACATTAACACCAATCTGTCCTAATGGAGTACGTGGCAGTTTATTATCAGGCGACTGGTAAAATGAGTAAGCACCATTTACTGCATTGGAATGCAGGTGAGCCACCGCAATTCTCTGTCAGCACTCTTGTGAAAATTGCTTCATTGTGTTTTCAACATTTACAATTGTAGTATACAAGTGAATTGCATTTTCACACTGATCTGCTTGACCAGAAAATTCGTCAGCCGTTTGCTGAAGAAGGTTTATATCTTCTTGTGTATATTGGCCAACTTTGAGACGATTAAGTAATTCTGCAAAATGTTTATCATCTTTCTGTCACATAATATCTGTCAGTTCATGCTCTGTAAAGTGCTTTTTCAAGAGCTTTATTGGTTAAGGGCCATATCCTGGTATAGATCTAACATATCACCCACAGAGACTATTGACACACCACCAAATATCTTATTTCTTTGATTTCTTGAAGATAGAGATTAATAAAAGCGAATAAACTGTTACCAACCATGCTAAGCTCATCAATGATGACAACTGATAAATTAATATATTTTGTTTGTAGAGTGTTTAATTTGTCAGTTTGTAATGGTTTATAACGGAAATCTTGACTTGCTGGTATTTTAAAAGCAGAGTGAAATACAGCTGCAAAGCAGCGATGACCAGGTTTAGAGACATCTTGACAGGGGCAATAGAGAAACAAATATGCAAAAAAGGTGAAAGGCTACAGATGAAGTATTTTTGAAATTGAGCTCACAGGTTATCGAGCTCATGTGGCATTTCATTAAAAAAATGTATCCTAGATTTATCCCTATATACCAACAATCATACATCTAGCTCTATTGGCTTGCCCAGAATAAGATATGTGCATCATTAATCAGGTACAGGATATGTCACCATAAGGTCTTTCATCATACCAAATATGAAGGATGTAGCACTTGTGGTTACTGAGTTATGGCTATATATGCATATTTGTGGTCAAAGGTCATTCGGGTCACAAAATATTTTGTAAAAAAAATTGAATCTCATAGTTATCCCTATATACCCAAAAATCAGACCTCCAGCTCTATGGTTTGTCCAAAATTAGATATGTGCATAATCAATGAGGTACAGGATTTGTCATCGTTAGGTGTCCCATCATACCAAATACGAAGGGTTTAGCCCTCGTGGTTACTGAGTTTTGGAGAAATATGTATATTTTAGGTCAAAGGTCATCGAGGTCACGTGACATTGTGTCAAAAAATTTGTATCGCATACTTATCCCTATATACTGAAAATCAGACCTCCAGCTCTATTTGTTTGCCCAGAATTGGATATGTGCATAATTATAATAACGTACAGGATGTGTCCTCACTAGGTGTCCAATCATACCAAATATGAAGGGTGTAGCCCTTGTGGTTACTGAGTTATGGAGAAATATGTATATTTAAGGTCAAAGGTCATCGAGGTCACATGACATTGTGTCAAAGAAAGTGTATCTCATAGTTATCCCTACATACCAAAAATCAGACCTCGAGCTCTATTGGCTTGCTCAAAATTAGATATTTGCATAATTAATGAGGCACAGATTGTGACGTAATAGGGTCTCCCATCATTCTAAATATGAAGGGTGTAGCCCTTGTGGTTACTGAGTTATGGACATATATGTATATTTGGGGTCAAAGGTCATCAAGGTCACGTGATATTTAAAAAAATTCTATCTCATAGTCATCCCTACATACCAAAAATCAGACCTCTAGCTCTACTATCAAGCCCAGAATTAGGTATTTGCATAATAAATGAGGTACAGGAAGTGGCTGGTCATGTGACATTTTGTCGAAAAACTTGTTATCCCTATGTACCAAAAAACATTGAAGTTGACAGCCAGTTACAGTGAAATTCGATCAAGCAGCAGAACTCTTTAACCAAGGCGTTGTTTTAATCGATGTGTATCAGTGATTTTTACAACATAAAAACACTGGACTTCATGTGGTCTTGTTTACATCTTTAATCAGCTACATGTTCTCAGTTACACAACACACCAGGGCCACTCCAGGCATGTCAGACAGAGAAACATAAACAAATCACCAAGCTTTGCAATGTCATATCTTTCTGTTTTATTCGTTATGAATATGTGAGCGTGAAATTTCAGTAGCTTTGGGAATTGACCGGCTAGACCAGCATCATATAAAACTTACATGTTCAAAATACAATTGTAAATGTATTTGTGGAGTTCCTGATTGGCCTGAATGGTGCAAGAACCTTTTCAACATAGCAATTCTAATTATATAAAAGTAGAAAAAGAAATAGGGTTTGTTACAAGGCATCCTTTTCACTGAAACACTCACAAGCATGATTATGATGCGTTCTATTACTTATAGCTCATTTCCTTGATACCATTTAGACAAATTGTTTCACTATTATTTCTATTTTTAGCTTTAAGGTATTTTAAAATTTGCAACAGCACTAGTCCTTTCTGTTTTGAGGTAAACAGTGATGAGAATGTTCCCTCACAGTATTTCATCATTCTATTCATCTGTAAGAGCTAGGTTTGCAATGATTAGACTGTTGTTAGCAACCGAAAACTTATCATTATGTCTTTTCAAGAATTCCACAAATTGTTTAACATGTAGATTCATTGAGACTGGACAAGCGAAAATTTCAAAAACTTTCAAGAACTTTCATGCTCACTTAAGCTTGTTCATCGGGAATAAAAAAGAAATATACATGACATTGCAAAGCTCGGTGATTTGTTTATGTTTCTCTGTCCGGCGTTCAGTGGAGTGCCCGGGTGGAACGGCCTTGGTGTGATGTGTAACTGAGAGGTGTAGCTGATTAAAGATGTAAACAAGACCACATCAAACCCTGCTGTGTTAATGTTAATGTTGCCAAGCCACCTGACTATTTACAAATTAAATCATATATGATGTGTGCAGCTGCATTCCTTATTATACTGGCAATGTGTCATGCTTTCCTATGTTTTGCTAAACTTCTTATGATACGTTTAAATACAATGTTCATTTCAAAGTCAGCTGACGTGGCTGTCGTGATGCATTTTACGCAATTATGAGGCCGTGACAAAATCCAAAAACACACTGACCCCTATTCGGCATTTCAAAAACATGGTGACCCCTATCACCAAACCAAAAACAGGGTGACCCCCTGAAGCCACCCCCGCCCCCTAGGCCGAAGAAACTGACCTGTCCCTTAATTATCATGCATGTAATGTCTTTAGTGCCACTGTGCTATATAAGCCCACATTTCCACCAGTCATCAAAAAACAGAAATGGATTTTACTGTGTAGCCTGAATCATTTTTGAGAATATGCAAAATCACAATAACTGCACAGTATATCTGAGCTCGCTCGGCACAGCACACTTCATCTTTCCGGCTATGTGTGACTGGAAGCCATGCAAAGGAAGCCATGCAGACGACTACATATGAATGAAATCGTATCCCGATATCTTTCACAGCTTCGTACTGTTTTGTAACATTTGAATAAAAGATCGAGGTTTATTTCCGGGGGTTTATTATAACTTAAAACTATCGGGATTTTCTGAAAAAAACTGGAATCCTAATCTCAAACGTGTGAATGCCATTAGCAAAACCTCCCGCGACACCTTAGAGACTGGACACAAATAACAGGGGGGGGGGGGGTGGGCCGGTGTTTTTCGAAACACCGCTGCATCAAAAATAGTGACCCTTCAAAAGTTCATGCACAAAAATTAGTGACCCTCCCCCTTATCCGTGCATGAAAATAAATGACCCTCCCCTGTTACTCAATACCCCAACAAATCCGCAATGTGTTCAAGACCCCCCTTCTGACTTGCTATACTTTTGAAATCCCCTCCCAAAAGGAAGGCAGCAAAATGTGGCTGATATAACGCTTTGTCCAAAAATTTCAAATCATATGTATGTGATAATTCATGTAAATGTACTTTGCTTAAAGTGGCAGGTAAAAAGTGCATGCATGTACAAACAATGTAATTTTTAGATATCGATAATGTTGATTCACTATACATGGGAGTCTATGACAAAACTGTAAAAAATTCTCTCACAATTAATAATATGCACTTTTTCTGCATATATGGACCCTGAATAATTGACATAATTGTACTTGATTAGAAGAGGGTGGTAACACGTGCATCTGTGTACAAGAACTTTGTTTTTGGAATTGCGCATAAAAGTTCATCCATCATACATTGTAGTCTATGACAAAAGTAAGAATAATTGTTTTAAAATACAAAACTTTGCAAATCTGTCTGTTTATGTACCTTCGATTATTGGTATAAATGTTCATGATAAGACTAGAGTGGTTTCAAGTCCATGGTTGTGCAAGAAATTTCATTTTGGCATATCACTGAAATGTTGATTCACTATGGCAGTCTATGACAAAACTATGAATAATTTTTTTCCAATACAAAACTAAGTAAATCTGTGTTTATTATGTACACCTAAGTATTAGTATTAATGTTCATGATTAGACCGGAGTGGTTTCAAGTCTATGGTTGTGCAAAAAAATTGATTTTGGAATTTCACTGAAATGTCGATTCACTATGCATAGAAGTCTATGAAGACACTGTGGATATTTTTTTCCAATACAAAACTAGGTAAATTTGTGGATGTATGTACACCTGATTATTAGTATTAATGTTAATGATTAGACTAGAGTGGTTTCAAGTCTATGGTTGTGCAATAAATTAGATTTTTGAATTTTACTGAAATGTCGATTCACTATGCATGCATAGCAGTCTATGACAAAACTATAAATATTTTTTCCAATACAAAACTAAGTAAATCTGTGCATTTATGTACACCTAAGTATTAGTATTAATGTTAATGATTAGACTAGAGTGGTTTCAAGTCTATGGTTGTGCAAGAAATTTCATTTTTGAATTTCACTGAAATGCCAATTCACTATGCATGCATGTCTATGACAAAACTATGAATATTTTTTTTCCAATACAAAACTAAGTAAATCTGTGCATTTATGTACACCTAATTATTAGTATTAATGTTTGTGATTAGACCAGAGTAGTTTCAAGTCCATGGTTGTGCAATAAATTAGAGTTTTGAATTTCACTGAAATGTCGATTCACTATGCATGCATAGCAGTCTATGACAAAACTATATTTTTTTTCCAATACAAAACTAAGTAAATCTGTGCATTTATGTACACCTAATTATTGGTATTATTGTTCATGATTAGACCAGAGTGGTTTCAAGTCCATGGTTGTGCAATAAATTAGATTTTTGAATTTCACTGAAATGTCGATTCACTGTGTATGCATAGCAGTCTATGACAAAACTATGAATATTTTTTTTCCAATAAAAAACTAAGTAAATCTGTGCATTTATGTACACCTAATTATTAGTATTAATGTTCATGATTAGACCAGAGTGGTTTCAAGTCTATGGTTGTGCAATAAATTAGATTTTGGAATTTCACTGAAATGTCGATTCACTATGCATGCATAGCAGTCTATGACAAAACTATGAATATTTTTTTTCCAATAAAAAACTAAGTAAATCTGTGCATTTATGTACACCTAATTATTAGTGTTAATGTTCATGATTAGACCAGAGTGGTTTCAAAACCATGGTTGTGCAATAAATTAGATTTTTGAATTTCACTGAAATGTCGATTCACTATGCATGCATAGCAGTCTATGACAAAACTATGAATATTTTTTTCCAATACAAAACTAAGTAAATTTGTGCATTTATGTGCACCTAATTATTAGTAAATCACATTTTGTCATTCACAAGTTGAGGGAACAGTTTCTTTATTTTATGAATACATGCAAATTTCACAGTCTTCAATGTTTGATGGCTGTTGAATGAGTCAAAATTTTCAACCACAACGAGGATTCTGTATGTAGCTCTTAACATTACATAATTTTGTCATAAGATAAACTTAATATCTGACTTGAACTTTTTTACATTTTTTTCCAGCTTACGCATAGGACAACTTCAAGATGACAAGTCAAGCAATAACCAAAGCTTGAACAGAGAAGTACAAGTCTTTCAAATTAGTCCGTTTGTAAAGTCATAAAAATGCCGAAATAACAAATGCTGCAAACTATGATCAACAAGTCGGCCTGGACACCGACGACGGTTGTCTAAATGAGAGTATGGTGCTATTCGGAATTTGCTGGCAGCCTGAAATCCAGCTGTATTGGTCGGACCATGTTTGCTTCGGTCATAATTTTGCCAAAAGAAGTTTTTCCCGTGATGGCTTCAAGCTACTGATGCGATATTTATACTACAGCACACAGACGTACTGTGCTCCTAACACAGTCGTGTATACAGCCCAAAAATAAGTGAGAAACGGGATACAATGTTGAAAGTACGAAATGTCATTGATCAAGTGAATGTAAACAGCAGAATGCACCGAAGCCCGATGTGCGAACTGGCAATAGACGGAGGAGTCGTTCCCTACCGGGGCAGCACGAGAATGTTCTCTACAATCCAGCAAAACCGCACAAATATGGAATGAGAGTTTACACTCTCAGTGAGTCCGCCAAAGGTTACGTTTTCAACGACGGAGTCCATCAAGCTGTCACTGATAACTGTCATCGCCCGCTTGATCCCGATGCTGCAGACGACCCCCGAGTTTTCAGGGGAAACAATCCTGGGCAAGTTGTTCCCCGGCTGACTCGACCTTACTATGAGTAAGGACATCATGTCATTATGGACTCATATTACACTTCTGCCCCGTTGTTTGACCATTAGTCCGGCAGCCAAATCCACTTTTTGTCCTGAACCTGTGTTAGGGTCTTAAGTTTTTTTTAAAACAGATTTTGTAGTCAAGATAACCAAAGTGAAAAAATAGTTACTGGATCTCTGTCAGTATTGAGCAATTTTAGATAATTAGCATAAACAAAATGGCCGCCAAATTATCACAAATTACCATTGGAAGCAGTAGAAGTAGGCTTTATATTGTTAAAATCTGCTAGTAAAAGCACATTTCTATTAGTGCTTCAACTAAAAAAAGGTTAGTAATCATAGATGAATAAATTTAAATACTCATTTGCATAAATTAACACAAAATTATCACAAATTACCATTGGAAGCAGTAGAAGTAGGCTTTATATTGTTAAAGTCTGCTAGTAAAAGCACATTTCTATTAGTTCTTCAACTTAAAAAAAAGGTAAGTGATCATAGATGAATAAATTTAAATGCGCATTTGCATACATTAACACAAAATTATCACAAAATACCATTGGAAGCAGTAGAAGTAGGCTTTATATTGTTAAAGTCTGCTAGTAAAAGTACATTTCTATTAGTGCTTCAACTTAAAAAAAGGTAAGTAATCATAGATGAATAAATTTAAATGCTCATTTGCATACATTAACACAAAATTATCACAAAATACCATTGGAAGCAGTAGAAGTAGGCTTTATGTTATTAAAGTCTGCTATTAAAATATGTAATATGTTTAATATTTTCGTCTTCTATAATTTTGGACAAAGTGTTGGGACACTATGGCGAAACAAAAAGTCTACAACGAGGTTAAAGGAGGCTCCGTGTTTCATACAGCTCTCTCAACATTATACACGTGCCCGAACACAAATACAACCGGTCCAATATCTGGCAAACGAAAATACCACAACAGCCTTACAAGGAATACAATCTCTAACAGAAAGAGACCAAATACAACAAGCAAAGAAGCTCCTTGGACGTTTCGAGAAGAAGTCAAATAACAACTAAAACATAAACTCAAAATATAAGTTGTTACGTACAAAAAACTACTTCCCCAAACCAAACCAAAGGGCTCTCTTTCAGGGCCACCAAATTTTTCAGCCAAAGAACTACCATTGAAATACGATGGCCAGGCCGCCATCATATTCAAAATACACACAGAGAAAATTTAACAGATTGAGGAAATCTTCTCTGATAATGGAAGCAAAAGAAAAGAATTAATTAAAGAAACAAACAAAAAATAAGACGCAAACAGGCGTACCAAATACAAATCCCTAAGAATCTCTCGGAATATAAACAGCACGATTGGAACTAATTTGGGATAATTGGATTTCATATTTTGCGAAATTTTGAAAAGTGTACATGTTCGGTGCCATAGAGCTGAATGTTGCAGTATCGCAAATTACTCATAAAAACAAGTGTGTAATATAAAAGAAAAGCAGATTCGATGACATTTGAAGATTAAATCGACATTACGTCACCATCCAATTATCCCAAATTAGTTCCAATTGTGTTAAACTATTAACTCCTGAAATAACATTGAATAGAGGCTTAAAATTTATCCCTGCAAAATTCCGAAATTCATTTCAATACAACCAAATCTAACATAACATAGGTAGAAAAAATGCATTAAAACACTATCAAATGGAACCATAACATTACCATAAAACCATTAGATAAAGACTGGGGATATGGAATAGCAATATCAAATTAAACAGATTACATTAAAGAAAGTCACAGACTTTTAAGCCAAAAGACATTACGATACAAAAGTGCATGTAAATGACAGCGACAACACAACCAGAAAACTACACGGACATGTACTAAAATAAACAAATAGACAAATGATAAGTTCATATATCATTATCCCTTGAATACACATAAAATGCACACCAACGTAGTATCCACTGCAGAAATTCAAAAAGTCACCAGCATCAGCGAAATTCAATTGTCGTCACGGTCCAAATTATTTATGGCTGCTTTAGCCCAACACTCAAAATATCGGAATACATAAGATAGACTATTTCTTAAAACTGATTGTACAAAACCAGCCAATGTACATTAAAGACGCAACGGACTTTACCAACAAACTAAGCAAGATAACAATACAACATAATGTATTACTAGTCACTCTGGATGTAATCTCGATGTACACAAATACTCCACAAACTGAAGCAAGCTGTCACAAACGCACTTGATTCAGTATCAACTATCAATTACAGCTGTAAAATATAAAGAAAAGATCGAAGCGTTCCACTAAAGAATGACTAACAATATTTCTGCAACATAACACGGTTGAATTTAACAGAAACGTCCATCATCAGATTTGTTGCTGTAGCCTGGGTTCACCAGTTTCGCCGAAAATCGCTGATACAACATTCTACAACCTTGAAACTGAGGTAATTAAACTACACAGAAGCAGACTTTCCTTTTGGAAATGATTCAGAGATGATGTTTTCATGATATATACGGGAACAGAAACTGAGCTGAATGTGAATTTATGGCTAACATCAATAAGTTACACTGAACTTTCAAATTTACAATAGAGTATTCTCCTCAAAGTGTCATTAATGATTTACGAAGTCAACGATACATTAAGGGAGAATTCTCGACACAAAACTCACACCAAAATAACGGACCATTTCAATATCTAGCCAGAAACTCGTGCTACCCAAAAAGGTATTTTTACTGGTTTAATTAAGGTAAATTGCTGAGATATGCCCGTGTAACAACATATAATAATACCCAAGACTTTGACAAGAAAGTTGAATTTTCAAAAACAAAATCAAAAACAAAACAAAAACAAGGTTATGAGACGACATAAATCGCACAATCAGAAAAGGGAAGTTGGACACACAAGGTGCGAATCGTACCTCAAACTAGGGAAAATCAATAATATCAAAACTAATATACATACGCAACCAAATACAGTCCACAAATTAGAACAAACGATATAATAGTACTAACAATAAAATGGAAAATAATTGAAAGAGATGAACGTCTTCAGTTTTTGTTCCCTGAAAAACCAATAATAGCATACAAGAGAAACAAAACTTAAAGATGAATTACTTGTAGTAAGAGCCAAAATCAACGCAAAGGATCAACGAAATAGAGAAAAAAAAATAAACACATAAGTAAAGAAAAAGAGAGTTCAACAACGTCCAAAGGAAGACAGGCCATACACAGACAATACAAATATACAATCTCACACTGGATTGGATTCAGATCCAAGTATATCAATAATAGTTTCGTAACTAAATGAACAAATGTAATTCTAGAAGTCATAAACGAACAAAATAAGAATAACAATATTAAGAGACTGAAGAAGAACTCACATTTAAGAGTTTCGAAATGCACGTTAAAATGGATCACAAATGATTTTTGACACTACAGACAAGACGACGAATCGTCATAGTACATCCAAATAAATTAACCCCTAAAAAAAACATATTAAGAGTAACATACGAAAAAATTGAACATCCTCAAATATAGTCTGGTGTGTTGAGCCGCCTTCCCCTTTTTACCTTTAGAGAACCCGAGTAACTTTGGAAATATCTTCTATAAGTCATTGTACTCCAAACCCATAGTCTTTTTCTGATACACAAAGTGTAACTAATCATGGATTCAATGTGACGTCAGCAGATTCCATATCAACCTCGAAAGTAGTGTAAAACACAACGTTTTTTTCTTAAATGTACAAAATGCATTGATAGGCGAGCTAAGAAAAAGTTCCCACCTTACTTAATCATTGTTTCGGTTAGAAAATCACAACTCAGGTTGGTTTTAGTCAAGGCTTAAAGATCACTAACTTACTTAGAAACATAACAGAGGCTCTTAGGAGAGTGAAACACAATTACGAGAACACTGTCGGCATCTGTTTATATCTTTTTACAAGTAAACAGACAAGTACTCGACAATGGGCGAAGGCTAAATTAGTCGGCTGCTTACATGTCTGATTATCAACATTAAATTTGCAACAGAAAAAGAAGTGTATGTACGTGCAACTATTAAAACACTGATGTAAAAGCTACTGTGTTAAAATAACTGCACAAAGTACAGTATATGATAATAATGTAGAGTTACGCTTAAAGGCGGAGCTTCCCTTTAAAAGGGCGCCAACCTATGGCGGCCTTCATTGTGTAAGTGGACACCAAGCAGGTAACATGAGGGCAAACGCTCCAGAAAATGCCACTTTTGGTTTTTTCTGACCGCAAAAACGCTGACAGATTGCCAAGCGGTCAGCACGAAGCTGCTGCCGATTGAACTCAGTGGTTATATTCAAATTATAACGTGACTGGAAGACGTTTTTTAAGGAAATTCGAGTGTGGTGCTGGGGAATAAATGACCGTTGGCAATTTGAACAGACCGCCAATCAAACCATTATATAAGCTCTGTTTGCAGGATTAGCAAATGGTGACAAAAGATTGAAATCAGTTTGTGTAATTAATGTTATAGAAATCAAACATCGTACTGGCCATGTATTTGACTGGGAGGAGAACTCCACTAATGCGAGAACCAGGGATTGAAAAGTGCGGCTTTAACAAAGAATTGTTTACAGCTGGCCGCCATCTTGAAATTATGCAAATTAGCATGTCATTCAAATAATATATGCCAACATTTATGTTCCAGTTTGCCGTTGGCAACTGCTTGATGATTAAACGAGAAAAACAAAGTGACAGTATGTATAAAGCCATTAGAGTCTTCTTTCTCATACAAAGTGCAGTAAGCTGGCAACCATTTTGATTATGCTAATTTTCTCAAATTGCGCAATGCTGACATAGGGCCAGTAGTTATACTTCCTTTTGTGGTGGTCTTGGCAAACGAAATCCATCAAGAACAAGTCATCGTTGATGACCCAGTCCCGCTTGCTAATGGGTACTTTGATTACAGGTTCTGTGATAAAAATACTTTGATACAGACGGCACTCAATGGCCAAGAATGAGTTCCATGGTGATGAAAAACATGAAACCAATGTAGGCCACTATCCTAAAGGTCATTAAATGAGTCAACTGGGAATTAGTTGACAGGATGTTGCAAAACATTTTTTCATTCTATCCTAACACTAATAGATAACCGGTTCCATATTTCATAAAGTTTAATGTAGTATTTACAACACTATGAGATCAACATCTGTATCAAGTTTCATCAAATTTGACGGTTGTATTTGTGGATATATCACTCTAATTAGGAAAGCTCATTACATATGCAATTACAAATTAATTAGAATGACACTGATAAATGTCTTTTTCACTGTTAAAGCAATGTGAGCTTAACATCTGTACAAAGTTTCATGAAATTTGATGCAGTATTTCTGACATATCAACCTAATTATGAAACTTCAATAATTGACATGATACTGCTACATGATGTGAAACAACTGACGAGCATGTATGAAATAGGTCAATGTCCTTGTACCAACTTTGAATGATACTGGTGGAAATACCGGTATGTCTGAGTTATGGCTCAGTACATGAGAAAATCGTAACAAATTTGCCGCCACGCAGGGATATTTGATCTTACTGTTTAAAAAATCAACACGTATATGTATTACATAAGTCAATGTCCAGGTACAAACCAATAAAATCAGTTGAGACTTGCTAGAGTTATGGTTCTCGACATGAAAAAAACCATAACAAAATTGCTACCATGTGGCCATATCAGACCATATCGAGAAACAAATCAATGTACTTATGTATACTATAAGTCAATGTCCTTGTACCAATTTTGAATAAATTGCTTGATACATGTCTGAGTTATTGTTCAGGACATGGAAAGTCGTAAAAAAAATGGCCACAAGGCAGCCATATTGGATCGTAACACAAAACAATTCAATGTGCATAAGTATAACATAGGTCAATGTCCTTGTACCAACTTTGAATAAAATTAGTTGAGATATGCCTGAATTATGGCTTTGTACACGAAAAAATCATAATAAAATGGCCGCCTGGCGGCCATATTGGATCATATCACAAAACAAATCCACACGCATATATATGACATTGGTCAATGTCCTTTTACCAACTTTGAATAAAATCTGTGAAACATGTCTGAGTAATGGCGCTGTACATGAAAAAATCGTATAAAATGGCCGCCTGGTGGCCATATTGGATTGTATCACAAAACAAATCGACATGCATATATATGACATAGGTCAATGTCCTTGTACAAAGTTTGAATAAAATCGGTTGAGATATGCCTGAGTTATGGCACTGTACATGAAAAAATCGAAACAAAATGGCCGCCTGGCGGCCATATGGATCGTATCACAAAACAAATCAATGTGCATATGTATGACATTGGTCATTGTCCTTGTACCAACTTTGAATAAAATCGATTGAAACATGCCTGAGTTATGGCTCCGTACATGAAAAAATTGTAATAAAATGGCCGCCTGGCGGCCATATTGGATCGTATTGCAAAATAAATCGATGTGCATCTGTAGGTCATAGTACTATGCCTTTGTGCCAAGTTTGAACAAAATTGGTTTGGCAGTGTCTGAGAAACTGTTGATGACGGACGGACGGACGGACGGACGGACGGACGAACACACGGACGGGACCCAATCTATAAGTCCCCGCCGGACTTCGTCCGCGGGGACTAAAAAAAACTTAAGACCACAAAGCAAGATTAACCCCACTAGCAAAAAGTAGTAACCCCCCCCTCTCTGCTACAGAAAATTTGAGTGACCCCCCTCCCCCCCAAAAAAAATTGGGAAAGTTGAATATCTATACAGTAAAATTGATTGCTGCTGCGACAGGCCCTGTACAGACCCTGATTAAATCCTGTGGTATAGGTCTTTGTCGGAAGGAGGTTCCAATTGCTGTGGCAGGGGCTGATGTACAGGTCTGTATATAGTGGCTCTGGTGACATGCAGTTATTCTGTAGGATTTTTTTCAAGAGGGGGAAGATGTGGTGCGAAAGCACCACAAGAGACCGCATAAGCGGTCGTGGGGGGAGGTCAGGAGGGGGTGTCCCCCCTCCTGCCATTGGAGCTTTTGAAAAATAGAGATTAAAATGGTGTTATTTGGTGGCACTTGGGGAGTATTTTTTTCGTATAAAAAACTCAAAGGAAAATAAATCTGAGACAGTATTCCAAAACTTATATTTCAGTTCACTGATTTCAACTATATTTTTTGAAACCGAAAAAATAGCGACAGACATACATTTATTCACATTTACTATTTATTATTATTTTCCTGCAATAAAAGATGGGTTTGTTGTCAAGGCATTCAACTTGTTTTAAACTTTATAGCATCAGAATAAGCTTGCTTTACACATTTTCCCCTATCGGTAACCTATACAATGTAGAATATAGAAAGCAGACGTTTCTCATTAATGATCAGGCAAGTATATCAATCTTTAATCAGGAAATACTGAAAAATGTACTCAGTACTAGCCTCTAACATAAGGCTTGCCACGTCGAATAGCTGATCATTCTCGTCTGAAGATCACAATAACTTGAAACACATAGTGTAATGAGATTTTAGTTTCTACTTGAAACCACCTGTATTATGATTTATATATATATATATATATATATATATATATATATATATATATATATATATATATATATATATATATATATATATATATATATATTATATATATATATTACCGGGTATGAATATACATATCTTTACAATTATTGTTGTATTAATTCGTAACTCCACTAATGCTTCAATACATGTCAACAAAATTGAGTAGCCGCCCCCCCTTTCTTGTTCTCCACTTTTGAGCAACCCCCTCTTGTAGCTTTCGATTTTTTTAAATGATCCCCCCTCAGATTCCTCCGACCCCCAGGCCATAAATAATTACTGCTCCCTAACAACTGTCACTGCATCCTTTTTGCAATATGAATACGATGAGAAACTAAATTTTTATTTAACTTTGCCTTATACATGGGAGTCTATGGACTGCCTTATACATGGGAGTCTATGGACTGCCTTATACATGGGAGTCTATGGACTGCCTTATACATGGGAGTCTATGGACTGCCTTATACATGGGAGTCTACCGGTATGGAGGTGAAAACTGAAAAGTCCTCTGACACGGCCAAATTTGATCACATTGTGAAACAAATCGACGTGCATCTGTATGGGGTAGGGTACTATCCTTGTGCAATGTTTGAAAGAAATTCACTAGGGCATGTCTGAGATATCTGCGTGAACGGAGTGACTGACGCACAGACGGATGCACGGACATGTAGTCCGGGGTCAATTGTCATTCCGTGTGATTTGAGTGAAGATTTTTGCCACCCTAGCTCATCGATTTACTTAATGGCCAAGATTTTCAAAAAACATTGTTGGCATTTTTTCTGACAACTATGAAGGTCATTTCAAGGTCATTTTCTTAAAATCAACAACAATAAGTTATTCTTTGCTATAAAAAGATTTTTATGCCCAGTTTGCAAAAAAACAATTTTTGGAAACATACATTTTGTTATGGATTATTCCTTACAATCATTAACATTTAGGTTTGTTGAAAAAAACGGCTATTGCATTAAGAATATATAGAACTACTTTACCAAAGGTCAATTAAAGGTCAGAATGGAATTTCTTTCTAATTTTTCCATACTTTAAATATCACATTGATTTTCCATATCTTAAACATCACATTGATTATCTTGTATACAATTTCAGATTCATAAAACTTATACAACAGTTTCAGGAAATCACATGTCTAAGGGACCGGTCAGATTCTTTGGCCTTTGGGGGGGGGGGAACTGAATTCAGGGGGTCACCCTGTTTTTGACTTGGTGTTAGAGGGGGTCACCGTGTTTTTGAAATGGCAAATAGGGACGGGGGGTCGACACGGGCTTATACTTGCCTAAAATGCATCTTGCCACCCACAAAGTTCATCATAGAGTTTTTCGGAGTGCGCTTCGGGCGCGTAACTTTAATAATAATAAGACATATTTTTGAGAGCTTCCCCACAAGAGCGAAACTTAAATATATCAGACATATATATCAGAGATATCTTTATGTTTAAAGATTTTCGGCGTGCCCTTCTGGCGCGTTACTTTAAAAATATCAAACATAATTTTCATCACGTCACACACACACACACACACACACACACACACACACACACACACACACACACATATATATATATATATATATATATATATATATATATATATATATATATATATATCAGAGATATCTCGATGTTTAATATTTTCGGGGCGCCCTTAGGGCGCAGTATTTTAATATGTCAGAAATATCTTGATGTCGGTAAATTGAAAGTCAGTTTTGCAATGTGTACTAATCATTATGAAATCTGCAGTTCATACGAATAGCATGACAACTTCCTGATACTTTTCTGTTTCCTCTATGAGAATTCAGTTATAGAAAGCAACATGCACTGAAATTTCACAAATTTTACATTTGTCTTATAACAGTTCTGGAGATCTGGTTATGCATAAAAAGTGTGGAATACATTCACAGCTCATTCAAAATACTGTATTCAAACTTTAGAATTGACACTTTTAAGGTCCTATCTTACAACTAACATGAAAACCACCTTTTGTCGCGCACAGGGGGTTCAACTAGTTTAAAAAAGTTGGAATAGGGAGGTCAGCGACTTTTTGATACCGGCAAAAAATAATCCACCGCCGCCGAAGAATTTGACCAGTCCTTAACATTTCCTGTCAATGGTCAATGACTTCTAATGCCATAACTCTAATCTGAAGATAGTTTAGCTATAAAAGTAATACGATCACACAATTCCATGTTCCTTACGTATTGCCAAATATGAGTCATGTACATCTCCCAGGTTAAAAACAGCTCCTTCAGCGAAAGCATTTTCCAACAAGGAAAAAAGTCGATATATGCAGCAAGCATGGTGGTATTGTCATTACCGACATTTGCAGATGCACTCTAACACAATGAGTGTAAGTCTGCATTTGTGTTTAAATTTCTCAAGACATTTTCAACGTTTTTGGTCCAACATCTTTTGTGATATTTAATACCAATGGCTCTAGCATCCTTTGAATCTATTGCACCACTGAGTCTGACTTTCAACAAGTCTGATTTTCCTTTGTTTACTGCCCTTTGTAGTTTTTCCCAGCATTTAATGGGGAGGACCTAAAGAAAAACTATATTGTTGAGAGAAAAAACACATGCTTTTGTCGTATGTACAAGCTGATGGTCTAGTGAAAGCAACTTTAGGTTCAGATGATACAGCACTTTCCATGGTAGATGAGGTTTAAAGTTGCTTTACTTAATAATACAGAGCTATCACCTTGCTCTAATGCTTTTTCATAGCGTAATGTTGCTCTCTGGAGTAGGCCTCTGTGGCAAGTATTTGCATAGCATTCCCTATGCCAGCTACCACCACAAGCTCGAAGGGAAAAAGAATCTTCATCCCCGAGTCTTGAACTTATTTTTGGAAAGACACCATCATCAAATTCACCTCTCTGGTGAACAAACTCCGCACTGTGTCATATGCAGTGGGATTTGACACAAGCTCACCACTTGCTTCCTGACGTATAAGGCACAAAGAGAACGTTCTGAAAAAGACTGTAAGTCTGTTTCAGAACGTCCTCTTTTCGGAGGAATGGTATGTTTTGGTTAGTACAATTTTATGTGTACTGGAGTTGATTTTTAAAAGATACAGATAATAGCCTATATTTCTCAGTGCAGAGGCTTAGTTTTGATAAATGGCTTCTACATGTAGCCTTTGTTTAGCAGCAAGTCTCTAATCCTTGCTATTATTACTAAGGAAACATCCAAATCGTTTTACAAGACTTGGAGAGAAATGCGAGGAAAAGCCTGAGGGATGACTTACTCTCACTACAAGCAAAGAGTACACTGCCAGCTGCACAGTAATCCAGTCTACACTAGTTAAATTCTGCGCAGAGGTCTGGATTTTACAACCTACCAGAGCTGATAATACTGTGGATGGCTTATGCTGAAATGCACAGAAATTGATAAAATAAAGTCTATGATGTAGTTGTCAAGCGCAGTGCATGTCAGAAACTGATCCATGTCATTATGCATGGTTAAAATGTACAACTGCAGCACAAGCAAATGCTTATAATTGCATATATATCCACATAAAACGGTCAAAAACAGAAACAATAATGCCTCAAACAAGGTATTTTAAATCTATTATGAGCTGTTAAGTTCCTTTACACCACTGAAGGTACTATGAAGTAGTTTGGTCAATGATTATAGCCAATTTGTATGCACTACAATGCTAAATCAATGGAATTTGCTGAGTAACGAATGACCTTGAATTTGACCTTGACAAAGTGGAAAGAAAAAATGCCAACAATGTTTTTTGGACTGTCCAGGTATTAAGGAACAAAATGATATATGTTGACAAGAGTCTTCACGAAATGCACACGGAAGCCAAAATCACGACAAGTGACCCCGGACTAATGACCAAACCTATAAGTCCCCCAGGACGTTGTCCGTGGGGACTAAAAATCAACTTTTTCTGGTCTGTACCAGATGCGTGATAAGTAAAGCATCATGGGAAAATCAATTCAGACTACTTTATTCCAGGTAGTTTTTGTGTAACAAAAAATCAGAATTTCTCAAACACTTCACTCTGGCAGAAATCAGTGAAGCATAACAGACTAAGGAAAAATGTCTGAAATGATTTTTACCACAACCAACTGGCATTTCTATCCTTTGCACACAAACTATCGCATGAAAAGTCCTTTGACTCAAAACTACGTTAACCATGGCACATGGCACATAATATTTTTCATGTCATTTCTTTCTACTAGAGGTATTTTCAAATTGTGATATTGCATTTTTTTTTTCATTTGGAAGCTATACCTTTCTGTATAATTACATGAATTGAGAAACTATCATTTTTGCCAATTTAAATAGATGCTTACACAACCTAAACTTCCCTTACCGAAGATTATTTCTACTGCAAATTTGCCATAAGTTTGCTGCAAATATGCAGCAAGCATATACCTTGCAGGAAGGAGTTGCAGAAGTTTGCAGCTAGCTGTGACCCTCCTGCAAACCGTTAAATCAGTTTGCAGCAAATTTGCGGTAAACGACTAAGTTGCTGCAAATTTGCGGCAAACCAGGTTATTGCTGCAAATATGCAGCAACATGATTGACATATTGCCCACTATTTCATTACCAGGGAGTACACACTGTGTACCATTGCACTTTGTGACCGGTCATATATAAGCAACACAAAATTGATCTTTCATGTATATTTTATATTCATTTATTTGTATAACAGACATTCGACTTTTTAAAATTATAATAACTGGTAGATAATGGACAGCTTCAGTTAAGCTGGTGAAAGTGACATAACTCAGCAACATTGCATCTATTGAGTGCATCCATAGTATACCGTAGTGACATTATTATGTAATAAGAGTACCCTTTCCAATCTGGTTGGGTAAATCACCGTGGGTAAGTTATGGTCGGATCGACAACTGAATTTTTTGGAAAACAAATTTTTAAAACAGAGACTTGTCTGTCTTGCAAGTTAAACCCTGTATTTGCTACGAATGATACCACGATGCAAGCAGTTTCGAACGAAATGTGCGTCTGATGGTCTGTAAGGACACGTCGTAGACTTTTGTTTACTGCAAATCTGTTCCTTAAAAATATCGACTGATGAGAACTTTTCATTGTAGAAACAGACAAGTAAATGTCAATGCATTCAATGTTTGGTATAAGCAAGGACCCGCTACTATATACTACCTCCAAGCAGAGTAGTGGAGTGTATGTATCCCATCATAGTATACACGGTGCGTACAATGCACTGAACGCTTACAGTCTGTGTCCCATCGATATCGCTAACAAAATCTCGCCTTCTGATGACATGAATTGTGGTAAAGGCTTGTCCATGCTTCAGCGTTAGAGTTATATTGCCAAGCACAAATTTGAGGTTTCGGATTACCTTCCGTCCTTAGCAGCTGTACAAAAATTCAATACGCTACTTCGCCAGCGTCTAACGCGTCCTGCATTGAGCAGTCGACATGTTTACACTCTCAGGTCACGGTTCATCAAGTTCAGTTCGCGCATTGATATTAATTCTTCGTGCTGAAAGAATTTTACTCTCTTTTTAAGTCTTTTATGATAACAATAACCGTTTTCATTAAACTAATAAATTAAATGCTATATTAAGTATGAAATATAACGGATTGGTGCAGATGTAGAGTCAATTCAAGCGTTTAAAAACGGGACTACATTATCAATCGCGTAATGATTTATAGATCGTACTTCCGTTAAGTTCATGAGGCTTGATCGGCGCGAAGTTAGATTTTGGTACCATCGGCTGCGTACTTGTGATCAAGGAGTTATCTAGTGGACAACAATTTTGTGATCTTTCTATGGAATCGCCATTCAAATGATATCACAGTGTTGCAAAAACGTGTATACAGTACCAGGGACAGATGCAGTTCTAAATTTGTGAACGCGAAAAGCAGTGAAGATGCTGACTATATTTTCTAAGTTTGTGCACACAGCACGGAGAGACCTGCAACCGGGAATCGTCCAGCGTACGTCTGTCTGCGAGCCGTTCACAAATGTAAGTCAATGTACCGTTCGTCTGTACATCGCTATTATGTTCTATAATCGTTGTATTGCTATTTTTACCCACAGTTAAATTTTCTTTGAGTACTGATTCATACTGAACTCACTTTCGTTTCACAATAGTAAGTGCTGAGATTTTTGCAGATTGTCGCCGCCGTGTATGTAAACAACATACGGCGAGTTCAAGTTGTCCGCTGTCGGACATTTTAATTATTATTAATTCGATCATAAATATTTATGCATTTGTTTGCTTCAATTTTTCAACTTTTGGTAAGGGAAATCCTCATTATACATGCAAATTAGGTACCCGGCTCTCAGCGTGAATGATCGAGTTACAACGATGATAGCATCGGACGATCGCTAGGCAAGGTCACAGGCTGAGCAGTTCCTTTTTGGCAGAGAGCGAGTCTTTGTGCGATGAAAAATGCATCTGAGTAGCTAACAGTCGATTTCCCCGGTCTGTCATCTCTCAAATGCGTAATAAAAATATATTTTGTTATGCAAATAGTATTCGTCATTTACATACGGCTCCCTAGGCTATACAAACCTCGAATACATCAACACAGTAAAAATCACATGTCAGCTCAGGGTAGTTTAGACCATAACTGCTCAAACTAACAGCTTCCGACCGACAAACATGGAAAAATGATAATCGGCCTCGTGGTCACCCACGCCTCAGTGTTAATATACAAGTCAACAGTTCATTGACATGATAATTGTACATATCAATACATGCCATTACACCACCAAAAGATCAATATCTTTGCCACGTTTCCTAATTCGATGCAACAACTCTAGACTGATCACAATAATTGCAAAATTTGATCAAATATACAAATTAGCAATTCATTGACATGATAGTGCTTAATGTCTTCACACAATATTACAGTACTGAGAGATCAACATCTGTACCGTGTTTCATCAAATTGATGCAGTGGTTCTTGTCAGGCCAATATTTAGAAAAGTTCATTGTATGTTCATTGAGTTTAAAGAATGGGTTGCTTCAATAAAGAGGTGCTTTGCTCTTACCTTGTTTGTTGTGAAATCAATGCGTTTTATATGACAGATATAGTAGGGAGAGAACTTTTGTTTTAGTTAGACCTGTGTGATTTCGTATTACGGATCAGTCGACCAAGGTGATCCGTATTGCCGGGGCATTTGTTGTTTACTTTGCATTTTTCCCAGCATTCTAAATTAGATTTGTGATGTGATCGTCGGAGAGTTGTGTATTTTTTGCATGTTGCCACTTATGTGCAAGGGTGAATCAGAAATAGACAAGGTGCTAATAAAAAAGGATCGGTAAACCTAACACCGATCAACGAACTATTTGGTAATCTTTTGTTTCACTTGGCGCTTGCATTTTGTCATCAAAGTAAATAAGTAAGGCCTATATTAACTAATTTGCATAAAAAGTCAACCACGTCATGGCGAATCCATCCATAATTGCATATCAAATAGCTTGTTAACCGTCATTTTCCTGAGTTATAGGGTCTCTGACCTGTCAATTCCTAGCGGCGTTACTTGCCACGTGTTGTCAAAATGAAAACAAAATCTTAGTTTTATGTGTTATCAACAAACAAGCAACGATGATATGTTTCGTAATATCTTTTCACAGGTTGCACTTTCAGACTAAAATTTCCTCAAAAATTAGATAATATCTACATACAGCATACCTGTAGCACAATTTGTGAGTCCTCTTTAACAACCCCTTCTGGAACTACCATCTTGATTTCCTCATTTTTTTTAGATTGCAGAGTTTGGCGTGTTTTCGTAATGACAAAGGTTTCCTCAAAGGCCTTTGAAATCGCAATAAACCACGATAGATGATTAACTTCCGCTACCGTGTATCCATTCTCCTACACAAATAAAAATAAAGCTGGTGAGGAATTTCCCCCTTGGTATACTTTCAGATAAATAATGGAACAATAAAGAACGCATGCAAACATTTATGTCTTAATAATTTTGCATATTAACACATCTTATGTGAAAGGATCTGCAATAAAATTAAAATGACATTAAAGAAAGATTTATTCCACAACCATTTCACTTTCTTTTTTTCTTTTGCTAACGTTGCATTATTTCATTTTCCAAACCGCCATCCAAATCTTAGTATTGGTCTTACAGCAAATATTCGTGAACAATTCTTTATTTGAAGGAGGTAGCATACCTCGTAAGTGCTTATCTCTTCCCAATGTTTACCATCATTACTCCTTAGAAATGCAAGCACTCTCTCATATGGTCTCACTTGAAGGCATTTCCTCATAAGGCGTATGGACAGTTTAGATTTACATTTTACATTGCTTTGTGTAATATTGATGATATTAGATTGATAAAACTGATAGTCTTGAAGAGGAGGCTTTTGCATTTTTTCTTCACAGGTAACGATCAACTCGAAGTTTTCTTCAGAGAATTCCATTGTCTCAAGTACAAAGCCAGAGAACAACTGATGCTGACGTTTTTCCTAGTAAAACGGTAACAGAGCAATTTTACATTAAAATTCACATTGTTTGATAACAATTAGCTTCCCTAATACCATATGGCCTATGGGTATACGGGAATTCAACGATGTAACAAACAACACGAGTATTTAATAACTAAAGACAAACAGATAAACAATAGAAAATGTAAAATTAAAAGTAATACTTTATCGGTATCTAGTTTATCATTTTTCTTATTAGAAGTGACTACACGATGTCATGTCATGTCATTCATGACATAAAAACTGAAATCCGGTTGAATTCTCAAATTTTGCTTAAGTTGTGTCAAATTACCCAATACTTAAAATAAATCCACAGATGTTATTTCAAGTGACTTTGCCAAATACTAACATTTCCTTCCATGGAATGAAAAAAATAGAAAATCTGTAACCTTTGTTCGTGTTTCTGAGATTTAACGGACATAGAGATAAAGACTATAATATTATTGAAGGTTAATTTGCAATAATCCCAAAAATAGTTTACAATGGAAACATTAATAACATTTGAATCATGGTACTTTTGGAATTTTCATTTAAAAAGCAAGAAAAGATCTTTCATTTTGAATTAAAATTGCATTCTTAAAATGTCGCATGTGCTAAAATAATACAAAATCTTAGTAAACAAACAACATAACCTTTTCAAAATTTATTTACCTATGAAATACCGTTACGTCGGTATGGTAATTCTTTTACCTATAGAATGTCTGTCCGTTATGAGTGCGTTAAAGGAATTAGAGAGACAGAAAAAGCTATGAGAGAAGATATAGTCCAACAAAGGGTGTGTGTAATTAATAAACAGCACCACCAAAGACTGAGAAACGTACACAGATGATCGCAGGGCTTATGGCTTGGTGAGCAATGAATCACTGCTTAAAGACTTGAACTGTACAATCCGGATATTATGTCTTTAAAATGTTTAATTCGTTTACTTCAAATAGAAAACAAATTATCCACATTGAAATAAAAATTTCTAATGCTCTATCAACATCTACATTTAGTACTATCTTTTTGGCCTTTTCCATATTGTTCCTTTACGATTTCCAAATGGTTGTTAGCAATCTCATTCACTTTACATGCTAGTGATTCTAGAGTCATGGCAAATATACACATCAGGCTAACAGAAAACCGTTTAATAAATTGCTTTGTATTAGTTGCAAATTTATGCACGCACCACAATTAATTTCTAAACATTATAATTTTGCCATACAAAATTACACAGAAATGGATTTCAGTGTTTAAATCCTTGAAATTTTTTGTACCGCCATCTGTCCATCAGGGTCACAGCGGTCTGACTGAGGCTATCTTAATGATTTTAAAATTTCTTGGTCGAAAGTCGGTAATGTTGAGTGGAAGGGCTGAAATCTTCGGAAATCCTTCCCTTTTTTAGTCCTTTTACGTATAAAATTATTGATTGTTCTACGTTTAAAAGATTTTAAAATGTGTATCTGTCCATTAACAATTCCATAGTTGTTGTATTTCAGATCTAGTAATCGTAAGGTTCCAGGAGTGAAACCTTTTTTAGAGATCACCTACAATAAACAACGTTAAACTCAAAAGCGAGAATTATAAGTACTGAATACTCGTACTCAATAATTTTGAAATAACTTTAAAAGGACATTTCTCATCTATGAAAAAAAATATTTCTATAACAGACTTCATAGCATTTTTAAGTAAAAAGTAGCTTTTTTACACACATTACAAATATATGCATACATTTATTCGTGTTTATGAACGGACGCTGATTAAAGCATTGACTATATTTGTGCTTTATAACTCATAATGGTACTGTGTTGTGGAGCGTAAACATACCTGTCCAGCACCAACAGCAATCTTTATGCATCCTGAAAGAATCAACACCTTTATGTAACTATATTATTTTTGACCGGTAACATCTTTGCATAAATTAATGCCATTTAGCTTTCAATTTGTTTAATCAGACAAGGTAGCATCAGTGTTGCAGGATCTTACACTTGACAAAATGCTTGATACACGTTTAGTATATTTACATACATTAACGTATATGGTACATTTACGTACAGTTACGTATATGGTACATATACGTAACATTTGTGTATGGGACATTTCAATTCGTTGATACGCGTAGTGTATACACTCAGTGTGACAGTTTTCGGACGACCTCAGTTTTCGGACATTTAGTGATATGCTGTTAGTTACACTCACTTCGCTCCGTATCGATAGCGTTTTACAGGTCATGTGACCTCATATTAGGTCAGGTGACATTGTTGTCCCGTTTTCGATAGTTTTTTTGGTAGAAGCTATTGAGGGCACTACGAGCGGCGGTAACAAACTGTCGTCTGACACCGCGTCAGTGATACTGTCAACATACTGCCGTCAGGTCAAAGTAACTGAAATTTTGACTAAAGTCCTGATTTAGCATTGAATTTTGAATGTGGGGGAGAATAATGATGTTGAAAATATTCTTTCCATTGTTCGCTACGATTGCATGTAGTTTTAACGAAAACTGCGCAGTTGTTTCGAGAAAAAAAGTACATTTAATGAACGTAAGAAGTGTACAAGTTTTCGGACAGAAAATATTTAGCATAATCGTGTGAACGTAGTAAGTGACTTACCGCGTAAAAACTTGACAGGTAAATAATTCCATACGATGAAATATACTCGCTATTTTTATTAAATAATGCCTGTGCGATTCTAATACAAACAAAATATGCGATGGAAACAATTATAAGTAATACTCACTGAACAAACTTACCGAAGTTAGCCACACCGTACGATACAAGGTGCCGAAAGCAACACACACAGACAGCCCATGTGCGGTAAAGTAAGCGCCACACACGTCGAAATATGGTTGAGTCGTCCATGGATTAAACATAACTAATTATCATGAAATATTCTTATATACAGCTTTCTAAACACATCGACATTAAAAATCGGTGGTTTGAAGTTTCAAATTATCAATACTTAGCTCCTAATCACATTCCAAACACGACGTCCGATTTCTGGGATTGCAGTCCGATTACTACGCCATCGACATGGGGTCAAAACTTTGGCAACTTTGACCCCGAAATATCACTCCCGTCGTGTCAACTGAGTTTGAGGATAACCACAATAAAGTTTTGAAAGGTATGGTAATAAGATTTCGTATTGCTGGTCATTTACAAAACGACTTTGGGCGAAATTTACTACCCTGTCCGAAAACTGTCACACTGAGTGATATATATATGCAGATCAAGAGTACGTAATGCAAATCTTCTTTGCACACCAATTTTGCACTGTACTTATGCATTATACTAGTAGGTATGCTTAAGTGTATACTTAACGTCTTTGACACATTTATAGAATCAGCATCTGTGTATATATTGTTGTATATCAAGCATTTTGCCAAGTGTTAAAATGACCGCAAATTATATATTATCACGAACTTTTCAAGTATTTAGGTTTACAATGAAAGCATTAAACTTGAATGTAGTGGACGGTGTGTGATAGTGTTTGAACAATAAGTAATATTTTAAAATAAACATCATTATATACACATGCGTCTGTAACCTATGGAGTTTTGGAGTCCAATAGCTTTGACGCAGAGTACAATAACTTTAGGTGTTATTGGACGCTATTTTACCTTTGACCTCAAAACACCTTTACGTCAACACGGAGAAAATGCAGAGAATATTTACACTTTTTACAAAAACATATACTTCTTAGTATTAAGTACTTCCCAAATAAAATAGTCAGTCCAAAACCTGCTGACGTACAATTTCTACCATGTGCACTGCACAGCGCGGGTTGAATTTTTTTCTACGCGCTTAGCGGACGCGCTCAACGCGTTTCTAGTCTGCTCGCGATCGCTCAGTACAGTGCGCGACGAGCATGCAAAAGGCGCCTTAGTTTCGACTTTTTGATTGTGAAGTTGGACCAGAAGGGTGTATAATAATAAGGTTATTCCCAACATACCGGGACTTATATCCTCGTTCATCTTACACTTTGATATTGTCCTCGACGCTAGGCGTCTCTGCCATACCTCCGCTGCAAGATGTACTCGGACATAAATCCTGGTATTTTGGGAATAACCTTATATTAGTTTAAGAATGGTTGCATACTTTTCTTCATTAAGCATTCATACATTTCCACATACAGAAACGTGCCAGGATGGATTAGTTGCCTCTCCTTTTTCTTTCAAGTCATTATAGACTATCATGGCAAAATACATGTTAGCGACTTAGTTAGAAACTACAACCGTACAATGAAGTATAAAATTCTGTGAAGACATAAAAATTGTAAATTGATAGACATTTCCTAGTTTCCATGTCATTATGTAGTCAGATTTAGAATCAATTACAAGCAATGATCGTGCTGCAAAACATAG
Source organism: Ptychodera flava (assembly GCF_041260155.1). Taxonomy (NCBI): domain Eukaryota; kingdom Metazoa; phylum Hemichordata; class Enteropneusta; family Ptychoderidae; genus Ptychodera; species Ptychodera flava. The sequence continues at coordinate 48,177,960 of NC_091929.1, read as the reverse complement.
CTTTCGCATTAAAATTGCAAACTGTAGTCGAACAACGCAGCAAAGAGTACCGAATGGTTGGAGTCCGTTAACGTACAATACAATCGCCCAAATGTACCAAGGAATCACACTGAAACGTGTTTTGCAATGAGGAGTGGCCAACAATCTAAATCACAGATCTTGATACTATTCTAATGAAAATCAAGAGTACGATTAAGTAACGGTAATATTAAGCAAAAGATCATGTATTTTGTTAGGGAATCCCAAAAATTAACTTTTTTCAAATGATTTTATTTTTAGTATCGACGTTTTTTTGATTGCAAAGAAAAACCATCTTGTTCATCACTTTGCAAGAGGATTGGCTGATTTCTTTGATTCCAATAGAAGAAATAAGCCTATTTGGCAGGAAAGTAATTTCTATGAAAATGTCACCGATCATGGATCATGCCAAGCAGTTAGTGGCATTACTCCCTAATTGGGACACAGAGATGTTAAAGCCACGCCACTTGTGTAACACAGGGGCCAGGCGGCCCATGCAAGGCTGGCAAACTAGTAAACAAAACGTTAATCTGCTAAACGTGGTCAGGTACCTCAGAAAGTACTCTCCCCTCTACTAATAAGGACGTGCACACATGATTACAATGCTCGAAATAGACTAGGCTGTTTGTCGATAACATCATCTTTGAGTGATAGCCCGGGAAAAGGCATCCATATGATATTTATTGTCACATATCTTATGCACGTCATTCTGGTACATTTCAAAATAAGTATTTTTGGTTTCAATTGAATTCCCTTAGGTATCAAAATAGTCTCTCTAAAGGTGTAAGTATTCTGTCTTTCGTTTGTTTCCTCATTTATATAAACAAATATTATGGGGTAAGGTTACTTTGGCTTTGAAATGTACTGTTTTAATACAAAGGTCAACAATAAATCATCAGTTTTGTAGACTTGCTTACAATTAAGGCTACTCTATAAGACTGAACGAGTTTAAAGTGAAAAGGCACTTCTTTATTATTTGAAGTTTGATACGGAAAGTGTATTCCTTGACGAAAACTTAATGAAGAACACAAGTTATATCATAAAAAGAACTTAACGAGCACTTTAAGTATCTACTAAAATGTTGCTACGGGATTGTAACATTGTAATCGAGCATATTTAATCTAAGAGAGTGTTGACAAAATGTAAATTCTTTAAATTTCATAACGTTAAAAAAGAACAATTATGGTTTGCAGGCGGTATAAATTTTGCATTTTATGCAATCTCGGTAGAATTGACTGCAATCCAAGAGCTTATACGGTAGTTTATACCAACGGTATTTCGTGGTTAAATAGTTGCGTATATTTTTGTCAGTAAATCATTCTCCATAGCTGTTTATAACACAAATCTGAAAATTTCCAAATAAAAAATATTTTATTTCACTTGATTCAGTATAAAAAATACGAACTAGTGTGAGCGTGGAAATGCATGTTTGGAAAAGAAATAAAAACATACTGTGTGATTTTGTCGCACAAATAAGATTTACATTATTAAGCAATGTATCATTGGGTGAATCAAGCTCAATTCAGTGCACTGAAGTTACGTGAAAATCGCTCTGATGCATTACATTTTAGCAGAAATGTCAATCAATACGACCAGACAAATTGGGTGTAGCTATCTTTCAGGGCTTTTACTTTTCTGTAAAACTGCAAACCGGAGACAAGTCTTATAATTGAATAAATCTTTGTAAAGACCAAATATTTTCAGGTATGTTTTCTATAAATTTTGCACTATGATTTTCAAAAAGTAAATAAAGATCTTATATTCAAATATTTAATATAATTACACACACTGCAGAAATTGGCATATTTGCGTATATTAACTCGTAGTTAAGAAATACACATTTATAGAGATATTCTTTGCAATGCTCATTCCCAGTTTCCCATGGAAAATACCGCAATTATACGGTGTCGCTCTAATTTGATCAGAATTAGTATATGCCATTATGGGTACCAAAGATCAACAATGAATGTTGTTTTAATCTGTTCAGTGCAGGAAATTCTACGTTGATGTTATGACAATGATTTCTGCGCAGCACAACCAGAAAAACAACAACAAATATTTAAACCAGAAAGACAAGACTGATAAAAGTAAATAAGGTCTGAAACTTTAGGTACTAGAGGTCAACTTTAGCAACATGCATAGCAGAAACAGCTAGCCCCTCTTAGTTTGAGCATAGACAGTTCCCCCCTCTACTGTCTATGGTTTGAACAGGTCTGTTCATATGTAACAGTTCATAAACAATGACAGGAAATGACTCAGGTCAGTGGAGTTAGCCTGTTTCAGTAACTTGCATGCCACCACTCCTGCACATTTGCAGGATTCCTCTTTTCTTACCTCATTTGCACATTTTTGACACTAACATGTTGATTTGAACAACGTCACATCTCAACCCCTGCATCTACCTGTACACCAAATACTGAGATGGCAGCTTTGGTGGTATGGTAGCCTTTGTGTGTGACGGACGTACATCCGCACATACATACCCACCTACATACATACATACAGACATACAGACGCCACCAACTAATCATACCAGTATAAGCTCTTTTCGGTATTTATATACAAACCAAATGTGAGCTAAAAATGGTGTCTAATGTACAAACATATTTAACACTTCTCGCCGGTTCTAATTCCTCAATTCTGAATCAATGACTGTGGAAAATGGCACGGTGATCTTTATATACAAAATTCATTTTTGTTTTAGATTTTTGAATTTTTTAACGCATTTTTTTTATTTGCATTTTATTTATTGGGCGAATATAAATCGTGAAAATTGCAGAAGATTGAAAAAAATAACACAGAACAGAGGCGAATGGGGACAGAGGCTCCACTGTAATCCTGCAGTGAACGTTATCGATCGATATTCTTTTGTCCGGAATTGATACATTGTGGTTTTGCTCACTTGCAGGTCATTGAAACTGGGCAAAAGTGCGCCAAAATATTCTGAAACATAAAAGTAAAACCAAAACTGAAGAAATAGTCGTCCATTTAATTGAGTACACGAAAACCAACAGATACGTTGATGGTATGGCATATACATTAATAAGTTTGGTAAATGTGGAAATATTCATGAGGTGAACGTGAACTGATTACACGAGTGGCACGCGATCAGATTTCAATCGATATACTATTGAATAAATTGACACAATGTTCACTGTCGTCAATAGCAACCGATTGAAAGTACCCTCGGGTAGGAAATATGCTTCGCCAAATACTGTCGAATTAGGCGCCCTTTGGCCCGCAATGAAATGGACCTCCCTCAAAGCAATGGGCCATGTCATGATGACCTGCTTACCCAATTCAAATTGAGTTACCTGAACAGGAACCTAGGAGGGGAAGTGACAAAACCACTAAAGCAATTGAACTGTTCCGCAAGACGGATCCCCTTACGTTCACACAGATCCATCATCTGGCAAAAGAGATGCTTGCCATAGGGATCAAGTTCACGACCTATCACAACTTCCTCTGCTTGAGTGCTCAGACATGAGTTGACCACGGAAAGGATTGACCAGCTGTACATCCCCAGCGTAATAATCTGGGATGAGGTCTGCACCATGTCCCGGCCATTTCTGCAGACTCTCCCTGACTGACTAAACCACTGGGAGTCAAAGTCATCTGCTGAGGTGACTAGGATCAGCTGCTGCCAATTGCTGTTGAGATGCCACATTAGTGGCTGCATCGGAAGGCTGATTACTGCGAGAAGATCGAGGTCGACCATCTAGCCAAGTTTGGCTCTCAAGGCCCTCAAAAGGAGTATCTGCCTCCAGCCTGACAAAGTCCAGTGCTGAGCGATGCAAAAGGCACTAATTCCCCACTGGCGAGGGTGTGATCAGTTTGTTCAGGCCTGGATGCCTTGTGACTTTATCTTGACTGCGAGACAGAACATTTGTAACCAAGTCCAGGGGCTGCTATTGCAGTGCCATAAGGACTGATTTCAAGGCACCTCTGTGCCCCTCCTGTACTACCCCAAAGACAATGAGCAGCAAAACATACAAGTCACCATCCCATGCACTGACAGCATAGACGACCCGATTCTTAATTCAGCCTCAGTGGAAGCAGCCATCTAAACTGACAACTGGCCCCTCTGATTCAACCTTTTGGTCCACTCCAGCCAGGGCCTTACAAATCATTACATCAAAAGGTCTCGATCATTGACAGCTATCTTCAGTGGTAAAATATTGCCTACCTGGCTGTGTCCTGAGTTGAGCATATGCACCAGCTCAAAAGGGTAGTCTGTCCCCAGAGGAGTGTCCCGAGGTCAGACCTCCAACTGAGCAGCAGCTCGATAAGGTTATTGCAAAGAAGCTCATTGCCAACCTGCCCCAAGACAAAGCAAAGGGATGGATGTTTCACCTTAAGGTCGATCACGCTCTGCATCGCAAGGAGGCCAAAACTAACAGTTGTGCTGCCTTCAGTGAAACATTTGATCTTCAGAATACGAAGCAACATATTAACAGCGCCACTCGTGCCACAGACAAGACCAGTACTTTGCTTGACATAGGCACCACTCCTGCCGCAATATCACCAGCCACATTGTGCGTTCTTCACTCATCTCTCATAGACCACTACTTGATCCATACTGTCCCTCCATATCGGTGTCCCTGTAAACGTCCTGCACTCATCTTCAAATAACACAATTGGAACTATTTTGTGATTATAAGATCTTGAGCATTTTGTTATAATCCATTTAAAAATCATCAATCTAACAGTGTTTTTGTGTGAAGGCGGGGGCAAATTTCATAAATTATTGATAATTGTACAATCATCAAATACATCTCGAACAAATTTTACATTTTTGTCTAGCTTTTCGCATGCTCAGGAAAGGAGAACCCATTAAACGTAACTGATTTGTCAATTTTGTTTAGTTTAAGTCAAAATACAAATTCCCTTTCCAAGGTTGATTTGTAGGCATTTACTGTTCTCACCAAACTATGCATGATAAAATTTTAAATTTTCGATGGGAAAATGGCCTTCTACCTCTACCCAAATCAGTTCTGCTGTAGTGCATGTTTTTTTGGTGATCTCTCTTTCAAATGATTTGGTAGATGTTAAGAAAATGTCTTGTACATATATTTATTTCATATACAAGGAAATGAGACCTGGTAAATTTGATTAAACTACCCTTTTCTTGTGAGTGTGCTAATTAATGCTGGAAAATTTTACAAAATCACTGAATTATTTCAGCCCTTCAATTAAAAATGACCTATTTTTGGTAGATGCAAAGAAATGTAATCAATATCATCTGTCTGTTGAAACCTTAAAATATTAACGGCAGGAACCAACAGTTTTTGTCTGGAATTTTTAGGGACTGTACATGGATGTCTTTGCAGCTTTCAGGGACCACTCCGAGTAGACCCTAAAACTTTTAGAGACCACACTGACTTGACCTTGAAACTTTCAGGGACCACCCAGATCAGTCCTTGAAACTTTTAGGGACCACCCAGATGTGACCCTAAATCTTTCAAGGACTATCCTGGTGTGACCTTGAAACTTTCAGGGACCACCCAGATGAGTCCTTGAAACTTTCAGGGACCACCCAGATGTGACCCTGAATCTTTCAAGGACTATCCTGGTGTGACCTTAAAACTTTCAGGGACCACCCGGATGAGTCCTTGAAACTTCTAGGGACCACCCAGATGAGACCCTGAATCTTTCAAGGACTATCCTGATGTGACCTTCGCTCATCAGCTTGTGCATTCACAAGCATTACTTGGTAAAGCTGACAGGCAGAGGAATCACTGGAAAGATTTGGTCCAACTTCAAGCACATAAGCGTCAATATTCAGCACCTCGAAGATAAGATTATGTAATGGCTTAACCCGGCGTCCTCATGGCTCCGATGTGTGACTGGTCGGCCGGCGCCGAAACACGTCTTTGCGTATTAATCACGCGACGAGATCTACAAGGCATGTTCTCCCTGGCATAAATGTGATGAACTAGGCAGTGGCTGAACCTTCAGTCGATTTAAACGAGTGTCTTGACGATTAATGGCAATGTACTCGCTTGTTGAAGTATGCTGTCGCGAGCGGACGCGACGCTGGTCTTAACAGTAAACAATTTGCATGATGGCATATTCCATTTTAATCTACAGGGACACCTAGGGTGCATCGCGCGATTGTGTAAGGTCCCGGGTAAGGTAAATGTTGCTCTTTTATGCTGTAAAGTTTTCCCACTGTTTAAAATACTGTGGTTGTATGTTACAGTCTTCATGATTAATTTGGAGATGTAGTCAATGATGCTTTTCTCGTTAAGCAAGACACCGAATCGTACACCAAATAATATGGTCCTTGCCAATTAACATAATAAAGGTCACGGGTCACATTGTTGTGAGTCTCTGCATTGTTTCAGGTCGATTGTGTAAACGACGCGACGTTCGAATGAATTTTGTCCACTGCACTAATTCCTTCGTCGGTAAAGGTTACCGATTCTGAATGTAGGACGTCCATTACCCCAATTATTTAATGACAGGACTACATGGAAAGCAACGGAATACAGGATATCGCCGATGAATTTGATGTCTGTTAGCAAGGTCCTTTGTGGAGTGACAGTGCTGTTCCTGATCTCGACAATGATGTCAGCAACTGTGATCGTAGCCAGAACACGACTAAGTCTTTGAGTCCTTGAATCTTTCAGGGACCAATTGAGGTGTCCCCGAATCTTTCGAGGACTATCCTAATGTGACCGTGAAACTTTCAAAGACCGCCAAGACGAGTCCTTGAAGCATTCAGGGACCACCCTGATATGTCCCTGGATCTTTTAGAGACCACTCTGATGTGACCTTGAAACTTTCAAGGACCACCCGGATGAGTCCTTGAAACATTCAGGGACCACCCGGATGAGTCCTTGAAACTTTCAGGGACCAACCTGAGGTGTCCCTGAATCTTTCAAGGACTATCCTGATGTGACCTTGAAACTTTGAGGGACCACCCGCATGAGTCCTTGAAACTTTTGGGGACCACCCTGATGTGTCCCTTAATCTTTTTAAGGGACCACTTAGATATGACCCCTAAACATTATTTGAAATAGTAAAGAACTAATCAGATATGATCCCGAAACCTTCAAATGCATCCAGGTCCTCTAAACAATACAGCAATCATCAAGTTTTGACCTTTAATCTTGACATTTTCAAGAATGTGTATCAATGAGATGAAATATCCTTAAAAAATTGTCAAAAAGGATAAATTTACAATTTTTGAATAGCAGATGGCTTTAAATACTACAATTTTTTCTATACTACTTTAACATTTAGTTCGATAATTACAGTTTTGATATTTTCACTAGAAAAATTGATAATTACTAAATGCTTTGAGTAAACCCTCTCTTAGAGAGCATATTCTGTGACTTTTACTGTTCATCTTATAATCACAAAATAGTTCCAATTGTGTTAAATACATATGCTGCATCAAGAAAATTGACTCTTCTAACTTTATTAACGACTTACAAATCTCCCCTTGAATAATGTAATGCCTGCAACGACATCAATACTGCCTTATCAACATGGAATTCAGGCTGTCAATTATAGCCGGTCCCGGCGGCAAATCGCCGTCTGACACAGGTCTTGCCGCCGCCTGTTTTCCCTATTCAAGGCCTGCAATAATGATCTTTACACACGTTATGAATTCTTTCCTGTCCAAATTCTACCGTTGGCTGCGCTGTGCTACAGAGGCGCAGCCCCTAAGGCTCGTTGGTAGCCGATTTCTGATTGGTTTTAATCGGTACTGTCAAAAAGCTTTACGTGTTCTGATTGGTTTTCGGACGTACACGATCGATATGGCTACGAAAGTCGACAGCCTCGTTGGATTTATGGGTCCAAAAAAGACCCCCGAGAGGCTCACACTAGCTCTGGATATAAAAGTAATGTGCAGATCGTGAACGCTCTTTACAATGAGTAAGAATCGTTTACTCAACGCAAAACAAACTTTGTGGGGATTGACATAATTTTTAGTGAGTTTTGACTACCACTGAATTTGTTTGCACCAAGCCGCCGTTCTATGAAATGTATTCATACGGTAGTACATGCTGTGTACTGTGATTGTTTCGAAGGCCCGAGTATTGAAGTTTGATAAATATTTTCCGACATCCGAAATCTTTCCTCAAAAGCAAATATCGGTATTCCGATCCTTAAAAATCATTTACCAAGACCAACATTTTTTAATGTTTAGGGCAATCACAAAATTTAGCTAGGCTTGACTATATACTTTCGCGGTATCTTGCACGCACGTGGCGGCGCGGCGGTAAACCATGTTTTGGATATGGATATAACATGCACTTGGCAGGCATGGGTTCGATAAAACTCTGACTACTGTGAGGGATATCAGAATAGATACTATGATAGTCATCAGGAGAAAATATTTGATCGTTAACTTTCACGCACAAGGATTTACTACGTAAATAAATCAACATACTCTCAATCTTGTCAACTGAGAGGCCGACGGACAACGAAGGCACGCAATTTCATTAGTGGATGTAAACTTGAGTATTGTAATTGTTTGTATGACGTAGCGTCTACTCAAATGTCTCTGGTAATGGTCTCGTATTTACCCCTTACATTTGTAAATTTTCACACTGGAAATTCATAGCTGGTAACTCTGAGGAGAGGTCTTGAAACAGACAAAATAAAATTACAGCAGTATCAACCAGACGCAGATCGGAATTTGTTGTCGTGACGTTATGACATCAGTTTTACAGTGGGGACAAGATTTTTTAGATTCTAATACGATTAGCTGTTTTTGAATGGGAACGTATTACAATTATTGAATTACTTTCTGCAGATGTTGTTTCTTAAGAAATAGTTTCTGCAGGTGTAGTTTCTAAAGCTACATCTGAACACGGTCTTTTGTGGAGGGACCGTGATCTGAAGAAATAGTTTTTGCAGATGTGGTTTCTGCTGAAGCTACTGTTTCATCAGCCTGAGAATCACACAATATTGAGGTATTGTCAGCTGGTACTGCTATACCGATACAAGCCTTGGGCTCAGATGAGTACTCCAGTGATTCTGATTATGGTTCAGATTATGATCTTTATTAAGCAGGTTGTAATTCAACACAATTTGTAGGCAAATAATAATAACCTGGTGTATCAATAAACATATAAACTCTGTAATACTTCTGTTTGTCTTCCATAATTTATTTCACAAGATTCAATTTCATGTTACTTTTTATACTTCAGTTATAATAAACTTGACAGTAAATTGCCCTCAAAAGTGCCACCACAGGCCACCAATTGAAGATGAATAATTAGAAAAGCTTCAGCTTCAGGAGGGGGGACACCCCCCTCCTGGCCTCCCCCGCGTGCGCTTCCGCGCACGCCGCCTTGCTCCGCTTCGCTCCGCACAAGGCTGTACCCTCCTGTTCTTTCACTTGTACCCTTCTATTCTGAAAAACATTGACAGCCCTGGGAATTCACTTTATACAAGTGTTCTTGACAATCATGCACCTATCATCAAAGTTAAAGCCGACCAAAATCCAGCCCATGGATGACAATCATGCACCTATCATCAAAGTCAAAAGTCAACCAAAATCCAGTCCATGGATGACAATCATGCACCTATCATCAAAGTCAAAAGCCAACCAAAATCCAGTCCATGGATGACAATCATGCACCTATCATCAAAGTCAAAAGCCAACCAAAATCCAGTCCATGGATGACAATCATGCACCTATCATCAAAGTTAAAAGCCGACCAAAATCCAGCCCATGGATGACAATCATGCACCTATCATCAAAGTCAAAAGCCAACCAAAATCCAGTCCATGGATGACAATCATGCACCTATCATCAAAGTCAAAAGCCAACCAAAATCCAGTCCATGATGACAATCATGCACCTATCATCAAAGTCAAAAGCCAACCAAAATCCAGTCCATGGATGACAATCATGCACCTATCATCAAAGTCAAAAAGCCAACCAAATCCAGTCCATGGATGACAATCATGCACCTATCATCAAAGTTAAAGCCGACCAAAATCCAGCCCATGGATGACAATCATGCACCTATCATCAAAGTCAAAAGCCAACCAAAATCCAGTCCATGGATGACAATCATGCACCTATCATCAAAGTCAAAAGCCAACCAAAATCAAGTCCATGGATGACAATCATGCACCTATCATCAAAGTTAAAAGCCGACCAAAATCCAGTCCATGGATGACAATCATGCACCTATCATCAAAGTCAAAAGCCAACCAAAATCCAGTCCATGGATGACAATCATGCACCTATCATCAAAGTCAAAAGCCAACCAAAATCCAGTCCATAGTTAAAAGCCAACCAAAATCCAGTCCATGGATGACAATCATGCACCTATCATCAAAGTTAAAAGCCAACCAAAATCCAGCCCATGGATGACTATCATGCACCTATCATCAAAGTCAAAAGCCGACCAAAATCCAGCCCATGGATGACAATCATGCACCTATCATCAAAGTCAAAAGCCGACCAAAATCCAGTCCATGGATGACAATCATGCACCTATCATCAAAGTTAAAAGCCAACCAAAATCCAGTCCATGGATGACAACAGAAATAAAGAAGAAAATGCAGCTTTGTGACTGGTTTCGAAAAATGCACCATCACTCCAGTCTTCATGTCTACTGGTTTGAGTTTGTGAAATATCGAAACTTGATAAAAAACGAGATAGTGAGTGCTAAATCTCGTTTTTACGAAAACATAATCAACGAAAACATCGACAACACCTACAAAGTCTGGAAAGGATAAATAATTTACTGAATCCTTCCTGCAATGTACTACCTGCTCATGATGATCCCGCTTTCAACCATTACTTTTCCAACGTTGGTACGCTTGTCCAGAAGAGGCTCAATTCTGCAAAACCACTACTGGATCACATCAAATTGCCTTCGAACAGTTTCAAACTTCAAGTGTTACAGAACAACAAGTCACCTCTGTTTCGTCTTCACTGCCATCTAACTAGTCCTCGTCAGAGAACGACCTTGACTCTCACTTAATCAAACTGTCCATACCAACCATTGTTCCTTCACTGACGTATATATTCAATATGTCTATATCTCAGGGAATAGTGCCAACTGACTGGAAGAATGCTACAATTATTCCCATTTTTGCTCACGTGTTCACACACGTGAGCATATGTCGCAGCGATGTCTGTGTGTCAGTATGTCAGTGTGTCTGTCTGTGTGTCTGTCTGTCTGTCTGTCTGTCTGTTGGTCCGATATCTTAAAAACAGCTGATGAGATCAGAATCAAATCTGGTACATACATTGAGTTTGCAAACGGCAAGAACTGATTAGTTTTTGGTGGGTCTGGCTTGCATACTTTTTACTCATTTGCATAATTAATGATTTTAGAAAAAACGGATATACATTAAAAACGACTACACACAATTTGATGAGATTTGCTACACATGTTGATCACACCGAGATATATCAGCAGTGGGAACCATTAAGGGGTGACATGAAAGATAGTTGCTAATTTGCATATTTCATGAACTTTCCTAATTAGGGATATATATCTGAATTGACTTGACCAAAGTTGACAAAACTTGCTACATGTATTGGAGATACTATGATACAGCATTATTGAAAATCATTAAGCATTTTTACTTCAGCCAATTCCCAATTTACATATTTAATGAACTTTCCTAATTAGGGATATATGTCTGATTTGACCCGATCAAAATTGACCAAACTTGGTATGTATATTAAAGATACTATTATTTAACATTATTGAAAGTCATTAAGCGTTTTAACTTTAGCCAATTCCTAATTTGCACATTTAATGAACTTTGCTAATTAGGGATATATATTTGAATTGACTGGACCGACGTTGATGAAACTTGCTACATGTATTTGGAGCTACTATGATACAATATTTTTGAAAGTCTTGAAGCATTTTACTTCAGCCAATTCCGAATTTGCGTATTTAGTAAACTTTCCCAATTAGGGATATATATCTGAATTAACTTGATTGTAGTTGTTGAAACTTGCTATATACATCAAAGATACTGTGATATAACATTATTGAAAGTCCAAAGACATTTTTACTTCAGCCAATTCCGAATTTGCATATCAAATGAATTTTCATAATTAGGGATATTTATCTGAATTGACGAGATCAAAATTGATGAAACTTGCTATGTACATTAATGACATTATAATACAATATTATTGAAAGTCATTAAGCATTTTCTCTTCAGCCAATTCCTAATTTGCATATTTAATGAACTTTCCTAATTAGAGATATATATCTGAATTGATTAACCAAAGTTGACAAAACTTGCTACATATATTGCAGATACCATGATACAACATTATTGACAATCATTAAGCATTTTTACTTAAGTCAATTCCTAATTTACATATTTAATGAACTTTCCTAATTAGGGATATATGTCAGATTCGACCCGATCAAAATTGACCAAACTTGGTATGTATATTAAAGATACTATTATTTAACATTATTGAAAGTCATTAAGCGTTTTAACTTTAGCCAATTCCTAATTTGCACATTTAATGAACTTTGCTAATTAGGGATATATATTTGAATTGACTGGACCGACGTTGATGAAACTTGCTACATGTATTTGGAGCTACTATGATACAATATTTTTGAAAGTCTTTAAGCATTTTTACTTCAGCCAATTCCGAATTTGCATATTTAATAAACTTTCCCAATTAGGGATATATATCTGAATTAACTTGATTGTAGTTGTTGAAACTTGCTATATACATCAAAGATACTGTGATATAACATTATTGAAAGTCAAAAGACATTTTTACTTCAGCCAATTCCGAATTTGCATATTAAATGAATTTTCATAATTAGGGATATTTATCTGAATTGACTGGATCAAAATTGATGAAACTTGCTATGTACATTAATGACATTATAATACAATATTATTGAAAGTCATTAAGCATTTTCTCTTCAGCCAATTCCTAATTTGCATATTTAATGAACTTTCCTAATTAGAGATATATATCTGAATTGACTTAAGCAAAGTTGACAAAACTTGCTACATATATTGCAGATACCATGATACAACATTATTGACAATCATTAAGCATTTTACTTAAGTCAATTCCTAATTTACATATTTAATGAACTTTGCTTATTAGGGATATATACTGGGATTTACTTGATCAAAGTTGGCAAAACATGCTATGTACATTGATGATTATACCTGGTTAAAACAATATCGAAAGTCATTTCACATTTTCATGTCAGCTAATTTATAATTTGCATATCTAATGAGCTTTCACAGCTCGGCATATATGGCTTGAAGGACTTGGCCAACGGTAACTACACTTGCTATATAAAATGGTGATACAATGACAGCAGTCAAAGAACTTTAATATTTTTATTTCAGCTAACTACATATTTTTATACTTCATGACCTTTTAGAATTAATCGGCGGTGATTATTGTTCATTATGTTGATCATAATAATTTAAATGAAGTTGCAAACATGTGGCAAAGGTTCAATTTACACATTACCGGTATATAACGAAATACGTGAGCATTTTCAGTTCATATCTGGTTTAAAAAAGGGAAACAAGATAAGCAAGATGTTACAAATTACCGTCCGATCTCGCTACTCCCTACCCTGTCAAAAGTTCTTGAACGTTTAGTCTGCAACCAGCTCAACTTATTTTTAGAATCAAATAATATTCTCTTTCCAACTTTTTCTGGTTTTCGTCCCAAACACTCTACAGCTACTTTACTACAGCGTTTAACCGATGACATCCTTGATAACATGTACAATAAGAAAATTTCCTCTCTTCTCATGTTAGACCTTTCAAGGCATTTGATTCAGTTAAGGTGGCTGGAAAGGCTATTTTTGCACCAATTCTTTTCTCAGAGTTAATGCCAAGTTTCAAGTGTTAGAATCAAGATATTTAGTTCAAATTTTCAGGATAACTCCCTTACTTAATACTGTCTCCAAAGAATATAAAATTGTATATTTGCAGCCATGATTTTGAAATATGACACCAGTAAATATTAAATGTAATTTTTCATTTTTTTTACATATTTGAATTTAATAATAATTGGATAGTATTGATATTACCAAATTAGTTATAAATATGTTGACACTATTTATTGTAAGATCTGTATGGCAGGATTTGTAAATAAAATTTGTTTTTATGATTTTACATGGGTTTACATAGCAAAATATTATTAAAAATTCTTTCAAATTTAAAAATGTGATATTTCTAAAAGTACTTCATATACAGGAAAATTGTGCCATACAAATATTATCTGTAACCTTGTTAATAGGCTGTAAAAATTCCATGCCCATATCTCATTTCAAAGGTTGGATTAAATTGGTATACAGTTATGTAGGAAAACTGTTATTCTGTCAAAAATGTTGAAAACAAGCCATATTTGCACCCCTCTTTTGAAGTCACTGAGCAGTTTTGTGGTTAATGTCACTTTTGACACCTCTTTGACACTCAAAGAATCTAAAAATGCATTTACAATAGCAGAGTCACTCACTCTGAATGAAAGCACTGCCTTGTCAAACTTTCCTGAAAAACAGCAAATAATGACTTTCCCATTTCAAACATTTATTTAAAGCTAGGGGACCTCTACCATAGTTAATACTTACACTAAGGACTCCCCAACGTCTTCTTATTTGGTCAGTTTTTCAGAAGTTTCAACAACTCTGCAATGCCTTTGACCCAAAATGTCTATTTTTTTATTCCACAGAGAATGTTGACTACTTTTATATTTTAATAGTTTTATTGAAGTTTATAACTGACGCTCTAGCCTTTCCAGCCACCTTAACCATAACATTATGCTCAGTAAATTGAAACGCTACAATTTTCACCCGTCTACAATTCAATGCTTTAGTAGCTACCTAACAGGCCGTACTCAGTGTGTTAAAATTGGTAACATTTCATCCAACTTTATTCAAGTCAAAACGGGTGTACCTCAAGGTAGTGTTTGTGGACCGATTTTATTTTCACTTTATATTAACGATCTCCCCACATGGCTTCAATCCACAACACCAATTTATGGTTTTGCTGATGACATAAACATCCTAAAAGCGTCCACAATTTCTGATATTGATAACCTTCACGATGATCTGGAACATGAAATTCATCATCTAACTACTTGGTTCCATTCCAATTCTCTGAAACCCAACATTTCGAAATATCAATACATGCTCTTCGGTACTAGGCAACAACTCAAGAAAATACCAAATCACATAAAAGTTCTTTCCAATCAAAGTACTACAATCAAAGCATCTCCTTCTGCTACCTGTTTAGGTTTAAGACTTGACCAAGAACTCAGCTGGTCCAACCATGTCGCCTACCTCCGTCGAGCATGTGGCTATCGTCTGACGAAATTGGCCCGTGTCGAACGATGTATTCCAGAAAAGGTTCGCCAAAAATGTTATGTCAGCTACAGTTTTCTCCATTTTAGTTAAACTACTGCGACACTGTCTTTTCCAACTGTAATATAACTCTCAAAAGCAATCTACAACGCATAATTAATTTTCAGTTCGCATTCAGTGTGGACTAAAAAAGTCAGACCATGTTACATCTTACAGAAATTTACTCAACTGGCAAACTATCCAGGAAAGGCACGACCAACACTTAAAAAATCTAGTTCACAAATATATCAAAAAAAAAGTTCCTGTCTACTTGTCTGACCTTCTCACAAAAAATTCAACAATTAACCAGTATAACACCAGAAGTAAATATCATGTTTCAAAGCCCACAGTCGCTCATTCAAATATCGTTCATCCACCATTGCCAATACTATAATTTAAACTACTTTAAGGGGGTCTCTATGCTGATGAATATTTTCATGTAAGGTTTCCGGATCATATCCTAGAGAGAAACCTACACATAAATGCTCTAGAGCTGTTAGTAGTTACTGTTGCCATTAAACTGTGGGGCCATCTCTGGGGTGGTAACAAGGTGCAAGTATTTTGTGATAATCAAGCCACGGTTTGGGTGATCAATACAGGGAGAGTAGGAGATAAATTTATGCTTAGTTGCTTGAGAGAGTTGTGTTTGGTCAAAGCTGTACACAATTTCGAATTGCGCGCTGTACATATTGAAGGCATGAGAAATGTGTCAGCTGACTACTTAAGCAGATGGCATTTAGGCCCACAATATGAAACACAGTTCTTTGAACGGCTTGGAAACCAATATAAGATCAACAGACCAGTTAATAACTCACTTTTTGAGTTTTCTTATAAGTGGTAATGCGTTTATTGATGTTGCATTGCAGGCATCAGGAAACCAGCACTCCATTAGCCTTAGATGCAGAGGTCCGTCGCTCACAACAGTCAGCTCTGGCCGAAGGTACACGCAGTGACATTCATTCACAGTTGAAAGGTTATTTACTGTTTTGTAGAGCATTTAGTTTAGTCCCGTTGCCAGCATCTACTGACACCATTTGTCATTTCATTCATTTTTGGCACGTTCTGTTAAAGCTGCTGGAACCATTCACAACTATTTATATGCGGTTAAAGTGTATCATCGACTCAATGGTTATGACACAGCTCCTTGCCAGCATTATCTTGTCAAACTTACTATTCGCGGTTTGCGTAGAACCACCTTGCTCCCACCCAAGCCTAAATTGCCTATCACGCCTCGCATACTGTTAGATATGTCTTCTTTCCTCAATTTAGCGCCACCTAAAGATGCTACAGTGTGGGCGGCTATTTTAGTCGGTTTTTTCTCCTTTTTCCGCAAGTCAAACCTAGTACCCAAAACTCCCTCTGCATTTGCCCCTGAAAAACATTTGTCCAGGGGTAAGATAGTATGCACAGATTCTGGCTTGCTGGTGGGTGCAACATGGTCAAAAACCATCCAGTTGGTGAAAAATGTTTAACCATCCCCCTAGCCGAGATTCCCAAATCTCCACTCTGCCCTCTACAAGCGTACAAACACATGTGTTCTCTCATACCTGCTTCCCCATCTAGCCCAGCCTTCATTTTTCCAGTTGGTGGGAGTGTGTCATGCTTAACCCATTTGGGATTAGTTTCTTCTCTCAAAGAGCTCCTCCTAAAGGCAGGTTATCAACCTGGTCTGTATTCTGGCCATAGTTTGCGCAGAGGCGGAGCATCGTTTGCTTTCAGTTGCAATGTACCAGGAGAATTAATAAAGCTTCAGGGAGATTGGCAGTCCAGTGCTTATCTCAGGTACTTAAAGATTCCATTTCACACGCGCTACCAAGTCACCTGGGTTATGAGCACGCACATTCAGTCAATGTTCCAGGCTTAGTATGTTTATCACTATCAGTGGGCTGGACACTTGTTTGGCAGTGGTTGGGCCTGCAAGAGCCTCTCTTCCAGTTACCTTCATTAAAACATTACAGGCTCTTGCCTACTGACTGCCAAACTCGTGTCCTTGTCAGTTATTTCACTTCATAATTACGCATGTTGCATGTCAATTAAAGTATGGAAAAGCGTTTATATAATTGCAAATTCCGTGCAACAAGATGTTAATATTAGAAAGAACATGCCAGTTAGTGGACGCTTAAATCGTTCTCTCTCTCTCTCTCTCTCTCTCTCTCTCTCTCTCTCTCTCTCTCTCTCTCTCTCTCTCTCTCTCTCTCTCTCTCAGTTTATAGCCGTTTCGATGTTTTTATTTTGCCAAAATTAATTTACGGGTTCTCGGTCACCATTTGGTGTCCCTTTCAAGTATCGGATATGTCTCTGTCGTCACTTTAATATTTAATTCTTTCTGTGTTCAATATCAGACACTCAAAACAAGAATAACGCTGGTAATTTATATTATATTTTGTTTCCGAATGGACGTATCTAAATTGACGGAGCAATGATACCGATTTCAGAGGTTCAGTGTATTTTTTATCGTGAAAGCCGGCGAGTAGGTTTGGTTGGTCCTCACTTAAAAGTAACACCAAGAAAAGTTGAGTATTTTCTTAGTAAACAAGAAGCACCTGACACACTTCTTACAATATGATTCTTTACAATATGCCAGCACATCTTTCTGTCACGACTTTGACTGACATGTGTACCCGTGCTTTTGATTCATAGAGAAACATAATAACTACCGACCTGTTGCACTAACGTCAATTCCAATGAAATGCCTGGCACGAATCCTTCTGCAATATTTGGTTTCTCAAACATTACCGTATCAACACCTACTACAAATTGCTTACCCTCAACACAGGAATAAGGAAGATGCAGTTCTTTATCTTCTGCATAACCTCACACAACACCTTGACACTTCAAATAAGTCTGTTCGAATTTTATTTGCCGACTGCTCAAGTACGTTTGCTATATCACCAAACTTTTTATAAGAAAATTGAAGAAATGTCATTCCACAGGCAGCTAGTCGGTCGGGTTGCAGTTTTGTTCTTTGTTTGTTTTCTTTGTTTTTTTATTAGTAGACCACAGTTTGTTAAGGTACATTCGACACGAACGTATGAGCGATTGACAAATGCCGGCTCGTCTCGACGTTAGGTTATACAACCATAATTATTCACCATTTTTACATCGAAGTGTACTCCTATGCTTGAGGACAGTAATGATAACCTTTACAAATTTGCTGATGATAAGGCTTTAGCTGGCCTCATCAGCAGATCAGACAAATCTATAAGCAAGACTGGAGTGAGCATATTAGTTACATCATTTGATTGTAGTTCCTGAATGTAAAGAAAACCAAAAAAATGAAAATTTATTTAGGAAAAAAGTTCAACTGAGTCCACCTCCGTTCAAAATCAATTTTAGGGAGATTGAAAGGATAAACAGTTTTAATATATCGGGGACTTTCTTACAAACATGGATTCTTGTGATGACCGGCCACATTAATATGTCAAATCGTAAATGTCAACAAAGATTGTTTTTCCTACGTAATTCAGTTGCATACATTTGAAGTATCAGGGAATCTTATATCATATGTTTTACAGATCAATGGTTGAGTCTATCATTTTGTCATTGTATTTCCTGCTGGGGTGGTATATTGCCTCCTCTGATGAAAATCAGATAAATAGTGTCATCGAAGCAGCTAGGAATATTCTAGGCATATCATTGCCTAGTTTTGATGACATGTACATGAAATCAATGAAAAACAAATAAAGGACTATAATATCTTACAAAGCTCATCCACTGCATAGAAATTTTATTAAAATGAGGTCTGGTCCAGATATCACTCAATTAGGTGCGGCACTAACAAGTTTAAAACTATTTTTGTGCCCTTAGCAGTTAGGATTCCTAACTAATTTTTTTCTATGAGGTGAAAATCGCATTGCGGAGATGGCTAAGGTCACAATTATTTCAAATTTCATGAAAAAGTACTGTAGCGCCAGAAAATGAACCGTTGTTTTGTGATACGATCCAATACAGCCGCCGTGCGGCCATTTTTTACGATTTTTTCATGTATGGAGCCATAACTCAAGCACATCTCAACCGATTATATTCAAATTGGTACAAGGACATTGACCTATACGAAACATATGCACGTCAATTGTTTTACGATATAATCCAATATGGCCGCATGGTGGCCATTCTGTTACAATTTTTCATGTCCTTAGCCATGACTCAGACATGCATCATTGGATTTTAATCAAAGTTGGTACAAGGACATTGACCTATGTCATAAATATGCATGTCATTTCCCTTACAAAAGAGTCCTATTGGACTCCAATAAGAATCAGTCCGATAGGATTGTCCAATAGTATTTTGAGACAATGTCCTATGAGACAGTCCCATAGTAGTCCAATAGGAATGCGACACCTGTCCTATGAGACTGTCCCATGGTAGTCCAATAGGAATGCGACACCTGTCCTACGAGACTGTCCCATCATAGTCCAATAGGAAAATTAGACATGCCCTATTAGACAGTCCTATGGTAGTCTAAAATATGTCATATTAGAAAGTCCTATGGTAATCCAATCGGAACATAAGAACGTTCCATTGAACTCAGCCTATACATGTGTAGACATTGTTATTGTTGAGAAATAAATTCTTGTCTGGACTGGAATTAAAATGTAAACAATAATAATTTTCATTTTACACATACAGACGCTAAGAAGACAAGCTATATAGTGGGTGTTTCAATGTTCATTAGGGAGAAGAATAAGAACTTACAATGGATATACTTTTGAACAAAGAAATTTTATTTCTATAATCAGAAAGAATGACAGGAAATTGAAGAGAAGTATAAAATATTATACAAAGCTGTATGTAACAACTATCTAATTAAGCTATTATAGCTGAGACTACAGAAGCATATTACACATAGAAATTAAGGTTTGCCTTCATGAAATTTTTGATTTGCAGCTTTATAATATGGCTCTTGTTTTATGTGATAAGTTCATTTGATGCTGCTATGTAATGTATCCAAAAGTTATGACACAGAACATTAAATTTTCAGTATCATAATTTTGATAATTCAATAGCCAAATGAGCTCTATCAGCATAGAAAGAATTCAGGTTTCATGATGACAACACTGAGCAGAAATTCTTGAGATATTAACTTCCTGTTTGTTATGTAACAGTGGGTCCAACCCCATTGTTCCATGACTCCTTTGTCTCACTTAAATATCAATGCATTTTGACCATATGTATCCAATCACTAACTACATTACTACCTTCGCTTTAAACTTCACTCCTGTTTATATTCTTTTTGTGGACTAAAATGCCATTGTCAACAAGCTAGAAATCACACAATGGGTATACACTGATCATGAGCAGGGAAGTAGACAAAGGACTATTGTAAACCTTGCTATTTCTGTAACTATTCAGTCTTTAAAAGGAAACACTGACATATAATAATCTGTCCTACCTAACTTTGCTGTACTACAGTGATATAAAAGCTGTCAAACACCCGGGTATGCTGCCACAGAGTCATTTTTCAGAGCTACAACTGCCTTTTGTCTGTTCTGCAGCGGCCATCTTGTTTTGATGATGCTAACCCATAATGCACTGCAGCCGCCCAAATGCATTCTTGGCTTAGGTTTTCCAATAGGACAGTCTTATAGGACTTTAGAAAGGTGTACAAAATATGTGTTGGTCAGACACATATAATATAATGAGGTGATATTGATTCTCATTTATGAATTTGAAGTGCTGGTAGTTGTAATAGTCCTCAGTCTGTGGAAACTCAATGATATTGTAACTGTGCGTTACTTATATGTATGTATGAGCCAGCATGTAAACTTGATTGCTGGGCCTATTTATTGATTATTTTATTGATTTAAGTGTTTGTTTATTTATTTATGTATTTTGCTTGCTTTTTTTCATTTAATTCTAGAAATAACAAAATGCAACATTTTTACAAACCATGTTTCCTTCAGTACCAGGCCAAAGATTAATTGCAAATTAATTTGCAAAATAGTTTACTCTCTGAGAATGATAAGAATAATTTTGTCAGAGCAACAGCAAAAGCTAATGATTCTGACAGCATTGAATAAATCCTATTTGAATGTCATTGACAAAAGGATTGTTCCCAAAGGACAAGCATGGTCCCACTAAGTTCCTATTGGAATTTCATTTGCAATGGGATTGTCCAATAGGACTTAAAATCATTATTCCTATAGGACCAGCCTGGTCCTACACTATTCCTGTGTTACTCCTATTGGACCACGGTCAATCCCACTTAGGTCCTATATGATTTCTCGTAAGGGTTGGTATCGCAAATGATGCAATATGGCTGCCTTATGGCCATTTTGTTATGATTTTGTCATGTCCTGAGCCATAATTTGGATATGTATCAAATGATTTTTTTCAATGTTGGTACAGGACATTGACCTATCACGTCATAAATATGCATGTCTATTGGTTTCACAATTCAATGCAATATAATAGCTGCCTGGTGGCCATTTTGTTAGGATTTTTTATATGTGCAGAGCTATAAGTCAGACATATTTCCACCAGAGTATCATTCAAAGTTGGTACAAGGACATTAACCTATGTCTTACATCTGCACATCAATTTGTTTAATGGCATGTAGCAGAATTATGTCAATTATTGAATTTTCGTAACTGGTCTGATATGTCAAGAAATACTGCATCAAATTTAATGAAACTTGGTACAGGTGTTAAGCTCACATTGCTTTACCAGTGATAAAGACATTTATCAGTGTCAAGTTAATTAATTTGTTATTGCATATGTTATGAAATGTTCTTAATTTGAGTGATATATCCACAAATAGAGCGTTAAATTTGATGAAACTTGGTACAGATTTTGATCTCATAGTGTTGTAAATACTATTCAATGAGACATAGTGGTATCATTTATATATGACACAAGACCACTAATTAATTCCCATAGGCCACCACAGTAGCGTTGAGCTGAATTTTCCTATTTTAAAACATTCAGGGGCACGAATCCTCTTAACAGGTGTTAGGTCAATGTCAGCTTGACTACTGATGATTTTTTCGTGCGGGCAAGTCCACGGAAATTTTGAGATAGCGATGAAAATAGCGCCGTCAGTGTGTTTTTGACAAAATTCAGGCTTATTGTTATGATTTCTATGGCCCCTAGAACTCCTCATATTACCACTGAATGCTTCAGCCATTATTCACAACAGTCTGCATTTTGATTCAGGCAGAAAAATATCTTTACAAAAATTCTTGACATTAAAGTTCAAACTAAACAAGCATCCATGCAGGTATCAAAACTTCAAGGTCTGCACTATTTTTCTTCCGAACTATCTTCGTGGGTAACGAACCGGAAGTGAATTAGTGATCTTGTGCCAATATAGTGAACCTTAAATTGACAAAAGTGCACAATTTTAACACCAATGAAAGTACTGGTGAATCTGACTCAAATACTAAAATTAAAGAAAATTTAATCTTACTATTTAATTGCTACACCTGCCTCAAAAATACATTCATTGGCCCTATGGCAGTAATTTGCGTCACCTCTGTACCAAGCCATATGACACCACATGACATAAAAACACATTCCTTGCAAACAAATTCTGTGTCCAAAACACTCATATCAGAATACTTTTACAATCGCTTTGTTGATTTTGTTATGTCCTGAGCCATAATTTGGATATGTATTAAATGATTTTCTCAAAGTTGGTACAAAGGAGATTGACCTATCATGCCATAAATATGTATGTCTATTGGTTTCACAATCCAATGCAATATAATAGCTGCCTGGTGGCCATTTTGTTACGATCTTTTTATGTACAGAGCTATAAGTCAGACATATTTCCACCAGAGTATCATTCAAAGTTGGTACAAGGACATCAACCTATGTCTTACATCTGCACATCAATTTGTTTAATGGCATGTAACAGTATTATGTCAATTATTGAATTTTCGTAACTGGTCCGATATGTCAAGAATACTGCATCAAATTTAATGAAACTTGGTACAGGTGTTAAGATCTTGTGTCATATCGAAATTAATTGCTAGTTTGCATTTACATATTAATGGATTTTTGTTTTTAGGGTGAATGTCCAACGTACTGCATCAAACTTTATGAAATATGGTACTGGTGATAACTATCAGTGTTAGGATAGGATGCAAAAATGTTTGGCAGCATTCTGTTGATTAAGTACTAAATGATTCATTTAATTACCTTTTATAATTTGTATGGCGACTTACATTGGTCTAATGTTTTCACAACCATGGAACTCATTTTTGACCATTAAGCCCCATCCTCATCGCAGTATTTTTAATCACATACCTAATTAATGAAGAGGACTCTTTCCTCCCAGAGGACTTGTAATTAAAGTACACATTAACAAGCAGGGACTGTGTCATTGTCAATGACTTGTTCCATATAGATAACTCTCTTCTGTTCACTCACCAGTTCCTTTCCATGATGGGGAGACTGGGAAACTGCCAAGAGATTTGTAAATGTAGCAATTTTGTCTGGTGGTATGATGTGTTTCAAAAAACGACTCGATACTTCTTTATAGTGTTAATGTTTTGCCCGTTTTAGATTAGCCGGGATACAAAGCCCTCCTTCTGATTCCGGCAGTTCGTATGTAGTGTTCTCTCAAAAGGGTTTGTAGCGTATCGAGCCCGATACCGTTTTCATTTGCCGATATCTGATCAATCAACTCGACAACATATCCGATAGGCTAAGAAAATACCCAGTTACTCGAGTTTTTCACGTCTGTCCTTGTTTCTTATCCGCACTCCTGTGTCTTTTGTACCAAACAATGCATATCGCATCGCGCAGTTACCTCCATGATCGTATTTTATTGTGCTGTCAGAGTTCGCATTTTCAAAGCTTGCTCTATTTGAGCGATTGACACAGTGACAATGCCATCTTCAAATGTAAAATAAGAGATCGAGCGATACAAAATAGACGACGTGGAGCAAAGTCAGCGTGAAAAGAACTGACATCGCTGTCCGGTGCGGCAGGCTTATGATTAGCTATCTTGAGTAAATTGACAGTTAATAATAATAATTTATTTCACCATTAGAAATGTTTTACATTTCATGAATATGACTGTATGTACAATAGGTTGGGACCATGAAATATGGTTCAGCAGAACTAATCTTCCTTCATGGCCCCAACAAAATATATGAAATAAATAATTTTTATATAATGAAGGTATTTAGAGTTACAAAAAAATTATACATGTAGAACAAAGTAGGTGCGTACTCTGCTACTGAGTACATAAAGAAATAACTTCAAAAATAATCGGTATGGTGGGGAAAACAGAACAACACAGAATATCATAATTTAGGAAAAGGGATGATATCAAGAAATAAAAAAGAAACAGTACAACAATACTTATAACTGAAAATACTTATTGAAAAGAAATGAAGTCTGACAAATTACGAAGAAGAAAAACTAAATCAATCAACCATAGAATGGAGAAGGTGTTGTTTCAACTCCTTTTCAAATTTTTGTCTTGATGTTTTCTGTTGAATTGAGGAGGGAAGTGAGTTCCAATGTTTTGCAGCAGCGAACGTAATTTGATTTTCTGTGAGTGTGAGATTATGTTTTGGGATACAAACATTTCCAGCAAGGACTTGACGAGTAGAATAATCATGCACAAGTGATCGGAAAAATTTAGTGATGTCATGGGAATAACGATTATTTTTAGGTTTAAGACGAATTTACAAGTTAAACATTTACAAATTGATGGAAAAATGGATTAGAGTGGACGCAGAATCGGAGAAGGTAATAAACCGAACAATTTTCTTTTGTAACCTATGGATAGCTTCAGGGTGAGAAGAGTAGGTGTTGCCCAAGATCTCTATAGAGTAGCTAAGATGAGGTAGAATTAAGGTATTATAGAGAAGAATAGTGTGGATCTAGGGACATAATGACGAATACGAGATAATATTCGAATTTTAGTTGTGGCTACTTATTCGATTTGACCGCAGTTTTGGCTGTTCACCTTTTGTGAATTAAAATATCTTCCGATGTAACAATAGTGCCGTCATTGACAAGCGACGATGTAACTGAGCTGTCACGATCCCTATTCGATTTGCCCCGACGTTTGAATCGTGTCTATCCGAGTTTGAATAATACCCTGTACCTGTGGGTGACCGACCATTGCTGAAGATCAACCGAGTATAGTTCCTGGTATTCCAATGCTTGGTAATCACAGAAAAAAGTTGGTTTTGAAAACATTGTTTTCATGCAGCGTTGTCGGACTAGGTCCTGTTCGTAGGCAAGCTATATAGCTTTGAGCAAAGGAATTTTGTGTTTTTTCATTATTTGAGTAATGACATCGCCATTGTTGCAAATTTTTAACACGATCTTGTCTTCCCTCACCGCACAATCACGAAGTCACACGTGCCCTTGAAGAAGCAGGAATCGGAAAGTCGAAAGAAACAATTGCACGTCCTGCAGACTGAGTGGTTATGTCGCTTTCGGATATAGTTGTCATAATGGCACCAACCTTGGCAAAATACAACTACATCCTATAGGACTACAAAAACACGGAAAATAAAGAATCAGCAGTTCCGATTGCAAATATGTCTGCATGGTCCACTTCCTATGTTTTCTCTGAAACCGAGTAAATGGCCATTACAGGGCAATCACCTCCTCCAAAAAGAGAACTACCGTAAACGCATGTCTTCATGCTTATCAGATTGATTTCCCAATCATAACGTCAACCCAAACTTTGATGAATAGTCACAAATCTGAAACAGGGATTTGTAAAAATCCCCTTTTTTTACAAAGACTGAACACAAATTTTACAAAGCGTTGTGAATTACGGAATAAAGTTGAAAATTTTACATTTAGAGAATTTAAATGAATGGGTTGCTTCGGTTAGGTGTGTCGCTTTTATCTTGTTTGCTGTGCAATCAATGTGTTTTAATATGGACAGCACTAGTAAGGAGAGAAATTTGGCGTCAGTTTTGGGCCTTGTGATTTGGTACTGCTGATCAGTCGACCAAGCTCATCCATATTGCAGACGCATTTGTTGTGTACTTGGCATTTTTTCCAGCATTTTAAATTAGATCTGTGGTGTGATCATTGTAAAGTTGTGTATTTTGTGCGTGTCGGCACTTGTGTACAAGGGCCACGGTCCTTCTATCGTGCAAGGGCGAATCAGAAATAGATAAGGTTTTAATAAAAAGATCAGTCAACCTTCTGCCGATCCATCGATGAAGCTGCAGGTGTGAACAACAAATATTAGGCCATCTATTGTTTCACTTGACGTTTTGCATTGATACTTAATTGTCTCCTTTTGTCATGAAAGTAAATAGCCACTCACATGAGTGGCAGCTTGTAGAATGGAAGTTAAAGTGACGAAACCGCGAGTACAACCAAACATTTTGCAGTAATATTCAAAGCCTAAGCACATAGCGAAAATATTCCGCCAGGTGTGAACTAATAAATATTCATGAATACAACAAAGTATAAAGTAGTCCCAAGGTGAGACAAGGTGTCATTGCTCACACAGCCAGGGCGGCGACGACAACGAGCTCAGAGGTTTAAGCTTCCACTCTTCATACCAGCAGTGCAACCTCGGCGACTGCCCAGGCATTTCAGCGCATGGAGAAATCCAGACTCCAAAACAAGCTCCAGCAGTCGCTACGTTCATGGGCGCACATGCATTAACATGGCAGAACAGAATGTTGCCGTGCTCTCAGGCCTAAGCTACTCCTACTGTGCCACATGCGTTTGCCGGTATGGCGTCCACTAACATTAGTGGGGATGTCCAACTCTCGGGTAGAGAAAGCGTCCAGGTACGTGTATTTTTGAATGAGCCACGTATTGTGGATGGATTTTGTCTCAGACATTACAGAGACCATGACAGCATTGATGTACATCCATGATGACAGTTACATAGCTCTTCATCATTATGATTTGTGTGTGGCAGTGGGATACTTATTTAGCTGTAAAGCAAGCTATACTATTACAAGTTTAGTCCATAAATGGTGCAGTTGTCCCATTATTTTCCTGCGTAAGAATTGAAAATGCATATAATAACGAGTTGATAAATGCAGTTAAGAGTTTCTTACACAGTTTCTTATAATGTCCATATTTTTTCCTTGTAAGGGACGGAATGTATATTAAGGTGGTGCATGCGATGCACACCCTGTCTTCCTTGCGAGGGAATGATGTAGTCCCTGTGAAGGACTGAATGTATAGTAAGGAGGTTGCATGTGATGCCAACTCTGTCTTCCCTGCGAGGGAATGATGAAGTCCCTGTAAGGGAGAAATGTATAGTAAGGTGGCTGCATGCGATGCCAACCCTGTCTTCCCCGCGAGGATGTGGAAGATGTAGTGACTGTGGTCACGGCCAAGGCTAAATGGGAACGAATTTCTCTCGGCGAGGTATTGAATGAGTAGTAAGGTGATGCATGTGATGCCCACCGTTGCAGTTTCTGAGAAACTTCTAGACATTTGAGGTGTGCTATTTTGAGACTGTCTTTCTGTGTATATGCTTATAGATGCGGCTGCAACTGTCGGAGTTATAGAACAAAATATTTGATGAGTTGAAGAAGTCTGCTACTACATCCCAGCGACAGAGTTGAAGTGCTTTATCTGTTGTGTCAATTTTCGCTTTTTGCTCAGTTTGGTATTCCAAACTGGAAGATGTAATATACAGTTGATCAGTGTTCAGCGTCGGATAACTTTTACCTGGGTAAGCTAGAGGGCACGTTCAGACATGGATCAGACACGCGTGTCCATAAATAGAAGCAGTTTTGGCAGGCAGGAATAAGTCTCCCATAACGACTTGACCTTCAGAACCCTAAATGTGTTCATTGCAGGAAAGGTGCATTATCATTTGCAACTTAGCATTTGTTGAATGAAAATCTGAAAGGTAATCCCATTTTAACTTTGGCTCTCTGAAGGGGTAAAAGTATCAGAGTGCAGAACTTCGTTTAAGGGCATGTTTAGAGGGAAGTGTTATCACCACCCATCCCCATCTCCTGTGACACGTCAGAAGAATTTGTCATGCAAATATTTCGGCAAGTTCATTGCATCCGCTATCTATGACAGATGTACCAGAATATCGGAGGTTATATCAGTCGGGGTATAGTATAATTTCTTGAATTTTTTTGTGAAATGATTTTTCAGTGCTCTTTTATTTCAAATGTATATGAGTATGTATGGGGAGAATTGTGGACTGGGAGAATTAGGATTTATGTGGTTGAGATTTTATGGTAGACTAGGTTTTAGTAAAGGAATACGTTGTGTTTGGTGTGAAGCAACGATGCTCGCATCCTATCCAATCCTTCATACAATAGGCAATATCACTGAGCAAAGTGATTAGTCTCTACACTGCAAATTCTTCTGGCTTGAAATATAACCACTTGGTTTGTAGGTGGCTTGTGGGTGAACCAGTGTGTATATGTTTGAAATATTTCGGTTTGCCCGAAATCCACTAAGATTTTTTGGTTTGAAGTCACGCCACCACACAGAGTATGAATGGCATGTATTCATACCAATACATAAGTGGCTTATTATCAAGCCAGTCATGGCATAAATTTAAGCCGAATGGCTTCTTTTTAAGCCCCTCAGAATATAATTTATTGGTTTAAAGTTGAGCCACTGGCGTCGTTGGTTTGTTTATATACCGACAATTTCATTGGTTCATCTTTAAGCCAACCACAAGTGGCAACTTTGTGAGTATGGCTTAAGTTTAAACCATTCAAGCACTTGAAATCAATCGGCTTATTTTCAAGCCATTGTCATGACAGTCACTGGTTAATATCTTAACCAGAATTGAACATCACGTCACTACATTGATAACAGTGAGGACGATGAGCATCCATGCCTGAATTCTGTTTAATTTTGTAGTACGATACAATTTTGTGAAGTTTCCAATTGAACAGAAGACATGGACTTGCTTCAAGTATGTAGGCATAAGCTTATAAATATCAAAACAATAAATTGAACTGACAAATACTGAAATATCGTTGATCGCAAATGACGTCATTTTTCTTTCATTAACATGCAAAAATAAATGTAGGGCCTATGCGTCGGATGGTCCGCGTTTTCACAGAACATCGAAAGTAAAAACCACAATAATGTATGATTTAGACTAACATTGCAACAACAAACTTTGGTCGAATTTCAGGCAGCGATTGTCGCTCGCGTACAGCTAGGCCTAAGCTTATAGCATGGAGGTAGCAGAGCCCATGCGTAACAAACCTGAAATCGCGATCAACGCTATTGTTGGCATATCCTGATTTTTTTTCAAAGCCACAGCCTTGATCCTGGGACAATGCCGATGTATTTCATTAATAAGGACATGTTTGAAATGGATATTCCAATCCCCTGAATTGTGCCAAAAATATGCAAGCCATAGCATGCTAGCACAGCTGATGACTAGACGCGAGCGTGTGTCAATAATAATGGTCAACGGTCGCGGTCGTTCCGTAACCTTTCACCCACGGTACGGTTCACCCTTTGTAACATTACGCTTGAACATAGTTCAATTTTACACAATGATTTGCCGAGCCAATGTTAACTCCGTTATAGATATTATATCTTCTTATGTAAGAATTATAGTACTTGCTGATTGATCGTACTCTTAAAGTGACCGCTCGCCAGTGGAATCCTCACCCCTTAACTTTAAGGGAGTGGCGTATTAATTCCTTCTCTGAGCACAGAGAGCAAAGAGCGCGCCAAACTTCCAATTTAATACGGGCCTTGCAGTGCCGCAAAGATTGTATTCTACGATCGTCCTACGATTTCATTCCATACAACCTACAAATTTCCCACACAACAGTCGACAGTAAGGGACTGGACACAATTACAGGGGGGGTGGGCCGGTGTTTTTTGGGGGTGGGTCGCCATTTTTCGCGCAAGCATTTTTGAAGGGTCATAAAATTTGTGCAAGCCTATGGGGGAGGGTCACCTTTTTTCATGCATCAAAGCTGAAATTGCATGTGCACGTTATGGAATACTGAAAAAAGAAAAAATACCTCCTGGCACTTTCATTTTTTGCCATTACTATTTTCGGCGCGCCCTTCGGGCGCAAATTTCAGGTATAATAAACAATGTATTGATGATCCAAGCAGCCACATTGATTTAAGTTGTCATGATTTCTACTTATTCAACACTATTGTGCATAACTGTCCCCTATAATAACTCTTTCAATAACAATTTGGGAGATTACTTATTTGACATCATTCTCCCATTGACAATACATTGGGTATATGTCGGTGTCAAACGTTCATGTCGCTGTTTGTACATTTTTTAATTTCTTGAGGACATTGACAAAATACAAAATGTTCAGAATAGTGCATAGTGTCTTCAATAACAACTGGAAGCTTCAGGTCGAACAACTTTTGAATAACAATTTAGGATCAGATAACCTATGAGTTATTTGTAGTTTCCTCATAGCCTACAATGTATAGTGAATCAACATTTTGGTGAAATTCCAAAATCAAATTTCTTGCACAACCATTGACTTGAAACCACTCTAGTCTAATCATGAATATTAATACTAATAATTAGGTGTACATAAATGCACAGGTTTACCAAGTTTTGTATTGGAAAAAAATTATTCATAGTTTCATCATAGACTGCCATGTATAGTGAATGGACATTTCAGTGAAATTCCAAAATCAAATTTCTTGCACACCCATTGACTTGAAACTACTCTAGTCTAATCATGAACATTAATACCAATAATCAAGTGTACATAAATGCACAGATTTTCCTATTTTTTTTATTGGAAAAAAATTATTCATAGTTTCATCATAGACTGCCATGTATAGTGAATCGACATTTAAGTGATATGCCAAAATCAAATTTCTTGCACAACCATTGACTTGAAACCACTCTAGTCTATCATGAACATTAGTACCAATAATGCAGTGTACATAAATGCACAGATTTACCTATTTTTGTATTGGAAAAAAATTATTCATAGGGTTTCACCATAGACTGCCATGTATAGTGAATCAACATTTCGGTGAAATTCCAAAATCAAATTTCTTACACACACATGGACTTGTAACCACTCTAGTCTAATCAAGAACATAAATATTAATAGTCAAGCATACATAAATACACAGATTTGTCAAGTTTTGTATTTAAAAAATTATTCATAGTTTCTTCATAGACTACAATGTATAATGGATCCACATTTCATGCGAAATTCCAAAAACAAAGTTATTGTACACAGATGCACGTGTTACACACCCTCTTCTAATCAAGCACAATTATGTCAATTATTCAGGGTCATATATACACAAATAGTGCATATTTTTAATTCTGAAATTTTTTTTTTACAGTTTTGTCATAGACTCCCATGTATAGTGGATCAACATTTTATGCGAAATTCCAAAAACAAAGTTATTGTACACAGATGCACATTTTACCACCCTCTTCTAATCAAGCACAATTCCTGATTTTCGAAATAAGAACTCTCGCGAGATTTCATGTGCGCGCATGCGTATTTATCTTAGTAACGGGAAAAGGTAGAACAACAGATTGCGTAACATTTCGAACAATGGCTTCAAGCACACGGAAGAAAACAGTCGGTGAATTGAGAAAGTATTTAAGAGAGAGGGGAGTGAACACGAACAATTATAGAAAACAGGAGTTAGGGGTGGACCATTTGATATCCTGGGGGGCTTGGAAGATTTGGGGAAAAAAAAAGATGCCAGGTGGAGTTGCTCGAAAAAAAAATCTGGCTTTAAGTGGCTGATGGAAAAAAATTATGGACCATTGCGACTCGGAAAAAAAAATCTTGGCAATTGTTCGATGCACACTGCAGCATCAATAAAAATCAAGCAGTAGCTCTGGAGTTTTATAAAGCATAAACCATTTCAAGCTTGAGGAACAATAACTGAATATGAACAATTGTACAGTATACATGACCTTCTGATTAGAGGAAGTATGCTGAAATTGAAATTGCTCACCAGTGTTTTCCAGAAATGTGTAAATCTGAATGTAAGGATTTTGTCAAAATACCACAAGAAGAGAGACAGCCTGCAAACATTTTACTATTATCGTTTGCGTATAGAAAACTCACAACAATGAAAAATGCGTAGAGACTCAATCCAATGTGTAATATTATTACACATTGGATCGACTCTCTACACATTTTTTCATTGTTATGAGTTTTCTATATACGCTTGTTTTATTCGTAAATGCGAACACTGTTATAGTGAATTATCTTACCAATGTTTTTCTTACAAAAGCGAATGTTTTTTGATTAGAATTGAATGAGTTTGATGGTTTTGGGGAAACTACTATGTGGTAATGAAGAATGGAAATGAGCAATGAAATGAGCAGACAGCAGGTGATTTAAGATTAAATGTTACATCTTCACTGCAAATAAAACCATAAGTGTGTCATAAATAATACAAACAAAACAAAATCATGTTTGTTTGTTTTGTTGTATGTGAGCCACGTCCAAGACACACAACAAAAGTACTGTTTCAGTCTGTAAATGTCACCTCAGATGCCACCAGAGAAAACCATTTCCACTCCAAAATTTCATCTTTCGCCTTGCGAGAGGGGGGACACCCCCCTCTCGCGCTCTCCCGCCCTCGTTCGCTACGCTCACTCGCCACTCAGTCGCTTCGCTCCTTCGCAGTCCACCCGTCTACTTTCTTAAATTACCCGTCTACTTTCAATGTAAGGACAACACTGACAAGTAAATGCCATAAATGTACATAATTTTACAAATATGTTTTTGTAAAGTGAATCAAAAATGTACATGTATTTACATAACTTCATTTCGTTTCTTGAATATATAGTCTGTGTGCGATAGAACAGCATCTTGTTACTGGGTGTGAAAAACCAAGCAAACAAACATTGCACCGAAATTTGGTAAAAAAAAATATATCTCGAAGAAGGAAAGTGAAAAAAAAAGTTGCCAGCATATGCCCTGTAGAAAAAAAATAATTCATGGTGAAGCAGGTGGGAAAAAAAATAATGGCTCTCCACCAATCTTCCAAGCCCCCCCCCCCCCAGGATATCAAATGGTCCACCCCTTAGAAGAACTATATAAGAACGCAGCAGAGAGGAAGATACCAATCGAGAGAGATGATTTTTGTCGGGAGAGTGATCTGAAAAGGAGAAGGTTTGTAAAGTTTTATTTGTTGTACCGTAATTTTGTTTGCAAAATGTCAGCCGTGGTAAAGTTCTTTAAAAAAGTTGGTTTTTCACAAAATTCAAAATTTAAGATGTTATTGGTGTGCGCCAACTAAATTTATCGATAGCATTGTATGACATGTTGTTTGAAAGGAGTAGATACGATGAGGTTTTTGCGTTTTTTCATCAATGTTTTCCCCAGATTCGCGTCGGTGAGCGTCCATCTCTGTTCGATGGCACAATAGCATTTCGTTCGGTTTTTCGTGAACGCGTCTATCGAACATGTGAAGAAATTCGGTGACGTACTGCTGAATAAAACGGTATTCAGATCGTCAATTTACACTAGAAATGCTTCTTCAAGCTGAAAGAAAGTCGTGTACAATAATATATGAATGACACGTAATTGTGTCGGGTTGAAAACTGTTTGTGGAGAGGCCGCGCCGTAGTAGCTGTGATTGAGCTCAGCGGCTTTGGCCGCAGTGCGATCGATCACGCATCGTTGCCCAATGTTGTACAACAAGGCTAACTTACCCTAGACCTGGTCTGAAATATTTTAGCAACGCCTGTATTGCTACTATTTACAATCACCTAAAGCTCGCCAAAATGATGGCGTAAAGAAATAGCCCTCGTTTTACAGTAGTAGCCCTGCGTACAGGTCTGTGTGTTGCCGGCGTTATACGGCATCCGCCACATAACGCCGGGAACACACAGACCTGTACGCAGGGCTATCGTTTTAGCTGCCGTAAATGTAACTCGTTTGGGACATGCAATGCCTTTCTGAACATCTCGTTTCTCAGGCTCAGTCATGTATTTTATTTTGTCATTCGGGCTGAAAACTGAATTATACGCCATAACGGCAACACGTAATGTCGCCCGGGCCTCTATACATAGTTTGAATGAATTTGGAGGCCGACTGGCGAAAAAACGGGAGGGGTGTCAATAGCCAAACAGAGGGCCTGTTGGCTATTGACACCCGGGTGTCAATAGCCAGGAGAAGCTCTATATGGCTATTGACACCGGGTAATAGACTCGGCCATACATTAAGGATACACAAATGGTCGACTTGGCGGGTCGCGTAACATCGAACAGGAACCAGTTTGCTGGGGTGCGTATAGATAATACTGACGCTATTATTTGTATTTGAGGCTGCGGTGATGGCAAACGAAACAAACGCAAACCTTAGGCATTATAATAGATCATGAAGATCCATTCGTGGATTTTTTGAAACGAAAGCCTGACTTTGACCGCGACCACGGAAGCTCGTATCGTACCTCCATGACATGATCAGGCTTTTCTTGCTACTGGGGCAAAGTTCACTGTGTAAGCTTACTAAACGTGTTGTGATTGGATATTAAGTTGATTTATGTTAATTAAGAGGGTCAGAGAAAGGCGCTGGGTTGTAAATTGTAATGTTTATAATGCAGTGTTTTTTTTGCTATTAAATGATTTTTTTTAATTCTACTTTAACATCTCATTTAATATCAACCCAATCCCAATAAATGATTCATAATTGTTGAAAAACATAAGGAGTTACTCAATATCCACTTGTTAATATGGACTCATATAGATCATGGTGCAGCTCCTTCTTTAATAATTCACTTTACCTGTTAAATACTTAGAACTTGTACAATGAATTTTGAGTAAATATATATTTGACACTGTACATTATAATGTTGGTTTTTTTGGTTTTTTTATTTTCAAATGGAAAGGACCACTACTGATGGCAGATTGCTGATCAACCCAGACAATGTAAGGCAGTGGGAAGATGACCTGAAGAGTTTGCCAGACGTTGAACTTCCACATGTGATTGTGTACTTACTCAGTAATGGATGGTCAAAATCAATGATTAATAATTATAAATTGTCAGATGGTTGGAGGCTCCATAATGATGGTCATGTTAATAAAGTAAGTAGTTTTTTCGTCTTATTATCATTTTCTTTTAATTTGAGCAACATCATATTTATTTTTACTTGACTTTTCAAAAAAATTTCATTTATTTCAGGTACAACTTTACAAACATGACAACAATTTCTTGTATGTCAGAGGAGTGTGTGTCAGGGAAACAGAGCAACATGCAGTTTACAAGATCTGGTTAATTTTGGATACAAATAATATAATGTCATCATCTTGTGAGTGCCCTGCGTAAGTAAAAATAAAGTCATGAATTCTAGAACTATGTCAAGTTTGTAATTTGAACATTAACCCATTATAATATTTTTGACTTCAATGTATGCAGCAAATGCTTTTTGAATTCCTGAGAGAGTAACAGTGGGAGAAGTCCTCTCATTTAAAACCATCCTGTTCTAAGATCATCACACAAATGTTAGTTTTTGTTGATATCAGTATCATTAAGTTTGAGTTTCGATTTAGTTGTTATGAACCAGTCTGCCAAAATGAATAAAAATACCACATTTTTTACTATGCTTCAATCATGCATAATGTTTGCACAGGTGAACTAGGAATGAAGTCTAAGAAATATCATATAATATCATAGCTAATATCAACAATCATGAAATAGTAATGCGTCATGATCTTGTATCAGGGCCTCTCAGTAATATTTGAAAATTCACAGAACATGTATGTTTTATATGTGACATATAGTCTACAGAGTACCCAGTTGGTATTAATAATTCTGATATTAATATAATTTATTCTTTTGATTATTCATTTCTAGTATATTTTATTATAACATGGTTATAATTAAGTAAACTAAATTTCTTTGCACAGTGATGATCAAGCTTGTAAACATGTGGCAGCTTTGCTGTTTGGATTGTGGTCATTTACTGACCGACACCAGGATCGACACACTGCTGTTGGTACTGATATAGCTTGTACATGGAATCGTCCGAAAAAGGCAGTAACCCCACAGCTCCTAGATGAAATTGATATACGTATGAAAAGGTCCTCTCCTCTTGTTAAACCAACAATTGACAAGTACAAACCCATACTTGACATACCTGATGATCTAGAGAAAAGGTGAGCTTCACAACTTATGAATATCATTTTGATGGTTTACAGGAAAGCATTTCCATAATAATTTATTAAAATGTTCTATGAATCTAATTTACAAACACACACACCCCCAGCCTCACATCCCCACACAGAAACAGATAACAATTGTACAGTTACATTTGCCTATAAACAATATCATACAAATCCATAACTGCATAGTAATTCAGATAATCTACATAAACATGTGCATTTCATAATATAGTAAAAATCTATATATCCTTCATACATACATACATACATGTATGTATACATACATACATACATACATACATACATACATACATACATACATACATACATACATACATACATACATACATACATACATACATACACATACATGCATGCATATACATATACATACAAATACATACATACATACATACATACATACATACAGACATCTATACATAAAGACATACACACATGCATGCATGCATCTATACATACATACATCTATTCATTCATACATACACACATACATGCATGCATGCATGCATACACGCCTGCATACAGACATACATACACACATCCATTTGTTCATTCATTCATACATCCAATGGACCCATCAATATATATGTACCCATAAATACAAACATACATACCTAATTCATACAAAAACTTTTATAAATACACACATATACATGCATACAGATCTACATACATACACACACACACATACATACATACATACATACATACATACATTCATACTATACGTACATTCATACATGCTTTAATTGGTCAACCGCAACCCATCCGTTTATACATAAACACAAAAATACATACCTAATCCATGAAAAAACTTTTAGAAATACACACATGTGCATGCATACATATCTACATACATACACACATACACATACATGTATGTATACATACATTCATACTGTACATACATTCATGCATGCATTATGCACCAAACCCTTTGTATATAAATACAAACATACTCGCATACATACATACATACATACATACGTACATGCATCCATACATACATACATACAGTGTTTTTACATACATACATACATCTACATCTATACATACATATTCATACATATACATATATACATACATAAACCGGTACATACATACATACATACATACTTGCATGCATGCATATATACATACATACATACATTTAATCATACATGCATTGCACCCATATACATAAATACAAAAATACATAACTAATCCATACAAAAACTTTCATAAATACACACATATACATCCATACATATATACATACATACGCATACATACATACATATACATACATACATACATACATACATACATACATACATACATACATACATACATACATACATACATACATACATACATACATACATACATACATACATACATACATACATACATACATACATACATCCAAAGGTAAGTCCATCCATCCTTCCATTGTCTACATGCTGACATGCATATATTCATCTATACATTCATTAAAAAATCCAACCATTCATATGTTCATATTCATAAATATATAAAATACAAACACACTGACATACATTATATGTATACATACATACATACATACATACATACATATATACATACATACCTACCTACCTACCTACCTATATACCTACATATATGCATTCACATCCATCCCCATTTATACACACATGCATCTCCAATATTTACATATATTTAAATTCATACATACATACATTCAGACATCCATCTATCCCATTCATACACATATCTCTTGATATATATATATATATATATATATATATATATATATATATATATATATATATATATATATATATATATATATACATACATACATACATACATACATACATAAGGCTGTTTTCCCGAGGTACAATGTTTTATATTTGGATGTGGTTACAAATCCAATAGGGAGATACCGGTATATTTGAAATTAAAAACTATCTACTGTTGATTGACCAATCAGAGTGCTCAATTCAGGGTGTTTTATCTGCTCGTAAAG
Organism: Ptychodera flava; assembly: GCF_041260155.1. Classification (NCBI taxonomy): domain Eukaryota; kingdom Metazoa; phylum Hemichordata; class Enteropneusta; family Ptychoderidae; genus Ptychodera; species Ptychodera flava. Next base: position 48,139,554 of record NC_091929.1, on the reverse strand, counting down.
CCTTGGTCACCAAATTCCAGAAACGAATGACAGCGCCATAGTAAAGTACTGTCCAATCAAAAGTGAACATGTCATATTCTGTAGACATCTGGTACGTTTTAATATTCAAATTTGGTAACACAGCGGAAACCAGCTGCAACACAAAATCTGCTGTGCCCTAGGGCATTTAAACTAATGTGCCCTAGGGCATTTATAGGATGTTCCATTACATTAGAAGGCTATTTCACAAATAAAAGTTTTAATTCATATCCTAAACATGTTACATTGACAAAGGGGACGGTTGACGTAAACACATTGAAAACGAAAATATATCAGTTTGGGGCGATAGTTTTTAAGTCGGATAAAACCCTCGTACTCGGGCTCTTCTGGTATATAAAATCCAACCCTACGATAAAATGTCTCGGCCTGCAGCCTCGACATTTTATCGTTGGGTTGGACTTTATATACCAGAAGAGCCCTCGTACTCGGGCTTTATTCTATACATAAAGTAAAAAGTTGATGGGGACTAGGAGAAACTATATAATATAATTTCACCTCAGGGGAAGATTCACTTGCTATCCGGTATTTGTCTGGCAGTTCAAGTAGTGATTCTGATACAGATGACATGACAGCCCCTACATTCTTAGAACTTTGTAGACAACATAGAAATGGTGGACTTGAAACTCTTGCATCTGAATTTACACAGGGCACATGTGATGCTATTGAGGAAAATACCAGGGGTCAAGCAAATAATCAAGAGTGGGTAAATCAAAGGTTAGGGAGAATAACAGCCAGTGTTGCTCATCAAGTCATGCATGTACAACATCTTTCTCAGACTCATTCACTTCTCAAATCTATCCTTGGCCAAAGCAATTTTTCCGGGAACATGCATACACAATATGGTAAAGAGAGAGAATGTGTTGCACGCAGTATGTACAGTGAGCAAATAGGTAAATTACACAAGAATTTCAAGATTTGGGAAACAGGGCTGATTGTTGTTCCTGATAAACCCCACCTAGGAGCAAGCCCTGATGCCATGGTTGAATGTAAATGTCATGGGAGAGGAGTTATTGAAATAAAGTGCCCAAGTACAGGTGCTGATTGTAGTTTGGAAGAGTTTGCTAATCTCAAAAGCAATAATATAAGTATAGATGAGAACAAGTGTGTTCACCTTGGTTCTGGTCCATGGATGACACAAATTCAGATGCAGATGGCATTGGCTAAAGTGGAGTACTGTGATTTTGTACTGTTTTTAGGCAAACATCCATACATTCATGTAGAGAGAATTTACCATGATCAAGCATTATGGGATGTGTGGCACTCCAAGCTTACAGACTTGTTCATGTCATGGATTTTTCCAAATATTCAAAGGCAATCTTACTTTTAATCATTGTCCATTGCATTACTGTGGTTTGGTGAGTATATTGTTTGACATGTTGAAAGATACTGAATGAATGGGTGACCATGCATATATTCAACCCTGGTTTTGGACAAATCAAACCATCGCGAAAATGAATTAATGGTCATGACCATTAATTCATTTTTGCAATGGTTTCATATATCATGTCTAAAACCGGGGTCGAATATGTGAATGGTCACCCATTCATTCAGTATATTTCAACATGTCAAACAATGAGTAGTATCTCTTATCAAACAAAATTCAGGAAAAATGGCAGACTTTGTCCCTTTAATGGAAAATCAAAATTTGCTGTTCCTCGTAATTGAATTTATACTAGTACTAAGGGCAATTGACATTAGCATGGCTATAAATGATGAGAAGAAATCAAGAAATATTTATGTATCTGTCATAAAAGTAATACTGTAGAGTTTTTATTCACAGTAATGAATGTATCAACATGTAATTTCAACACTGATTTTATGCAAATAAATCAAGTTTCTTATTTATTATCCATCTTTTAATGTTTGGTGTAAATATGTCTTTCAATTAAAAAAGACAACAATTGCTTCCTGGAAGATGTTTAATGGACACACTGTCAACTACTTGATTGCTGCCGTCAACAATTTGTTTGTTTAAGTGTTAGAAGTATCCCATGACTCACTCCAATTTGTGTCATCACAGATGACAAAAAGAAACATGGAAATATGACAGAGGGAAGCACGGTAAGAGAAATTCTGATGAAATACATCAAAGAGAAACATTCTTTCCATAAGCACTCTTCAAAATATGTGACCTATGTTTTCACAGTAATAACCTGTTCATCAGCACAAGAATTGAGCACTCAAAAGGTCTATCCATTACTGGCAAACTTGTGAGACACACTCCGTGACATGTCTCTGAATCATGCTACCTCTTCACAAGTGGTTCATAAAGATTGCACAGTGCTGCTGCAACTATCAACATCTGATTGGCTACAGGTTTTAGAGACAATGGTACTGTACTTGATAAAAGAGAAAAAAAATTATCTTTCGATGGCTCTCTCAACATGAATTCTCAATCGAGCAATATTTCGTGTCTGAATGATTTCTTTTAGACTCAAATGTTTCCCCTTGCCCCATGAGCACTTGCGTGTGAAAGGTGGAATTGCAAGATCAGCATGTCTCTTTAAACATAAGTCTCTGATCAAAAACCCTCTATCTGCCATGACCAGGTCCCCCCTTTCGAGCAAATCAATGATACCACATTCCTTGGTAATATAACGATCGGATGCATTCCCTCCCCACAACTCTGAGACAAAACTGATGTAGCCATCTGGTGTTATACCTATAAGAGCCTTACATGTATTTCGTGATTTATAATTAGAATATGTAATGTACTGAGCTTTGGGCATTGATGGTTTTTGAATGTAAAACTCTGTGCAATCAATTATAACTCTAGTGGCCCTATATTTCACCTTAAAACTATGTGGCATGTTTTTTAACACTCGTCTCTTCGAGGGCCATTTCAAAAGTGGAGACATAGCAGTACTCATTACAGTAATCCAGGTGATGAAAACCTGGGACACCCTAGTAGCTGACGTACCAAACATATCAGCTAAAATAAATAATGACAATCCCTGTCGAAGCCTCAAAAGCGTTATCAAAAACTCTTGAAAAGGACTGAGTTTCCTTTTCCTTCCAGGTTTTGAATTGGATCTTTCACTATGATGTTGTCTTCTGTTGTCCATGTCACTGAAAATTGAACAGAAAGATTAAAAAGTTAATTTCATTCTATAGACTGATTATGTTAATGCTATCTGTAATTTGGCATATTTTTTTAATTTGGACATCAAACACACTTTCATCTTCTTCACCATTATATATAGTGTTCTGCACGTCAACAAAGCCAATACATTTAGTGATTAAACACAATATGGAAAGTGCATAACATTTTCAAACCAATGAGAAGTTTCTGAAAAACTTTTATCTTGACCCTTGGCCTAATATTTTTTCTACCAATCCTTTAGCTTTACCTACCAGCACTCTTTAAATGTTCAAATGTTCTACGTGAAGTAGTTTTCATACTCTCTACAGTATGCTAAAATGCACAGTCATGTTTGTCAACACAACTAGGATATGTAATGACCACTGTTTATAAATGAAATAATTTTTACAAAATACTCATTTATGAATGCTAAGGGGCAGTTATGATAACTTTTCATGATTTTTTCACTATTTTTGTTTTCAATGTCAGCTCACTGAATTTATTATTATACTCCTCAAGCAATATTTAGATAAACAGTATATAGCTTGTCAACTCAGCATGTGTGTAAACTGAACTGTTATCATTGAAAAGTTAACCCTGATCTGGACTAGATTTCACAAGTTGTCAATAACAGTACTCATATAGACTCTATGTTGATATACTAAACAGTAGATGTTTTAACACTCTTTAGGGAGTAGAATACAAAGTTGAAATTGTTTTCTAAAATAAAAATTTGAACAAATCATCAAAAGTTAGTATTACTGGCCCATTACTCACTTTAAAGTAGAGTAATGTATGTAAAGATAATTTAGAGTATCATTGAACATATTGGGTACATACTTAAGTCTACACTAGACAAATAAGAAGACTTCTATCACAAGAACATGATATACAGACCTACCATGTACATTGAGCAAATTGAATTGTTTAAACATTGTTATGTTGTCATTTATTTCTAGATTTGATCAAAAACAATTCACAAGCCTACAAAATTACCTGAGACTATGTTTGCCATACCAGTATCCAATATTTTTACCACCAGCTGTTGCTGTTGATACTGTATTGAAAACATCAGTTAGCTGGCTCCTTGATTTTATACCTATTAGTAAATACACAGTACAGAGAAAAGAAATTAAAGAGCTGTAAAACACTTGAAAAATATATTAGCGCAAGATCTATGACCAGTCACTTTCCACCAATACTGTAGTCATACAGGGCCATACATTATGAGTTTCAAGAGAAAGAATTGATCCTGGATGAGAAAAAATACAAAGCGATAAAATAAAACTTTTCATCAGAGTCTGAGACCCAGGTACTTTTGACTGTTTGTAAGTTGATTGGATGTACAAACTGTAATTGTACAGAATAGAAATGTGCAGTATTCTTAGCTCTTACATTTTCTTTGTGAAAACTGCTTGATTCCCAGGTTTGTGACTAAAGTGTCCAGTCTTTTTTATTCTGTGTAACAAATTTATTTTATTTTATACTTTCTCTCTTCTTATATTTTATACTTTCTCTCTTCTTATTGCATCCCAATGTAAAATCAATATTGTTTTAGCAAATAGAAATCAAGACCAGACTTAAACATCAGACACTAAGCAAGAAGGTACCTCCTGAGAAAATGACTACAAGAGAGATGAATGTCATTTGTACTTCTATACTGCTAGATACCGAAATATGGCTAGCCAACATGAGTCTTTTTTACTATACAAGCATGATTTTATGAGAAAATTAAACCTACCTGTATATTTCATGCAGCTTTTATTATCTTTGAGAACACTGTCTACAATCAGGTCTCGCCGCAATATTTCTTTATCAGTGAGAGCATTCTCAAACTCATGAATCCTCCCTTGTAAGAGCAAATTTTCTTCTTGGATTTGTGATATATATGACCCTATTTATAAATTAATAACAATGAAGGGTTGTTGTCCTAATATCAGATAAAATTACATTATAGTTGTATTATGTGAGATTTAGTATTATGTATATGAAAAAATATCAAAATCACACTAAATAAAGTATTGAAAGCACTATGAAATGCAACCATATTTCTGCTGTTTGTATATCAGTACCCTAAGAAATTTTGATGAGGTTCCCTTTAAAATACCAATACAAGTGTAATGGTATTGTGTTGCAATACCATCTTCCAAAACCTTTGCAAAAACACTGAAAAAACTGAATTGTGTTTCAGGTATAAATTTCTACTCAAAATACACAAAACTTTCACTGGACAAAATGCTTGGTATGCACTTAGCATATTTACGTATATTGATGTATATGGAACACAATACTAATTGCATACGCTGTGTATATCTTTGTATATGGAACATCCCAATACGTTGATATGCATAGCGTATTTCTATGCAGATCATGAGTATACGTAATGCAGATCTTTGCACACTAAGTGTACACTGTAGTTTTGCATTTTATTAGTATACGTACTGTATACTTAATGTATTTGACACGTGTACAGAATCAGTATATGTGTATATATTGTTGTATATCAAGCATTTTGCCCAGTGTTTAATCAAGTGAAGTTCATCATTTCCAATGATGACATGACAATCAGACTAACATTTATGTATTGTGACTATGATCAACTATTGACAAAGTAAACAAAGATGAACAAATTTTTGAGGCTTTCTTATATTCAGCAGTAAAAAGATAAAAATATTATTGCAGCTTTTGAGTTAATTATAGGTACATTTTACGATGAGAATGGTGATACCTGTAATGCCAGTCTGAGTTGCAACGCACACACTTGATACTTCATTTACATCATGATCAATTTTGCAATACACATGATCATCACTTGGTGGGTTGGTGATGGTAATTACTGCGTCTATCAAGGAAAGAAAACAAAATAAATTACATGAGTACTACTACTTGTATATATTGACTACTAAAACTTTCGACGAGACCACTACTAAGGCGACAATACGAAAAGATGCATGCAAGAACAAAAATTCCAAATTCTATTAATAGAATGATCACAGACGCGCTCGGGCGTACGACGCGCAAACTTTTGAACGCGTACTAGAAATTATTATGTTTACATCACATCGGTCAATAAAATTGTATTACTTACATTACAAATGCATTGTAACTCATATTCGATTGCAAGAAATATGAGAAGCCAATCCTTATACAATCAAAATTTCGTTCATGCAAGGCAGCCGGCGCCGGCTACAAGACGTGGAAGTCGCGCAGAAGATCATCTGGCCGGGTAAAATGGCCATCGATGCACGACCGTGAACAATGAAAATGAATTTGGAAAGATATAAAAAAGCACACACACACAAACAAACAACATAAGACTCTAGCAAGCATGACATTAAAATTAATAAACTTACTTTTCATGCACACGGACGGATAACTCTGTCGATTTCTAGAATCCGTCGATATCGTGACGTCAAGAGATGTAAGTTGAGTGTCAGTCTCGATGTCATGGTCAACTTCTACGTTATTCTCCGTTTGTTGTGCACGAGCGCTGTCTAAACTGCGGTTTACCTGCCACTGGTTTCTCGGACGGGATGGATCTGACAAATTCCCCCAGTTGTTGTAAGGGAATTTGTAGGGAACGATACAGTGATTCCGGTTACGGGCAGCGGGTAAATTGTCAGGATCAAAGTGACGTGAACAAACTCTGGAGAACTTGTTGGGGACCCATGATGGCTCGCGATGACAGAGATCAATCCATTTCCGGCGAAGATTTCTCTGCGATATTCGAAGAGGGAAGGCGTGGAAAGTCACCCCACTCATCCATGGATACTTTTCCAAATTTCGGAGCTTATGGGTATGCGATTTGCAATCCCGTACTGCACACTGGAACTCCGGCATATCCCTAGCAACCGCTGCATGTACTCGTGATTCGCGGTAAAAAATTGTCCTACCGTCTGCTCCAAAACAGGAAAATCACATTCAATGCGCATGCGCACAATGTTAACTCACGCGAGAGTTCGCAATTCGAAAATCAGGAATTATCTCAATTATGAGGGTCCATATATGCACAAATAGTGCAAATTTTTAATTCTGAAAATTTTTGACAGTGTTGTCATAGACTCCCATGTATAGTTTTTGTCATAGACTCCCATGTATAGTGGATCAACATTTTGACAGAAATTCCAAAATCAAATATCTTGTTCACATGTGCACTTGTAAACAACCCATGCTAATCAAGTATATCTATATCAGTTATTAAACATCTGTATATGAACAGATATAGCTAGTTTTATACTGGAAAATACACGTTCGTGGTTTTCTTATAGTCGACTACATGTATAGTGAATCAACATTATCGATAAAATCTAAAAATTACATTTTTTGTACAGGCATGCACTTTTTACCTGCCACTTCAAGCAAAGTACATTTACATGAATTATCACACACATATGATTTGATATTTCTTGGACAATGCATTATATCGGCCACATTTTGCCTTCCTTTCGGGAGGGCGACTTAAAAAGTATAGCAAGTCAGAAGGGGGTCTTTAACACATTGCGGGTTTTTTTGGGGGGTATTGAGTAACAGGGGAGGGTCACTTATTTTCATGCACGGATAAGGGGGAGGGTCACTAATTTTTGTGCATGAACTTTTGAAGGGTCACTATTTTTTACGCAGCGGTTTTTCGAAAAACACCGGCCCACCCCCCCTGTAATTTATGTCCAGTCCCTAATGGCTTCCATCAACGATGAGAATGACTTCGGAAGAACTGGTTATGTAGCGATAACTATTATTTGCGTTCATACGTCTCTGCTAGTGCTACCTCCATGGTTCAACCATGGTCCATGGCATGGAGCCTGTACTAGAAAGAACGAAGCGACGTCTGGAATTGAAGGCATGTAAGCGTACGGTACGTATTTGTTTTATTCCCTGTTATATTCCGTGTAAGATGTGCAAAGTCATTTATTTAAACCGGGCTTGAATTTGTTCAAACACGTCGATGCCATTCCGAAAAGCGAAAACATTTCTGGGAGCCGCCATCACCAACTTCCGGTACAGGCGGCTCCCGTTTGAAACACAGATGCACGGATGCCCCACGCTCAATATTTATGGAACGCGATCGATGTGTTTGAACAAATTCCAAACCCCATGAACGACAAGGTTAGTGTAGTATGGTGTTTAGTCTTCAGAAGTGATAAATCGGTACGACCAAATGCAGCAAATGTGTAGCATTTCACATCAACACGCCTCGTCCAGTTATTTGGAACTCTACAGGGCGGGCCGGGCCGTCGGCTGCTGGTGAGCGAGGTCACAAACACCAAAACTCACCGACTGCCTCACCGTAGTGCTACAATTTTGCAGCTAGTGCTAGTATAGTAAGCTAGTGCATATATTCATATCAATGATCATTGCCAATAATGTAACAAATTGGCCTTCAATTTCATTTTATGAGACTGAACTGATGTGTGTGTGTCCCTTTTATATGTTATTGTGTTTGTATGGCTTTGCATGACTGCGACATTGTGAAAAACCCCAGAAAAAGTTCAGTAAACTGCACATTTGTTTTAGCTACCTTTCTGTGTGATCTTCAGGCAAACTGACTTGCCATGGTTTAGATGTATCCTCATGCCAATCGTTCAATAACAAACATAGACTGTTTCATGGATGATATTTCTTGTTTATGTTGATAATAACCTCAAACTGGCAACTTTTTTTTTTATGTATTTTTTTTATTTCGGGAGATACGAGCAAAAAATAATTACATAACTTGAAAAAAAAAAAAAAAAACATGAGCTCTTTATATATTGGCAATCAAAGCAAAAATGTTACAATTACAGAACTTGAGTAGTGTTTTTGAAGGTTTATGAAGGCTGATATTTCATGCCTGATAAATATAATTACACTTCAAAATTTTCCCACTAAAGTAGAGCTCTTTCATACAGTTATTTCTTTTGGCAATGTACATTTCAACTTTCTTGGCGGTTTTAACATTTATTCTCACAAGATTAAAAGACGGTATGGCATTTTTAAGTTTGCAATCATAAATAGACTTTTTGGCGATGAGGATCACCTGATTTAACAATAAGTTGAAAGACTTGTCTCCAAGCAGAATTTGCTTAGCTGAGAAACTGGATGGTGCTTCGAGAGCAGCACCCCACAGTCCCAAAAGGCTTTTCCATATTGATTCTACACATTCGCAATGCAAAAATAAATGAAGAATTGTTTCATCAACTTCCTTGCAAAATGAACATAAGCTGTTGATTACTCTTGGTGGACTCATGCGAGATAGGACATAATTAGTATAAATGATATTGTGGACAACTTTCCATTGAAAAGCTTGCAGTTTTGTTTCCATGGTTACATTAAATGGTAGTAAAAAGATATCCGTCCACTCGTTTTCATCTACATCGAGAAATTGTGAAAAAAACAATTTAAATTTCGGTGTGATAAAATAATCTGATGTAAAACGTTTTTCTGATACTCTTTACTGTACAATTTTTGAGTGGCATTATCTTATCATTGATAACAATACTGACAGGCAATTCCGGTCTAACTAACTCTGGCTTGCACTTCTTCCATAACGGTGGTATTGACAGTAAAATACCTTGCCATTGTAACAAGTGGTTTAAATTACAACCCATTGCTGATAAGTCATTCCATGTTTTAAACTTATTTTCTTCATTGAAAATATCTGCAACATATACAATACCTTTTTTGAAAAGAAAATTATCAAAGATCGACCTCTTTTTTACAAGAATATCTTTGTTGTTCCAGATGATTTCGTGGGCAATACCAAGGGAATTACACGGGTTTATCTCACTCCAAAAATCCAACATTTCTCTGTAAAATTTTGGCAAATGAATAGGAAGAAGCTTGGTGCTAAAATTGCAACAAAAGACAAGATTGCCACCAACTGGAAGTAAAAGAAAATTCAAAAATACTTTCCATGGGTGATGTACATCGTCTGCTAAAAAACGTTTTATCCATGAAACTTTAAACGCCTTATACATTGCAAAAACGTCAACCATTCCTAAACCCCCATCTTTGATATCGCCTATCAATGAATTTCTACTGATACGATCAGGTCCTTTCCAAATGAAGCGATGAATGACACTGTTAATGATTTTAAATCAGCCATCTTAATGTTAATAAGGTTAAATAAATACAAAACTTGGGAATAATCAATGCCTTAATTATTTGGATTTTACCAATCAGAGAGAGACCTCTGGAGCTCCATAGGTTCAGCAAGCGGGACATAGAATCTAGAGGGCCACTAATATTATCATGGTAGGCACACTCGGAGTTGTACGAAAAATAAACACCAACAATCTTGATAGGAGAGTTGGGCCAATTGATACCCAAAGGCTTGTCCTTTCTGAACCTCCACTTCCCCAACCATAAAGCTTCAGTTTTGCTACGATTTATTGACAGACCAGAAACAGAATGAAAACTGTTAAGCAGAGAAAGGAGATTTGAAGCTGACACTTTATCTGCCAGGAAACACGTCAAGTCATCTGCAAATGCAGAGTTTTTGATAACACTGTTGAGAATCTCAACTCCACGAATAGAATCATCTTGTTGAATTGCTGCTAAAAGAACCTCTATTCCAATAATAAAGAGCGCAGGAGAAAGGGGATCCCCTTGGCGAACACCCCGTTCAAGTTCAAAATAGCCTGTAGATAGGCCGCGATTAAGGACGCAACTGGAAGGGTGTGAATAGAAAGTGCGAATCCACTTGATAAGTGAGGGGCCAAAATTGAAGACTTCGAGTGCTTTATACAGAAAGGACCACTCTAAACTATCGAAAGCCTTCTCGAAGTCTATTGCCATTAGAATACCAGGTAAGTTCTCCCTCTGTGTGTAATCCATTATGCCCTCAATAATTCGAACACAATCACCTATTTGACGCCCCTTGATGAAGGCTGACTGGGTTTCATTAATAATTTTGGGCAGAATCTTGTCTATACGTCTTGAAATACATTTAGCAGCAATCTTGTAATCTACATTTAAAAGTGTGATGGGCCTCCAATTTTTAATGTAACGCTTATCTTTCCCTTTCTTTTCAATAAGAGTAATTACTCCCTGTTTTTGGCTATTGCCAAGGTCACCTTTTTCATATGCCATATTTAGAGCACTGACAACATACGGGCTGATCAGGGGCCATAATTTAACATAGAACTCTACAGAAAGACCATCGTTACCGGGTGATTTATTTGTGGGCATGCTGTTCAGGGCTTGAAGGGCTTCGTTAGCAGTGATTGGGCCATCACAGGACGTCTTCTCAAAATCACTTAACTTGGGAAGACTGATTCTGTTAAAAAAGTCCGTAATAGAGTTAAGGTCATTCTTATTTTGTCTGCTACTGTAAAGTGTGTGGTAAAAGGACTTGAGCTCCACTAAAATGTCGGGGAAATTCGTAATTGCCTTGCCATCATTGTTTACAATCTGCGTAAGATGTGATTTTCTAGAGTTTACCTTTTCGAGACCTAAAAAGTACTTTGTGTTCTTTTCTCCAAACTCGTACCAGTTTGACCTCGAACGGATTATACTACCTTCAATTCTGTGATCCAATTCCACCTGTAATTCTTTTCTAACTCCTTCGATTTCATTGCTTAAATAGTTAGAAGAATCTGACGCTAACGCAGCCTCCAAAAGCGTGAGCTTAGACTCAAGCTCTTCAATACTGTCCTTTCTGGCTTTCGCCTTTTGCCGGCCATACGTACAGGAAACCTTTTTAACTTTGTATTTTATAAATTCCCATAAATGAATTGGATCTTGTGAATGATACTCTTCAACCCAGCTTTCAAAATTACTGTAAATGAGATTTATAAACTCCTTGTCCTGAAGGAAACTATTATTAAACTTCCAGTAAGAACGTCCAAGGTTTTTACGACTATCTCCTATGGAAAGTGTAATTGCAGAATGATCGCTATAACTACAAGAAATAATATCTGTGTCTATAACAGCCAGCTGAAGAGAACTACTTACAAGAAAGTAATCCAAGCGACTCTGTATTAACTCAGGACGCAGTCTCCGCCAAGTAAAGCGCTTCATAGAAGGATTTCGAACTCTCCAAATATCGGTGAGATCGTGCTTGGAACAGATATCGGTCAGAGAAGAAGCGGACTTTTTCTATATTATGGGGTTGCCTCCTTGTCTATCTGCGTTTACATCTATTGCCATATTGTGGTCCCCTCCCCATATTATCTCTCTATCTTGTTCTATATTCATATCACGAATCATTTCACCAATGTGCAAAAGGTAGGAAGCATGCTCATTTTCATTATTTGGGCCATAGCAATTGATCAACAAAAATGGCTTATCAAAAATGTCAACTGAAATAATAATAGTTCTGCCCTCATCGTCAGTATTAACCTTCTTAATCGAAAAGTTGATATTTCTAAGAATAGTGGTTACGCCTCTGCTATTAGAGGAACCGTGCGAAAAATGAAATGGCCCGGAAATAAGCTAGGCCACATTAACTCGTCTTTTTGGACACTGTGGGTCTCTTGTAAAAAAATAATATTGGGATTTTTCTTACTTAACCACTGAAAAACCCCTTTTCTCTTCTTATAATTGGCTATACCACGAACATTGACGGAAATAACATTGAAATTCTCAGTCATCAAAACTAGTTAGTAATGTAACACTACTGCACAAATCTCGTTCAAAACTTGTATGGCTCCCGAGTTTTACAAAAGGACAAACGAAAAAAAGAAAAGGAACCCTGATTTCTACAACGAAATCAGGAAAAACGAAAAACAAAAAAAGGAACAGAAACGACAAAAACAAAAGCAAAAACAAAAGGCAAAAAGTGAGGCAAAAACATGGCTTAAAGGCACATGTTTCACAGAGATGTAACGACGTCATGGCCTAATAGCAACTACCAAACCCCAAAAAAGAAACTAAGTAAAAACAGTGGCAGTTGTCAGTTGCCAAAAGCTGGTTACACTAAGAAACACATAAATACAACCTAACAGAGATACGTTTAACTTACGGTCGAACACGAAAACAAAATTCTCACATGACTATAGATGCAAATGATTATGGAAGAGGAGATAACATCTCCAAAGTATCCGTTCAGACACATAAGCGCAACACATTCCGTCAAACAGTTGACTCTATAGCCTGCTATAATGTTATTTTTCCGATGGAGATTTGTACAACATGTTGTTAATGAAGAGCTGACCATTGATGAATCTAACTGTCTTCTTCTCGTGGTATGCTTTATCCATTACCTTCCGAAGACTCTGCTTGACTTTGTAATCCGCATGGCAGAGGTCCGTTTTAACAAAAATCTCCGTATCTTCGAGAGCTTTACGCCAGTTGCTCAATATAACACTTCTTTGTACCCTAAGAGGGAGTTTTGCAATTATGTGCCGCGGTTTCCTTCTGGTGTCTGCGTTCTCCCAGTTCTTGCTTGGAGCGCGGTGGGCATTGTCAATCAATAAGTCCTCCATTTTGAATTTCTCGGCCGCGAGCTTCTTCACAATATCAATGCAATCTTCACCTTTTCTTTCAGGTATTCCCCCAATGCGGAGATTATAGTTGCGCGAATATCTTTCCAAATTTAGGGCAGATTTCTCGACCAATGCTATTCTTTTTGTGGAAGCTTGTAATTCAGCTCGCAAATTCTCCACTTCTTTCAAAAAATTTTGGTTCTGGGCTTTCACTTGCTCTAAGTCGTCGTCGAAAAAATGCATGGCTTTATCGAGCTCAGTATATTTCGCTTCTACGACTTCAATTCTACTTGACAGCTGTCATTGTTCAGATATAATAGTCGATACGCTTTCTGAAATCGTCTCAACCTTTTGTTCTAAATCATGCAGACATTCTTTCACTATGGATTTCAGCAAAGTGGGAGACATGCTGCCTTCTTCGCTCACCTTACGTAACGGTAAAGGTGTGCTCTCGCCATCTTGAAAGTACGTTGAAATTCCCTGGCTGTCAGCGCCAACCTTTTTGGATTTATTACGACGTCCGCTTGCCATGCCAATCGTGAAAACCTCAATAAAGAGGTTGCTGGTCACTTTGAAGAGCAGTTCGTAACGACGAGTATCTCAGCTAGGAGTTCTACACGCAATAAATCAAACCAGCCTTTGGCAACGACGCAACCACGCTGTCTACTCCGGCATCATGACCTGTGACCTCTACCCAAACTGGCAACTTAGATGATTTAATACAGACAGATATACCTCACAAATCATTTGTCCAAAATGACGTAATGGTTGATTCTGTTATTCAAGGCAAATTTATTTTTCCACAGCTTGATTTTAACTTGGGTCCTTCAACATCATTGCTTACAAAAATCGTGTGAGCCATCTTGTCATTCAAGACAGGAACATACTAAAGTGATTCATTTTCAGCAAATAACTTAATGTACAAATGTTGACCATTGACTTCCACTTACCAGTAATAGAAAATTATTTGTTTCTTTTTCAACATATTGTCCAGGACATGATATACTTGATACAGAAAATGCCTTCAGCTCCACAAATTTAACAATGGATTCTCTGAGTACAATGTGGAAGCAGAATGAAGACACTGCCCTCAGATATGGTGGAACTCAGAAAGTGGATATAAAAGGTGATCAAATATTGTTGTGTACAGCGATAATAATCACGTCAGGCATGAATGTTCCTCATATTTCCGCACTTTGTTTTTGTTCAAATTCAGCTGTTATTACATATCTGTGACGTCTCTTTGTCATGGTCACATAACAGACATACACGTTTACACTTATCATTGTTATAATTTAAGGTTACTCACAAAATACTGGGATTTATGTCCGAGTACATCATGCAGCAGGGATGTTGTCATCGACGCTACACCTCTCGGACATACTGAAGTGTACGATGTATAAGGACATAAATCCCAGTATTTTGTGAATAACCTGATTGTTACATCCCTTTTTTAGTCCAATTTTAGTGCAAAAAAAGTCAAAATTAAAGCGTTTTGGGGATACCCGTCGCGTAATACACATAGCAATCACAAGCGAACTGAGAACGCGTTCAGCGTGTCAGCTAAGTGCACAGAACGAAATTTCAAACCAGCGCAGCGCAATGTACGTGATAGAAATTGTAGGTCAGCAGCATAATTTCACTCTAATTCACAGGGTTTTGATTCACCACTAGTAACGTTGTAAATTACTGGATGTTTAGAAGTATACTTTTTGTTAAAAATTTAAAATCATCTCTCCTTTTTCCCTGCGCTAACGTAAAGGTTTTTTGAGGTCAAATGTCAAATAGCGTCCAATAACACCAAAAATTATTGTACTCAGCCACAAAGTTATTGGACTCCGCGTCCTCTGATACCAAAACTTACAGTACGACGAAACTCCATAGGTTACAGACGCAGGTGTATAATAATCAATCATATGAGGGGAGCCACTTGCATGCACCTTGTTTATGATATTGAATTTTACTTGGATGTATCAAAACTAAACATAATTTGCCATTTTTCTTACTGTTAAACAGGCATCAAAATGTTGGCAGCTTTTTTCTCAAGAGTGTCTTTGGCAGAAAAACTGCAGTTGAAAAATGGTTACAGTTGTGACGTAAGTATTTCTTGTCAAAAAAATTATGTTTAATTCAGTGCAAATTACATAAGGCACATTAGCTGCAAGTTTTAGCAATTTTGTTCAGTCTTTATTGTTTAGCAATTTTGTTCAGTCTTTATTGTTGTGTGTATAAACCGCATTTTCGATAGCTACAAAACAGCATCTTGAATACCAACATTCTGCTTGACAACATACTGTAAAACAACGGCTGATATTGTTGACAAATGAATTCTATTCCTGACTGAAATTCCAATTTTCTAAATATACACATATGAACTGGGTTGATGACCTAAATGCTGAAAATCATTATGCCTTAAGAAGTAGAACAAGAAACTGCAATACATACACAACACAAAACTAATACGAAACTGCAAATTGTTACAGCTAATGGAGATTTAAATATGCCGGGACTGATTTCTGTAAGACTCAGTACTAACACTTCTATATATTTTCTTAGGGCTTGTTCAGGGATGTGCATATAGCTGTACCAGCCCTGAGGAACTACAGAGACTACCAGCTATTACAAAGATATCCCCAGTACAGCATAGTCAGAAAAATAAATATGACAGCTGCATTTCACATTCATGTGCCTAGTGTGTCAACAGTCCAGTACAATAGTTTTGCAAATAGTACATGCAACATGGGTTTGAAAAACTCTGCTTGACCATCTGCTTCTCAGTCAGCCCTGTACCAGCAATGTATACAGTTCTGTATTGGGGAAATTCCAACATAGCTGGTGCATGAATGTGTGCATAGCCACAACGGCACTGTGTATTTACAATAAGACTAGTACAGGGAGGTAAGAATCTATGTGTCCAAGGTGAAAAAGGGCTGAAAATTTTAACAGGGCTGGTATGCGGATGCGTTCATCACTGTGCCACAAATGCTAAACACAGGCCCTGGTATAGGGAAGTGAAAAGCACTTCTGGTACATGTATATAGTGCTAGGCACAATACATACCTACAGCACACATCCCATACTAGAGCTCTGTACAAATTATGGCTGCTACAGTTTTGTCAAGTACATAGCTGGTACAGGGATGTGTTCCTCAAAGCTGTGCTAGGATGTTGGCACAGCCCTGTGCTAAGATGTGAAAGGTTCCCTGTGCACCTTCAGGGTATGTGATAGATAGGTTCATACTTATATTTTACTTCGAACCCCCCCCCCCCCATATTAGCTTTTCCGCACAAAATGATCCTTGTACTACGACCTTTTAAGATGACGTATTCTCAGTGAGTAAGATATGCCACAAAACGGGTACACATGAATTATATATTAACTTGGTAGATTATGGCTCAGTACTGTTATTCTTATCTCAATTAGCCACAACTTGGGGGCTTTTTTCCAGCATTTTTGTTCTGCACATCAACTGCAGTTTCCCATTCAAGTAATTGAAGCATGATGAAATCCCGAATGTTTAGCTTCTCAGGGCAGTCTTTTATACATGGATGGGATGAGAATTCATTTGTCAGTTAAAAAGATGATCATAACAAATATACAGGCTGTGTTTGCAAACATAATACTTGGCATTTTAGTATGCTGAAGGAAGGTCAAGAAACTGTAATTGATAAACATTATCATACATGCTATGCCTGTATTGCCATTCTTCTATTGTTCAGACGGTACTGATATGAGCCCATATTTTAACTAGTGAAAATACGAATTATATTTTCACTGTAACAGAACTACTTACAGCGACGCGGACGCGTGACCTTCGCTGTATGCATGACCTTTGTTGGTATATGTACACGAGCGAACAAGACAAATGACAATCCGAAACGTCATTATGATTATGGTCAAAATTCTGTTGTTTGCGGTCACTTCATGGGCATTGCCCTTAGGCAAGTACAGTTGTACCAAAAACATACAAACAAACGTATTGAAAATTTGTATAATTTGCCGACACCTGTTAATTCACGGCCGGTCCCGTGGCGGTGCACGGTGCAGTGTTTTCGTGTCGTCTACGCTGCTGAATATTTACACCATGGAAGTATCATTACACTAAAGATATCCGTTGACAGAGCATCATGATAGAATCGGTTTACGACAAGTTTCCTGTTGATGAGCTTAAAGTATCTGGGCGGTGAATTACATCGTTTACAGTCGTAAATGAGCCACGAAAATCCAACCGCACTGAAAATACTCGCGACAGACAAGGTTGAAGGTGCACATGATATTTCCGATTTGTACCTGTCAGTTCACAGGTCATGATCGTGTCTGGTGGCACCGATGCGGTGCGGGTTTCAGATACAATGTGCCATCTGGGGAAAGTCAAACTTTCGCTTCGGTTGTTAAAGGAAGTTTAGTTCTATTTAGGCAAGCCAGGAAGGAAAATATACGAGCAGACGACGGAAATACCTTTGAAATGTACTTTTATTCGTACAGCAACAAAATCACGAACGAGTTACGACACTACAGCTTACAGTGTACTCACTTCATGTTTTCACTAATCCGCTTACTGAGATGGTAAATTCGGCATATTTGACGTCTGGGAACATGTATAATTCTTCGAGATAAACTGACTGGTACGGATATTATATCCACTGTATGTGCATTCATAGATGTCGCAGAGCTGCTTGCTCTGTGCTCTCAGCTGTTCATACAAGAGTTTAAGCGTGGCGCGAGTATTTTGACCCGAGTTTGGCGGCCTCATAACTTTCACGCAGGGATGAGGTTATGTATTAAAACACGAAAACACACCCATTTTGTGGACTCCGGCCTATGTTTACATCTACCGCGGTACTGAACTCAAAAGTAAATGTTTTTCAAATTGTGAAATCTGTGTCGAAGTCTTATTATTTAAATTATTTGCTGTAAAAGTGCTCCATAACCCTCCTTTGCAGTGGAATGGCCCAATAGCGGAATAATATCAAGAAGTGATACGGTTGTCATCACTCCTTAGCACCAACTTTTATAAGTACAGCCTGGAGGAAGCAAGGTCGATTTCAAGTTGATTTCGTTGCTAATTTCGGAGCGTCAGTAGGAAAACAGTCATAACCAAAGCATGCATGTATGATAAAGGGGTTATTACACGAAGTTAGGGCGATACCGCGTCGTATTCTCGTGATGTGTCCGTATTTTGACTCGTTGCTGCGCAACTCGTCAAAATACGGACACATCACTCGAATACGACGCGGTATCGCCCAAACTTCGTGTAATAACCCCTAAGTACTGAAATACTGAAGAAGTAGCCAAATATTGCAAGTGATGGAGCCTAATTTTCTTATTTCAAATTTCATCGTATATGTTGGGTATGTCATTAATGATGAGTGTTGCATAGCCAGAGTTTTAAATATTTCCTCAAAGTTCTTTCCAACTTCTTTGCAAGTCTCAAAAGAACTTTGCACTATGACTCTAATATATTTTGCCTTTGAATAAATTCATTTTGATATTCTGGAATTGAAATTCATCATTGTGGCATTCAAACCATAGTTTTACTCATTATTGCCATTTCAGTGATGGAGCAAGGCCTATGACAATGGCAATGGCTTTTGAGAGCTATCTTTTTCATGCTAAGAGACGTTACACTGAACAGTCATTTCAGGTTATTTGTGCACCAGGGAAAGAATTAGGCCTTATGACCGTCGCAAACATACTCTGGCGATTCGACCAGCCGAGTTTCCATAGTTTTATTTTATTCTTTAAGTTTGCCTTTTCGTAAATCATATTTTTCTCCGGTTGAACGTATGGAGTAAGTACAGTATTGATATTCCCTTAACCCTTTGAGTGCTGCAATTTTTCCCACCAAAACTTTAGTGCAACATTATAACCAATTTAAATGAAGTTTTCTGTAAGTTTTTCCATAATTGTGAACCAAATGGACATCACATGTCATTGATTACTGTTTCTTATCAAAATTTTGGCAAAATTCTGAAGAAAATGACGGGGGTAAATTTTAAAAAGGCGGAAAAAATTGACCGTGGCACTCAAAGGGTTAATTGCCTTCATTGTACTAGTAGCTGGATACTGAGTGTTTTACCAGGAGCTAATCTTGTACCTAAATTTTTTAATGTTTGCATCTTTTTATTCCAGGATGCTGGAAAACTCACATTGCCAGGCACAGATGCAATATACGGATTAGGTGTGCTAGTCTATTAAGGAATAAGCAGTCTGTGTCGTTTCTTGAAGGTGTTACATTCTGCAACATGGAACGAGACAATGTTGTGCTATGTATGCTTAGTTATCTTGGGTTTCAAACTTTGATTACATCAGATGTGTGAAAGGAACATTTCAATTTGTAGAGACTTCTAACAATCAGCCTAAACTGGGATGCGAGGTAAATGGCCTGGTAATTATGAGTAGTCTGTAGTGTGCAGGGGTTTCCAGTGAAACTGCAAGCAATTTGGCATCAGATGCAAGAGGTAAATGTTATACCATCAAATTATGTTATCAATGTGATTTTACAAGTAGCATTCAAAAGAATGTCATTTTTAGTGAGTTTACCCTTGTAAATATAAGATTTGATTATGTTGCAACAATTACTGTTTCGTTTCTTGTCAAATTGCAATAAATTTTAGTCTGAGATTAATTGTAATACTTTGTTTGTTGTTTTTTTATGTAGTCTGCAGGATTTCTAACTACTACAGCTGTTGTCTGTGTTTCAGATGTGGTACAATCCTACTTAGTGTGGCTTCATCACATAGAGGACCCAATAGGCTATTCCATTTGATGATATCCTACCCTGTATCTACAAAAGTTGATGAAATCCAATTTGAATTCGAAGGATGGTCAGAAATAATTATTCACCCCACCCCCCCCACCCCAAAATGATTCATATTGAACTGGTTTGTGAGGAAGCCATACAATAGCCCTGGAGTGGCATGCCTGCAAGCCAGCTTATAATGGCTTGTTGGTAAACCAGAGGAATTCTCAAAGTGGCTTACCTGTAAACCAGAATTAGTCAAA
The DNA here is from genome assembly GCF_041260155.1 of Ptychodera flava. Taxonomy (NCBI): domain Eukaryota; kingdom Metazoa; phylum Hemichordata; class Enteropneusta; family Ptychoderidae; genus Ptychodera; species Ptychodera flava. The sequence continues at coordinate 48,119,025 of NC_091929.1, read as the reverse complement.
AAATTGGTTTGTCTGTAAGCCACATTGCACTAATATTGGCTCATCTTCAAACCAGATGGAACCAGAATTGGCTTACTGTTGAGCCAGAGAAGTGTGGTATGGGTTTGTAAATAAGCCACTGTTCAGCATTCTCTGGTATATCAGCAAGCCATGTTCATATGATAGTGGATTGCCTGTAAACCATTGTTCAGTACAGACTGGCTTGCTGGCAAGCTGAAGTGATCTTTACTTGGCATGTATATATGCCACATCAAAAACAAAACTGGCATGCACAGAAACCAGACTTGGCATGCCAGAAAGCCAAAAATAAGCCAAAATTCACAACTCGAAACAATCCGTTTACTGACAAACAAGCCGGTTTATTTTTGGCTTGAATTTAGCTGGCCGGCAAACCAGAAAAATTTGCAGTGTAAATATTACTTCATTCAAAGCCTAAGTATATAGCAAAAATATTCATAAATACAACAAAGTATAAAGTAGTCCCCAAGGAACACAAGGTGTCATTCCTCACACAGCCAGGGCAGAGTGAGCAGTGAGCTAGATGGTACACTGTAAGGAACTATTTGTAATATACGACTAGTATCCAATCGGGTTTGAACCCACAACATACGGCATCGGTCGCCTAGCGGAGAGGCCACAGAGAGAACCGCTCGGCTAAATCTTCACTCCCAAAAAGAGTAGTTCAATAGCCGGTTAAGTTGTTACATTTTTTTGACTGAGACTGCTCCACACATTGTAGAGTTCGTGAAGCAGTCACGCACGCATGCTCACTATCACACATCGCACAAACAAACTTATCGAGGCGAAGAAACGAATTTCATCGCTTTAACTGGGCGAACGATAACCTCGGGGACAATTCTGTCCACCAGCAGAGTTACCAACCCAGGTTAGAAAATACGGCTAGTATCCAATCGGGTTCGAACCCACAACATACGGCAGCAGTCGCCTAGGGGAGAGGCCACAGGGAGAAGTAAGTCATGACGATAGCCGAATGGAAAGTATTGTTTGTTTGATTGTTTGTTTGTTTGTGTGTTTTTTTACATTGTGTTACAAGGTTACTTTACTCAAGATATGTCGCAATGATGCTCGCATCCTATCCAATCTTTCATTCAATAGGCAATATCATTGAGAAAAGTGATTAGGGTTTAAATATTACCTTATTTAATATACGGCCCAGTTTGATAATAGAAGAGTCATTTTGAAGTCATATCCACCCATGGCGTATGTATCCATCATAGCCGATATATCCAGGCCTTTGACGAGCTAGTCAAGCTAACTCGACATTGTAATTGCGATTGACGTTTGTTTTCTCGCTCAACACGGACTATTTTATAAGTCATGGTTCAAATGACGATGAATTTCACTGCTGACTGCTACGAATGTCAAGGCCATACCTTTTCTATTTTTTGATATCTGAAAGGTCTTTTTTATTTACATGCTGCACAGGCGTCCGGAAAAGGCGTACTGAGACGGCACAATACTAAATACTATAATACGGTTAAAAATGCTATTTAGTGAGCTCGGACAAGTCACGGTAACCGTGGACAAGCGGATTCACTCAGCCCTGTATTTGTGTATGCAATAGAAGTTTTATTGAATTTTGCTCTATTTCCCACATTTACTTGCATCGTACGGTCACATGCGCTGGTCGATGACGTTTTCTTTTAGCAAATCGAAGGAAACGAGTCCAGCAGCCAAAGCAACTGCATAGCTATGTTGTTTTGGGATATACCTGGCGATATGTCAACTGTGGTGTACCATGGTCAACAAGGTATTTGTAGGTTTTTGATGTTTGACCATGAACTACCATGGTTGGCCATGATATGAGACTACAGTAGGCATTCCAATACTATGGTCTACCACAGTAAACCATGGTCTACCACAGTAAACCATGGTCTATCATGGCTGACCTGTTTATGGATATCAGCTACCATGGTTGACCATGGTATTTGATTACTGATTGTATTTATGACCATGGTTATCGATGGTCAACTATGGTTGACCATGGTATTTGATGACTCATGGTAGTTTAATTTTGATGCCCAATTTTCTTGATGATCATATTGATAATAGGCTGTATGTATATACACTCCTATATTTACATGGTTGAGTCTCTTGACATCATTCACAGTTGTTAGAGAGAATCTATGTCGTTGCCTGAGAAGCTCTTGTTCATGTCAGAAGACTGTGGACACATATCGAGCTGAATTTTTTGGAATTATGGACATCAAGGGCATGAAAGCACTGCTGCAATGGCAGGAAGTTAAGACTATCTCAGTCTCACTCAATCTTTGCCACGAAACATGATATCAACATAGGCAAGGTCATAAGTCCATTGTCATTGGACCTTTGACCCTTTACCATGATGTCACATGTCATAAAGCAATGCATTTGATTGGCAGCCATCTTCAAAATTCACTTCAAACGGCTTGTCTGTTCAGTGAACAACTGGAAAAGTAGCAGTGTTTTTAACATTGATTTTGGGAGAAAGTTTGGACTATTTTGCTCATCGAACATTCAGGGAAACACACAGAAGATGTTGGAGTATGATCTATGATACAATCTGAAGGGCTTAGCTGTTATTGCAGTGGACACTATAATGGAGGCTAAGTTTGCTGATCCTGAAGCGAGTCTGTCAAGTGATCATGACACCAGTCAGGGATCACTGGTGTTTTACAGAGTTTTGGTGAGGTTTATACCTAGATTTTTTCCGCTCTGACAATTTTCAACCCAAGGTTTTGTTTCAAAAACCATCAAATGCCATTGGTCGGTGATCATGGTTGACCAAGGTGAATAACATGGTCAACCATGTTTGGTGCCCATGGTCAACCATGGTTAACCACCTTGTTTTACCATGGTTGACCATGGTTGGTGACCATGGACAACCATGGTAATTTGTGCCATTTAATAAACATGGTCGACCATGAACTACAAAGGTTGACAATGGTCATATGACCATGAACTAACATGGTAGTCCATGGTAGACAACAGACACTTTAGCCAGGGTTAAGTTGTCATGTTGGCACCAACCTTGCTAAAATACTTTTACATGTACTCACTATGTGACTTCAAAAAGGCATTACAATAAAGACTCGGTAGTTCCGATGGCAACTATGTTTGCGTTGTCGACTTCAGATGTTTTCTTGGACGAAACCGAGTAAACCATCAAAATCTGACCAAACAGCTCTTTTTAGGGCCACCACCTACTCCAAAAAGGGAACCATAAAACTCAGGTTTTCAATCGTTATCACATTGATTTCACACTGATGACGTCAACCCCGATGTATAATATGTAGTCTGAAAACCGGCAGGATTTCTAACTATCTCAATGTCCGTGAATTTTTACAAAACACTGAACAAAAGTTTTATAATCATTGTGAAGTGTGGGATAAATTCGAAATTTTACATTTGTGCCTGCGATACAAAAAAAATCGGATGGCTTCAGTTTAAAGGTGTGTTGTGCTCATCCTTCATGTTGTTTGTTGTGTAATCAATGTGTTTTTATATGGAGAGTATTAGCAAGGAGAGGAATTTTGCGTCAGTTTGGTCCGTGTGATTTTGTGCTGCGGATCAGTCTATATACCTAACTCATGCACATTGCAGGCACAATTGTTGCGTACCTGGCATTTTTTCAAGCATTTTAAATTGGGTCTTTGGTGTGAATATCGGAAAGTTTTGTGTTTTGTATGCCTCAGCGCTTGTTAGGTAAGGCTAATCAGACATACATAAGTTTAATCACGCTCCATCGATCAAGATGATGAGGCTGCACGTGTGGACGACGACCCATGAGGCCATACATTACACTTTTCACTGATACTTGTGCTCTTTTATCATCAAAGTAAATAATTACTCACAAGAGTCACTGTTTTTTATTCGCCCCTTTGCATCAAAGCTGAACGCGTCACGGCAAATCCTTGCACAAATGCATATAAGCTTTTAACACTCAATTTTCACGGGTTGAAAGGGTTTTTGGCTGGACACCTTTGGTGGTGTTACTTTTTGAAAAGTTATTGATTTTGCTTTTTCAGTGTTCCTGTCGCCACTAGATCAGTATCGATATCTTACTTTGAAACGTTACATTTATAGTCTAGTCGGAAGGCAGGGTTCTCATGCACCCCATGGATGTATTTTTTTAACCTACATTTTTGTAATCCTGAGGGTCTATATTTAATGAATTTTGATGTTCCCAAAATCAAATAGTGTCCCATGGGGTTCATTTGGCGCCATCTTTGCCGCAATCTTGGCCGCCAACTTGGATTTCAACAATGGAGTAGGGGTCACGTATTTACCACTCGACGGAAACAGAAACAATAAAATACTATAAACGTTACATTTTTAGAAAGCCAAGATCATGGCCTTTTTATTGATATATAACTTAATAGGGGTAAATTAATATTCGAACGTCAATGAGACTTTATATCGCCCATTGACAGTAAATCGTAAATTTGCTAAATTTCACACCCAATAATTCAGATCCTGTTCCTCCAAACAATTTTTCATAAGGTATTTATATATTTTTTGGAAGAACTCAGTGCAATAAACAAGAAAAACAACATTAAAAGTATGTGTCTTGAGATTTAGTGGGTGCATGAGCTTGTTTTCTTATTATGCGGTATGCCACATATCCGTGTGTAACATAAGGGGTAGGGGTAATGTTTCCCTCTCTGTTTCGAATCATGAATGATGAAACCATAAAATGTTACTTTTTTTGAAAGTGCTGCATCAGACCTTTTTAAAAATATATAGCTTTATGGGTAAAAATTGCATATTTAAAGGTTACAAAGCTCAAACCTTTCAGTTTGTGTCGATTTTAAGTGATTTTTTAAGAACGAAATTACAACATATGGGGTAGGGGTAATGTTTGCCTTTCTGCCTCGAACCATGAATTATGAAACCATATGAATGTTATACTGTTTGAAAGCTCTGAAAAGGGCCTTTCCAACATGTATAGTTTTATTGGGGAAAAGTCGCATATTTTAAAGTTACAAAGCATATGCCTTTCACTTTGTGTCAATTTTTAAATGATTTTTTAATCAAAATTATAATATAAGGGGTAGGGTAATGTTTCCCTTCTGCCTTGAACCATGAATTATGAAACCATATAAATGTTATACTGTTTGAAAGCTGTGAAATATGTCTTTCCAAACATGTATAGTTGTATTGGAAAAAATTGCATATTTGAAAGTTACAAAGCTTAAGCCTTTCGGTTTGTGTCAATTTTAAGTGATTTTTTGAACAATATGCACAAAACAGTTAGTCCGTTGGTCAGGTATCGAAATCATCCCCTCTAAGGCATTTTACCCACTATGATTTTCTGTTAGCTAGTATTCTTACCTGTCACAATCTGCTTATTTTCCATTTAACTGATGGTGTGTAAGAGTATAACGACTTGTCTGTAGAGGGCTGTCACGCCCTCAGGAGTAACAAAGAAATGGGTTAGGGGTAACATATTTACCCGTAGTCGGAAACAAAAACAAAAAAGTGCCATAAAAAGTCCATTCTTAGAAAGCCCAGATAATTTCCTTACCTTTGGTATACAATATAATGGGGATAAATCAATATTCAAACATCTATTACATTTTATATCGGACATGAAATGTAAATTGTAAAATTTGTTTAATTTCAAACCCACTAAATAATACTTAAGCTCTTGTTCCTCCAAACAATTTTACAAGGTTTTTTGTATATTATTTGAAAGAACTTAATGCAATAGAGAAGTTAAAAAAAATTAAAAGTGTGTATTTTGAGATTTATGGGGTGCGTCGATTGTTTTCGTAATATATGGTATGCCGTACATCCCTCTATAATATACATTTAAGGGAAAGGGGTATGGGTAATGTTTCCTTTCCTACCAAACGCAGCGAATAAGGAAGCCACATAAATATCATATCTCTGAAACACTAACACAGTGTTTTTTCCAACAAGATATGGCTTGATGGGGTAAACTCAAAATTATGCAGTGACAATGCCTAAACTCAAAAGTTTGTGTTACTCTACTGACACTTACTTGTTAAAAGGAACATAGAAAAATACTCCATAGGGCATTAAATAGCACTAACAAGTTAGAATGGTGGTAAATAAAAGACGTTTTACTCATTTCAATAACTCAAATTAGGGAAAGAAAGTTAACAGCTATAATATGTCAACATTATATATTTCAAACCCACAGACACTTAATTGGATGTCATAGTCGTCATGCTAAGTTGATATGACAGCAGCAACAATCAATCCATTTTCTTTAATTGTATCGCGAGAGATACATAAGCAATACAGCACCACTTAGAAAGGATACCACATATACGCACGAACTTCACTCGTGTGTATAAGGAGTGAAATGGTCAAAACCGAGCTCGAGTGGTGTACCCAACTTATAGTGGTTGTTTATCGCTATATTATATCAGTATATTGAAACTTGTGATGAAAATAAAAACAATGTGAAAGAAACCCACTTTGGAGATAGGAATGGCCAACTTTACATTATATCGTAAATATATGCAGAGTCAAGTGACCGTCTGGGCGAATCAGGGCTCACTATTTATAGTGTTACTTTTAATACCACACAGGAATACGAGAGAATCATTTATCGGTCAAAACCAATCACCATTAATCCACAATATAGCTTCTCCATACTAAGATAAGATGGATCGACAACACTTTACCTATCTTACCAGAAAACAAGAGATCATAACCAATTTTCGAAATTATTTTGCAACGCAAAACACGATATATACTCCCGATGAGGATTACATTTTCGACTTGGTACTAAAATTCAATAGCAAAATAATTCTGGAACTAAAACCCGAAAAGCCAAATGTCACAGACCGCATTCAAATTACGCAACTAAATAGTAAACAGAAAGCGAACAAACACTCTCTACACCAAGCAATAAGAAAGCGAGACAAAACTCAGAAAATAACTAAAAAGGCTTATATTTCTATTGACACCTCCATGTTTAAAATGCCTTGTGAGTGAATCTATCATTAGTTTCTTATCATGGATGACATTTAACCAATGTTAGACCCTGACGTCTTTGAAGCAAAGACCCTAAAAACGGACGTTTTAGGGTCAATGCTTGAAGATACCATTCCCACCAGCATGATCGAATCAGAGAGACTAGATTGATCTAACTTTCGAGTTAGATCAGCCACCAGCAGCTGAGAAAAAAGAAGTCAACATAATCATCAGAGTCAAGCGAGCTAGACAACGGCTTCACACATTATACTCCACAGAGAGGACATTCTTACACAATTCACAAAAAGCGTTCAAAAGCTTCGTTAAAGGCATTGTTCACGATCCCAGGGACGGGCATGGCTGGTTGCGTGGCAAATGCAAAATATTAGTTATGCTGAATCAAGGTGTAATCAGTTATAGCCTATTTAGAGATTGGAAAAATCCTAATCCTGATAGTAATGATGGAATATAAACTTTGTGAAAAGTTGAGAAAATTTGCCACTTTTTTGATTTGTATGTTTTACATTCCATGTTGTACAGTACTGCCTGTACTATACATGAACAGTTCATACACTGGACAAGTATTCTGTGCTGTTATTCCATAGTTAGGTCCCCGCAGTCCGAGATAAGTCTTTCTATAGTGTCAACCATTCTCTTCGATTACTGTAATCTACTCCAATAAATTCCCACTTAACTCATTTGTATGATTACAGGGAAGCCTAAGCCTATCTCTTACAATCTAAGATTTGAGATATTTGACAACAACATGTATGCAATTTTCATATTTTTCATAGGCCTAAATAACACACAGAAGAAAGTCATACTCAATGTTTTGTCCAATTGAAAGTCAAATTTTCACCGAAACAAGTAGAGGTGGCCATCTGTACGCCAAACGAGAATTAATATTAGCAAAGATGGATATTAATTAAGCCTTTCCCATTTCCAATCCCAGCTACTCATACAACGGGGTATAAGCAAAAGCCAAGAGTATCGAATGTGTTGAAACCTACGTGGCCCCTATTCAGTACCACGTAGCCTACAGGTACACCTTAAAAAAAACTTACCAGGCCAAAATACCGAGTGTTGAATTCCTTTAAAAGTGGCAACACCTGGAAAGACACTGCGGCAACAAATTTATCACCCTGATCTCTAACTAGTTACCTCTACACCAAATAAAACACCGGGACTCAAGACAGTTGTACATCACAAACTTAAGAGAGCGATCGAAGACACTCGCTACACAGAACGCAGGATGGAAGGCTGCAAAGACGAATCTTCAAATAGGCAAAAAAGAGGCTAAAAACAACACAAACATTCACAGCAACGACGATAGATCGGGATTTCTTCCTATACTACGGTATAAAACCAAACCAAAGGGTCTTTCAAAGGCCACCGCACTTCCCTTAACGGCTCGAAATGGACTGGGATCATGATCAGTGTGGTGGGCGTTTTGGGGCATGGCTCTGCATAATGAGTCTGTTGGTAACGGTTGCGATCGTTCGCATTATCTGCGGATCTGTTCGCTCTCAGATCACGCTCAGGTTCGGACTAATATAGATACGTACAGCCTTCGATTCGTGGTTTGTTCCAGTTATGCCATGGCAAATACTCGAAATAAGATAGAAAGGAAAACTATCAACTTAATCAAACAAGAGTTTGCTTGAATGAATTTACCGAAGTTTCAGGCCATATCAACGTTCATAATGAATGATTCGGCTATTGACCGCCATGTACATACGGAATATTGGCGCCATCTAAAGTCGAATAATTATCAAAAAGTAAAAAACATATAGAAAAATTACAAATAACCCGAAATTGGCAATTCGTATGGTGAATTACCTATGAATGTTGACTAAACTGTATCCACCGGAGGAACATGTCAGGAAAATTGGGAGGAAATAAGTAAACGGCGACGTCATGACCAATCACTATTAAAATCAGAAAATAAAGGAAGTTCACAACATTACGTACGGGTCGATACTTCCTTGAATCTCGTGTACCACGATACCTGTAATAGCGATAACGGTCGCCTGCTCGGTTGCTTGGCGGGTGACATCGACAACTCATCACGAGTTATATTAATTTTCGTAGCAATTGGTATGTCAAAACCTCACCAGCTTTCCGAACACGACATGTCACTTCCACGTGTAAAAACGACCATTTTCGTGGCCAGCATATACATCAAAACCAACAGTTCGGTTCCGTCAAGTTCGACTGTAGATTTGGAAGTTGTTAAATACGTGGATCTCTTCAACTGACTATAATCAAATTGATCATGGAGGCTACCATCATGATTTGAAGTTTGTTTTTTATGTCATTCGCGGTGCAAACTACAGACTCTGCCTACAGTTTTGTTTTAAAAAGCTTACGCACTTTTCGCAAGAATACATCGTACTACCAGTATAGTCCTCTTGCTAAGTCACATCTGAAAATGGTTCACTTTCGTGATGTCATTGCACCATAAATGCTAGCAAAAGAGTTTATGACAATTTACACAAAGTTTTCATCCTTTGCCCGCTGATATAATTCTAAACATACATATGGTTTGTTTACATCGTAATTGTTCTCGTATGCCGTGCACAGCAAATGTTTGACCAGTTAGTTTACACCTCTGCGCGTCACCGAATGATTGACAATTGTTTGAATCATGGACCAACTGCATTTTAGGGCCATTCCATTTGTTCAGAAGCGATTTCTCCCCAAGTCTCCGTAGTTTTAAAAAACTCTGTGAAACTTTGCGGATACCTCTATGGTCTAGGTGTTTGCTAATAATTTTTGTTTGAGAATCGTTTAGGCTGATTTTAAGGAAGCGGTCTACCTAGCTATTGCCAGTTGTCACTCAAGCGTCATTATGAATTTTCAATGAGTTTGGGGCCTTTTATACCCCACACACCGGTTTAAATAGCACTACCGAAACCCAACGGCAAAACATTATCACACAGGAAATTGTGTTAAAAACTCAGAAAGCGTAATAAACTAAAAAAGCAAAATAAATGCACAAAATGACAAACAAAATATCTTAAACACAATATTACAACATACGAAACATAAATGAAACACAGTGACCAACAAAACAAATGGATTTACTAAGAGTCTTTCTTCTCACAAATCAAACAATTATAGAAATGAACGCTCTTTGCAAAGGCTTAAAATTAATTCCACACAGCAAAAGGTCCAAAAGAATCCATCTCCTAGAAGACACAAATGAATTCATACTGAAAATGAGACTCCGATACATAATACGACGAAAAAAATCAGAAAAATAAATTCAAACACAAGTCCATAGGGACTCCACAAACAAAACACGAAGCACAAGACACACAAATTAGCTACAATGTAAAGTTAAGTGTTCAAGGATAGAACACCAATTAAACGCCTTTTTGTAACACTTTTTGAACGCGTCCAGACGTTCAGAAACTTAACACTACGTGTTCAACCAACGTTCAATTTTTTAAACACGTGTGCAGATTTTGAACGCTACCTGTTCCTCAGACATTATAATGAACACCATGGTGTTCCATATCTGAACACACGTTGCACATGAAATTGTTCAAAAAATTGAACGCATTTACGCGTTCAAAGGGCTGTAACACTTTTTGAACGCATGGACGCCGTTCAACGATAAGTGTGTTAAAGGCTAGAACACGTAATGCGCGCTTGTTGAACACCTTTAATTTTGGGCGTTCAGAGGGTGTTCAAGCCTTGCAATAACATTACAGACCACTGATATTCAGTAAAATTATCACTGCATAAAAACCCTATAATACTTACTGTATTCACATGGATTATTGCCTGTATTTTAGCTGAAGAGTGCATATACAGATGAATACAGTCAAGAATCCATTTTTTGTATTCAGCAAGCCTGTATTCATGTGAATTCGTGTGAATTCACGTGTATTACACTATAATACAGGCAACTCATTAATGTGAATTTATCTGAATTATTGGGTTTTCATGCAGTGTATTTTATTCTAAATATACACAAAGCATTTCTAGAGTAAAATACAATAATTTACTGTAAAAAGGACAAATAAACATTGCCTATTTGTATGTAAAGTTTGTCAGAGGAACATACCAACGGTGTTAACACCCTCCTATCAAAAACATAAGCAATAAAAATCCCCATGAACACTGTAGATCGTTTTAAAAAATATGAACAAAGTAATGACAAAACAGGTTTTACTTAAATATTGTGGATTACGTTTTAAGGTTCATACTTGTTTAAAATGTACAAAAAATCATCTGAAAAAGCTCAAAATTTGGCTTACTTATTGTGTTGAAATACATATATGTATGGAATGCATACTTCATTGTTGTAAGATGGTTTCTTAAAGACATTTCCTCTTGTATAGACAATTGTAAATTTTGAAGAAAAAAAGTTAGTCAAGACTTCTCTAGTGCACATGGTATATAGTTGTCCACATTAAAGTAAACACAACATGTCAAGTTGTCAAAGTGTCACAGTAAGGTACAACATGCAGAAAGTGGGGAAAATTGGTCCTTGGCAGGGTAAAACCTATTTCCTTGTCCAACAAAGTCCTTCATAAACAAAAAGGTTTGTTTGTTTGTAATATCTTTAATAAACAATGAAATAAATCGGTGACATTTCAAAATCTACTCAGAAATTAAAAACATTCGTAAGACCTTTCAAATTCTGGTGTAACTTGCTATTAATTTTTATACAAATGTTTTTACCAACAATGGTAAAAATCACCCTTAAAATTAAAAAAATGTAGGTTTCATCATAACGTATATATATCACATTCTGGTAATCCCTCATATCTTAAAAATGTCTGAAATGTCTTTAATTTCTTGAAAATACAAAGTTCCAAATTTCTGCATAATTTGAACAATCTGAAAAAGGCTGTCAGTAGAGATCTATGTCCTAAATATCAAAGCTGTTCAATTAGCAGTTTTGAAGAAGATTTTTAAAGATTTTTTGACCAAAAATGACGAAAATTGCCATGAAACATAAAAATTTGAATATTTCATCACAACTAGCACAAATTTGACTAGAGTCATTCTTAGGGACATGTTTACCAAATATTGAAGACGTCAGTAAAAGAGAAGAAGATTTTTGCCAAAAATAGCAAAATGTAAATTTGCATAGTTCATCATAATTTGAACATATGTGATTAGGGTAATCCCTGGGGACCTGTAATCCAGATATTAAAGGATTCGAACAGGCTGCTTTGAAGAAAAACCTTGGGATGGTACAAATTTGAGGGCAATGCTACACATCCACCTATTTAGCTGACGGCAAAGCTAAAAACCAGTTGCTAAGAACAAGAGACGTGTTGAGCTACAATACAAAATTCTCTTAGGTTTGGTAGCATGCTATGATCAACTAAATGTTAGAAGGGCATAAGCTTCCAAGACGTGAAGTCTCCGTTATCAGATGCAAGGGCGAATGAAAAATTGAAGCAGAAAGGGACAGAAAATTCAGAGTGAAAATTTCAGAAAATTCAGTAATTCAGAGTGGACATTTTTACTCTGAATTTTCCGTCGCTTTCAGCTCTTATTTTTCATTCCACCCTTGCATCTGATAAAGGAGACTACACGTCTGTGAAAGCTTATTCTCCGCCAACATTTAGTTGATCATAACATGCTACCAAAGCTTAGATTAATTCAGAAAAAAACACAGAAACTTATCAAAATTCAGTTACTGACCCTCGGAAGTTTAAATCTACACTAGAGATGAAGTGAGGTTCTCAAACTTGATTCCAGACAGCTACCTCTACACTCATCTTCTTCATTATCTGTACCACCAGCTTCTGTAACCAACTTTTTACATCCTGAAAATAATGCAACACTAGGTAATATGGCGAGATGAGACTTTAAATGAAAGACAAGGAGCTGATTAGGTTAAGGAAAAGGGGAGACTTTCATATACAGTGCCTCTTTTCAATACTGTTACAAAATATTGGCTTCTTCTTGTCATCAACTGATTAAAATAAAAAAGCCAAACTCTTTTATGCTGAAATAATACATTGTATACTCTACAATGTTTAATTGATTTTTTACATGCGATTGTCTCTACTAAAAGACATGTGTTAGCTGTGATTACGCAGCGGTACTGTGCAAGGCGTGTCGATCGCGCTCAGGTCAAGCGTCATAGCTACAGTTGTGTTGCAATGACCCTTGACCCGAGTGAGATCGATCGATAGGCCATGGCCAGAGTACCACTGTGTATTCACAGCTTGTTGTTGGTATACCAGCCACTAAAAGAAAAAAGTTTTTTTCACGTAGTTAAGCTATTTCAAAGTACAATACGATTAATTTCGAAGGATATTAATACAGATGCTTCAAAATCTAATACATTTTACTATTTTGGAGAGAAAACTTACCCTTTTTGGTCTTGCTCCGCACGATCACGACTTCAGGGTGCGCTTACAAGCACAATGTCGCAACTTCCGTTTTGATGCATCATGGGATAGGAAAAGACACCAAACTTGAACACCAAGTGTTAAGAAGTAGAACGCCTCTTGCACGCCGATGTTAAAATGATGGTTTTCTGATTTTCTTTTCAAATTTTCAAAATTTCAACACGTAATAAATGTATACAATTATTTTGTATACTTTCTTTTTTAGAAAAATCATGCTTTCAGCAATTGTAGACCGGAAATATTTTCACTTAGTCGGAAATTTGTTACACCAAAATCCGTGTACGTTTGCCGGACAGCGAGGCAGTAGTAAATTTAATATAGCCATTGTAAAGTAAAAACCAAAAGATTGTTAATTGTTTCACAGTATTGTAAAATTTCTGTGATGCTGAGTTTTTTAACACTTGAAGGAGATGGTTGTTAACACTACGTGTTCAGGTTAAGAACACCATTGTTAATAATATGAACACTAGCCGTTCAAATTTGAACACCGACACGTACATTTTGAACGCGTAAAGACGCGTCTAGCGTCCGCTATTTTTACAGTGTAGAAGCTACGGTTTACTCTTGTTAGGATTCTCTTCCTCAACGCATAGCAAACCATAAGTCTATTACAGAGAGGTATGTGACATACTACATATTCTGCATGCTCCTAAATCCCAAGATACACACTTTCAACATTGTTTTTCTTCTTTATTGCATTAAGATTTTTAAACAGTACATAAATACCTTGTAAAATTGTTTGGAGGAACAAGAACTTAATTATTGGGTTACAATTTACATTTCATGGACGATATAAAACCTAATCGATGTTTGAATATTGATTTATCCCCATTAAGTTGTATACCAATGGTAAGGGAATAATCTGGGCTTTCTAAGAATGTATTGTTTATAGTACTTTGTTGTTTTTGTTTCCGACTAGCGGTAAATATGTTACCCCTAACCCATTCCTATTTTACTACTGAGGGCGTGACAGCCCCCTACAAAATAAGTCGTTACACTCTTAAACACAATCAGTTAAATGGAAAATAAGTAGATTATGACAGCTGAGAATACTAGCTAACAGAAAATCATAGTGGGTAAAATGCCTTAGAGGGGATGATTTCGATACCTGGCCAACGGACTAACTGTTTTGTGCATATTGTTCAAAAAATCACTTAAAATTGACACAAACTGAAAGGCTTAAGCTTTTGTAACTTTAAAATATGCGACTTTTCCCCGATAAAACTATACACGTTTGGAAAGGCCCTTTTCAGAGCTTTCAAACAGAATAACATTTATATGGTTTCATAATTCATGGTTCGAGGCAGAAAGGCAAACATTACCCCTACCCCATATGTTGTAATTTCGTTCTAAAAAAATCACTTAAAATCGACACAAACTGAAAGGTTTGAGCTTTGTAACTTTTATATACGCAAATTTTCCCCATAGAGCTATATATTTTCAAAAAGGTCTGATGCAGCACTTTCAAAAAATGTAAATTTTTATGGTTTCATCATTCACGAATCGAAACAGAGAGGGAAACATTACCCCTATCCCTTATGTTACACACGGATATATGGCATACCGCGTAATAAGAAAACAAGCTCATGCACCCACTAAATCTCAAGACACATACTTTTAATGTTGTTTTTCTTGTTTATTGCACTGAATTCTTCCAAAAAATATATAAATACCTTATGAAAAATTGTTTGGAAGAACGGTAACTTAATTATCGGGTGTGAAATTTTGCAAATTTTTACGATTTACGGTCAATGGCCGATATAAAGTCTAATCGATGTTCGAATATTAATTTATCCCTATTAAGTTATATATCAATAAAAAGGCCATGATCTTGGCTTTCTTAAAATGTAAGTTCATAGTATTTTATTGTTTCTGTTTCCGTCGAGTGGTAAATACGTGACCCCTACCCCATTGTTGAAATCCAAGAAGGCGGCCAAGATGGCGGCCAAGATGGCACAAAATGAGTCCAATGGGACACTATTTGATTTTGAGAACATCAAAATTCATTAAATATAGACCCTCAGGATTACAAAAATGTAGGTTAAAATACATCCATGGGGTGCATGGGACCCTACCTTCCGACCCGAGTATTAGATGATACAGACTGCCAGTCTGAAGGACCAAGCCGACTGCAATTGCGGTCACATAAATAATTAAAGCTTTCTCTCTAGATTGAGCGTTAAGTATAGGATAGCGCTCGATTCCTAATAGTCAAAACCGCGTATATGCAGTGTCCGATTTCTTAACAGACTGTCTGACTGACAAACATAAAATAACAGTCCCTCCACCCACTGTGATTGAATGTGGTAATTTCTGAAGCACTTGTGTTTCACCGCATATAGCCGTTTTGTTAACTGAAGGGTACGCGAAACGTAGGCCTACATAAACTTACAGTATTAGTGCAATACACAGAAATCAGTTCTCGATTCCATTCTCTTTGATATTAAAATCATAGAAGAAATGGTACAATTATGTCCTGTAAATCGCAAAAGTCACACGCGCAGATACCGATACATTAGCATGTTACACGATTAGTAAGTGATGTTACGCTAGCAAATACTTCGCTTTTACAAATACAAAGTTTCAACAGAAGTTTGATGTTGTAAACGGGTTACTAGTATTTTATTGAACGTTACCGACATGACCCTATCCGATTTATAAGCTTAGAATAACAATAGCGGTTCAGGGACATTTAAAGCCGCCGTTCTCATCCCTGGTTCTCGCATTAGTGGGTACTCCTCCCGGTCAAACATAGCCTATATCGGTATCACTAATACTATCTACACAGATTTACTTGACCAGATTATCACCTGAATTATTCATGTACATTATATATATAAGGTTACCACATTTGAGGTTACAGTCGAAGTTGAATATGTATTTTTCTCAAGTGAAACCCCGTGAATGAAGTGGACGTGCGCACGAAAAGACGTTTTATTTGGACCCTGATGTCGAGCATAAGCTTATCGCACCGCGCCTGCGTTATGACCTCAAAAACTGATGGATCAATATGTAAAATCCCCAGTTGTCCCCATGAACTTCAAAAACTCACTTTGTAACCTTAATTTTTGAGCAAGCTAAGCTACATTTGTTATTTTCTATCTCGTAGGTGAATAGACGCCGACAAGCCATGCTGATCGATCAGTTTTAGGGGACGCGCGCTGATCACTTGGACATAGACATTTATAACAGCCCAACCATCTCATTGAGACAACTTGTTGAAATTGGAAGTTCATAGAAACTGCAACTACCTCGCTCGATTGGTGTTATTAGAATCTAAACTTGTTTATTGTCTATAAATTACGACGTTGCATGCCACTGACGCGCCCGATTTCTCACCGCACGGGTCTTTTAGTGTGTTAGTGGCGGGAACGTGTTTCGTGCGTATTGCGACCACTTTAACAAAGCCATTCATAATTGTTTCATGAAGGAAACACATTTTGCCTAAACTACATCAATTTTATGGAGCACTTCTTGATAGAATGCGTGTATCAAGCGTCCAACCAATTTATTGAAAATTGAAAATTGAAATCACCTTCAAAATGCAATTTTCATTTTAATGAAATAATAACCAATTTTTAACATTCGTTTTTGCAGACAAAATTTTTATTTAACCGACTTTTTGGTACGGTTTTCACGGCCAATCAATTTCCAAAAATATTAAACAGCCTTTTGGCATAGAAAGCAACATTTGAAATGTTTCAAATCGAAAATTATTTTTCTTTTTTATCTTTATTGAAAAAAAACGATAGACGGCCCGTTTTTAATAAAGCTCCTGCTATTCCATTATAAATGGAACATTATTCTGTTTCCCCTTCTTTATATTTTGAATCCGAAAAGCAATTTTCATTAAACACAAATTAAGCTTTAATCAATTAATTCTTTTTCATTCATTAGATTTGAAGACACAAGTTCGGGTTTACTTTTATTGAACGTTCCTTGTTTTCATATTTTGATTTTAATTTATTTTTTAAAAATGATGTTGTCATTCTCAACAAAGCATAAAAATAATTTCAAGTCTTCAACTTTATTGTATCTTAACATAACAAAAATGGTATTTCTTCCGATTTTTGTTAAATATAAAATATAGGATAATTTTGACATTTGAAGGAGAACAAAAATGATGAGAATCGAACTGGTTAATACTAAATCATGTACAACTACTTTATAAGAATTCGCTGTTCATTTTGTTACTTGCGACAATTGAAAATTGAAAATGGTAAGTTTCAATTTTTTTCATTTTTTTGAAAATGGTCGAAAAACGACTTACATGTTATTTCAATTTCTTTGCTGTTCCCGGCCCTCTACCGGCCAGTGGGCGAACAGCGATGCGTGCGAGATTTCCGGCTTCTGTCAATTGAAGAACTGCGGTAAATTTAAAATGGAGTTTTCTTCCTTAGTCTCTGAAGAGTTTATGCGGCAAATGATTGTTTTTGAAGGTAAAACACACCGCGAGATGGCATGTACTTAGAAAGACTTGATTCCTGATCATAATCTGTCAGAATTAAGCGAGAGATCAGTGCGCAAATTTTGTGAAATACATGAAATTAAGCGACGCCACACGCTGAACAATGACCAATGATTAGTACAACATTTACTGTTAACATAACGAGCACTAACAACGCTCAATATAGGACCTAAAACAAAAATCCTTATAAGCGTCCAGAAACACATGTCGATGCTGGGTCATGTTAATTACAATATGACACCACACACCGGATCGCTCACTATAGAGTCAGCCAGTAGTGGCTAACTCTCTCAATAACGAATCTGGCTTCTCCTCCTCGAGGAAGAAGATGACTTCATCACACAACCAAGTGGAGGGGATACAAAACAAGAGAGCAAATGATGAAGGAACCCCATTTTTGTTCCGAAACACCGTTAAAACCAATCACTCAATCAACAAACCGGTTTACCGGGACCCAGATCACATGACTAGGGTCAAAGCACTATCGATTCACTGGTGTTTCGCCATGTATTCCACACAAAATAAATGCAATGATCCTTTTATTCACCATATCGTAATACTAAACAATCTTGGTAGAGCCGATGTGTGGAGTTGCCGTCAATTTCCTTTATATCGTCTACGATGGCCAGTCTTCCGCAGTACATGCAGTAAGCGCGGGAACAAGTATGCGTTGCGGAAACCGGAAGTCTCGTACGCATTGATGCTGCTCGCCCACTGGCCGGTAGAGGGCCGGGAACAGCAAAGAAATTCAAATGAGTCGTCTTTCGACCATTTTAAAAAAAATCAAAAAGGTTGAAACTTACAATTTTCAATTTCTAAATTTTGCACGCACCAAAGAAAATTGCAAATTCCTCTTAAATCAGTAAGACATGATTTTATTTCAAAGAGTTTCCGTTCTCTTCATTTTGTTCTTCATCAAATACGTACAATGTCCCGTAATAATTTTACGAATCTTGAAAATAGTACTATTTTTTATCTTAAGATTAGGTAGTATTTTGTTACTGGAAATGATTTTTTTTGTTATGTTGAAAATGAAAACATCATTTTAGGACACAAATTATAATATGAAAACAAGCAACTTTCCTTAAAATAATCCAGAACACGTGATTTTGAAATTTAAGAAATAAAATAGAATTAATGGTTTAAATTTTATTTTGTTTTCACTGATAATTATATTTCGGATTCAAAATATGAACAAGGCCAAACAGAGTTATGTTTCATTAATACCAAATATTAGTCAAAAATTGGTCTGTCAATTGGTATTTTCAATTGGTATTTTCAATTAAGATGATTATGAAAATAAAATTCTATTTCAATCATTTAAATAACGCTTTTTGTGCTAAAATGCATGTAAATATTTTTGAGAATTGATTGGCTGCGAAAATCGTACCAAAAAGTCGGTAAAATAAAAATTTTGTCTGAAAAAACGAATATAAAAATTGGTTGTTATTTCATTAAAATGAAAATTGCATTTTAAAGGTGATTTCAATTTTCAATTTTCAATAAATTGGTTGGACGCTACGTACACTAATTGGATAGGGTATTCACGTGGATATCGTAGCTATTCTTAGCATGTCGGTTTAGCCAGGGTTTGTTGTCGCGATTTACATCATCGAACAAATCGGAACAACAAATATCAACCAAAGAGACAGGACCTTCATTGAAACACAGAGAAACATAGACAGAGTGGCAACGCTTGCATGCGTTTTGTTCCATGGTCGTCTCGGTAGACTATTGGCTTTTCACATTAAAATGAGCTTCAAAGGTGTTAAACTTTTTGTAGGCTTTGTTTGTGAGTAGTGAGAATTAGTTGTTAATTGTGATGATTTTTTTACACCATTTTATTTGAAAAGAACTACAGGGAGGGAAATCCCCTGTAGCTAAAAATGGCATGCGCATAAGTGAGCGGTGACCTGTATATGAACTCACGTACGCGACAGCTGGCACTGACATATAATGAACACTGACGTAAGTGTTTACAGATGACTCCCTGGCGTATAATAGACATTTAGGTCAGCACTCAGTGGGGAATTCCCATTACAACAGTGTTCTATTATCAGGAAGGAAGGGAGACCATTTGTTCAATAGATTCTGACTGTGATGCTGCTCTTCCGTTCCGATAGGGGAACCGTGCAGATAGGGTCTTCTGGATGTAAGTATATAGTCGATGATTTTGGCTTGCTATAATCATGGTTAACGCAGGGAAAGGCACGGAGACGCAGGCCATTCTACCTTTGCCTCACAACCACGCCTCGCACTTTCGCAGAACACACAATGAACCCTTGCCTCTCGAATCACAGCTGCTTCTTGTCTACCCTCACTATCAAATATGAATGCCATGCATGCCTTGCATGACGTCCAACCCGTTATCTGCTCGCATCACTGACCATCAGCTATCCATGCATACCCCCCTTGGCCAAAGCCATTTGCCTCCACTTCAGCTCCTGCAACAATAACGTACACATCACAAACCCTCCCACCCACCACAAAAAAATGAAAGCAAGCTGCGGCATTAGCAACCCACAAACAGACATATTACAGTTTGTCACATTTCTATATTGATGTTATTTCAATGATCACATTTCAATAAAGTTCCATGGGGCTGCTGTCGCGGATCCGGAGGGACCATTGTACCACGTTGCCTGATGCATGGCATGATCCCGCAAGGGGTCCGTGTCATCTTCCAGCCGCCACGACGCTGTGCATCCCCTCCGTGGCAGTAGGTGCATACTGGGTAACACGTTGCCCTCCCTTGAGGTCATTCAAATCTGCGACTGGCTTCACGGGAAAGGCCGCCATGACGCCCGGATGTTCCATCCCCCTGAGTTTCGGCCAAGCCCTGTCTCCGTGTTGTTTGTTTGCGTTAAATGTGAATTTTATCCCTTACGCGGCTTCTGGCTGTGTTATCAGTATATAGATGTGAATTTTCACTTATGTTACTTCGGGGTCGCATTAACACTTATGTTAGTATTTTCCCCCATGGAGTACCTACGGAACGCTATTCCACTATACCATTCCGGTAGGGGCTTTCCGGTAGGGCTTTCGCTATACCGTTTCGATAGGCTTCGAATGTTGATAGCAGCCCTTGGTGTCATGACTGAGGTCTGTCACATTCTACAGTTTTCATGAAAATTTCTACGGAGTTTTTTCTGAATTTGAAAGTTAACTTTTTCACGAGGTAGATAAAATTTTAGAAATTTCGTCTGAACTTAAAATGTGCCGGAAGATCATTAGTTCAAATAAAATGGCACATAAAATATGACTTTAAAAACAGCTCATTTTCCATGCCATTGAGAAAGGGCTCAGATTACATGAGTTCAATGCGTATTTGGATAACAGATCAGGACGGAAATAAAGTCAATTTCAATAACTGGCCAACTAGATTTTGTATCGAATTGTTGTAGCCGTTCCGGAGACCATATGGCATTCCGAAAGGGTGTAGTACAAACCATCCCACGGCCAATCCCCCAGCAATATAGATCATCTCATATTTTTTTGCTCAGGACTGGGCTGGTAATAATCTGAGAATTGAACTGCTTCGCCTGGTGCAGAGTTGGCTTGCGCCACGGCTGCTGCTTCTTCAACTATTTCTGCATCTGTATCTCTTAGCCTGACTTTCTCTTTCCCAATCAGACTGGAGTAATCTTTTTCTGACCAGAAGGCACTATCATGTTCAAATTTTTCTAATGCCTTATCATGTCGGACTTTCTCTGCTTGCAGAGCCCCACTATTCCCGCTAAGCTTTTGACCAATAATATTTCCTCCTGTGAATGTCGTTGCACTTAATACAGCACCGAGAACTGTCATTGCTATTGCTGCAGCCATAGCTAACGGTATATATCACTAAGTATAATCTTCGGTGGAATATTATTATTATTATTTTTATTATTATTATTATTATTCGACTGTTTGTCTCTATACATTACAAAGTATAAGGTTCTGCAGGAATAATATTTTTCTGTTCAAGGAGATCTTTATTTGCGACCGCAGCAGCAGTCGCTCCACCTAATTTTACCCATCGAGAGAAATTTGGTCGACTTGGATCGCCCATATCCATTTTCAGAAATTTGTTGGAGATCATTAGATATCCAATTGCAAGTCCAGCGATTACAATACCATCATATATTGTGTTTACAACTGTTTTAGTATCTGTGATTGCTGATACGTATTTAAAATAGAAAAATAAAATAAAAATAATTCCCTACGGAGTTAATCCATCTCATACAATGTAGAGGGACCGGGACTTGGTTCCGTTCTGAAGGGGAAAAAACTTACTTTCCGCCACGGGCTCTGTAGGCGTCGCTTTCTGAAGCGGCTCACCTTTCCGAAGGGGACTCGGTCGCTTAAGAGGACAAATATGCCGAGCACGCCCCCAATATAGTCCTAATGCAGTCAATGAAACTCCTATAATTCCTAAAACAAGATAACATTTATTATACCAGCTATCGCGTGAGCCATCACACTGTTGTGGCGTCGTAGGCGGTAGGCTTATACAGTTTGCCTCAGTCGCTACCGCGGAGCTATCATTAGTCATTGCTATTGCTTTGCTCTTCTTCTTGTTCTGCCTGTTCCATTCTGCCAATCTCTTCCCTGCAGCAACTCTCCCTGGATGCTTCGTCGGCAATGTAATTTTCTCTATGTTGCGCTGCGGCTCGTTCCGAATGGTAGTCATTGGAGGGGCTTGTGGTGACGGAGTCCCTGGCGGAGCCGTTTCTGTTTGCTGAGTCGGTGTTGGAACCGTTTGGGGTGCTTGGGAAGTTGAATCCATTTATTTCGGGTATTATCTAGAGCAAGTATGGGCCCCCATGTGTAGGCTATCCGTCCTGATAATCGTTTTATTTCACTGTTTAGAATAAAATCCTTTTTAAGATCAGTGGCATAGTTATCTCTGTCATCGATTGGAACTACCTGACTGATTGCGCGGGCTCCTAGATCTATGAAACTTTGAGTGATGGTATCACTTATAAGAGAACTGTATTTCGCTTCATATATTTTGAAGGCTATAATTACCTTATCATCCCCCAATTTTTCCACGTCCGCAACTGAAAACTCCTTGCCAAAAAATAACTTGCTTTGACCACTTGCAATGACACACGCTTTGTCTCTATTATGGATCGGGCGTCCGAAGGCACTGATGGTAGTGCCCCTTCGGAACCATTCCGTAGGGCGCTGTCGCTGTCGTATTTGCCGCTGCTGATGACTTTATTAAATTCTCCATTGTTTGCAGTATGTTATCTATTCTTAGTAAAAAATAAAAAAATTGGGAAGAATGATCAAATCTATGTAATATATTATCTATTCTTAGTAAAAAATAAAAAATTCGTTTAAACCTGAATCCGAAATATAGTATTAACATAGTCTGGAATATGAGGACCCCTAACGGAACGGTTCCGAAGGTAAAATATGGAATATGAAAATTCTCCTCCATTAAAATCTATCTGTATATACTACTACACATTTTGTAATCATGAGTACAGACGCATTCCCGGTTGCTTTTCAACTGAATAAGACGAGCGTACCGACAGTACAGCATGCTGATATTCCTTCCAAACCAAACGACATAAAACCTATTCTCATGGACTTAGAAATATATGTACCCTTACGGAAAACCTATGTCCACAGTAGATGAGAGTAGATCTACGGACCGTCTGCAGTAGACTTTATGTAGATCTACATCAGGGTTTGTAGATGAACAGCCACAGAAGTTTGTCTACATGAAGCTTTGTCTACAGATATTGTCCACACCAGACATGACTATGTCTACATTTCGCACTAACTTCGTCTACGCTTGATCTACACTGATCTACCATCCAATCTAAGGGAGTTTCATCTACAAAATTCACTTAGGCAAACAAAGACTCATCTACTTCTAATTCAAAAATCACCATCTTGTCTACATTTAATCTAATGTATTGTTTCTTGCTGTATACTATGTCCAACAATCCAATCTCTTCAAATTCTATGATTGGCAAACTGCAGGCTCCATGCGAGAAGGCATGAGTAAAAGACAAGACATTTTACCTAGTGATTTGAATATATACTGTACAACAATAGAGAGAAGAAATTAGTGAATTAATTTTCATTTCATCCTAAGGCACTCCTGTTTAACTCGAGAAACACAAATGCAAAATATCACAGGGATCAAACTACAATTTTGTGGTAAAGTTAAAAATGTAAAGATTATCCAGTAATTAATTTTTGAAAAAGTGACTTTAAAGTGAATCACAATAAAAAGAATAAAAAAAAATCAATGTTTTCATTGATACTTTCTTCAGATTGGTCAATACAGTAGCATCTAACCACGGGCCGGACCCTGATCTAATTCATAAGTTGTTTTTTTTTAGTTATGTGACTGTTACAAAACTTCATAAATATGCAAGTGAGTTATTTGTTAACTGCAACTTTATTTCCTCGGCTTCATATCCAACAAACAATCAAACGAACCTGTTTGATATCCCAGCTGCTTTTAATTGTAAAAAATAAAATCAAAACTATCCTCGTATAAAACTTTCTGAGTATCATTAAGTCACTTCTGAATCGTGTGAAAATCAGCAGCCACGGCCCTATCTCTCTGTCAACTTAAAAATAATTGTATTGACATTGTTATCATTGCCACGTAACAGATATTAAAGACTACGTTACAGTATTATTTTGGCAATGGTATTTCAATACACATGCATAACACGAGTCGACAGCTTTAAAATTACCAGTACTGCTTTAAGTAATTTCTTCACCTGAGCGACGTACTTTCTTGCATTTTCATGAAGAGTTCGCGCATGGACTGATCTCCCCACCACCTTTCAGCCTCCACCTCTTGCTCTTTTAGAGCAAATGACCTTGTAACTGGCTTCGATTTCCGGGTCAACTGTGAGAGTTGACCTTATGCGCATGCGCAATCAGAAGGCGCCATGTTTTCAACGGTTCATCATATCAATGCATATCGGGGAGAGAAGCCAGCCTGCTCACCATTCGTACTTCAACAAATCTTATTTTTCAAGCACATTTTCGTCATCTGTACACCTTGGAAACAATGTGACATCAATTCTGATATGCATTGAAAGTGTTCCGATCGAGAATTACATCGGGTTGAGACATAGGTTGGCATCGATAACTTGACGATGGCAGTGCCTCTACACTGCCAGCAGCTGTACTGGTACTGCGGTAATTGTAATGCAACTTGTAAGGTAGGCCCGTGAGCTTGAGGTAGGCAAGGTTTGTTGATCGCCTGTTTTAATACCACGACCATATAAATTTTGATTGTGTAACATGTAGAATATTTCAGTTCTAAATTTTTTAATAAAGCGTCGTTGAATGTACTGAAATGCTTTGTATGCAGTTTATTCTGTTAATCATGTAATGATGTATGTACAGTTAAGAAAGATTTTGAAAAATTTGAGTAGGCCTAAGCATGCACAATGTTCTACTCTCTATTTCGACCTGAACCACTCATGATCGGTCATTTAATGATTGATTTTTCCAGCGTGAGATATCTTATGCAAAGGTCCATCGATACCATGGTGCTCAGTGAAGTTGCCACCAAATTACATCAAGAGGATGTTGTTGTGATATGCAATATTGTGATACTCATCATGAACTGCAGCCCTAGCCTGTGCTACACCATGACCATTGGTCAATTTTTAAAGTCTAAAAATTGATTGACATGTTAACATACTTACATTTTCATTTTCAACACTTTTGCAAGATCTCCATGCCTCACTAATTTCTTGTTCTTTGTCTTAGCTACATCTTATACGTAATTTATTCCATCTACATCTTGTCTGCCTTTCATCTACATTTTATCTACTCTCTAAACTATGACCTGATGATTAATATGCACAAAAGTAGACGAAGCAATAGATCTACATCTTGTCTACATGTCTGATTGTCATCTACCTGAGATCTACATTTCATCTAATTTTCATCCACATTTTGTCTACATTTCATCTACTCTCTGAACTATGACCTCATTAGTATGCACAAAAGTAGATGAAGCAGTTCATCTACTGCCCAATTAAAATAAAGTCTACTGTAGATCTAATGTGGACTAGATGTAGACCTCAATTTTCCGTAAGGGTAACGCCGGCAGAAAAATTTACTTTTCATCCGCGGGTTATATTCAAAGATAACGTAATCACTCATTGAACAGCTAAAGAAAGTAATATATGGTTGGGCGGCCCGCACATGAAATACTGGGACCAGCAATTAAATTTCGCTGTATGGTGCAGCACTACTGGTTGTGGTATATCATTCGCCCATCTCATGGACAGCAAATTTCCGCCGCAAATACGATCATTCTGTCGTTTTCATGTATACTTTACAGTACGTCGGATCCTTCATGAAATGGAGGTTGCACTTCCAGACGATACTGGAGGTGTCTTCAAAGCCGGCGACAATCCGTACAATCTCGTGAAATATGAACTTCTCTGTACAGAATTTGGAAATATAAGTCCCACGAAGTCCGACTTTTGATATCGCCAAGGCCAAAACTCAGGTCTTGGCTATGGTTATGAATATTACACTAATCGTGGTCCCGTTCGACAGCCTGCCGCTGTATACAATGGTCACGACTTTTTCCTCTCCGCCGATGGAGGCGTTTTCTATACACATACCATTTTTGGAAAGAAAAAACATGTACTGCCCGATAAAGACAGACCACACTATTATTTCTTCCGAAATGATGGATCGGAGGGGCAATACAATAGTTTCGTCCCTCTGAAGGGAGACTCGGGTCTAACAAAGGCTGGTCTCGCCCGCCTCAATGAAAGCCTTGAAGCCTACGTATATTGCATACTTGGCGCACAAGCAAATATTCGTAGTACCATAGTGGGCGATACTGGCAGCGCAGAGCAAGTAAGAAAAGAATTCGGCGTTCTCCTCGAAGATGAAATTCGTAATACCGACAAAGTAATCAGTTATAGGCGATATCAAGACACAATAACAAATACTGGTGTCAAACTTGATATGGCCGTTTCGCCCAATTTACTTCTCTTGCCGTCTAAGATGGTTATTCTTTCGGGCCCGGTAATCGCAGGTTATAATAATGAATTGCAATACACAACTGAATCTATGGTCTTTGGCATGAATGGAGATGTAAACACGGAAATCAAAGAAAGTGCTAAACATGAGATGGATGGGGACGAGGATGCTGTGAAGTGGCAGGACGAGCCCTCCGGAGGGCCACCTCATGCCAACACGATTCCCCTAATGGAGCCTGTTTCCCTATCGCCTTCGGAACGGGAATGGAAGGCAGCAGATACAGTCGTTGCTGTCGCCAGCACGGACCCTATTCCCGAATTCAGCAAAATTGGTTTGTTATCTTTAGCCATATTCATTACATTTACGCAAGTAGGTTAAGGCATGGGCGTCAAACGTTATCATGAATATGCATTAGGGCTTATGAATATTTATAACACAACACTGTGCATACGTGAGATATTACAGGAAAGCTATTCATCACATCATCAATGAAGTTAGCAACTAGAAC
Source organism: Ptychodera flava (assembly GCF_041260155.1). Lineage (NCBI taxonomy): Eukaryota > Metazoa > Hemichordata > Enteropneusta > Ptychoderidae > Ptychodera > Ptychodera flava. Next base: position 48,091,736 of record NC_091929.1, on the reverse strand, counting down.
ACCAGCGAGCAAACGAATTGACAAAGCACTCACTAGTGTTCACAACAAAATATAGCCTATAAGCACTGTGTGGAAACTTGGAGCGTACAGAAAAGGACGAAACATTTACGAATTTATTCCCCAAACAACTGATCATTGCATACAAAAGAAATCCAAACATCAGCGATACACTGATAAAGGCCAAGGTCCACGGCATAAGAAACCCCAGTAAGAAACAAGGCGACAAACGTTAACAAACAGAGTCGGACACAAAACGATCCACTCATAAGTATTCTATAGATCAAGAGATCAACAACATAGATACAATATAAAATTAAGAAATATATCATGGAGAGACAGTTGGTACCTCCATCTTTATATAAGCGACTGGGGAACGAACCGGTTACGAAACAGGGCTCAAAAGGTCAAGGTGGTCTGAGACACACTTCCACGTCTCGCCATGGCTTATTTTAAATTAACAACCAATTTGTTAATTTTCTTACTAACAACCTTACCCAATACAGACACAAAACACAGTAAAGCACATACAAGACAAGCGGAATGATGTGTGAAGCCACTTTCCAATCTGCAATTACAAATCGTTTTGGTAATACTGCCAGTAGGCGAAGGGGTCATGACCTTTTGGATGGCTTACGAGATGGCCCGATCGCGTACACAGCGACCAAATTTCTTTCGAAAATTTCAACTTGTAGAGCGTCCTATTTCTCAGAAATTTTGCTATTCTCAAACTAAGCCTTAAAAGATCTTTACAACCATACCTTTAACATATATGATTTTGAAATTCAAACAGGAATTGATTTTTTCCTACAAATCGTACATGTTTGGCAGAAATATCAGGCATTAACTCCGAAATTTCCTTGGTAAAGTATATAAGTCGATTGACTTGACTCTACTCTAATATCATTTGCAAAAAAAATAAAGTTTAAACGTTGTTTACAAGATGAAATATGCTGATACATAATATAATCGATTTTGGCAGGTAAATGTCGGTATAAAGATCACGTGACACATTTTATGCAAATTTAAATGACATAAACTGAAAGAGCAATCAAAACTACGTACGTGTACCACATTTCATCAAAATATGACCAACACTTTTTGAGAAATGAAATTCAGCTCGAAATTCCGTCTGGACCCCCACTGGACCCCTGCCTTAACTCACTTGCGTATATACAGTATATAGATCAGATATACGCGACCCCACCATTCAACACGATTGTAACTAGACCAATAAATCAGGCAAAACTGAATATGTGATGGATCTCCTCACCGGTCCGTACTTAAGGTAGCTACATACCTTTTAGACACTTTCAGATTTTTATTTTTTTCTCAATTGAACACGTCCCAAACCCCAATAAAGTATACATTTTCTGAAAGCCCTGATATAGAGCTATCCAACCAAGCACAGTGCATGGTCATTATTTGCATAGGAGTCACGTGACAAGCGTTTTGCTGAACCTTCCAAAAACCGGTTTTTCCCGCCTTATGCAAACACGCTGCAAGATTTCTGGTTGGAATTTCTTCATTGACAAGCCTTGACAATATCCTTCAAAACCGTGTCTGGGATTTTCTTTATATGCCTTTGTTTTTTTTTTAATGCGCTCTTAAAGGTTTTAGATGAAGGTGCTTTTCAAGGAATTTTAATTATCACGCCATATAATTTGAATGGAGCCTCCGGGAAAAAATCGCAGACACGGTTTTGAAGGATATTGTCAAGGCTTGTCAATGAAGAAATTCTAACCGGAAATCTTGCAGCGTGTTTGCATAAGGCGGGAAAAACCGTTTTTGGAAGCTTCAGCAAAACGCTTGTCACGTGACTCTTATGCAAATAATGACCGTGTACTGTGCTTAATCGGATAGCTCTATATCAGGGCTTTCAGAAAATGTATACTTTATTGGGGTTTGGGACGTGTTCAATTGAGAAAAAAATAAAAATCTGAAAGTGTCTAAAAGGTATGTAGCTACCTTAAGGAAATTTGACTATGTAGTATTCATTTGTCCGACATTCATGAACAATAAAACGTATAATAAAAAATTCATTTTTATGGATGATAATGAGTTTATAATTCCGGTCGGTCTTGATGCTGTGGATGATACACTAGCCTTAGTACATAAGGAATGGGCCAGCACGAACACTTTAATAATCCTCGACGACTGCGCATCATCCAAAGATATGAAGAAGCGCAGTGACGTTTTAGTCAAACTTGGTTTCAGCGCAAGACACGATGGATTATCTGTCTGGGTTCTGACTCAACAATATACTAGTATTAGTAAACCATTTAGGGAAAACATACAGATGTTAGTACTATTTTACACACCTAGCAAGACAGACAACAAGACTATTATAAAAGAATATGGAATGGAGGTGTCAGAACGGGAGGCCACGGACCTAGTCAGGCAATTGAAAAGAAGACCATTCAGTAAACTAGTATTTCATTTACGGCATCCGTACGACATACAATTTTTCGTATAATATAGCTAATCATGGCTTCGCCCGAAGGCAACACCGAAGGCTCTCTAAGAGAATTATATTATAACCCGAGAACTGGTTTTGGAGGTGTACAAAAAAGTTACTAAGAGAGAGGTGCAGTACTGGTTGCAAACTCAGCTAACTTAAAATTTACATAAACGGGTACCTCGTACTCGTGGTGCTATGGGTGGGAGGTGCGTTTTCGTATCATCGATAGACAAGTTTTGGCAGGCGGATCTTGTGGAGATGCCTGTATCATTTACAAAAGAGAATAATAACATTTGATACACGCTGACAGTAATCGATGTGCTCAGTACATATGCATGGGCCAGGCTGATACAGTAAACCAGATATGAACTGAAAATGCTCACATGTTTCATTATATATTGCATTTATGTGCAAGTTTGAACCTTTGCTACATGCTTTGCTACATTTAAAGTGTTATGATCAACACAATGAATTTCACCACAGATCAATTCTAAAGGTCATTAAGTATTCAAATATGTAATTAGCTGAAATAAAATAATTAATTTCTTTGAGTACTGTCATTGTATCACAATATAGCATGTGTAATTACCTTTGGTCAAGTCCTTCAAGCTCTATATGCCAAACCGTGAAAGCTTGTTAGCTATTTATGCAAATTATGAATTAGCTGACATGAAAATGCAAAATGACTTTCAATACTGTTATAACCTGGTATAATGATCAATGTACACAGCATGTTTCGCCAAATTTTATCAAGTAAATGCCAGTATATATCCCTAATTTGGAAGGTTCATTAAATATGCATATTGGGAATTGGCTGAAAAAAATGTCAAATGACTTTCAATAATCTTGTATCATAGTATCTTTAATGTACATAGCAAGTTTTGCCAACTTTGGTCAAGTCAAAACAGATAAATATCGCTAATAAATGCGGGATATCGGACCGCAGGCGGGCGAAGATTGCATTATAAGCGCGCCAACCCAAACTCACTGCATGGACATCACATTTACGAAATCGAAGTCCAAAGTCAACTACGTCATTGTTAGAATAAGAGAGGTTTTCCATCACACGGGAGCATACCATCACAAATTTTGCACAGATGGCGTTGCACTGGCATTGAAAAAGGGTGCATGGGAGCATGGGAACGCGGGCAGTTTCCCTCGCTATGGGTAGGAAATGCATTGAGCAAGACACACTTCCGGGTTCGCAAAAAAACGAGGATCCCATTTACGGGGCGCTCAAATATAACTATTTGCTGTGATACATAGCAGAGGCGTATATGTTTGTGATGCTGAGAATAACATCAGTAAATAAATGACGGGTTTTAAAAGTTGACTTTTTTCCGATGAAACAGACTTCTGAAGGTAGCTCGCTTGGGGAACACGTCATCCCGGCCGCTGTCCGCTTTGACCCCAGTAATTCACACTGGTTTTGGTCGGCCCAGGTACCCAAGTCACTTCGACCCCGTCACACTTTTGCCTACATGTCCACGGAGACGATTCAACATGTTCCACAACAAAGCCAAGACAAAAATTAAAAATATCAATAAAATGGCTTCACAAAGGCTGAAATACACGATACTCGATGAAGTATGAAGTTTATGAAATGAAATCAAAATTGACAACACAAGTGTTTGTCTCGGGTAATACCACTTGAAGTTGAACTATTCTACAGACTGTTTTTTTCCATACAGTGCAGTATTTGTCAGTGACAAATTAATCTTTCCAATACATTTTTTTGCGATGAGCTGGAAATTTGATTAATATCGAGTTAATGTACATAAATATTCCGTTATTTACTGGGACACGTTTATTTTCTCGATCCGTTATCTGCGGACTGCGTGCTGAAGTACATTGACTGTTCATGTCAACGATCGTTTCTCCCTCTGCAGAGTTTCTGTATTCTGTTCAACAACGCTGTACCTCGATCACACGATAGTGACGCTATGTAGCTGTGCAGTATTGAAACTATCATAAAATGGCCACCTCGTCTAACAGTAACACGTATTGTCGGGATTATCGTACGGAAAAAAGACTGCAAAAGTAAGACTTATGAATCTTCATCAGAATTGAACACATCATGATTGTACACGAGTATCAACCGTGAATGCACGTTGAGCTAGGCAGTTACACAAGCATGGTACGCTACATGCATAGCCCTACGAGTATGGCGACAGTGTCCGGCTTTGGCTACGCCGCCTCCCACCTCCGGTAGGCGGCGTAGCCAAAGCCGGACACTCTCGTCATACTCGTAGGTCTAGCTACATGCACTGCCGCGATGCCGATCGTATGCATTCCAAGGCCTATCCCGGAATTTGTTTCACAAACAACCTCAAAGGAGAGCAAACATACTTCTATGGACAATGACGAACACGTTTCTTGGCGAAGCAAAATCAAAACAGTGCAGAAGTACATGAAGTAGGTCATGGCCTTGGACTCTGTGCACGAACCTGATTGGACATTTCAATACCTTTGACCCAAAGTTATTATTCATCAGCACTTCCATGCCATGAGGCTAGGTAGAGAACGTATGTACTCATTTCTGGCGATCGAGCAGCGAGGGAAACAATCAATTACCAAGGATAAAGCTAATTTGCTAAACGATATTTTATCTTGAATAGTGAGTTGAATGAGTAATAAAATATCATATTTTTAATGTTCAATACGAGGTTGAAACACGGAGGGACCGTGGTTGAAACCAGAGTTATCCAGCTGTAGCCAACCTGGACAAGCACATTTCACAGCGCCCTCAAACAGTCGATTGTTTTCACTTGTCATACGCGGCGTAACAGAAAAATTAAAACTTTCATAACTTCATTAATATCCAAGCCACGCCCACCAAAACCTTTTCAGTTCTAGCCATTTGAATTCTGAAGATGTCTACCATATTTGACTGAAATACGTTCAGCGTTTTTGAGAAAATGGACCAACAGACAGACAGACAGACAGACAGACAGACAGACAGACAGACAGACATCGCTGCGACATATGCTCACGTGTTCACACGTGAGCAAAAAACGGCTGAAGATACTCTGAAGGCGCTACAAGACATAGTTAAGAAAAGTGGGAATCAACCCGACAAACTTCAGACAGATGAGGGGCGGGAATTTACTAACCGAAAAATGCAGAAATGGTTGGAGGAGTCAGGCATTCACTGGTTTCACACCTACAGTGACAAAAAAGCTAGTGTCGTTGAACGTTTCAATCAGAATTGAAGACGATGATGTGGAAATACTTCACATACAGACAGACACGTGAATGGCTCGGTATTCTACCACAACTTCTGGAGAATTACAATAACACCGTACACGGAAGTATCAAAATGAAACCCGTCGACGTAACAGAGGACAACGATTGGCAGGCATTTTATACACTTTACGGTCCTGAGTTGGCAGCCGCAGGAGCTACCCCTGAATTCACGCCTCCCATTTACAAAATAAAAGATCTGAATGGAGAGGAAATACTCAGCACTTTCTATTCCGATGAACTGCAGAGTGCTGCTGGTGCCGACGAGCTGTACAGAGTAGAACGAATTTTGAAGACGAAAAAATTAGAGGAAAGAAATATTATCTGATAAAATGGCGCGGTTATCCAGAAAGTTTCAATAGTTGGGAGCCAGAGGAAAATGTTATTAGAACTTCGTAGCCCTATCAGAATGGTTCCCCTATCAGAACGGAAGGAGTACTTATGTAGTTCCTGTGGCTGGTACTTGGTCAAGTACTAACGCAAGTACTAACGTAAGTACTAACGTAAGTAATTACGAAAGTTATTCAATAAGTACCATGGATCAAGCCTTAATCTCTTGAAAGCGTAAAGTGACAGTTTACCATTTTTATCCCATCCACCCGGCCAATTATTTATCATGTATTGGCGTAAGTAGTGTTCACTTATTGCATCCTTGCAGGCTGTATGTGGATGAGGTGGTACCCCAGATGAGCATATTAAGTTTGCAAGATCTTCAAAGCGACTTCTCATGTTGCCACGAGCTGTTCTTTCGAGTCCTCCTTGTTCAGCTTTATCGATAAGTTCTGGCTGAAGTATAATGTACACAACTGACATGAGCCATAGACAAGTAACTCCAAAGTCTTGTCTCATTCATCATGTCAAGTGCCTGTAAGTCAAACGGAGCATTGTAAGCACACACAGATTCACAAGCATTAAGAAGTTTGTTGAGGTTCTTGAGTAAGACTCGAGGTTGTTCTAGTTGTTCTTGATTAGGTGGATGATAAGCTTTTCAAGTTCGCCTTCAGAAAAACCATCGATTAAAAATCCCTGGCTGCCGCCGCCCCAGGCAATTCCAAAGTCAAAAGCTCGTGGAAAATCTACTGGTCCAACTGTCTCTGTATCAATTGTAGGATTAAGTATATTCTTGAGATTCTGAGGGCAGGCATCAGTGATTGACTAATTACCAAACATGAAGTCTGTAGTCATTACAAATTTCTAAAAAACCTGTTTGAACTGCTTATGAATGTTTTCTAATTCTTTTAAGGCGGACGGATTTTCTATTTCATATTGTCTTGCTCGAGTCAGAATATTCCACCTGCAATAATCCCAAGGCATATCTTTAAATATGATAATGAAACTGTGTAAATCGTCAAATGCCTTTGAAACAATCTTTTTTTCTTCCGACTCTGTGGTAACGCCTCGGATTCGAGAAAAGGTTAAATGTTGAATAATACTTGAGTTACAAATAATGTAGTCTCCTGCCGGAACGGTGGCGCCCACCAAATTTACTGCATCGTAACTCTTACCACTTCCAGTTGGTCCATTTATGAATATGTATGACATTTTTGTGATATCTATATCATAGAAAAAAAATTTTAAAATTATTTTTCGTAAAGATATATTACGATAAGACAATGGCAATCCTTTCTATTTCAGATGCAATAAAAATACTGGAAAGTGGAGAAAACGTTCAAATCAGTGATGGAGGCGGCAAATTAGTATTTGGTGAATATGTAGATCCTATTATATATGTAGACAGTGAGCTAGAAGTGGTTTTCCCAATCGGGCCTAAATATGGTTCAAAAGATCTTGCTACATGCGATGAAATGTGTGTGTGTTGGCGACCGAGTCTTCAAAAGTTTAAAGATTTAATAGTATCCCGTACCTTAGGTGAAAGTTTTGATGCAAGCACTGCTAAAAGTTTCGCTTCAAGCCTGGCCTCTCACTCCAAAAATGTTCCGATAACATTTTACAATCCATCTAAAGTGTATCAGAAGCGAGGGAGCGACACACAGACAAAGTACTTTAAATTTCGGTTTAAAAGAGGAATTCACAATGACGATTTCGCTACATGTATTGATATAGTTCAAGAAATCGACTGTGGTTTTAAAGCAGTGAGCCGATTGCCAACCAGAGAAAATCCTGCTATTGTACCTCGTAATATCCGAAAAGGTAGTAAGATAGAATTCTTGGCATTTAAACCGCGCTTATTTGATGTGTAATCTTCTTTTACTATAGAAAGGTTATTTTGTGTCACACCTTATAAACCAGAAATTCAAGACGTGGAAGAACTAGTCGACTTAGAAAGATTAGGTGAGATATATAAACAAATAAATGCTGACAAAAATATTATAGTGGATTTTGATGACCTATCATAGAATATTTTTTCCTTTTAAAAAAAATTTTGGTATAGTATATATAAGGACAGTTACGATGGAGCCAGTCGTGAATGAATATAAGATAAGTCAATTGGCCGATATACTTAAACTCGATTTAAATAGGAACCTAGATACTCAAAACTACTTATACACTATGTATCGATCAGAGATAACAGATTCGGCGGGAAATATTTTCCTTATGGAAGATCCCTTTGATGGAGAACAGAGGATAGATTTCAATGGTATCAGAGACATATTAATAAAGAAATGGAAGGACATGCTGTCGCATTCTGAAGGGGACCATTCCGGTAGGCTTCGGAAGCTTACAACCTATTATCATAAAAAGCAGCACCGCTTACGTGTAGCATTCGACAAGGGAGATTTAGAAAAAGATTTTCCTGAAGTCGAGCCAGTCAAGGACATCGCTAGGATAGATATCGATGGTATATGGCCGATAAGGGAAAGATGTATAAAGTTTTAACCAAAAAGGAAGTCAGATTATTAGATCCCCTTGTGGAACGAAAAGACGATATAAGTATGCCACTAATTCGTAAATTGTATAAAAACTTAAAAGATATATACACAAAATACGGCAGACGGGAGACTAAGATGAAACAAGAATTAATAGTTTAATACGAAAATATGCTTGAATATATTGAAGTTGGAGGTTCTGGTCTAGTTTTCGATAAGATCCTTAATTTTAGAGTAATTCTGTTAAAACTTCGACTGGGGCCGGCAGCCCTTCGACACGCGATAGCCCGATTCAACTGCCTGAATGGTTAAAAAATAAGCATTGTGTCAGTAATCTGATTCTTCCTTATGGCCCTGACGGTAGTGACACCAGCCGCTGCTTCCAATACGCAGTTGTAGCAAGTATAAAGTTAGGTGACAACGAGTTTCGTAAGAAGAAGGGGGTCAGGTAAGAAGTAACTGGAATACGTACACCCCGTTTATTGCCGATTACTGTTGGGATGGTATTCCATTTCCTACACCTATAGAAGATATATCCATATTCGAGCGGTTCGAGCGGCAAAATCCACTGGTTAAGTTACAAGTATGGTTGATTTACGAAAATGATACTGAATCGTGCGACATACCAATCATATATCATGGTAACAACGATGCGCGTTCCGAAAGGGCACAAATAGCCAATATCTTACTAATAGTAAGTGACGCTGATGGAGACGGTCACTTCGTACCAATTACTACATAAAATCGTCTTCTTAATTCTCGTAATGATCGTAAGAATGAGCACAGACGGAAGTGTATTTGTATAAGTTGTGGGAAAGGTTTTGCAGCGACAGAAGAATTGGAAATACACCAGATGTATTGTGGGACAGACATGGCTAAGGCAGTTTTTCCTCAGGAAGTGTGCCAATTCGAAGGACATAAGAAGAAGGTTCCTTGTCCCTACGTCGTGTATGCAGATACTGAGGCAATTATTGAGAAGGCCGGCCGACACATTCCAATTTGTCTTTCGTATGTTATTATTGAGCGATGGCCAGGCAACCCGCCGAAAATTTTTGATAAAAAAACAATAACAGGCCTCTCCTGTGTTGTTGAATTTCTGAAGGAAATGAAGGAAATGGCTGGGTATTATTCGAGAATATATTATTTGAAAATAAAACCGATGAAAGAGGCGAAGTGCCAGACTTGCGTTGCATGTGACAAGAATGCCACACACCGAATTGCAAAGTATGAAACTACTTATTGTGAAGAGTGTCGTCCGTCGAGAACCATTCCTATCTATTTTCACAACTTCAAGGGGTATGATAGCAGTTTTATTATAAAAAATTGATACCGGCGGCCAAGAGCCAAATATCATAGCTAAAAATGCCAATGGAATCATGGGTCCTATGAAAACATTTATCTTTAGTGCCTCAATTGTTGTCGGTGGGGAGTGGCCAAACCGAAAGACGGAGACAAAGAAACGTTTCTTTTCTGTAAAGTTTATGGATAGTATCCAACTAATGAAAGATCCGCTCGATAAGTTGGCAAAGACAGTGCCAGAGGATGGATGGATGATACCACTTCCTTACCCAGAGATTCAGCGGGCAAAAGGTTTCTTCCCGTACGAATATTTAGACTCGGTTGACAGACTGGAAGAGGACCATCTCACAGAGAGAAAAAATTTCATAGCAAACTAAAGGAAGAGGATATCTCAGAGTCTAATTATAAACACGCATTGAAGGTGTGGGATGAAGTGGGATGTCAGACGATTAAAGATTATATGGAATTCTATTGTGAGACTGACGTTCTCCTTCTTGCGAATATATTCGAAAATTTCCATAACACATGTTTAGACATATATAAGCTGGATCCGGCCCACTATATGTCAGCACCCGGCATAACATGGGATGCTATGTTACTTTATACAGGTAATAAATTTAAACTTATTCAGGATGAAGAGCAGATGACTTTCATACAGAGGGGAATTCGAGGTGGTATCAGTCAGTGTAATATTCATTATTTACAGACAAATCATCCAGCTTACGCTACAGATGAGATAGGAGGGAATTACGATCCGGAGAAACCGTTAACCGAAATAAAATATCTCGATGCTAACAATCTTTACGGATGGGCAATGAGTCAACCAATGCCAATGGGGGGACTTCATTGGATGACGAAGGAAGAATATTTAGAATGGTCTGCTCAGAATGGTGGAGCAGGCTTGGATTTGAGCCCTGGCGACAGATTTCCACAAAGTTTTCTAGAAGTAGACCTAGAATATCCGGCCGAATTACATAAAGAATATGACGATCTACCTCTCCCGCCACATTACTACGAATTTCCGAGGCACGGTAGTCGACTGATTACAAGTCTAATGTACAGAAAGTGGTACGTCTTACATTATAAGTTGCTTGAATTCTATCTTCAGATGGGAATGCGACTGAAAAAGATTCATCGGGCGCTTGCCTTTGAAGAGGCGCCATGTCTCACAGAATATATTGACTTTAACACTAGAATGAGGGCAAAGGAAAAGACAGATTTTGAAAAGAATTTCTATAAGATGATGAATAGTGCGATGTTCGGCAAGACAATAGAAGATGTCCGAAAGTATTGAAATTTAAATATGTGACGGGCAGTCCTGATAAATACCAAAAGTATATACCAAATATGAAGTATAGAACTTTCTTATCTAGGGAAAAGGATAGCGATTCATGCAACAGTGCTCTACTAGAACTGAAAAGGGATGAATATGAATATAAAAAGCCAGTTTTCATTGGCGAGGCAGTGCTTGAACTTTCTAAGCTGCTTATGTATGATATGCACTACAATTACTTTCGAAAGCAGTTCCCTGGAATAGACTTAGCCTACATAGATACTGACAGTTTTATTTACAGTGTACCTCTTCCTTCCCCAGACGTAACTTTCAATGATATAGTTCGGAAAGATGTGGAAAAGAATGGTAAGGAGTCGATATATGATACTAGTGGGATGAAAGACGAGATGGGAGTTCCGAAGATTAATAAAAAGGTGATAGGTAAATTTAAAGATGAGTTGAATGGAGTACCTATTCTTGAATTTGTCGGCATTCGTTCCAAAGTATATGCTTTTCGTACCCCAACTTCGGAGACGAAAAAAATAAGGGGATAAAAGATGTCTGTGTTCGTAAACATATAAACTTTGAAGACTATAAGAATCTGTTTGACACTGGGGAGGAGCCGGAGCAGGCACATTTTGTGCAGTTTGTGCGGAAAGCCGGTGAGATTAGGAGTGAAAGGCGTAGTAAAATCATGATGGCGGCCAATGATATCAAACGTATACAGCTATATAATCCAGACAAAAAAGATTGCTGGAAAAGACTAGGTTGATAGGATATATGGATCCCTAACTGAGTCAACTTCATATCCATTTAATCCGTAATGTCGCATGTATCACTCTTGCGGCGGATTAAATCCTTCTTGTTTTTGTATTTCTAGTGCCTGATGAAATATGTTTTCAATAAGTTCTTAGGTGTTTTCTGTTGTTGCACCTTTTCTTGTATTTGCGTAAGCAGCTGTTTATATTGAACGTAATAATGTTTATATTTCTCTCGCCTTTCTGATGCTCCTGTTTTTCCTTGTATCACATCAATTATGACACCTGGTATAGGAGTTAAAGCTAAAAGAACTGAAACTGTCGGAATTGCCAATATTACAGCTGAACTAACAAGAATTCACTTAATCACATTAAGAGCCACATCAATTCGTCCCATTAATTTATAACTTCGCCGATACACAGCACTAGTTCTTTCGATATAGTCGGCCAATTGTTCAACGCTTTCAACAACTGATACGTGCATTTTTTTACTGTATATGTAAGGGATGATAAAAAATAATTGTAGTAATATAGAGAGACAATATGGCAAAAGGAGGAGAAGATATACCACTCCAGGATTTCGATGATGCAAATTTGAATGATGATGATGATGCTACTGCTGAAACATACTTTATAGACGACGATAATGCCCTTGCAGAAGCCGACCCTTTCCAGGCCAGCTCAAGCGATAGCCCGCAGGTGGGTCGTTTGACTGAACTTAGAGTAGATAAAAAATTAAGTATGATTAGGCAATTCTTAAAGGTGAATAAGATTACTGATCCGGATACACTAAATGTATTGGCTACGGATTCTGAGATTAGGGATGGAAAGCTGTATTATAAAAACCTCAAGCTGTCTAAAGATAGAGGAGGTGGATTTTATAAGCTCACCACATTAATGAGAGAAAAAGGAGGACATGAATTTATAAGAGATGTATTCGGAGGCCGCTCTAGCGCAGAGCCCGACTATGTGAGTCGTACATTGTATTCTGAAGATGTGAAAAATGATAAATACCGGCTGAGAAGATGGCATCAGACGCAAGGTATATACAAAGATGAACTGACATTCTTACGGCAAGATGCTAGCGGTAATGCACATAAAATACAAGCTTTTGAAAATAAAATCGAAAAATGGAACAATCTAAACCCTGAATATAGAGCTATTAATGACGAATTAAGGATTGTGAATATGCGTCTTGGCGAGCTTAACAATGAAAAAGTTAAAAATAAGGCTAGAGGAAAGAGAAGTTGAAAAACAGTTAAAGGAAATTCCTGAAACACACACCCAAGCAAAAGAAAAAGCTGAAAAACTACTAGCTGAACTCATAACAAGAGAAGCTAAAATTGTTGATCGAATTGAATATGAACATGATAAGATCAGTGGGGCACCTGAAAGTCTGGCAATGACTATATCTCTTCGTGATGTAATTTTAGAATTATCACTCAGGCTGAAGCTGACAGAATTATTTAAACGAAATGGTATTACAATTGCTGCAATACTGACTGCCCTTGGAATGACAATATCAACGATTGCCCTGGCTGTGACTAAAGGAGGACGAGGATCAGCAGGAACTGGCGGCTCTGGAGCAAACAATGGTCAGGCCCGCCCAAAGTATATACAAAAGCGAAAGACATTGTAAAGCAATTTGGTGAATGGCTAAAAAAACTGGCTTCAAAAAGTGCTGCTGCAATACCAGGTTTAATCGGTTCCCTTGTTAGTTTTCTATTAAAAACAGCAGGATCAGTTGTCGGATTTGTTGGAGAACAGCTATGGATATTTTTAACAGGTTTAACATTAGTCATAATAAATAAAATTATGTATTGATACAGAGTCTAACGAATTCTGAAGACGACTCCGTAGGGATAATAAATAAAATAAATATTAATATATGACCCGCATGTTTGGTGAAAAGAATATTACAAAGTTTCTTTCTAAAAATAAAGACCTGTTTGGTTTCTCTGTCGAATTGGAATGGTGCAAACTCCGACGAGTAAATCGTCATATCCTTCGTGCAAATCCAGGTGTCCGACTCAAAGATGATAATCTATATCATAACATATTAGCTTTCATTAAGGAATGTCAAAAGACTAACTTCTTTAAGCGACTAGAATTCATTAACGTCTTTCAGGAGGTTGATGATGACATGGAAGTCCAACATCTACAAAAATATTGGGTTCTTTGATTGATTCGCGACACAAGTAATCGATTTATCTTTCAATCAGATGGAAATATTTATGTAAAGATGTGATTTATTTTTGAATTTTTCTTCTGAGTTACTATATACATTACACGAAAATGGGATATGATAGATCATTATTACCGAATTTCAGCAACCAAATACCACAGGGAACGAAGTCAGAAAGAACTCATCATGTGATTGCTCATAATCCAAGTGAGGCAGATCCAGGCCAGACACTTATCATACGATGTCCAAAGTTAGAAAGCGGAGTAGTACTAGTTCCAGATACTTTCGACCTGGTTTTTGATCTCGAAGTAACGGGACATGAAGATAACCGAGTAGTACAAAATGTTGCAAAAAATATAATCAAGCGTATGGTTCTCACATTTGAGGGGCAGGCACTTTTCAATTTGAATAAATATAACCTTATTGAATGTTATCGCGATCTCTTCAAACATAAAAAGGAGAGAACGAACATGACACTGTACGGAATTCAGAACGAAAATCTAAGAAAATTGAGAAGTGGCGTGGCCAATGCAGATGCCGCTGTCGTGGAAGATCATTTACTTTTCAACACATATAAAACAAAATATGCTATTCGTCTGACTCATCCCCTCATAACAGGTCATGGAGTTGCATATCCATCAGCGTTAGGGAGTCATATTGAATGGGAAATTACGCTTGCACCCGCCTCCCAATTACTTGTCAGTAATCATGTTGTTACACCCAATTATAAATTAAAAAACATTCAAATGGAATATGAGACAATAACTGATCCCACACTCGCGATGACAACTGCTGGTTATTACAACAACGGTAAAAGTTATCTTTATGAGTATTACATTATTTTAGAACAATATTCAAAGAATCAACCACGGTTATCATTGAAAATATAAACTATTATAATATGCTTGGCTGGAATCCGGCAATCTGATTGGCTGGAGCCGGGGTTTATATTCTCAACAAGAAGACCTGCGCGCCGCGTAACATTTTTGAGCTCGCGCAAATTTCGAACGCCAACTTGAGAGTTCAACGCGCCGTAATGTCGAACAAGTCTATGGCTTCAGATTGTTTTTGATCGTTAAATTTTAGGCTAGTGCAGCTTGACGAACCAAAATATGAAGAGTTTCTGTAAGCAGCGGAGTCTGTGTAACAACATCACAATTTTTTAAATTTTTATGAGCGTTTTTTTTTAAGAAAAATTTCTTCAAGTTCGATGTCTAATCGCGATATCGATGCGTTGCGTAACCGTAGTTTATGAATGCAACTGTGCACGCGCGCGCGTTCTGAAACGTTCTTTTTTAGAGTTTGTATGAGGCTGGGCGCTCCTGAACTGTCGTTCCAACTTCGGCCCTAAATAACGAAATTGTCCACTTGTTTTTAACTTCAACATATTATAATGAGGTTATAAACGGTGCGCTCGGGTATTTGGTTGCGGATATAAGACCTCTGGGGTGAAAATTAGCATATTTGGGTGAAATAATCACCGAGCGAAGCGAGGTGATTATTTCCCGCCAAATATGCTAATTTTCACCCCAGAGGTCTTATATCCGCAACCAAATACCCTCGCTTGCCGTTTATAACCTCTAAATTGTACCACAACGTAGCATGAGAGGTATTGTGATACTCTTCACTAAAAATCAGAATCAGTCAGAACTGAATAGTGAATTTTTCATAAATCCATCCATTGAATCTGTGTCTGTAATGATTGAGGGTATTGCGAACAAAATATACGCTCAGAAGATGTTACCAAGACAATTTTGGACAGAAACACAACGGTATTTTGCTGAAGATCGGGACTGGTGTGAAATTGATATGGATGAAGTCGATTATTTGAAGAATAAATTCTGTCTGTTTATCGATCTGCGTAGTTTTAAAGATATTGAATTTCATGGAAATGGTTTAAAAGTAATGAACACAAAAGATGGTATACAACTTGAAATAATAAAAATGGATACATCAGTGAAGGGGGTCGACAACACTCGTGATGATAACATATTTGCTCATGTTTATGTTATCAGTGATGCAATGGTCACCGTGGCGAATAGTAGATTAAATTCTATACAATTTTAATAAAAATGAAAATTGTCTCCGAAGGGACTCCCGAGTTCAGAAAAAACTCCGCAGAAATTTTTCATGAAAGCTGCAGACCTCCGTCATGGCAATCCGTAGGAAAAAATTCACATCTATATACTTACATCAGCTACAATGTACTCCGTATACTGCCTCCGTCGACTGACTGGCAACACTTGTTCCGAAGGGGTAAAAGCCCCTTTATATAGATGTAGTTCGATGGTGATCGTTCCATAGGGATTCACACGTACATGTCTATACATGTCGTGTGTTTATAAATAGGTCAGACAGCTGTGCGTGACGCGGCTGCGTGTATAGACATGTAAGTGCGGATACAAAGGATTAGGGGAATTCCCCACGGAGTCTAATTCTGTAATGGGTTTTAAGTTCATATAAAGGTCAACTGCGTGTATAGACATGTCAGTGCGGGTAGTAAAGGAAGAGGA
Organism: Ptychodera flava; assembly: GCF_041260155.1. Taxonomy (NCBI): domain Eukaryota; kingdom Metazoa; phylum Hemichordata; class Enteropneusta; family Ptychoderidae; genus Ptychodera; species Ptychodera flava. The sequence goes on along the minus strand of NC_091929.1, from coordinate 48,075,179 downwards.
TACAAGGATTAGGGGATTCCCCTAATCCTTGTATCCATCTTTTACTTACTACTGACAGGCGACGGTCTCTCCCACGCATAGTTCCTTTTATTTATTTAAAAAATGAGTTTATGATAAGTTGGTACCGGTAATTCCCTTTATGGAAGATGTTTTGGCCCTTATATATAGTATAGCAACTATCGACTGGAGATATAAGCGCATCGGAACCGTTGGACAAGCCAAATACAAATGGTGTACACAAATAAATTTATATCATTTTTTTGACAATATATTTGTATTAGCTGTCGATTTTCTTCTTTGTCCCGGGTATCAACTGAAAGAGATTGAACAAATATAAGCTTACTGAGCACAGCGTTCGGCCTCATTAAACTAGTATGTTGCACCTTGAATCCCAGTTGAATCCCAGATCTGGCGTAGATTCGAAGGAAGCTGACACGAATGCATGATCAATGCATGCATAACACCAATCTGCCGGTATGGTACGTGGCGGATATCGTTCTGCCCAGGCGCAGCACTTTTCATTCAAATGTAAAATAATCCTTGGTCTTTGAAAACCTAAGTAACAAAACACCATCACTGGGATCTTTGAGCACCCTAACGCAATAAAGCGGTTTGGCATGGGTAATATTTTTATACAAGATAGTCTTCAAAATTGCATGGACGTCTATGTATCTTAGTTAGGCTTCACGGTACTGCGTTCCTTCGGTTGAGTCATTTCCGTATTTTGCGAGCTCGAAGAAAGAGTACTTCCGGTTTTTTGCGGGATTGCTGTGATTGGGTTAAAAAGTGCTTATTTTATGGTTAACGATATGGTTTTCAGCAATAATGAATTTATTTCACGTATTTTTATACTTGAGGCTGCTAATGCAATGAAGATAGGTTGGTCATGTCATAGGCCCTTTAACACACTGTACGATACAAAGTGTCAAAAGCAACACACAGAGACAGCCCATGTCCGATATGTAAGCACCATACACGTCGAAATATAGTTGCGTCGTCCATGGATTGAACGTAACTAATTTATCACAAAATTTTTACAAACAGTTTTCTAAATTGAAAATCGGGGGTTTGAAGTTTCAAAATATCAATATTTAGCCCCTACAATCACATTCCAAATACGACGTCCGATTACTGCGATAGCAGTCCGATTACTACGCACTCAACATGGGGTCAACAATTTTGCAACTTTGACCCCCTAAATACCACTTCCGTCCTGTCAACACTTTTAGGATAAACACAATAAAGTTTCGAAGGGTATCATAATAAGATTTCGCTGCTCGTCATTTGTGAAACGGCTTTGGGCGAAATTCACTATCCTGTCCGAAAACTCTCACCGGGTCACACTGAGTGTACGCATATCCATCCAACCCATGGAACAAACTAAACCTCTCTTGGTTTGATTCCGTTGTTAGCGTAACTTTTGTGATGAATTAATGAAACATTATCGGACTTGAACAACTGCGCAATTTGCCGAGGTCTGTGATTTCGGCAGTGTAGAGACGATCGGGAGCCTAGCGTACATTTGTATAGCGGAGCAGATGCACTACCACCAGCTCGAATGAAAGGGCCCCAATATACCATTCACACGTTTCTAGCTACATGTATACCCACAGCACGATAGGAAAGCTTTCAGTGTGAACCTAAATGAAGAGATCGACACATAAACATGTATACATAACTTGTAGTAAAGTAAATTTATTTCAATAGTTTTGACCAACGGGTTTTACACAACAGTGTTGTTCTACGCCTGGGTCCGACACTGTGCATGGCGAAGCGTTGGGCCAGCTGCTCCAGTTATGCGATACCCTTTGATATAATGTTCGTGAAACACAATGGGGATGGCCTGCCTGGTAGCATACAGACTTGCCACCGCTGGTCCTCGTACTAGGAAACCATCTTTTCCTTGTAAAATAATTATCAATGACGTCTTTTTGGTGTGAATAGAGCGTTTGAGTCCAAAAACATTAAACATTTTCACATGCGCGCTCTTCATCGACAGTGAACTCTGTGTGGTGGTGAGCACCAAGATAAGCCACGTCGTTGTGTAATTTATGCACGTTTATGACCTGCTTTCTGATTGGCTCAATTCAGCCAGCGCTTGAAACCAGCAATAGATCCTCGAGTCTCTGTGTAATCAACCATGGCCTCTTAACGGGTAGTGCTAAGCTGTTGCCGTAAAGAGGCGCGTGGTTTATGATGATGAAGCTACGTCACTTGTGTAAAACATAGGCGAGGTGGCGCATTCACATCTGGTGAACAAGTAGCGGAATTAGGTACGTCAGAAAGTACCCTTTCCTCTACTAATAAGGTCTTGCTAACATGATTACCATGCCTCGGAATAAAGTAGCTGCCATTAATTATTTTACTGTCTTTGTCCGTAAACCATTCTTCATTCTTGCTATTTCACTCAATTCATATTATTAAATTAGTGGGAAAGTTAAAGTGCATGCTTGAAAAAGAGATGATGGATTATGGTAAATTTAGTGCCCCAATGTTAATTGAATATTTAGCTGATGCGCTACATTTGAGCAGAAATGTCTATCAAGAAGGTCGGACTCTACATGTTTACAACTTTCACAGCAACATAGGTTACTGCATTTTAATTTGCCAAGTTTTTCTCCAAAGAATTTTGAATAATGTTTTCGAAAAGCCTCGGTACAATTTGCATTGCCTTGCTTTTTTTAAATTGGCTGTAGCTTTCTTTCTATTAATATGATAAAACAAAGGTTTCCTCTATTCTGTAAAACTACCAACCAGAGACAAGTCATTTTGAATTTACCTTAATAAAGACCAACTTTTTTCAGGAATGTTTTCTAAAAATGATTTCAAAAATGTAAAATCGCGCTTCTTCAGGATACTATAGTCAGATATTCAACATTCTTACACATACTGCAGATATGGCTTATAAATAGTCGGCATATTTACGTATATAAACTCATATATAAGGAACTGATATTCACAGCGATATTCATTACATTATGTAGTAAGAACACATATCGTGTATTTAGGTGTATAGAACATACCAATACACAAAGAAAAGTTTCCTGAAAATGGTGTGGATGTTAGACATGGTTCTGCGAACGTATAAATGCGGAACTATGTTGACCTGATGTACACTCTTCACACAGCATGTTTTTGTACGCATGCCTCATGCAAATACTTGCATCACGATGTATCTATTCAAAAAATCCCACAAAGATTGTCATACTTATAAAGTAGACCTATAAGCAATATAAATGGCTGAGTGAATAACTTATGAAAATGTTTGCAACATACCAAAATTGATACAACTACTAACGTCAATGTACGTAAGTACTTTTGGAAATAAGGCGAGAGGTCACGTGCTTTAACGGGGCTAGGAATATTAGTTGAAAAAATATGTAAAGGATCCCCTTGTCGAGATGAATCATAGGTGCCCGATACTCACTCATACTCTATCATTTTATGCCAGACATTACAAAAGTGCCATTTTCCTATTCAATGGTGATGCTGTCAGCGTTTCCTGGTGAGAAATTCTAGTTCTCACCAACAAATGCTGAGATTTGTACCGATGCCAGATTCCCACCGATGATAGGAAAATTACTTGTGAAACTCATAGCTCACTGGTAAGACACGCAATTCTTACCAATCTGTTGAGAGATACTTGAAAATAATGACCAGTCCTAGGTGAGACTGCAAAATCTAACCATCCACCGATAAGATATCAAATTCTCACGAGTCAAATAATGAGACTGAAAATATTCTAAACAGCACCAAGCAAGGCTAAATAATCTAACCGCGAAGCAGTAAGACTAATAGAGTCCTGTAGCAAACGTGCAGATTGTCATTTAGCTGCTGCAGATCGGTGTCAGAGCTTTGACAGCTCAAACCAGCCTTAATGCCGATCTGCAGAGAGCGTTTGGAGCTATCATTTGTCTGCTACACATTCGAGTGTCTCCGGAAGACAAAATGCAGACTTGTGCAGCTCTTGGCTGATCGATCAACAGCAGTTATGCAGCTCAAAATCGTTTGAGGTAAAACTTTGTTGACACTACGATTGTCAGAGCTCGATGGCAGCTCAAAATAGCTCTAAACAGCTCACTGGCAGCAAAAAATGAGCAGAGGTTTATAGCTATAGATGGGCTCACAAACTTAGTTTTCATTTTGCAGAGTCTAAAAGTGAAGGACGATTAGGTATTTAATGAATTCAGTCCATTTTAAATTAAGTTTGCGTGCATCCATTTTGTGATTTCAGCTCAGAAATTGATCGAATACGTTTTAATATACGGTGTAACAGCATATCCTATGAGCACATATGCAGACATATAAAAAACGCAGGGAAAGCCATGTGCGTCAATGAGAAGTTTATATTACAGCTGCCCTATTAGTATATCAACGTATTTCAGAATCATTGTTCATTCGATGTTAATGTTTTGAACGCTGTGCTCCATTTAGGCAATGTTGCCCTGAGTGTGTGGGTTCGAATCCCATTTGGGTTATGTAAAAAATATATTACATTTGTTATTTGTAGGTCTGAGCACCGCTACTTTTGGTACTCCGTACAGGTCTGAACATCAAATCATAGACCCTCGAGAAAACGTACGTCGCGTGTCGCATTGTTGGTTAGGCTGCACCACGCACAGTGACATCATTTATCATATGAAAAGTTGTCCGCGATGGAATTGCTAAACGACGCAGGTCATGCAGGTCAAAGTGTTATTCGCAAGACACTATCCATAGTAGTTTAGCATGCCAGACATTGAATCCTGCACGCGTTAGCGGCAAAGCCGCGAGGTGCAAATAAGCACAGGATATTAAAGAGGTCTGGCTAGAACTGGCATGCTATATATACTGTCCAATAGAATGCTTCGAAAATCGGCTGGATGAAAGAGTATATCTATTGTTTATCCATGAATGTCGCAGTGTGTGGTTTTACGAGTGCGCAATATACTTTAATTTGATTGGATACCAGGATAATTGTCTTATCGTGATTGGTCGTTTTGTTTTTTATATGTTGGTTCAATGTGCGCTGAGTGTTTGTCAAGTTTTCATCTGACTGACTTTCATTTAGCCAATCATTACCCTGTACATATCGCAATTGTATCTTAATCCACCGATAGAAACACACACACGTCACGGTACTTGCACGTTTTGTGAACATCTGTATGTCCAGAGGACATTTGCATTTTAATCCACCAATAGTAATACAGACATAGCAGTACTCGCACCTTTTGCCACATTTCAGTCCATTAAATGCAAAAGTGCGAGGAAACGTGCTTCAGTTCAAGCCTGTAGCCAGAACGGCAACATGTAAAACTGTGTTTCTGTATATTTCAGGTTAGTAGTTATATTCTTCACAGCCAGTTATATTTTCACAATTTTAATGTACATTTGAAACTCAGAAATGGAATGATTCAGTTAGTGTCTGTTAATGTTTAATGTGAAAGCGTTGTAATTAGTCTTTGTCAAAATAGTTCTGTCTGTTGGGATTGTATATGTATGTACGTGTATTTTCTTGTGCAAACAGTATATTTTCTAATGAAAGTGTTTTGTGTTTTGTATAGTTCAGTTCAAGCCTGTAGCCAGAACGGCAACATGTAAAACTGTCTTTCTGTATATTTTAGCACAATAAAAGTTGGCTGTTTCAACTGCCATTGCTGGAGTGCCGTGTATCCATGTAAGGGCGGAACCGTGACACATGAATGTAGGTGGAGCGTCTAAAAATAGCCTTTTGAAATCGGCTGAACGATTCTGGCATTCATCCGGAATAGTAATGTCTCATTGGAATTAAACTGCCTTACGCTGACCTCAGACAGCAGTAGGGCTTCATGAAATCACGGTTACGCTATGATGATGAAAAAAATCTGCAAAAATTATCTATGCCCTTAAAGAAAGTGGTGATGGACAGCCTGAAACCGAAGCAGGAGGTAGCCATGACAGGTTATCTGGAAGGAGACGAAGTTTCCATGAATTGGCCAACAAGATAAGGCCATTCTCTAATTTTAAGATTGCTCGGGTGTTGCTTCAATGCTTACGATTGTTGATCGTCGACATTCTCTATGGAGTTTGCTTTTTCATTTTGCTCCGTTCAAACGAAGCTCAGACTTTGGGCCCATTTGACTGTCGATGAGCTGGTGGTAAGTGGCCTCACAAATAAATTCTCGCCGTAGATTTTTGCTGGAGTGTTTTTTTCCGGCGAAGATACCGGTATGTGAAAAGTGATGGACAAATACAGTGAAAATGCGTTATGGTAATCTGTATGCGGTGGTCCAAAGTTATACTTATTAGCATAGGAAAGACAGCCCACTTTTGCACTTTTGACGTCATCACATTCCTGAGCAGTTGGTTCTTGCCAAACCTCGTAACCTGCGGATACTCGCAGTTTGGGGCTTTGCGCCGCTCACGCCACATGCAAGTTCGAGGTCTGTCATGCGAGACTACATCGATAATTACTCTACACGTATTGAACTAGCTTCAGGGTTACTCTGTCATGTTTCTTCACTAAACTTTGGATGAAATTTCGGCGAAAACGGTACCCAAACATTGATAAAATGGTAGCAAAGTGAACGAGTATAATTGACGACAATTCAACGTATCAATAGGCCTGCAATCACAAACAGCTTTACAAACCATGTACCGATTGCCATATAGGAAGTTACTTTGACACATTCCACAGTCTCCTTAAATTTATTTTTTTTTGTACAGACTTTTCCAAAGATTACATTCATTTTATAAAGAATATTAAGTTGCTTCAAAGTTCAAGACAGGCATCAGTAAAACTGCCAATTTTCGATTGAATGATTCATGAAGATATGGTTCTCGAATAATACACAGTCATTCGAACACAATGGTCATCAATAAAACTGCTCATTTTAGATCACCATGTAATATGACCCATTTTTTTTGTGGCATATGTCCCACTGTCTTGCGGCTTATAAGCTGCACACAAAAAAGGCTGCCAGAACTTTTTTTTCATTATGTGCCGATATGTGCCACTAGAGGCACTTAACAGGCACACAAAGACAATCAGTCAAATCTTTTGTGGCAGATATGCTAAAATATTTAAATAAACACAGTTTGAGCAAGATATTGCTCACTATAAGCCACAACATTGAGTTGACACTCCACTTGTGTACGCATGATGTCTTCTTAGACTTAACCATGAGATATCCATTGACACTACAGCTGACATAGCAGGAAACCTTTGATTTTCAACAAATTGTGTGAAAAACTACCATTTGACTTTGATCGGTGCAGTAGATCAATCACTGACTTTTTATGTACGTTTTGCAAATGATCGGTTCTCATTGACAGCGTAACTGTTTCTACAGAAAAAAAAAACGCTTAGCAAAATATGAACTCTGGCGAACCATATATCGACGTAAAATATGGATGAACTTATTTCACGTGCATATCTCCCTTGAAAAGACGAGTCTTTCAAAGAACTGCAACTCAAAAATAACGTATATCTTGTTCTTTTGTGTTTTCTTACCCCCTTTTCACACGCGGGTTTTAAATGAACTGCGATTACGGAGTAGGTCTTGAAAGCGTACGTACGGCATGATTGAGGTACGTACTGTATTAGCTTTCCCAGCGTATAATAATGTACGCATAGTTTCAAAGAACACGATTGGAACTAAATTGGGATAATTGGATTGGCAACATTTCTCAAGAATTTTAGAAATTTGTCTAATATTACACCATATTTGCTTACCATCTTTAAAATTTTATTCAAAATTTACGATGCTGTTGAAATGTTATGAGTAAGAATCAGTGCATGATAGTATCTAATGCAATATTGTTCAAAACATTTGAACAATATTCATATTTGAATGAAAATATGAGAGTTTGTCTGTAGTTTCTTCATTACTGAAACACTAATAATAATCTCAGTTTGTCACTTTTCCTCGACCAAAGTGAAGCTTTTCGATTGATTTACATTTAAGGTAGTATGCACCTCGAAAGTGAAAGACTTAAACTTTTGCTCTAACTTTGCTCAAGGAATCTTTCAATCATTCTCTTTCAAAATCAAGAATAAAAATAGGGGGTCACCGTAACAAATTTTTGTACCAGAGAAACAAATTACCCAAGATTTACCGATATTAGAAATTCAAAATGGCCGCCATCCCTGTGTTAACTCTATGGAGAAAAATAAAAATTTTTGAATTTCGAAAAACTAAGCCGGTGAAAAGTTTTCTTTCACCAAGAGCTTTAAAATGAACCCCCACATGTGGTATATCAGAAGAGAATTGTAAAAGTTTGAGAGTCCAAATGTCTGTCCCCGAGGTGCGTTCTACCTTAAGTCAGTCAGGGTCATTTAAAATGTGCCCTGACTCAATTTAATGTTTATGAAGCCTTAAAGTCACGAAAAAGTCAGGGGCATTTCAAAAGTGCCCTGACTCAAAAGTCGTTAAGTAGAGAAATTTTAAGCATTTTGTCTCATTTCTTTAGTACATTTAGACAAAAATAAACTTTTTTTCATGAAAATGAATCCGATGAAAGAGGTATGCAATAATCGTTGTGTTTTCGTTGTTTTGTTCGATGAGAACAATATTTCAAATTTTACACTATTCTATCATTTTGTAAAATTTCAGCTGTAAAAATTTCGATTTCGTTACATTTTCCTAATAATTACTCTCATCCAATATTCCCAAAATAGTTCCAATCGTGTTAACATTAACTCACGCTGGGCTTCAAAATTTACGGACGTGCGCGATGAAAGTCATCGTCGGGCAAAGTAAGTCACGAGACTGCTATGTCGGAGCCGTTTTTGTAGAGTTTTGCATTGATCTGGTAAAGGTTATTCCCATGTATTTGTGTCGTTTTGGTTTTCAAACGCAAGTACGCATGTAGCTGTGATACCGCAGCGGTACTTGTGGCGTACAACGCGATCGGGTCCTTGGGGTCATCACCACAATCCTGCTGCGAGCCAACGCATAGGCTTCGTTGGCAGTTTACTACGAGACCTACCGGTATCGTAGATTCAGCTCGCAAAATAATAAAATATATAAAGCATGCAATAAATAAAATTATACCTACTGTATCACAGACTATCTGAGACTCATCTTTTACTCCTGCTAACGAGCCCGACTGTGACAACATGTATTTTAGACAGTTTTTCGGTGAGTCGTCGACGGTTCCTACTTGAATTTGAACTTTTGACCTCCAACGTATTCTGTGCGTTGTACGCGCGATCGAGCAAACATTGTAGAAACCGTCGACAGCTCAAGGGAAAATAGTCAAAAATACGTGTTCTTATCTTCAAAAAAGTTGGCAGGCGTACAGAATGAGTCTCAGATAGTCAATGATAAAGATGATACAAGTTTATATATTCAAAGGCTAGTATAGTTCATTATTTTGCGAGCTGAATCTACGATACCGGTCGGTCTCGTAATAAACTGCCAACGAAGCCTATGCGTTGGATCGCAGCGGGACTGTGGCGATGACCCCAATGACCCGAGCGCGTTCGATATACGCCACAAGTACCGCTGCGATATCACAGCTAGCAGTCACGACGCAGCTCCGCGATTTAGTGGTTAATTTGAACTGCGCAATTTTTCGCGCAGGTTGCCAGGATTACTCATGGCGGATCGAGCTGTACGGTCGGGTAAGTGGTATGAGTTAGGAATCGTTGGAATTCTCGAACATCCGTTGATCTGTCTGTCTAATTCAGGAAGTATGTATTAAAGGAAGACGTTGCCTTTGTGTGGACGATTGCATAATATTTGTACATACGACATCCATTTATTTTATGTGTCTTCGAATGTAATACATTGATTTCCAACTACTCGCTATTTCTGTTAATGTACCGATTCTTTTCAAAATTGGCAAAACCGTCCTACGAATTGTGGAATATGGAACTGGTACATCCATTAAGACTTGTAAAATTTTGCAGTAAAACTCTGCCTGTACGGTGACTGGTTTCACCTAGAGCTGCAGGGCGACAGATGCGACCAATGGAAAATCACACAGTTGATTAAGCGCCAGCGCTCCGTTTTCCATATCGGCGATTGTTCCTCTTTAGGCCCTAAATTCCAAAATTTTCTTGCCAGACCGGGTTCGGAACTTATTTCCGCACCTACTCGCTAAAGGATGTCCCGATGTTTTTCGCTGATAAAACTTGTATTTCGATTGACATGTGGTAGTATCCGCCGCGTTCAGCTGTGTTGCGCTGTGCGAAAAACAGCGCTAGCGCCCGCTTGTTGCCTATGGCACGGACACCTTGCCCCGCTTTCCATGGAAACCGGAACTGCAGCAAGTGCAGTGACACTTTTGCGCTGTTTTATTGAATCAGATTTGTTGTTTCATGTTGCATTTATCAAGATAATTAAATTTTTATGAATGATAATTTTCGTTTGAGCAAGTATCATCCACCTTATGGGGTGAGAACACCGCCAAAATTATCTTGAAAACTTTATTTAAACTTATCTCATTATTATTATTCCATTGTTTGGTGATTTAATGATAATTATATCAGTATTTGGCCATTATTTTGCAATTATTTGATCATTATATGGATATTATTTGACATGATTATGAACTTATTCGGTAATTCGGTTGTTTTGACATTATTCAGCATTGATGTCTTGATTTGGAACTTATTTCATCATTATTATGCCATTATTTGGTGATTTGGTCATTTTTATGTCATTATTTGGTCTTTCTTATGCGATTATTTGGTCATGATTACGACATTGTCTTGACATTCTCTTGATATTGTCTTGACATTATTATGTTAATTCGGTTCTTTTGCCATTATTCGGCATTGATGTCTTGATTTAGAACTTATCATTATTATTCCATTATTTGGTGATTTGGTCATTTTTATGTCATTATTTGGTCTTTCTTATGCAATTATTTGGTCATGATTACGACATTGTCTTGATATTATCTTGATATTGTCTTGACATTATTATGTTAATTCGGTTCTTTTGCCATTATTCGGCATTGATGTCTTGATTTAGAACTTATCTTATCATTATTATTCCATTATTTGGTGATTTGGTCATTTTTATGTCATTATTTGGTCTTTCTTATGCGATTATTTGGTCATGATTACAACATTGTCTTGACATTATCTTGATATTGTCTTGACATTATTATGTTAATTCGGTTCTTTTGCCATTATTCGGCATTGATGTCTTGATTTAGAACTTATCTCATCATTATTATTCCATTATTTGGTGATTTGGTCATTTTTATGTCATTATTTGGTCTTTCTTATGCGATTATTGGTCATGATTACGACATTGTCTTGACATTCTCTTGATATTGTCTTGACATTATTATGTTAATTCGGTTCTTTTGCCATTATTCGGCATTGATGTCTTGATTTAGAACTTATCTCATCATTATTATTCCATTATTTGGTAATTTGGTCATTTTTATGTCATTATTTGGTCTTTCTTATGCAATTATTTGGTCATGATTACGACATTGTCTTGACATTCTCTTGATATTGTCTTGACATTATTATGTTAATTCGGTTCTTTTGCCATTATTCGGCATTGATGTCTTGATTTAGAACTTATCTCATCATTATTATTCCATTATTTGGTGATTTGGTCATTTTTATGTCATTATTGGTCTTTCTTATGCGATTATTTGGTCATGATTACGACATTGTCTTGACATTCTCTTGATATTGTCTTGACATTATTATGTTAATTCGGTTCTTTTGCCATTATTCGGCATTGATGTCTTGATTTAGAACTTATCTTATCATTATTATTCCATTATTTGGTGATTTGGTCATTTTTATGTCATTATTTGGTCTTTCTTATGCGATTATTTGGTCATGATTACGACATTGTCTTGACATTCTCTTGGCTTTCAATTATCTGACCTCCTTTATTATCTGAACTCATTATTTGACCTGCATTTGAACCCTACCAGAAATCATTGCACATTCACAATGGCGCAGTTGATACGGTCTGTTCCCTCGCATAGGGATAGAAAACCGGGCTTTGCGTAAGTTTTAAAGCGCAGCTCAGCACATCACGTATCTAGAATAGTTGGGCGTGCTCGAAAACTGAGATCGACCACAATTTTGGATAAAAAATCGATTATTTTCGGCGGCGGAACTTGGCTGTGTTGGGTAGCCGATGGTGGCCTGTAGTATTAGCTATTACACCTAGCCTAGCCCTGCGTACGATGCTGTGTGTTCCTCTACAGCTTATCGCCCCGCTCACCACGTTATGACTTTTCTGCCTTAAAGAAGTATTTTGATTCATTGCGGTTTCATACCAACAAAGCAATAAAAAGTCGTTAGGTTAGCGACCGTGCCCCTATGAGTTTACAATAAAAAAAAAACATGCTCGAGAATAGTTCCCGACCAACCAAAAATATTATGTGGCATACCTACGATAAAACATCTTCGTTGAACGAATATTTCCTTGATACTTATTAGTATCGGCTTTTCAGTCTGTAGCTTACAGGTGCAACTCTAACTGGCCGTAAAATAAGATAAAAGATAAAAGTATTGCTTTCTCATTTTTTCATAATTCCCATCTGGACTCATCTGGATAAGAAAGCTTCAATAATGGCACGAGTATGTTGAGATGATTTTGATTCTAATAATACAACAAGATGCTTCGCAAAACCCTGCTGAGTGAAATAGTTCCTGATTGTGTTGCGTAAGAGCTTCTGCGCTACCAAAACGATTGAGAAGCAAAGCGTCAGATCCAAAATTGCTGAAGTGCTTTGCCTTGGAATAGTTAGTAATTCAATACCGAATTTAGATTACGTCCTAGTGTTTAGTATCATTATACTCAATTTTTTTCTTTGAATTTCTTTTGTATTCCATTTGATTGTGCTAATTTTTGAAGATTGTTCAATGAGTCCGGCTCTGTCTAGGCTAGGTTCTATTTCCTCGGGATCTGAACTTCAGCTTAATATCATAATTCTACTTTGCATGTGGTCAATTAGGACACAAAATTCCAAGTGATATTCACTAAATACCTACGTCTTCAAGCACATATTCGTCTCCAAATCACTTTTTCTGAAATTGTTGCCAGTTACTACTGAGCATGCTGAGTGTGCCTCGTACGTCTGTACGGCGCTTATCTGACAAAACGTGCTTATCTGACAAAAATAACTAATTACTGCTTGTAGCCTTACTCATTTGTGTAAAGTAAATCCCTCACACAATACTTCGTCAGTAAAAACACACAAACGAAATCTTAATTAGAGCAGCCAAAATCACAAAATAGCCATATAATAGTTAAAAAATACAGTAAATTTCACCGATTGCGTGAAATTGAGCACCTCAATTAATCACTGTGCATACATCGATCGACACACAGGGACTGTCTTAAGGGGTAGAGGAGAGGGCACGAGGTCACATGAGGTCGTCCGCTCTCACGGTGGCGGGGTTATCAAAATCACCACAATGGCTAGCAGAGCACTTGTGTTGTTGTTTTTGTCACCTTCCTCGATCGCCATTTCAGTACATAAATTATACTCAATAAACATGCAGGTGGATGAGAAGAGAAGCACCTACATGTAAAAATACGGAGCTATCTCCATGGTCTCTACTACAGTAGGCCTACAGTGAGCGAGCCCGAGCCCGGCTGATGGAAGAACAACCACAACAAAAAAAGAATTTATTAGGCCTACATGTCAACAATTTGAGAGCAGTTTACAGAAACAAAATCCTTCGTATAGAAGACTTCGTACTAACGTTAAATTAGCACACTCCGTGTACACAACATCGTACGAAGCGCGAAGCGACATGTGGCCTACTGCGCGCATGAAGTGCGCTGGCTAAAGTGACTCCCCAGGGTATTGCTAAAAAGAGTTTTGTCAGATAAGCACGTTTTGTCAGATAAGCGCCGTACACACGTCTCTTGGGTTGGATAAAGGTCATGACCTCAGACGCGGTCTATAAACTTGTCTGAGCGAAAAAAATACTTTACAATATGTACCACAGTTTACTTGCATCGAAGCCCGCTCGTACTACCGGTATTTGCACTGCAGTGCAATACCAAAAACATTATGCCATTCCCTTATGTTAATGAGTATTTACCAATTTTGACCCAGAACTATTTTTGTTGGAGTTTGAGTCTCAGATTGGCAATCAGTCATTGATGATGCAGATTGAAAAATGTAATAAAACCTCTAGGCATCGAATATTCATTTTTTTCTGCATTTTGTCATCACAGATAATTGGTAAAGTGTAAAATGTGTGATAAAACCAAAATATAGCTGCTTCGCTGTAGGCTAATGTGGTTAGTTGATTAAAATTAGTTCAGTGTAGAAAAGAAGGTAGAATAAATTCGGATTGGTGAGTAAACTTTCGATAGGATTTTCTGACTCGATGTGCAGCGTTAGATGTTCGTTGTCTGCTCGCAAAGTGATTCTTTTTCATCCTGGAGTGCGGCGACAAAACGTTATGGGACGCCACACTGTTTGATTGACAATCTTGTGAGACGAAAGTTGCAATTTTTGAACCACTCACAAACCTTGTTGTTGATGAACTTCCCCCAAAGTGGTATAAAATTGAGACAAAGTTCGGAAAGGGCAATCATGGCGCAAGTTTTAGAGAAGACAATCAACCCGAGGGATATGGGAGGGCTTTATTTTTAAAATATCATCCAATGATAGTTTGGACTTATTTTATAGACATCCTGAAGAAAAGTCATTCATTGAAGTCACAACTTTGAACAAAGCGAGAGCAGCCGGCCCGGGGATGTTTGAGTACGATCACCCGGCCTCGACAATATTTACCCCAGAGACGCGGCGTTAGCGTTGATAGATCATACCATGTAAAGTTTTCTTACTACTATCTCGCATTACTTTTTTGCGGATATTTTGTAAATCACACATTTCCAATCGCGTAAATAATAAGCTTATGCTCCATGCACTGAGAATAAACCAAGGGACGGACTACGTCGCATATAAGAACATTTTCACGTCCTTTCGTGTGATGATCGACCTTCGCCACTCCATCCCGGTGTCAGCCCCGGCCGGACTGGATGTGATGATCACGGCAATGTGAAAGCAATACTTGAAAAGAAATACACTACATCCTACTCATTGTAAAACTTTATCTTTCTGACATTATTATCCAAACATCCCTTCACAAACTCCTCACTTTGCGCGATATGCACATAAATATACGTTTTCCCAGGCCAGGAGATACGGCGCGCCTTTCATCGGCTTGCAAAATACATAGGAGTTCGTTGACCTCATTGTACGTCTGGGCGACCGACTGGGCGACGCGCGCGAAATCGAAAATTAATGAAAATGGAAGTTTTGAATAGTTCATGTTGTTTAAAGGTTATAATTTTTAAAATTTTATGGTCCTATCATATTCCTATCTATTGATCTAAATCTATGCCTCTTTTACGAGCGTATACCGTTTCGGTCACAGGTTTATGTTTGTCTGCACAGGCGAAACATCGTGGGAGGGGGGGGGGGTGTGCGACTCCGCGGCTTGTCCGGAGTGTTCGTTGATACCGCTAATTCACATTAAATCAAACCCATTCACAATTTTAAGACGGGACGAGTAAACAAAGGTATGGCTGGAGTAAATTAACATGTTTCGGGACATTATACGCGTAAAGATACTTGAAATTAGCGGTTTTCGTTTGTGCTGAATTTGTTCCGTTAGAACATAGGGGTAAGCGACGGGGTCACGTATAGCGGTCGGGCGCACTTACAAACAAAAAGTCGGTCGCGAGCCCCCACCGGAGACGGGATATTATAATTATTAATCGCAAACACGGAGATAATTTAAGCAAACAAATTAAACCAGGTGAATGTCAGAATAATCCGCAAGAAACATACCAAAATGTACCTCATTAAATGCGATTGTGTTTGTTTATATTTGCCTTTATTATAATTTCTCGCGCGGGGGCACCGTCAATTGTTAGGGTAAGCGAGAGTACACGGGATTTTGCGAGAGATTTTGAAAAATCGCATTTTTTATCAAAATAATGAATTTTTATCAACATATTTCTGTACCACCGTGTTCCTGAATGAGAAGAGAACGTGTGGCCACAAAACAGGTTCTCTTTACGATCTGTGCTTGGAGAACGGGGTGAAAAAAAGATCCGGGCGTAAATAGGTCAACCTGAATTCTTTTTACTATATAGTAGTAAGGGGCAACGTCAAAAGATCGATGTTTGAAAAAAAACTTAATTGCTTAAGTTTGGGGGTGGGGGGTTTTTGACCAAATAATTCTGTGCAGTCAAAAACGATTTAATGTCTTTTTGGCAAATTTTACGATTTCAAGGCTGCTTTTCGTAAGCTAAACCCGATCCAGTAACCCGTATTTGTGTTACTTTATAATGGTTTTGAATTTTCATATAATTCAATGGTACATTGGTACGTCGTTTTCAGGAAAGAATTAGTACAGGGTATGAGTCCGCAATGTTTTTCAATTTTAGGTTAAGTTAAGTTAGAAGGGGGGGTGAGGGGGTCTGAGGCCAAACTTAAGCAATTAAGTTAGATTTATTATATTGAACTTTTGATGTTGCCCCTAATCAAATGCAGTGTGGTCTATATTTGGCAAATAAATACGACAATGTAATCGCTTTGTCAAGGTCAAACATATTTAAGGCTGCGTTCAAAAAAAATGGTGGGGGGGGCTGGAGGAATCGCGATTGAAATCTTATTTTTTTTCCAGATCCCCCCCTCAATACCCTCAAAAATTTTCAAGTCCCCCCTCAATACCCTCAAAAATTTTCAAGTCCCCCCCCCAAATTACCATATAGCCGCATATTTATTAGGAATGCACACAGAGTAAAAAAAACATGTAATGTGTCGTTCTGCACGCAAATCTTTAACACTACCTTTTATCAGCAGGTTGTGGAGCCATATACCTAGGGCAAGTTCTAAAATTGATTCATTTTTAAATGCATCAGTGAACTTTTTGGATTTCTCAGTCTAAGCCGACTTGAGTTTATCCAACTCTGGCCAGTTCAATGGCACCAGCTGAAGAGCACACAAAATGACAATCATGAGAGAGTATGAAAATTGTGTATCCCTAGCTACGTTTAACCAAATTGTGAAAAAATGAGCACAGTGACCTACCGAAATTTTTTTTCAAAAGTACAAGACATGTACAACTTAGATGCCACTTATAAATGTTTTACAAAATTGACAATACTGGAAGGTTAAAATATTCCATGAAATTAATGTTTTAATCTCAGAAATTTTGGGTCTAATAATGGCAAATTTAATAACAAATAAAAGTTTCCATTTAGTCACACATTTTTCCATTTAAATTAGAGTCTTTACTGTTCAGAGTTTAACTTTGTGTTATTGGTACAATGAGATGTGAAAATTTAATTTACTGCATGAACTTGAAATGAATGGTTTTATATATTGATTTTAAGTGATTTTAGAAAAACTGACTTTTCATCGTACACTTGCATAAGATCAAGTATGGTGACCCCATCTTTTTTCTCATATATTTGATTGTTCTCATATGCCAGAATTCAAAAATCCATGGTAACTGTTAGTCCCCTAGTCTTCTATGTGTTGCGATTTTTTAAGACAGCGCGGCGATTGTCGTTTTCGTCCACGGTATCGATACCTTTACTGATCTCTGTGCGGCAGGCTGGGTGTAACCTAGCCGTGCGTACGTACAGGTCTTGTGTGTTTCCGGTGTTATACGGCCTCCACCATATAACATAGCAGGCCCACGGAACGTTTCGTAGATCGTCGTCGGATGGGAAGTGACTGACACTGTGAGGCCGAAGACCGAACCTCGGTCTTAGTCACTTCCCATCCGACGACGATCTACGAAACGTGCCGTGGGCCTGTACCATATAACGCCGAGAACACACGGTACACAGACCTGTACGCTCGGCTAGGTGTAATAGCTAATACTACAGGCCACCAAAGGCTACCCAACACAGCCCAGTTCCGCCGCCGAAAATAATCGATTTTTAATCCAAAATTGTGGTCGATCTCAGTTTTCGAGCACGCCCAACTATTCTAGATACGCGATGTGCTGAGCTGCGCTTAAAACTAACGCAAAGCCCGGTTTTCTATCTCTATGCGAGGGAACAGACCGTATCATCTGCGCCATTGTGAATGTGAAATGATTTCTGGGTAGGGTTCAAATGCAGGTCAAATAATGAGTTCAGATAATAAAGGAGGTCAGATAATTGAAAGCCAAGAGAATGTCAAGACAATGTCGTAATCATGACCAAATAATCGCATAAGAAAGACCAAATAATGACATAAAAATGACCAAATCACCAAATAATGGAATAATAATGATGAGATAAGTTCTAAATCAAGACATCAATGCCGAATAATGGCAAAAGAACCGAATTAACATAATAATGTCAAGACAATATCAAGAGAATGTCAAGACAATGTCGTAATCATGACCAAATAATCGCATAAGAAAGACCAAATAATGACATAAAAATGACCAAATCACCAAATAATGGAATAATAATGATAAGATAAGTTCTAAATCAAGACATCAATGCCGAATAATGGCAAAAGAACCGAATTAACATAATAATGTCAAGACAATATCAAGAGAATGTCAAGATAATGTCGTAATCATGACCAAATAATCGCATAAGAAAGACCAAATAATGACATAAAAATGACCAAATCACCAAATAATGGAATAATAATGATAAGATAAGTTCTAAATCAAGACATCAATGCCGAATAATGGCAAAAGAACCGAATTAACATAATAATGTCAAGACAATATCAAGAGAATGTCAAGACAATGTCGTAATCATGACCAAATAATCGCATAAGAAAGACCAAATAATGACATAAAAATGACCAAATCACCAAATAATGGAATAATAATGATGAGATAAGTTCTAAATCAAGACATCAATGCCGAATAATGGCAAAAGAACCGAATTAACATAATAATGTCAAGACAATATCAAGAGAATGTCAAGACAATGTCGTAATCATGACCAAATAATCGCATAAGAAAGACCAAATAATGACATAAAAATGACCAAATCACCAAATAATGGAATAATAATGATAAGATAAGTTCTAAATCAAGACATCAATGCCGAATAATGGCAAAAGAACCGAATTAACATAATAATGTCAAGACAATATCAAGATAATATCAAGACAATGTCGTAATCATGACCAAATAATTGCATAAGAAAGACCAAATAATGACATAAAAATGACCAAATCACCAAATAATGGAATAATAATGATAAGATAAGTTCTAAATCAAGACATCAATGCCGAATAATGGCAAAAGAACCGAATTAACATAATAATGTCAAGACAATATCAAGAGAATATCAAGACAATGTCGTAATCATGACCAAATAATTGCATAAGAAAGACCAAATAATGACATAAAAATGACCAAATCACCAAATAACGGAATAATAATGATAAGATAAGTTCTAAATCAAGACATCAATGCCGAATAATGGCAAAAGAACCGAATTAACATAATAATGTCAAGACAATATCAAGAGAATGTCAAGACAATGTCGTAATCATGACCAAATAATCGCATAATAAAGACCAAATAATGACATAAAAATGACCAAATCACCAAATAATGGCATAATAATGATGAAATAAGTTCTAAATCAAGACATCAATGCTGAATAATGTCAAAACAACCGAATTACCAAATAAGTTCATAATCATGTCAAAATAATATCCACATAATGATCAAATAATTGCAAAATAATGGCCAAATACTGATATAATTATCATTAAATCACCAAACAATGGAATAACAATAATGAGATAAGTTTAAATAAAGTTTTCAAGATAATTTTGGCGGTGTTCTCACCCCATACCACCTAGGGTTACCTTTCTATATTACTGCGTGTTTTACAACTGGTATGCATGTATATTTTCTCAATCCTTAGTATTTTCATGAAAATGCTGTCCGCGTTGAAGATATAGCAGGTGTGGCTGCATATATACAGGAGTTCTTGGAAGACCCATGGTAGTAAGTTGTTGCTATTCATATTGCATAAGACAATTGAAGGCACATTAGCTGTACTTTTAGCTATTTTTCCTGTTTTCTGTTTCTCTATATCAACTGCAGTCAGTTTCCTAACCTAATCTATGTCATGCTGAAATATCCAGTATTATTCTGTCAGTCAACACCGCCATATGTCATGGTTGACAAATGAAATCTACTAAGGACTTGAATACGGTTTTAACAATATCAATACTGATATTATTGTGTGTGATATTTAGAGGTTATTACCCAATATCGCCTGTTCCTGTGTCGTATCAGCATGAGTGTCATTTGTGCTGCGTCAGACACGAGACGAAGTCGAGTGTCTGACGCAGCACAAATGACACGAATGCTGATACGACACAAGGAACAGGCGATATTGGGTAATAACCGATTTATCATATACCCATGCCCATATTTTTACTAATACAACGAAAAACCTTAAATTTTGAGGCTTTACTTTATTACGCCTTGCGCATAAATATCAGAATGTTTATGTGAACAGGCTTCATTCATAAAGTATACGACGAAGTAAACATCACGCGCGACATCGCTGCAAGTTGTCCATATCTCAATGAAACCCAAGCAGAAAGACACCGGGGATACAAAAATCGTCATACAGGAGGAACCTTTTAAGGTGCAATATGCTATTACAACTGTAATCGATCAAAAACTGTGCTCGGCTTTAAATCTATCCTGATTTCGATCGTCGTACGGCACGGAGCTCGCGCGGAGAGGGGACGCCATTTTGTTTATTTACCCTGAGAGTTGCCATGTCAACAGTCATCGCGCGTGCGACATCGCTGTCACGCCACGCGCTCACTACCGGTTCGAGGGAGACCATGCACAGTGCCGGCGCCGTGCGAAGGGCAGAATGTTTGCTAGAACTTGACCCCCCAAAATACCATGAGAAAACATTTCAAGACTCAACATGTTATTTCCGTATTTTGCAACCAGAACTACCCGCGTTCCTCGAAGCCCTTCAAGTTTTTACGTCGTCGGCGACATCGCTTCGCAGGCGGTTAGCGGCAGCCATTTTGTTGTTTACGTTGTTTACCAACAAACTGCTAATGTAGTTCGGGAAAACTCTAAAACTGATGACGTTCATAGTGCATATCTCGACGTTTACCGTGAATATCACGGCTGATATTTTACGGTGAACGTCACTAGGATGTAGCAATATGGGCATGGGTATATGATAAGTGATGCTTAAAGTCACGTCAGCTATAATGTTTTCCTGTGTTTCGTCTTGTTCCTTTCATTGAAGCATGTTTGAGGGCAAATTGTCCAATTCTAGTGATTGCCCTGGTTTCTTTTTACAAGCACTTCACTTCAAATTGTGTGATATCACATTCCAGTTTTACTTTGTTTTGTAGGCATAAGTGTGTATGGAAAGGGGACAATTGGATTGCTGTTGGATCGAGCTTCATGCACAAAGGTACGTATGCCAGAGATATTCACCCTAGTAAAAACAAGTGTGGCCCATGTAAATTTGGTTGTAAGGAACATGCGTGGACTACGTATTTCCATCTTTTACAAAAAAAGGTGAAATACCCTGAGTTGTATGGATGGGTTCACAGTACATATTCTGATGTGCAGGATGATGACTGTATATGTAGGAGATGTGAAAGGGAGTTCAAATGCTCCATGCACAATGCAGTGAGTAGCAAGCCCTCTGAAAAGAGATCCAAATTAGATGAAGGTAAGTGCCTAGTGAAAAATGCTGACTGCAATGAGGAAAAAATTCATTCTTGTTCTTTCGCAGGTAAGGATAGTATATTAAAATGCTTTGGTGTTAACTGCATTGATGACGAAATTATCTTGTGTCACACTCATTACAATAGGCTATGGAACTTTACAAATCAGCACAAATGTTTTCTCTGTAACGTAAGTTTACCATTAGGGGCAAGGCACTGTACTAATGAAATCATCTCTCAATTCATAGAGTCTAAAGGCTCAGATGAAAACTTAAAAGAATTGAGTATTGATGATGAAAATGAAACAAAATTTGTTTGTGAAAAATGTCGGGTTTGCATAGACAGATGGTACAGATATGATGAAAGCGCCATAGGAAGGTCAAAAAAATACCTCCGATCATTGTTGGAACGATATCAACAGAGTACTGGTATGTGAAGTAGTGTTGATGATGTTATCTTTTGCAGCTTAGCAAGGGTTCTGGAGAATTTGGGTTACATATTATTACATGATAAGGTAATTTTGCTGTCAGAGCTGTACAATAAATATCTTCATTTTGTGACCTCAATAAAAA
Source organism: Ptychodera flava (assembly GCF_041260155.1). Classification (NCBI taxonomy): domain Eukaryota; kingdom Metazoa; phylum Hemichordata; class Enteropneusta; family Ptychoderidae; genus Ptychodera; species Ptychodera flava. The sequence continues at coordinate 48,052,986 of NC_091929.1, read as the reverse complement.
AAAAAGCTTGGCCTTTCTGATCAGCAGGGTCACAATGCCAAAAAGTCCCAGAAATGGTTATTAGGGCGCATCAACTTCGCATTAAAACCATGTGTGATGACCCATGTGAGTAAAAATACGTCACTGGGAACACTTGTGTACAGATTTGGAACAGATTTAGAAGAGTGCCTGCATGTGGTTTATGCAGAATATGCAGGTAAGTGCAGGCAACAAGAGGACAGCATCTGTGGTCTTCAAGAGACAAAAGACCGGCTTGTGTCATCAGACCAAGAACATTTTATTTTAAGTTGAATTGCGTTTTAGCAAACGTGCGAGTGAAACTTTCAGAATATGTGAAAGGTCAAATAGCCAAAGGCAAAGACATGTTGTTGGATAGTGTTACCTTTCTGACTGAAGTACAAAATGTAGACCCAGTGCTTTGGAATTTTGTAATGAGACTGACCTTAGGTGATGGTGAGGAAAGGCAGTTTTTTTCAGAATGGTAACTTCAAGTGGGATGAACATTTTGTGGCAGTTTGTACAGTTCTGAACATGTTAATAGGACTCGCCTCTTAAGACGACTTTTCATTATTGCCTGCAAGGCGTTTACATACAATGAGCAGTGCTATTATCCCTGTCACCTTTTACTTTGTGATGTGGTGGACAAATTCACAAACTCCAGCAGGGATTGCATGGAAATTTTGAATAAATTTGGAATCGTACCATCAAAGGACACACATCAGAGGCATGTCACCAAAATATGTACAGGTAGGATAGAGGACAGCTTGGAATGGGCAATGAATCATTTGTAACCCTTTCAGTAGATAATATTGATAAATTGAGTAGTTATGCTGCAGTCACATCTGAGCAACATGGGAGAAGCTTTCATGGAACATCAATCCAGGCTGTTAGTGCTCTTCCAGACAGTGTTAAAAATGATGAGAGTGAATACACCTGGTTCCATCGAGAATCACTTGATTCATCAGAGGGTGTACGGTTTAAAGTAATTAATTGTCAACCGGATAGCAGCAGCTTTTACCGGGCAATTGCAGCACATTTTAATCATACAGTGAAAGTCTGTAAACGAGGAAGTGATGGGAGTGTGAGTGCTAGCTTACAGGAAACAGAGACTCTACTAGTGAGAAACCTGAGAGATCACGTAAGTACACTCTTGTGCAAAAATGTTGAATACTTTGAATCCCTACCGGAATTCCTTGATGAAGATTGTGGCCCATTCATGAGTATATTACAGAGAATTGAAAGTAGTCGTGTAGAATTTCAACCAGTTGGCGCTTTGGAAATCATGATGTCATCATTTGCCTTGAGAAGAATTGTAAATGTATTTGTACAAGTAAATGGCTTTCTTGTGAAAGTGTCGGCCTATGGTGACAAACGCAAGTAATTTATCCACTTACCAGCAATAAATGTGCTGAAAGTAAACCAGACATACCAACTCCTGTGCTCACAGGAACAACTGATTGATGGTAAGTCGCTGTTAAGCACAAGTAATTTAGGAGATAGTTTTTTAGATGGTGTGCATAGTACCACTACATCAGACACAGAGTACACATTTGACAGTACCATTGGCAAATATGAATTTGGTGCTGTCAATAAAGGTGGGTATGAGAAAGTCTGCAAAGGGAAAGAGCGTACCATTCCAAAGCCTCTGATATTAAATTTGTATCCAACTGATGTGAATATTGAGGAAGGAGGGGAAATCACTAGGGGCAGGTCACACTTGAACAATTTAAACACTCTGAAAAAGAATCCTCAGAGATGACTGAACTCAAGTCACATGTGTACGAGTACATTCTGCACAAGGTAAGTGCTTCTACGACACAGCCAACTGTACATCTACCAGGTCTAAAATTGTGCATGTGTGGACAGGATGACACTGTTCCTGAAAAATCAAATATCTATTATGTGGCTGTAGTGGATGAGCCAGCTGATAGTAAGGAAACACTATTGAAGGTATTGGATTACCTACATGAGATACTTGAAATTGGCAGAAGGCTTAAGTATATTGTTGTTGTAGGTGATGGAAAGACTTACGACTATTGATGAAACTGAAAAATGAATATGGTAATGCATTAAGTTGGATGATCCCATTCATAGGAGATTGGCACACCTTAAAAAATTACCAAATCACTCTGATGAAAATTTACTGGGACGCTGGACTCAAAGAATTAGCAGCCATGTTTCATAAAGGTAAGACCTTGCAGAGCGTTGCTGCCTGTTCCAGCTTTGAAAAAAACGCATCAATTCCTTCTGCAAGTGTGGGAAGCAATGTACAGGTTTCAGTATGAACTGTTTCTCAAAGATTGCCATGACAATAGCCAAAGTAGTCAACTGATAACTATGATCAGAGACAAACTCCAGATAACTGATAATGGTAAAATAGCAGCAGCTGTTAATCTTGAGAGTGCAAGAGACTGTGTTAATAAATCACATGATGAATTTACTACATTTGTAGCCAATCAGTCACAGGTAAGTGATACATTCAACATGTGGTCAAGATTCATAAATACGGACATGAAGGCATACATAGGTTTGTATCTTGGGGTGAGGGGGAGAAACTGGAATCTGAGAGTGGCAAATCTGAAGGAAATGTGCCCCCTGTTCCATGCAATGGACAGGACTATTTACCTGAAGATTGTAAGCCATCACTTGCGAGAGCTTATGATGTTGCCACAGTCATTATACAAGCATTTTGTTGATGCTGCCTTTGCTGTGAGTATATCAGGTAAGGAAATGTCTTCAGTAGCACTTGATGAGGCACATGAGATGTGCATCAACAGAGATGTCAAATCAGTGCTACACTCAACGTTTCAGGAAGCATTATGCCGATATATACACTACTTGCCATTTCGTGCAAGAATTCTCCAGAATTTGAAATCACAGCTGTATCCTGAAAGAAACGATGGGTCAGTTTCAATTATTAGACGTGCCAGTATTGTCAATGATGAAGCAAATGTAAAAAAATATCATGAGAAGCTAGTCACCTCTTTCTTCAATGAGACAGGTAAGTCATTGAAACATCTGTTTTCAGGAAAAGAGGCAACACAGCAGCAACACCAAGGTATGCTTACTGTGCGTGACGTTGGCATCGTAGCCATGGAGGATTATGTGAAAGCAGTGTATCTGCATACTGGTTCTTTTACACAGGTCAGAAAGAAAAAGAACATAAATACCTTTGCAAAAACCAAGGTAACTGTATCAAAACAGTACAGTGACATAGAAGATCAGAAACTTGTAATTTCATGTCTTCGTGGACAATTGGCTTTCAGCAAAGCTAGTAACAGACCAGTGACTGAGCTAGGACGATTTGTCCCTTACCGCGTGCAATCTGTAACATGATGGGCTCCAGAAAAGGGGATTAAGTCAAACATGACTAAAGTACTTAGAGCAAAGTACAGAGGTAGCTTTGATACAGAGATTCCCAAAACTGCTAAGGTAAGTAGAGATCTGTGTGTCATTTTAGAAGGAATGTTCATGATCAATACTAACCCACTTGGATACCACAAAACATTTTACGACTATATAGAATTTCTGTACAAACAGTGGATAGTACAGTATATAAATATGTATGGAGCAGCTGAAGTACACATAGTATTTGATCATCCTGAAAGAAATGGTATAAGCCCAAAAGAGATTGAAAGATTGCGGAGAGATGCTCTTGCCAGCACTGATGAAGGTGGGTATAAAATTCTGACATGTGAAACCTACTTGCCAAGTAGTTGGCACAAATTCATCAGGCAACATGTGCAGAAAAGGAAGCTAATCAATTTGATATCAGAAACATTCCTTAGCATGGGTAAGTCCTTGAAAGATCAAGCTGTGGTACTTGCTGGTGGTTTCGATGGCGTGAAGTCTGATCAAGCATACAAATCCCACCAAGGTAATGTAGTTAGAGTAGAGAAATATGATAGCAATCATGAGGAGGGAGATAGTAGAGTATGGTTGCATTGTACCAAGACTAACTGTAAGTATGTGTTGATATATAGTCCAGATACCGACACATTCTTGGTCGGCTTGCCCATAGTAAACCCAGAGCAGCAGGTATATGTGCAACTTAGGGCTAAGGCATGTGATAACTTGTACCTGGATATGAATAGTTTGTGTGCATCACTGAACAGTGACGTAAATCTGCAACGAATTCCAAAGTTGAACAAAGTGTTGCAATGTTGTATGTTGCCAGCGGTTGTGATTATTTGTCGTACTTTCGTGGGTGTGGAAAGAAGGTATTTTGGAATGCTTTCTGCACCAATGCACACTTTATATCAGGTGAGGATAGACCAGGTAGTTTGAGTAACTCAGATGAAAACACAGGTAAAACTGAAGGGCTTCTGGCGTTTTACAGGCTAATTGGTTCTGTATACTTCCAAAAGCATGCAGTTGCTTTCCAGGTAAGAACACCAGAGGAGCTATTCTCCAGTATTGAGAATGCTAGTAGTACTGCTAGTCCACTGGAGTTGCACATACAGTTTGTATCCCATATTCGTGAAAAACAGAGGGCTAGAGTGGACTCAGAAGATGGCTTAATGCCATCAGATATGGCTTTAATTTACCATTGGTAGAGATGTTGTTGGGTTTCCCAACTGTGGTCACAAGCAGATAAGGATAAAGTTACTTTGCAGCCACTGACTGATTGGGGTGGAACATTGACAATGGAAAGCTTGATGTGGTATGGGATACAGGGAAAATATGGAGAAAGTACAGGTATATGTGCAGAGCATAAGAAAAGGATGTGGATGCCAAAGTCAGAGTGTCGACACAATACATGCAAATGTAAAAAAAATGATCAGTATTGTCAGATTAGCTGTAGGTGTAAGAACTGTGTGAATAGACCTGGTGTAAAGGCAGAGAGTGAGGTAGACATCAATGAACTTGATGTGGATGATGATGATATTGTAGCAAAATGTCTTGATCATGCTATTGTCGATGAATTAAATGAGGATGAGTTGAGTGAGGATGAGTATGAAAGACTACAGTTGTACAAATGATAGATCAGTTGCCAGAAAAGCAGGTACCTGATGAAGAGGAGGAAGGCTTGTGTTCAGAGGATATAACTGATGATGATGATGGTGAAAATGATTTGTGAGTTTTATAAGTGGCTTCACCCTAATTTTTGACTGCAGACTAAGAAAATTATGTCAGTTCAGTTCAGTCAAAACAGCATACATGTGTGTTCTTTCTATCAACACATTTTCAAAACAGTTGTGATATTCCCTATAAATTATGTAATATATGTAGTTGTATGCTTACAAAACAAGTTCCATGTTGTCAGCCATCTCTGAATCTAACAAATTGAAACATGAATACATTTTCGTACTGGGAACTTCCTTGTTATTTTATATACCTCCAAAGTTATTGTACAATAAAAAATAATGTACCTTCAAGAGGGTGGAGCCAAGCCTTTAATGTTCATTGCATGCCTGTATATTTTGTATATATTTAAAGGCTTACATGAATTGTTTTCTCTTACAGCCACTACAATACAGAAGACAGCGCAAGAATGTCATGAATTCCCTAGCCACTTTCCATGCAACATTCCTAGAACCAGTCAGTGTGCTTCCTAAAAGTTGATCAAACCTTTGTTTCGATTGGAAAGGTGGAAATTTGCAAGGGAAGTGATAGGGAGTGTATGACTCTTCTTTCATCAGCAGTAAAACAATTTCTAGATTGTTCCTGTTACTTATACTTACCCAATTAGCATTTTTATTTTTACAAACCTTAGTCTGTTGTCCTTGTGGTTACATTAATAGATATCAAGTAGTTTTTCTAAAGGGACAAAGTCTCTCATTTTTGACATCATCCTGGTTATTTAAGTTTCTTGTGAAATATTTATCACTATAGGGAAAAATTGCGAGACTAGAGCGAGAAAATGACGCTTTCTCGCAATCAGTGAGCATCTGTTCTTATTCTTACCGCTGTTGGTGAGAAAATCTTAATCTCCACTGGAGATTAGTGAGAAATGCACTCCTTGGCAAGAATCAAGTGTGAGAACAAATTCTCACCAGTGAGAATGGAAATCCTCACCAAGTACAGTGAGAATTACAATTCACTGGCGAGAATCATCAAGACTCCCTGTTCATTGGCGAGAATCATCAAGACTCCCCATTCATTGGCGAGAATCAGAATGAATCAGAATGAATGGAGAGTCTTAATTTCAATTCTCACTGTACTTGGTGAGAATTTCCTTTTCCATTCTCACCGGTGAGAATTTGTTCTCACACTTGATTCTCGCCAAGGAGTGCATTTCTCACCAATCTTCAGTGGAGATTAAAATTTTCTCACCGACAGCAGTGAGAATAAGAACAGATTCTCACCGATTGCGAGAAAGCGTCATTTTCTCGCTCTAGTCTCGCAATTTTTCCCTATAGTGTATGTTGTTCTGCTCATTGAAATAGGCTCAGTCACTGGTTATCACATATCAACCCACACCCTTTGCATGAACATAACACACGATTACTTCCATTATTAATTTTTGGTATGTACCAAAAATTGTGTTATGGAAGACTTCATGTATTATAACCATTCATAGGGTGAGAGTTGAACTGTAACAACTGGTGAATAAGCTTATTTCAGTGAGCAGAACAACTTCAATAATATTTCAAAAGAAAGTAAAATATCCAAAATAAGGTAAAAAATTAGCGACTTTGTGCCGTTGAAAAGTAAACTACTTAGAAAACATTCCTAAACCCTTTTCATTGTTTTATTTACTTGCAAATGTTATTAAAGGGCTAACATCTTATGATTGTTTTTTTTTTTCTTTTTTTGGGCTTACAGAATGAAGCATGCATATTCATTGATCTGTTAACTGACTGCATGCCATTTTACCAGAATATGAAAATAGTGATTTGACAAGATTGGGTTGCATGAAGAAAAGAGGAACTACCACTTAAAAATTATGTTTTCTTGTATACATTATGTATATTTTCATGAAAATGAACAAGAGTTGTATTTTGTATATCCATGCAGCTATTAGTTTTTAGTCTTTACATAAGTAATGTGATCATGTTGACACAAAATGTTTTTTCTGATGAACACCTATTTCAGTTAAAAGTTTTTTTTACATGTTGATATGCTGCAGGTGCAGAAATTGTTTTAGATTTATATATATTATAAAAATATCAGTGTTAATTTTTGTTGTCAGGGGGTATTCTTTTTCACAATTAGTGTAAATGATGAGGGAATCTTGAAAGCCATTAAAGGGACAGTAGCTTTAACATTTTTATTCCTGTGTTGTAGTTTACAGTTTGATTGCCTGAAACAGTTGTTGAATGTCCAGTGTTGAGTATTTGGCTTTTACATCACATCAAATTTGTGTAAAATCCAGGTTAATAAGAATATGAATTTTGCATCATTAAATACTCACAAACATCAGTTGGCAAACTCTTTTACAGGGACAAAGTTGCCAATTTTAGACTTTATTTCGGTTTTTTACTTTCTTTTGAAATGCTATTGATGTTGTTGTCCTCACTGAAATATGCTTATTCACCAGTTGTTACAGTTCAACTCTCACCCTGTGGAGTTATGTGTGAATTCTTCTATAAAACCAATGTTTGGTACATACCAAAAATTAATTGTCGAAGTGTATGCATTGAGCTGTGACAACCAGTGATTGAGCCTATTTCAATGAGCAGAACAATACAAATAATATTTCACAAGAAACTAAAAATAACTGAAATAATGTTAAAAATGAGAGACTTTGTCCCGTTAAATCATGTAGGACAAAAAAAAATGCAGTACTGAAATAATAATTCAGGAAATTACTCATGGTGTCATTTTAATGCCATATAAAAACCCTTGTATGTGTGCAGTTTAATAGTAAAGAAAAAAACGGTTGTTTTGCCCTGAGTACTAGACACTTTATGGAGTAATAAAATCCGGCAGTATTTTCTTAGGGCAAATTATTGCATGAAGTTAATGCAAAGCAAAACATTGCTGGTAGCCCTCTAGAAACAGCTTCAAATGTGTTCCTTTGTATTTACTTCTAGCCTGTCAGTACATTTCAGGCTGCCTTAGGAATGTCTACTTGTGTGATGGTGTTTTTAAATTCTATTTGCTGTGATTGTAACTTTTTGTTGACTATATATGAAAATGTTATTTTTGTAAGATATCACTTGCCAGCCATTGTAATGCCCTACTTGCATAACGATACCATGTGTGAAGTAAATATATACTGACAAAATGTAGTTTAAGCCCTTAATGAAGATTCATGGAATGATTTTTGTATGTTTTCAAATATGTATTTGTATGGCCATACAAAGTTACATGCCAGAAAAGTTTATACATTTTAGCTGTCTGTGTTTTCAGATACATTGGTGTTTTAGAGAATATAAATGTACAACATTTTAGTGAGGTATTTATTTCAATTGGTTTTATTTACACTCTTGCGTCATACTGTGTACCACTGTACTCTTTTAGTTTTTTAATATTTATATTTCTTAGTGTAGTGGTATTACATTATTATTATTATAATTATTGTACTTGGGCCTCAGCCCAAGTACATTTTTCATTCCGTGGGAAAAAACTGTAAGGTATAACCATTTCTGGCTGAGACCAGGGAGGGCAAAATGTATTGGCTTCATCTTTCTTGGCATAATAAATGGCGTAATGATGTTAACTGAATGGAAGTGCTGCTCTCAGCCAGTCTTGAGTAAGTGAGATGTGAATATAAATGCTTCTCTATCTGAGTTTTTGCCACAAAATCTTCTGAATATAATCAAAATGTGCATCGAAATGCAACAATTAATGCACCCTCCGTTTACTAGGCGATGGCACGACCCTTGCTACACCCACTGGACGAGCCAAAGTGGGAGGGGTAATTTCGGTTTGGTCGAACAGGAGGGCTCGAGACCAGAATTTAACATTTAAACTTGAAACATGTTTAATCACTGACAAGATGTGGATTAGTGTTAATCAAAGAGAAAGTTTGAAAAGGAAAGGTTTTATATCCCGGACACAATGAAAAACATTACGACTGGAAACTGTACCCCCGGTTGAGAATAGTAACGCCCACAGCGATGGAGAACACTTATCCTTGAGCTGAGAAAACCAGACCATCATTTCGAAATAGAGCTGCAGATTCGAGAAGCTCGTTAAAAATAGCTAGGTACACCCCATAAGGGGTGGTTTCGAGTCTTGAGGGCAAATTTCGCCTCCTTCATTTAGAAATCGTACGTTTGTTTTTCCAGGGGAACACATCATTTGACACAAAATTTGCATGAAAAGGGGTCGCCAGTAAGCACGTGGTCAAATCTGGCATAAGAAACAATATGAAATGTTGGGTAAAGCCAGTCCAAAATAAACTGATTTGAACTTTTGTGTTTTGTAATTTATACACTGCAGTAACATGACTTTTTTTGACAACATCACACAATGTAATACGTTTTGAAACTGAATACTCCGACGTATTCTGTGTCCCCTTTGCTAAAAAATACGGTATGCCGATTACCATGTAAGGAGATGATGACGTCAAGACAGATTTGTAGTGCGTTTGGTCTTGGATGGTGCATGGTGCACGAAGTTTTGTCGAGGTAGCTTGTGTATTTATTTCCTAAATGGGAGATATTAGGGTCGATCTAAAAGGCCGAAAATGTTATGATACTCTAAGCGAGCTGAACTCCAATGCGAATGGTTGGATAATTTGGAGGATGTCTAGACTGATCTCGTCTCATTTATTTGGCGGTCAGTATTGAATTTCAACTGCGTCACAAGTTTGTGTCGAACGGTCAACGAACGATATTTTAGAAATCTGGAGACATGGCACATCGCAGTTTTATTTTAGTATTTTATATTTTACAAAAGATGTAAGAAGCAATGATTTTGTTGAAAATTCTGAAAAAAATATAGGAAGATTTGATCGCGAACACATTTTCACTTGGGGGTCAACTAGCCCTGCGTACGATGCTGTGTGTTCCGCTACAGCTAACCGCCGCGCTCACCACAGCCCTGCAAAGACCCGTACGTTGGGTCGGTGACTTCAAATCCATTTTGGGACTTGACGTAAAAAGCCAAATTACTGCCGAAATTCAGCGTTCTTGGGCCCAAGTCGTATCCCAGCCTACCTCAGCTACTCGATCGCTTCCAAAATGACAGTCTTTTATTCACTTCTCGTAAATAACCGTCGATGTCGGCAACTCTCTCGCTGGCCCTGCGTACGATGCTGTGTGTTAGCTGTAGCACATAGCATCGTACGCAGGGCTAGGGGTCAACATGGGGTCGCAGCCATGTTGCCTCAAAACTTATTCTGTCTGCACTCAAAACTCAAAAATGTCGCATATGAACCTGAAAAATCGATGTAGTTTTGTCAAACTTCGGCGAAATTTCAGCCTATAGACAAAATTTCATCTAGGTAAGGTAAATTTACTGAGCTTTGAACGTGACAGCTCGCCTTCTCCGGGAAGTCATGCATCCGGCCACAGTCGCTCGAGAGCTATTCAGCTCTGGGACTATTCGCCCCATAGACGAGTATACAGAAGCGAGAAATACCTCGCTTCTGTATACTCGTCTATGGGGCGAATAGTCCCAGAGCTGAATAGCTCTCGAGCGACTGTGATCCGGCCAGCTGCCCATATGGCCGGGTGCATGAGATTGTTTTCAAGCGACGGCGGCAGACCGTACGGGGCTCTGGATATGAACCTACCCGCGGTGTAGCTGTAATAACTGTTGCGTTGTTTTTAATCACCACGGACGAAGTCCGAGGGGACTTATAGGTTTGGTCATGTCCGTGCGTCCGTCCGTCCGTTCACGCCTACAGTACCCAACCCCATACAGATGCACGTCGATTTGTTTCACAATGCTATCAAATTTGGCCGTGTTAGAGGACTTTTAGTTTACACCTCCATAGACTCCCATGTATAAGGCAGTTCTCCATAGACTCGCATGTATGATGCCAAGAAAAATAAAAATTTAGTTTCTCATCGTATTCATATTGCCTAAAGGATGCAGTGACACAGTTTTTTTGTCCCCACGGATAAAGTCCAGGGGGCTTATAGATTGGCTCATATCCGTCAGTGAGTGCATCAGTGAGTCCATCGGTTCACGCAGATATCTCAGACATTTTGACAAAATATCATGTGACCTTGGTGACCTTTGACCTCAAATATACATTATTGTCCATGACTCAGTAACCACAAGTGCTAAACCTTTCATATTTGGTATGATGGGACACCTTATGATGCCACATATTGTACTCCATTAATTATGTGCATATCTAATTATGAGCGAGCCAATAGAGCAAGAGGTCTGATTTCTGGTATATAGGGATAAGTTAACAATATAATTTGTTTGACAAAACTTCACGTGACCTCAATGACCTTGACCTCAAATATACATATTTGTCCACAACTCAGTAACCACAAGTGCTACACCCTTCATATTTGGTATGAAAGGACACCTTATGACACCATATATTGTACCTCATTAATTATGTGCATATCTTATTTTGAGCGAGCCAATAGAGCTAGAGGTCTGATTTTTGGTATATAGGAATAACTTAGCAATACAATTATTGTGACAAAATGTGACGTGACCTCAATGACCTTTGACCTCAAAATATATATTTGTCCACAACTCAGTAACCACAAGTGCTACATCCTTCATATTTGGTATGATAAGACACCTTATGACACCACATATTGTACCTCATTAATTATGCGCATATATAATTTTGAGCGCGCCAATAGAGCTGGAGGTCTGATTTTTGGTATATAGGAATAACTTAGCAATACAATTATTTTGACAAAATGTCACGTGACCTCGATGACCTTTGACCTCAAATATATATATATTTGACCACAACTCAGTAACCACAAGTGCTACACCCTTCATAAATGGTATGATGGGACACCTTATGACACCACATATTGTACCTCATTAATTATGCGCATATCTAATTCTGAGCAAGCCAATAGAGCTGGATGTCCGATTTTTGGTATATAGGGATAACTATAGGGTAGAAATCTAAATATGCCCATCTAAATATTAGACATCTATCATCGAGAACAAAAGAAATTTGCTGTAATTTGAATATTTAAGGAGTTTAAGCAATTCCCGCTATAATAAAGAACCCCTGCCTCAAACTCCACAAAAGTTGCTAGACATATTTTGCCGTTGTCATGCCATTGCTTCGTTTAATAACCAGTTAATCAAATGCCTCATTGACAGGAGGAAATTCAAGACCATATTTGAATAGTAGTATATATTGTCCTCAAAATTACTCTATCACGGCCCAGTACTCATTGCCTCAGCAATACTGCCTTGTTATTATTATTATCATATATGGGATTTCCTTTCTAATTTCAAACTGAATTCTAACATTGAATTTCTGTTTCACGTGTCATGATTGCTTGAATAAACACCAGAAACCACTACGTCCATGCTTAATATTGTCTTTTTTATGAGCCACAAAGGTGAAAAAAAATCTTGTAATTGTTAGATTCAGATCATAAAGCGATCATAAAGCAGATCATAAAGCAGCACGATTTCAAAAATAGTGCGCGGCCTTCATGTGAGTTTGTTCAGCACAAATCCGAAGTAAGGTAAGATTTGATCTTGTGACCGTGTCTGATGTCGCGCGCGTACAGCTATATTTAGTAACAAACCTGTGACCGTGAAAAGTGCTATCATAAAGGGATACTTTTGTTTTTTAAAACATTTTATGAGACAGTTTTCCATTAACATTTCTTCTGTTCTGAGATTTGCTGAACCCCAATCACCACTGGTCACGTATTTCGGAGTGGTGTGTCACAAGTAAATAGTGAAAATGAGGCTGAAAACCAATGATTTGGTAATCACAATAAACATAATGTATAGATATGTCATGAGTTTGTATCATTAGGTAAATTATTTTAATTATTATAATTTCTTTCAAGCACATGATTGCTCTTCCATGAATTTTTATATTAATATATAATAAGGGTAGTCGATAAAATACAAGCAATTTCACTTTGCACATGTGATAATATCCTTGTCTGTTATTTATCATTTTTATTCTCAGTGTATGGGCAAAGGCCATGAAGCTGAACAGACCAATGGATCGTAATACAGGAACATTCAATGTGAAGTTTCAGAACAAGATCAGAAACACTAGGATGGCATCGAAAACAACTTTGGTTAATGTGAACAATCAAATGCAGACTTTCAGACGTGTTCTCTTATTTTTTCACACGAACCTCATTAGATTATTGAATTTTGATTTTATTTCAATTTCTTAGTGGTACAGCTTAGTGTACCAACATCATTGTTGTACATAAAATAAACAATGGGGTATTATTGTGAAGATATGTGGTAAGTGTTTTTTTTTTGTTGCATCTATGAGTAGACGGTTAAATAGGCAGTAGCTGTAACTTCATTTTTATCAGTATTTTTATAATGTTATGTGTCTTGATTTTTGCCTATGGTCTTGGTGCAAAGTGAGTAATGTGAAAAGTTACCCCAACACACAAAAGTTAAAAGAACAACATCATTAGTTACAGCTACTGTCCCTTAAAACAAATGAAGATGTGAAGTGTATGGTAATCTCCTGGCTAGTATAAAACAGGTAGGAACAAATGTAGGTATGGTTGGGGGGTAGCAAAAGAAGCATGCATAGCAGCATTTTACCATGAAACCTTTTACCCAATCTGGCATATGGTCTGCAATCACAGCGGCCTCTATGCCGCTAAAAGCCCCGCCCATTTTTTGCGGTATATCGTCTGCAATCACAGCAGCCTGTATACGGCAAAACTGTGCCAGAACAGATCTTTACATGATAAAATATGAATAACCAGCTTATAAGCCAAAAACAGTTGCAGCTTGGTATCCACAACTATTGTGGGTTAGCATGCACAACTATGTGCCAGAAGCCATATTTTTCCGTAAGGGGATTCAATCTTTGCCAGCCTGCCATGGATTCACTTTCTTTTTTATCTACACGCCTTTGTATGATTACCAGCTCATTTGTAAGTTCGCTAATGTAAATTCTCGCTTGATTTTTAAAGCTACGCGAATCTTTTGTCTGCACTTACCACTGTAAATCATATATTTTCACATTTCAGTAACTTGTGTTTCTCAATCTTCTATCATTTCAGAGCTTGTATGTGACTGCATGGTAGAAAGGCTTCACATTGAAGGAAACTTCACAGTTTTACACTATAAAAGTATGAAAAAAGCGATCGATTACATTTAGAGCGTAGCCTGGCATTGTGTCGTTTCAGCATGGAAGTCCCATGGTTTCAGTGAGTAAACAGAACTTGTGAACAAATTTGCTATGAAGTGATTTTACATAAAGATTTTATTTCCACCGTCCATCTGGTTGCCAAATGTATCTATTTACTTACATCCTTACGATTCTTCTTTATCATGAAATGCCAAAACAAATGTGCATTGCTTGTCGTATAGTTCGATGTCCTTCCCATATTTAGGATCTCAATTTTATTACTTCTATTTGTTCGAATTCAAAGCATGCAGATATTACCTATATTTATTCTATACAACAGAATAACCTTTATAGGAATCGATGAGTGCTGGAAATATTTGAATAAACTACAAGAACTTTGATCATCTTTACAATGCTGAGATTAACTCTTCACAATTTCTCAGTGAGTAAACAGAACTTGTGAACAAATTTGCTATGAAGTGATTTTACATAAAGATTGTATTTCCCACCGTCCATCTGGTTGCCAAATGTATCTATTTACTTACATCCTTACGATTCTTCTTTATCATGAAATGCCAAAACAAATGTGCATTGCTTGTCGTATAGTTCGATGTCCTTTCCATATTTAGGATCTCAATTTTATTACTTCTATTTGTTCGAATTCAAAGCATGTAGATATTACCTATATTTATTCTATACAACAGAATAACCTTTATAGGAATCGATGAGTGCTGGAAATATTTGAATAAACTACAAGAACTTTGATCTTCTTTACAATGCTGAGATTAACTCTTCACAATTTCTCCGAAGAACTTTGATTCATTATGCAATGCTGACATAAACATATTTCACAATTTCTCCAACGTCAGTTGTTTATGACAGTAACTTGGACTAGTTTGTGCTAGTTTTGATATAACATTATCCTGGCTTCATAACGGTTTTAGACTTTTTTCCTTTATTGTATTCAATGCAATTTTTCCATGACCTTTAGTAATAAATGAGTGTTTCTTCATCCCACATCAGCTTTTTTACTAACGTGTGAGCCAGTTCGCTGGCATGCTAACTTTGATGAGCTGTGTGATTTATCGAACAGGGCGATGAGGATCTCCAGCTGGTGGTGTTTTATTGTTGTAAGCCATTGAAGTGAGCATGACGTGGTTAAAAATAAATATATTTTTGTGTGTACAAAAAAATGTGACCTATTACGTGAAGTATGTTAATGGTGTGAACGCCAAATTACTCTTGTTTCTTGTTTCATTTTGGCCTCCTCTGGTGCTGTTTGAAAAGCATAGAGTTTGTATGTATAGTCAGCCGTAAAGGGCGCAGCTCATGGACATTAACCTTAGATTATTCTTGATCAAGGACTGAACGAGGCCAGACGGTCGGCAAACCAAAACATAAACGTTTTACGGTTTTGTTGTGGTCTATAGTAGTATAGTTTCTGTAGCGAGTTGTTTCAGTAGTTCATGGGCATTAAATGATGCAGAAAGCACCTTAAAATGCATCATAACATGATCTGCGTGTCTGAATAGCGACAGACAGATAACCTTTGATTGAACTGGCAAGGTGAGTAGCAGCTACACCGTGGAATTGTTTATTTAATGCAAGGCTAGACGGAATCAGTAAACTTGGAAGGCCCGCCTCCCTCTGAGGAACTGCAAAGGACAAGGTAGGAACCAGTAGGTTGCAGTAAAACAGTAAAACGTTTGTAAGACAGAGAACAGACTCTGTACATCAAGGCTGAGTGATTGAAGACATTTCTACGCTGAGTTTGAACACGTGCTGAACCATGGGAAGGCCTATGTCAGACAGTAAGCGTACTGCATGTAGGAGGACACCGTAGTAGGGCGTACAGAAATGCTGAGAGAAATATTTCATCATCGGATGTGGAAACTTTTGGGCAGTTTACAGACAGTATCTAGCTCAGACTGCGGCACTACAAGGCAACGGAAATACCGGTACATGTCTGGCAGTGTATAGTGGACCAGTGAAACTACAGCCTATACACATAACTAATTAATATCCAAGATTAACTGCGTTCAAGCGTCTGGTAATATTGAAACAGTGACAATATATGTGAGCAATATCATAGCACCAAATAGCAACAATGCGTGTTAAAGGTAAAGAAGGAGTGTTGGAGGACACTAACACTAGATAGTGAACACAGAGCAGAAGCTTCCAAGCATGAATCAGTACAAACTGATAATACATGAGATGAAGAAAAAAGAACGTTAAAAGGTTCCAGATCAGCTGCTTGTGGTCAGGTGACTGGAAAGATGAATCATTTGAAAGTTTTGATGGGAAATACAAGAAATATAGAGCTAATAAAAAGTTATTTGCAATCTTGGGATAAGACGTATGAACATAGAGCCAAAGTCTCTGAAGCTACCATAGACATGGATACAATATTAAGTACTTCCTGACTGTATGAATTATTTCACTAAGGTCATCCTAGGGACCTGTAAGCCAAATATTAAAACTGTCTGACCAGTGGTTTTGAAAAAACAACAGTCGACAGAGCTCTGCTGTGTTATGTAGAGAATAACTTTTTGTGAACATGTATTGATGAAGAAGGTGGATATCCTTGGTAACTCATTTCAGGATGGCCTGACCAAAAATGCCATAATTATCTGCAAAAATACAAAATTGATGATTTCATCATATATTCAACATATCACATTTAGTTCATCTGTAGGAACCTGTATACCAAATATCAAAGCTATCAGATGAGTAACTTTTGAGAAACAAATATTTTGACCAAAAATGGCAAAAATTGACCAAAAAATACAAAAGTTGAAGATTTCATCAAATTTCAATATATCACACTGTGACAACCCCTCGGAACCTGTATACCAAATATCAAAGGCATCAGACAAGTAGTTTTTGAGAAACACATTTTTTGACCAAAAATGGCAAAAATTGCACACAAAATTGCAGATTTCTTCATATATTCAATATATTATATTAAGTTCATCTGTAGGAACGTATATACCAAATATCAAAGCTGTCAGACGAGCTGTTATGATGAAATAAAGTTTGACAAAACATTAAAAAAATGTCTTTAAATACAGATTTGCATATTTCATCACAATTTGAAGAAATCTAAGTTGGGTTATCCCTAGGGACCTGTATACCAAATAATAAAGCTCTCTGACCAGTGGTAATGAAGAAGAAGATTTTTTACCAAAAACGCCTTTTTAGCACTTATTTGCATATTTTCAACAATATCAAAAAATAAAAAAATTTGTTTTTCATAATCATATTTTTCATCTAAACAAATATTAAATCATTAAAGAGGCACTCCCATTTGGTAACATTTTTAAAACACATTTTTTAATGCCAACAGTCGATATTTGACATGGCGACTGCACGTGGATCGCGAGATATCGGTAAAAACATGTCATTTCCCGAGCGTACATCCCAAAGTTTTACGATCGTTTCTGATTTTGACCCGAAATCCCCCGAGGTTTGTTGTTGTGCTGTTGATGATATTCTAGGGAGTCTATAATAGGTTCGGACGATGCAATTAATTTACTTCCCACTCCAAAGACTTTATAAAAAAATACAGCATTATGCCTTTACCACAGGTCAGTTTTTGAAAACTTCTCCTTAGCTTTTGTCATTTTCATAATTCTAAATCAGATGTATTATATTTTTAACCAATACCACATAACATCAGTTTTTACGTGTTAATATTAGCCGCCTCTGATGACTACATTTTGTTGTCTGCCACACAGTACGTGTGGTTCGCCGCGCGCGTGGTATGCGTCTGTCTATGCATACCACGCGGCGGCCGCTATGTATCAACTGCACGTAACTGGGCTAGTCACCTATGTGAATTCTGGTGGAATCAGCTAAACTTGTTTTTCGTTTTTTCACCGAGTCAGTAAGACTCAGCTTTATCCCACGGGGCATGACTGATTACCAACGCAAGTGATACTGTGGCGTACAGCAGCGTCAGTGTTGAGTCAGTAAGACTCAGCTTTATCCCATGGGGCATGACCGATCACCGACGCAAGTGGTACTGTGGCGTACAGCAGCGTCCGTGTTGACTCATACTCCATGGCTTAGTTCACAATGGCCCCAGTGCCGAACGTTCGATGTTCGGGAGCTGAATTTAGGTGGGCCACCGGAATTCAAACTTTTACTTTTTTGAAGACATGTTTTTACCGATATCTTGCGATCCGTGCGCAGTCGCCACATCAAATATCGACTGTTGGCACTAAAAAATGTGTTTTAAAAATGTTACCAGTGGGAGTGCCACTTTAAGTACTGCAGTTCTCAAGATACATACATACATATATACATACATACATACATACATACATACATACATACATACATACATACATACATACATACATACATACATACATACATACATACATACATACATAACATACATACAGACAGACAGACAGACAGACAGACAGACATACATACAGACAGACATACAGACAGACATACATACATACATACATACATACATACATACAGACAGACAGACAGACAGACAGACATACATACATAAATCAACACCATGTATACATACATACAGACTGACGCCGGACGGAAACCTATCCCAATAGCTTCTATATACTGTAGTCTATAGTAGCTAAAATCTATAAGGCAGCAGATAGCAAATATCATCAAACATTAGACGAAGTAGAAAGGAAACAAGCTTATCAGAAGCTGGTAGCACCTCGTCTGCAAGAATTTGATACATTTAGAAAACATATGGAGAATTGGCTGGAAAAAGCTGAGAGTACAGCCCTACAGCCAGAAATAGATGGCCTGTTGATATATTGGACAAAAGGTGCATGTAAAAACAGCAATATCATGGGCAGGACAAAGTGGAGTATCTGTTTGCATTAAATCCAGTAGCAGGTGTAGTAATGCATCCAAAATAAATGCAGCAGCATAGAAAGCTGAAATATTATTACAAGCAGCAGCTTTAAAGGCAAACTAGCTTAACAAGAACGTGAAGCCAAAATGCGCACAAAGGAAGAAGAAGAGATTGAAGAAATTCAAAAGAAAATTGAAATTTTACAGATTAACACAGAAATTGCAGCACAGGATGCAAAATCAAAGTGTATGAACAGTATGAGGACCATGCTAGTGGTGTCAATGTGGATCATTAATTGTCTGCCGAGTCTCATCAGGTCAGTGAAGTTGAAGGACAGCCAGACTTGGACAATACCACACACAAACAAATAACTCATAAAGATCACCAAGACCCTGACAGTAACAGTGATCACAGTTCCAATGACGAAAAGTTTTCTATTGTGATGCATCAACAAAATCAGATGACCAAGTTACTGATTGACCACAATAAGAGGGCTGCATTGCCACCTCAGAAAATACCAGTCTTCAAGGGAGACCCATTGAAATACAAATCATTATTGAAGCGTTCAAACATAGCATCGAATTGAAGAAGGATGATGGTGAAGAGAAGACAGTACTATTTAGAACAGGACACTGATGATGACCCTAAAGAAATAGCAGTTGTGTGTATATGAGTCTAGTCGAGGGGTAAACTAATGCCAGGAAGATACTAAAAGAGAAATATGGCATCCCCACAGGATAGCTCAAGCATATGCCAACAAGCAGAAAATTGGCCAGATATTAAGTCTGAAGATAAAACTGCAATGAATAAGTTTTCACTTTTTCTAACAAAATGTGAAAATGCCATGACAGGTGATCTTCACTTGAGGGAGTTAGACGACTACAAAAATCTACAGATGCTCATGGATAAATTGCGATGTAAACTCTTAGAAGATGAAGAAGGAAACGCATGAGTTACTACACACACGTCCAGTTGTATTCAGAGATCTGGTTGAGTTTGTGACTAAAGAAGCGGGATTAATGTCAAATGTGATATTTGGAAATTTAAATAGTGCACAGCCCAAGGAAAAGAGCTTGATCTCAAAGCATGAAAAGAAGTCAAGCCCAAGGCCTAAAGGTACAAGTTTCGCTGTACACAGAAACCAAGTCATCCGTGGCCTGTACATTTTGTGAAGAAACTACACACAACTTGAACAGTTGTAAGAAATTGATGACCAAACCTTTTAAAGAGAAACTACAGTTCCTGTGATCTAAAGGGTTTCGCTATGGATGTTTAAAGAAAACTGATCACCTGGTAAAAGATTGCAATAGTAAGCTGACCTGTGATACGTGTAAGCGAACACACCCTACAGTGTTGCACAGGGAAAAGATTGAAGAAGGTACCACAGCAAACAAAGATGACAGTGGTTGTGGTAAAACCAAAGTTGGATATGTCGATGTTGTGTGCCAGAATGTCACAGCCAAGAATCTCAGTGGTGTTCCAGTAATTATGTCAGTAGTGGTGAACTGTAAATCCACAAGTGTGTCTTTGCAGACATATTCATTTCTTGATAATGGCAGTGGTGCAGTTTTCTGTACTGAAAAAGTCAGACGGCAGTTGAACGTTGGAGGGAGAAAATCAAGTTCAATCTCCATACCATGGCTGAAACTAAACTTGTTGACAGTTAAGGCCTAGAAGTCAAAGATCTGGATGGAAAGAACTTGATAGAATTGCCAACCATGCACTTACAGATAAAGTATCACTCAAAGCTTTGCTTTTTTTAGCCTCATTATCGTTTCCGTATCGTTTCCGCATCGCACAACCCCCAATCCAACATCGCTCACTCGGTTGTTTCGTATCGTTTCCGCATTGTTTCCGTATCGTTTCCGTATCATTTTACTAGTGCATCGCCTCATTCCCGCCCATAAAAGGTGTGTCCTTTCATTTTAAACTTGCATCGCATCGAACAATAAAAAGAATGACACAAGTTATCTAAGTGTAAAGTTCAAAAATTTGAATACCAATTACCGCCCCAGGCAATAACCCCGCTTGTTCAGGCTGCAACATCATTCTCCATATTGAATACAAACACAATGCAACCAGTTCGAATAAATCGCCTCTATGTACCAATGCAGCAGAATAGTCGCTCTGAAAAATTGGTCAATGAATAGTGGATATAAAACTTCGGTTTATTTCGCGAACAATTTATTTTTACAATATTCGCGAATGCAAAAATCACGATCTTTTGACATTGCAACCATGCATAATCGCTCACCATGCTCACTGCCTAATTTAAACGACCTTTTGCCATGACCTCTCTCAACAGCTAAGCAGGCCTGCTGTCTCATGTTTTTTTCTCAACAACGATATTTAGAAATGCGGAGACATGGCACTGTGCATTTTTGTAAGATGTTAGAAGCAATGGTTTTGTCGAAAAAATCAGAGCACATTTTCACTTGGGGTCGACACGAGGTCGCAGCCATGTCGATCGACTCAATTTCTGCTTGGCTGCACGGAACACAAAGGCATCAGATGTGAGATTGAAAAATTGATGTCATTTCGTCAAAAGTCAGCGAAAATTGAGAATATAGACAAGATTTCATCTAGTTGAAGGTAAATGATCAGTTAATAATCATGAATTAGAACATCTCGGACGATGATGGTACGTGATTTACAGTGATCGGCGCGGCATGACATATGTAGGCCTACTCAGATTTATACCGTATTTGCACGGTGCGATAGTTTGCCTACTCCGGGAAGTCAAGCATCCAGCTGTCCGTACAAGAACCGAGACAAGGGAAGATGGTGTTAAACTGTTTTTAAAATACTTTAGGCTGCACAAATTTGGAATTATGTTTTACGTCACCTTAGGTCACCAAAGCCTAGGGGAAGGGGCGGTTTACAAAACAAACTAATTATATATTCCAAAATATGCAAATCAGGTAAAAACAAATTTGAAAACAAATATCCATACTCAAGAAGCCCTAATCCTCGAAGTCCAAGCATAAATTTCACACAAATGGTTAATTGCACTGATATTCTTGTTCAGATTTACATTGCCTATCACTTTTGGATGTCCTTGGCATTGCCATTGGCATCAATCATGATACAGATGAACCTTGGGTCTTGATTGTATGTTTAGTTTAAAGTGTCATGCACATGCACAATCTATTTGTGGAATGGACAATTCCATTGAAATAAAACACTTACACATGAAGATATTAGAGTTGAACAGTTTTTTACTTGAACAATGTAAATAAACTTACAATGAGAAGTACTTGCTTATATTAAGTTAAACAGCTCGACAGAGAAGACATTCACTTGATGTTCATATTTGTACTGAGGTATAACACCTGTAGTCTTTCAAATGTTATAACACTAACAGTGACAAATATCCACTGGATGGACTGTCTGGTATGTAGTTCTCATTTTTTTAGTCACAGGAGTCTCACCATCACCACAGCTGTAACATATATCTGGGAAAGGGAGTTTTGACGAGTAGTTATCTGTCGAAATTTCACTGCAACAACTTTGATTCTGCCTCGTTACACATATTCCGTAAAAAGGATGACCTGGTTGCACAAATACCCACCATAGGTATGCAGACACTCGTCTAGGAAGGCATGTTGTTGTCTTTGTTCAGGAAGTAGTCTCTTTGCTGTTTAATGCACCTATTAAAGAGTATGGGAAAACAGCGAAAACACTTGGGTATATCTCATAACAAGACTTATACAACATTGAACAATACATAGAAAGTACACAAAAAAGAAGTAAATATTTTCAATGTACTCGGTTCAGTTACTTCACTGCACCCTTTTGTACTATATAATATTGACTGTTTGGAGTGATATCACACAACTGCAAATGGGAACAAGAAATAAGTGCTGAACAATACTTTGCCAGGGATTCTTGCAATCTCCGCAGGGTACCACAACTCTACATTGTAACTATTTCACCGCTCAGTGAAAAGTTGACGAGTTCTGCATCAAGCATTCGTCCCCTTCTGACAGGGCAATGGATTTTATAAATATTTGTTTCAGTCAGATAAGGGTACAACCTTAATTCGCTGACTCCTCAAGGCACTTGTAATTGCAATAATGTGGCCAAAATGCACATACACATATTTTACTGACCTTGAATAGCATGGACATTCTTCAAATCACCTGTCATTCTGAATGATCTACCGATACTGCACTCTGATTCACCACACTACAAGTTCTTGATCATAAAGAAGTATGTGCAACGAACACTGTTCTATGCATGCCTTTAGCTTGTGTGACTCTTTCTATACTCTTTTACGCTCGAAAAATCGAATCCATTTTTGGCAAGTACGTTGATGCCGTAATATAAACGATTCCTCTCTTGAGACGCTATCAATGGCAATTTTATCTGAATACTTCATCGCGTGTACTTGAAGTTGGTGCTCCATGTGCTGAGCAAGGCATCTTGCGATTACAGTTCTGTGTTGTTATTGTCACGATGTCGTCCGGTTTCAAATGTACATCGAATAGAATGTAATATTTCTGGAATCGATCACATGTTTTTGCAATAGCCAGCCCTGGACTCACCTCTATTCTGTCGCTGTCACCACTTTTATCGGACTGTAGCAAGTAGCACGACGTTTTGGCGTCTTTAGCAATTTTCGTTTTGAATCGGCCATGTTCGTGTTGACTGGCGCGGACCAGCCCTTCATAGAGAGCAGTGAAGCTGCAAGACAAACCGATGTAGTATTTGGGCAATTATCTGTGCTGGAGACCTCAACAGTGGAAGCCGTCCAGGATGTCATATGTGGTCATTGGTTGGTATTTGTCACCTGACCAGGCTAGGAGTAAAAAAGACATACCAGCAGTTGGCGGGTGTGCACACCTACGGATCTTGAGCAAAGCCAACCCTTTTGTGTGGGACTTCTCTGCTCTTTCCAGGATCCACTAGACAGCTCTGCGAAGCTTTTGAGCGACCTTCGCAGGCAATCTACAGTTTGCTACAGCTCTGCAGCGTGGAGCGATGATATATCGACTTGGGCCAACTGATAGTTTTATTGGTAAGCACAAGCTCGATATTCATATTGTGTGTGTGCCATTTGTGCTTGAGTGCGTCACAGTTGAGTCAACATTGTACCGGGAAATACAATACTGGCGCTGCGACTCCTTCGTACTTGCACCGGGTTTTTTTCAAATAAAATAGAGGGGAAAGGTAAGTACAAGACTCACTGTTTTCGAGTGCGGTTTGTCTGAGTGAACTCCTCGGAGACTTTGTAGTTTTGTCGCACTGTCGAATTTTCTGTGCGGTAATTTATTCATTCATTGTAGTGAGAAAATTCTCTGTACCACGTGTGGGTTAATTCCAGTGTCAAAGTTATTTAGTGGGCTAATAGTTTTTGTATATAGTTATTTCTTGTCTTGTAAGGCTTGTTTATTTTTATGAGCCTATTTTTTTAGACAGGACGAGAATTTTTGAAAATTTGTCTTAGGCGGAAGATTTTTTCCCTGTGTTTGGAAATAAATACGCCTGGGATTATTTAATTAGCCCCTTGATAGAAATATTCCCCTGACTTGTTAGTTTACTCAAGTTTTCAGAGGTGGTTTCTAGGACTTGTTTAAATTATACACATAGTTTATTCAGGTTTTCAGAGATATTTCTAAGACTTGTTTAAATTATACAATTTATTTCAAAATCACTACTTTATTCAAGTTTTCAGAAGTATTTTCTAGGACTTGATTAAATTGTGTAGCACTAGTTTTCTCAAGTTAAAGAATAATTGACTTGTTTAAATTAGTCGTTTAAAAATGGAGAAAGTGTACATCAATGATTGTGGTATTGATGATCTTATGACCATTGATGGCATTGGAAAAAAAAAACGGCAGAGTCTATTATGATTTTAAGGGAGGCACTGGGGAATATTCAATTTGAAGATCTCAGTCGACTTCCTCGCATTCAGGTCTCCCAAGATTTTATGCAGAGAATAGACTTTACGCCTGCGGCTACTGGTGGTTCAGTGTTGTCATCTGGTGGGGTAATTACTACTCCTTTGGGAGAAGTTTCCCTTGAAAAACCAGGGACAGTAACAACTCCACTGGACACTGAACCTGGTATTGTACATAAGGAAACTGTACCTGATGTGAAAGAGGAAAGTTTGCCTGTCACAGAACCTGATGACGGAATGAAACAGCTTATTGATCAGGTTTCTGATGTTATCACTGAACATGAGGCTACTCGCCCAAAGCAACCTAAGGCTGGTATTAAACCAGGTACTCAGCTACCACCCTTGGATGGACGCATGCAAATGGTCCTACCTCTGGTGGGAGATGCTGTAGTAAGTATGAGTATGCCGTCTGTGATAACGGGAACTGTGGTGCATACGACGTCAGTATTGTTGACAACAACAACACCAATTTATACTACGTCCGCCACAGTGTCTTCACAGCTGACATCAAGTGGTTTCTTTCCGCCACCGGTTCAAACTTCGATGTCGGCGAGGCAAGCTAGTCCTCTGATGACTGCCTCTGTTCCCCAGCAATTGACATCGATGGGTGGGTATCCATATGGAGCCCTACCACCTATGTCACATTCTGGCCAACAGGTGAGTTATCCTTATCAGGCTAATACAGCGTGGCAAGCTATGTCACAATTTCCTCAGCCATCAATGTCAGGTCAACAACCATGTTTTCCATACATGCCTGCACCTTTCCAGGGTATGTATCCTTATGTGCCGATGATGCCTATGCAACAGCCAATGACAAGTGTGGGTGGACAGCCAACTACTGCCCATGCACAGACGAGTTCATTTATGCCAATGGACTCGTCGACTCCGACATTCATGTCATTGCCGGCACATGCGGAACAGATCCCGCAGGAGACAGCAGGTAATTCTCCATACTTCTCACGTGAAGCGTATCCCTCTGTTCGTAGTAACATAGGCCAGCATGGGACTACCATTCCATCAATCAGTTTCGTTTGCGATCACACCAGGAGACTGATATGCAAACCATCCAACATTTTCAACCAAAAAATATGGTTTACAAGGGTGTAGGAAATTGGAAAGCTTTTCTAATGAGATACACCCGGTATGCCAATTCTCAAGGTTGGACTCTGGATGAAAAGCGTGATCAGCTCTGCTGGTGTTTGGATGGCGAAGCTGGGGACTATTACTATACGATCATGGAATTGGAGCCGAACATCGACTACTTGGAGTTGTTGTCAAGGATGGATAATCGTTTTGGTTTCAAGGAATTACCGGAAACTGCCCAACTTAGCTTCCCTCATCAGTGTCAAAAACCTGATGAGAGTTTGGAGCAGTGGGCAGATCGGATTCTGTCTTTGGCAACAAATGCCTATGGTAAGGTTTCGGACTCTTTCATGATTAAGCAAGCGGTGTTTAGATTCTGCCAGGGCTGTATTGATGAAGAGGCTGGTAATTTTGCCGCCAATACCAATCCATCCTCCATGCAAGAGGCCATCAATCGGGTGAAGTTTTGCCAGTACAACAACAAGGCCAGAGCATTGTCCCGTCAAAAGGAAACTGCTGTTCGCCCGAGGGTCCGTTTTGTCAACACTGACGTGGAGGAAGAAGATCTTTTGGTACAAGCAACAACAATCAACGCAGACTCCAGGCAGAGATCTCATTATTCACCCCCATCGCCGAGGAGACAAGCTATTTCCCCGTCATCATCAAGAAAAGATGTTAAGAAGACCAAAGACCTTGAACAACGGGTAACATGAATAGAACAACATTTGTTGAACTTTGGTTCACAAATGGAAAACATTGGAAAATATGTGACTGACCTCGGTTCGCGTATTGATAGGATGGCCGTTAATTTAGAACATTTTATAATGATCAGAAATCGGCCTGCTATACAATCGCGTTCCAGGTCACCATCTCCAACTTCTAATGCGTGTTACCGTTGTGGAAAAACGGGGCATTTTCAGAAGGACTGTTCATTGTCCTCTGTGCCCAGGGAAGGCTTGCCTCCACAGAAGTCCCTGGAGAGAGGTGTAACCTTTGCCAGTCCAACAAACAGGCAGGGGTCAACCTCCTAGGCCAGTCGTTGACCCCATCTGTTTACGGCCAACAATCTTCTGGTTCGGTTGTCAACCCTTTGATTCCTCAGAGTACTATACTTCGTCCTGATGAAAAGGGGGAGTGTGGTATTTTAGGAGCAAATGATGTTGACAACATAAAAGGTAATCAGAAGTTTTTGAGTGCCTATCCGTCTATCTTTCAGAGCCCTTCAGTTCCTCTTATTCAAAATGAGAAGGATTGTTGTGTTTTAGGGGTAGTAGGAGCTGGTAACTCGAAAGTGACTCCTGAGCAGGAAATTGACGACTCTCAAGAAATTGAGGAGTTGACAATATGTCAATTGCGGTCTGGAAATATGTACAGTGTTCCGTTGATAATTAATGGCCATTGTGTTCAGGCTATAATTGACACTGCTTCGGAGGTCACACTCATTTCAGACAAATTGTATGAGCAATTTCGTGTTAAACCATCTACCATTAAACCTGTCTCTTTTCAAACAGCCAGAAGGAAATTGAAGATGAGTGGTTTTTTGGCCGGACCGGTTGACATTGAATTGGGCAACAATTTGTTCAAGGAACAAGTCTATGTTGCCCCCATTGGTAATGAAATGTTGCTTGGCATAAATTTCTTGAAAACTAATGGGGCAATTTTAGATTTGCTTAATGACGAATTATCTATTGGGAATGAAATCATTCCTCTGCAGTTCAATGTGGTGGAGGGTCCCCCTAAAGTGGCGAAAGTCTCTTTAATAGAAAGGGTGCAGATCCCACCTAACTCAGCAGTAAGACTTCCGTGTTTGATCAATGAACAAATGTCTGATTATGTAGTGGAGTCTGTTAGGTCATTACCAGTGATGATACCCAGCTCTCTTCACTCTGGCAGTCATTTGCCAAAGATCTGCATGGTAAACATCACTGACCAACCTGTAACATTACGTAAGGGTAAGGTCATTGCTGAGGCGATTGAAGCAGGGGCAGTTTCTATTTCCAATTATAATTCGTCGATCCAAGAAGAAGACTCAAAGGAAATGGATGAAGAGGAAATTCCCACACATCTTCAGAAACTGTATGAACAGTCCATTCAGCATCTTCAAGAAGACCAGCAGTCTCAACTGAAGTCATTCCTGGTTGAGTATGAAGATGTGTTTGCAAGGACTGAATTCGACCTGGGGAATTTCACAGAGTTGGAACATAACATTAACACTGGTGATGCTCGTCCAATAAATAATGATGAGACGAACTCCGATGTGTTTCGCCCAGGAGGAAGAAGCACATCTGAAGAAGATGTTAGATGCCGGTGTGATTCAACCATCCATTTCTGAATGGGCCTCAGCACCAGTTCTTGTGCGCAAGAGAGATGGTGGTGTCAGATGGTGCATAGATTATAGAGCTATGAATAATCAGACCACCAAAGATGTCAATCCTCTGCCTTTAATCGAGGAATGTCTGGATACATTGGCAGAGAAAACATGGTTTTCAAAATTGGACGCAAACTCAGCGTATTGGCAGATTAAGATTAAGACAGAAGACCAGAAG
Source organism: Ptychodera flava (assembly GCF_041260155.1). Classification (NCBI taxonomy): domain Eukaryota; kingdom Metazoa; phylum Hemichordata; class Enteropneusta; family Ptychoderidae; genus Ptychodera; species Ptychodera flava. The sequence continues at coordinate 48,024,484 of NC_091929.1, read as the reverse complement.
AAAACTGCCTTCATTACAAAATACGGTTTGTTTGAGTTCAATAGAATGCCCTTTGGTCGTTGCAATGCTCCAGCCACATTCTGTCGGGTTATGAATCTGGTACTGAGAGGCCTAACTTGGGATATTGTTTTAGCCTTCATTGATGATATCCTGGTACTCGGAACTTCCTTTGAGAATCATCTCACCAATCTCACATCCGTCTTTAACAGATTACGACTCTATCAGCTCAAACTGAAACCTAGCAAATGTGCTTTGTTTCAAAAAGAAGTTGTATTCTTGGGTCGGATCGTTAAAGATGGCATTTTAGAGATGGACAAGGATTCCTTGAGTACCGTAAAAGACTGGCCTATTCCTCAAAATACGAAGGATGTGGAAAGGTTTGTTGGTTTTGCTAACTACCACCGGTCTTTTATAAAGGATTTCGCTAAGACAGCTATCCCATTGTACGCTGTCACTGGGAAGAAACCATTCACTTGGGAAGATGCGCAACAACAAGCATTTGATTGTCTAAAAGATGCTTTGTTGTCGGCACCGGTACTGGTTTTACCCAATCAGCATGACCATTTCATCCTGGACATGGACGCATCAGATTTTGCTATTGGTGCAGAGTTACTGCAACTTCAAGACGGGAAGGAGAGAGTAATTTCCTTATAGTAGTTTTGCTCTTACTCCTGAGCAGAGGCGTTATTGCACTACCAGGAAAGAGTTGCTCGCAGTTTTGCGCTTCACTCGTCAATTTAGGCATTTTCTCTTGGGGAACCATTTCACGGTAAGAACAGACCATAGCAGTTTGTTGTGGTTATTACGGTTTAAGGAACCCCAAGGCCAGTTGGCGAGATGGCTGGAAGAACTGAGCCAATTTAACATGACTGTTGAGCACCGGCCAGGTAATAAGCATGTTAATGCCGATGCTCTATCCCGTTTGCGCCAAGGTGAAATCTGTCCTAGTTTCTCCATTGGAAGTAAATTGGAAGATCTTCCCTGTGGGGGATGTCATTATTGTGCCCGAGCTCACAATAACTGGGCTCGATTCATTGACGATGTTGATGATGTGGTGCCATTAGTTTCATTTCCCTACCAGGGTGGTCAACATAAGGCTTCGTTACGGGTTGGTGTTATGAACCAGTTTCCTACTTGGCCATGGGAGGACCAAGAATTTAATCATGATCCTGAGATTGAGGATATTAAGACAATTGCTGACTCAGGAGAGTTCTATCCTTCTATTGACCTCATCAGTGTGCCTGGTAATCAACCACATGTGTTGTTACTCGGTATCGTGGTGAGGGAGAGGGTATTGCTTTTCTCGGGTATAGCAATGAGGAAATATCAAAAGCTCAGGTTCGGGATTCTGATTTGGAAATTCTTATTTCCTGGCTTAATACCAAGGCTGAGCCAAGTAGTCACAATCTATCTTAAGCCTCTCCTGCTGCCAACTATTATTGAATAAACAGGGAGGTCTTCACTTTAGAAAGTGGCATACTTTGGAGAAAACTGGATGATGACACTATAAGCACCTTAGTTGTCCCTAAGTCCATGCATTTTGAGGTTATGGAATTAAACCATAATATCCCGGCATCAGGAGATGACCAGGACAGAACTGAAAATCAAGGAAAAATATTTCTGGTATGGAATGTCTAATGATGTTCACCAGTTTGTTGCTTCTTGTTCAGTATGTGCTAAAAGTAAAAAACCTGTGCGTAAAGCTTGTTACCAGCTGACAAAGTATCATGATGGTACTCCAACGGAGCGAGTACATCTGGACTTCCTGGGCCCTTTGCCTAAGACATCAAAAGGCAATGAGTATATACTCATGATGGTTGACGAATTCACAAAATGGGTTGAGTGTATCCCACTCCCCTCACATACTGCTGAGGAAACTGCTCATGCAGCTGTAGAGAACTTCTTTTCGCGTTTTGGTTGTCCGTTTGAGATTTGTACCGATCTGCAGGGCCCCAATTTTGAAAGTAGGTTGTTTTCTGCTATCTGTGAAGTTTTGCGCATTCACAAAACACGAACTACAGCATATAGACCCTCAGCCAACGGACAAGTTGAACGAGCAAATCGCTCGCTGATGGATGCGATTCGATGTTTTGTGAGTAAGTCTCAAAAGGACTGGGATGTACATCTTTCTCAGATAGCAGGAGCCCTACGTGCCTGTGTAAACCACCATACTGGCTACACTCCTAACAAACTAATGTTGGGTCGTGAAGTGAATTTACCTTCCGACCTTGTCTTTGGTATCACAGCAGAGCCAGCCAAAGACCATGAAAGTTACCGTATGTTAGTGAGCTTGAAACAGCTATTAAGTTAGCGCATGAAGTAGCCAGGTCCAAATTAAGGGTGACCCAAGAATTAATGAAAAGGGACTATGATTTGAGAGTACAGTAACCATTTATTCTTACAATATGGGGATTGTGTTTGCTTGCTCGAGTTGTCAATAGAAAAAGGTAAAAGCCGGAAACTTAGTCATCCATGGAAAGGCCCGGGAATTATTGTTAATAAATTGACCCCTTACTTATATAAGGTAAAGTTCCAGCGGGCCATTGTTACAGCTAACCATGATAGACTAAAGCTATGTAGAAATAAAGAACTTCCAAAATGGATTCTTAATTATAAGAAAAACATTGAGAAGGAGTCTCCAATGAATTACAAACTCTGTATTGTTTATGTAGAAAACCCTATCACGGTGAGTTCATGATACAATATGATATTTGTTATGAATGGTACCATGGCCACTGTGTTGGGGTGACTCCACAGGATTCACGGAAGATTTCTCTCTATAGTGCTTGTGACTAATCTGTTGAATGTTCTTTTTCGTCACCCATTGTTTGTATTTAGAAATGGCCTCTTCATCCTCCGGGTACCAAGGAGAGCCTGGAAACAGACACCTGTTGAGCGCTGGCAGCATATCACCACTCAGATCACCGAGGCAAGTAGTCATGGGGTTCTCTGGATTGCCAAGGACCTCATCGATTCGGCCGGTGCCATCGTAACAACGCCAGACTCTGACCGGACTCTCCAGGCGAAGGATGCCATAAAGTGTCAGTATGAGATTGCAGTCCGCAAGAAGCAAGTGAGGTGGATCAAAGATGTTCGAAGGGAATGCGACTCCCTTCTCAAAAATAATCGCAATCATACCAATCCATAATCCGATGACAGTCACTATAGGGAAAAAGTGCGTGACTAGAGCGAGAAACTGACACCTTCTCGCAATCGGTGAGAATCTGTTCTTATTCTCACCGCTGTCGGTGAGAAAATTTTAATCTCTACTGGAGATTGGTGAAAAATGCACTCCTTGGCGAGAATCAAGTGTGAGAACAAATTCTCACCGGTGAGAATGGAAATTCACACTAAGTACAGCGAGAATTGAAATTCACTGGCGAGAATCATTAAGGCTCGCCCCGTTCATTGGCGAGAATCATAAAGACTCTGAACGGCGAGTCTTGATGATTCACGCCAGTGAATTTCAATTCTCGCTGTACTTAGTGAGAATAATCATTCTCATCGGTGAGAATTTGTTCTCACACTTGATTCTCGCCAAGGAGTGCATTTCTCACCAATCTCCAGTGGAGATTAAAATTTTCTCACCGACAGTGGTGAGAATAAGAACAGATTCTCACCGATTGCGAGAAAGCGTCAGTTTCTCGCTCTAGTCACGCACTTTTTCCCTATAGTGAGTAGGTCAGAATTTGTGAGACAATAGTTGTAAACATAGACACAAAACAGCACAGAACAGACAGTAAATAGACGGTACACAACAAAGTCATATTCATGAAAGAAAGATATATGGACCTCTGGCCAGAAGACCAAGAAGTGATGTCAGGTGTTTCGAAAATAGTAAGCGCATCCTGCCCCACATGTGGCACCCGCCATATATCAATCTGTAAGTCAGATAGGTAGTGGTCACTAACTAAGGCCCAATGTCACCGATGCCATCAGTGATCATTTGTCGAAGAGAGATATTGTATTTATCTACCAGCTTGCGATACCTGCCAAAAAAGCGTTTGAATTTAGAGACAAGTCTTGCTCTGGTGTAACCTTGATTTAATAGTTTGTAAGAGAGATGGCCATGTCTCTCTACAAAATCACCATATGAACTGCATGCTCTAGCATATCGAATAAGCTGGGAAATGTATACCCCATAAGCTGGTGAGAGTGGAATATTACTTATGAGGTATGGAAAATTGATGATACTAAAGTTAAAATCATCTCTCTTGTCATATAGCTTAGTAGAAAGGTGACCATTAGAGTCAAATTCAAGTAAAATGTCCAGATATGAAGCAGAAAAGGCCGTTTCTGTAGTTTCTTTAATCTCCAATTCTGGAGGATAAATCATAGTGAGATATTTACTGAATTCAGAGTTATTCATAGAAATAACATCGTCTATGTATCTATATGTTAGATTGAAAGTTCGAGCTACAGAGACCTTTTTCTGTTTAATTAAGTTCTGGATAAATTCTGCCTCACATGAGAACAGAAATAAGTCTGCAAGCAAGGGAGCACAGTTAGTGCCCATAGGAATTCCTATACACTGTTGGAAAATGTCCTCCAAATTCTACAAATATGTTGTCGATGAGGAAATCACGAGCATACTGATAATGTCTTTCTCGGTATAAAACACTTTAGCGTTAGTTGTATTTCTAACAAAATATGTAGAATTATACCCTAATACCACATATTTGTAATGGCGTGAACCATTTTTGTAGAAAAATGCTTGGTTGATGATGTTTTTCAAGCGTTCTTTCAATTTATTATGTGGTATTGTGGTATACAATGTGGAAAAATCGAAAGTTTTACTTTGATCGCGCTTGGATTGATGCAGAACTCCCTCATCCAGATTCAAGAAGATGAAGTGGCCAAAACCTCGTAGATCAAAACCGTCAGCCGAGTTCAATATCCCACTCTTGGTATGTACAAGGACGTACGCCTCAAGGATACTAGAGAGGTGGAAAGATGGCAGCGGGAATCTGTGCACTCAGATATCCCGCAGGAGAAATCATTAACTGATCCTCCGCTGTCCCACCAATCTGGAGAAGAGGCTATGGTCGTGTCTCCATCTGGTGAAAATATTGAACATGTGGGAGAAACAGTACATCCCGTTTCTCCAGCGCCTGAGACTGCTCCTGTGGTAGATCTTTCTCGCGAGGAGGAGATGCCAACTTTGGAGACAGTAACTCAGGCCAGTCAACTGTCAGTATCTGCTGGGGTGGACACTGCTTCATCAACAGGTAAGAAAAGGAAAAGGGTAAGAAAGAGACGAAGGACAGCTACTTCTCCATCAGTTTCGGAATGGGCTCCAGTTTTGGGTACTCTTCCCGATTTTTCAATTACGAGAATGGTTAGGGTGCCTGGAGCTGGTGATCCGGGAAGAGGCTGTGGTAGAAGGGGCACTGTTTGGCCCTCTGTGACGGCTGGGAGATGTACATCATCCAGTAGTCACGTGAGGAGTGGGGCAGGTCCTAAGCCTTTTTTCAATCCTGCCTTTTCCCCTGTAGGGCTAATACCTCCGGTGCTTCTATCGCCCCCTGGCCAGCGGGAAATATCGCCTTTAGCCTGCATTCGGTGTCCTTTACCAGAGTGTTTGGTAGAAACGGGTGACATTAGGACTCATGTTCTTCGTCACCATGTTCCTCCAGCTCTTTGGGGTGATCGCCCACTTGACACGTGGAAAGTGTTCCATGCTTTGGGACTGCTTCACTCGTGGATTGTGGGAGGATCACCAGGGTCACCGGCTTCAGACTTATTGGTTTATTTCAATCGATTTGGTTGGGTTTTTCTACCCCAAGATGCTGTGTTGGAGGAGGGGTGCCTTCCTGTGATGAGACAGTTATGTAGGGATTTGGGGTGGGAGTCCCCACGTCAGTTTGGGCTCCAACAACCAAATTTCTGCTGGATTTCTTGTTTGCCGTTCTTGTTTCTTGTTTGCCAGTCTCTTTAGGGGAATATTTCTTCTGAGGGCCGGTTGGCTTCATCTGCTGGGAGAGTAGAGCAGCTGAATGTTTCTCCATCATCGGAATCTTGGTCTGTTCCAAGAACACAGGGAGCGCAGGATGTGTCTGCATCAGCAGCTGCCTCTGCTCCGAGGGCCAGTGCTTCTGTTTGCAGTCAATGGACTGGAGAGGGGTTAGCATCAGCATCTGTGCCGCAGGGAGCTTTCGATTCACATTTTCATTTGGATCGATTGACTTCTTCGTGGGGTAGGGGGGTGTTATGCGGACCGCTACTTCAGATACATTCATCTCTGATCACTCAATTCAGAAATCCTCATCCGGGATTCCTTTATTGGGTGGAGTGAAGATTTATAGCGATCCGGCAACATATCCAAAGGATCTCCATTGTAGCCCTTGATGGAAGAGTGCTATTTGAATACATCCAAAGCAAGTGATATCACTTACAGAAAACCGTTTGCAGGTGTTTGGTGATCTGGTCCGGTCTCCTCATTCGATCAGGTAACTGCTCTTTGTGAGATCGGATTAGATACTCCGTTTAGCCAGATAAATGGCCTCTGCAAGAAAAGGTGTTCCAACTTGCCTTATCTCACTGTGTTCGAGGGAAACCTTTGATCTTGCACATTCGTGGGGCTAGTGGTGATGGGTGCATTGCTGCTGTCAGCCGTAGTGCTCTCAACATAGTTCGGGAATACTGCGGAAGGGAGCAGCTTATACATCTCCACTGCTTCACGGGGGAAAAATCAGTTGTTCGGTGCTGGATTTAGGCATTTCCCAATTGCTACTTTGGTTTTACAGCCGGAGTAAGCGTATTTACTTCTGCTCAGATTGAGGCCCTCAGGGATGTACCAGAGAGTCGTCTTCTTCTTGAGACTGACTCCCCGTATTTCCCTGTGCCGGGAGGACCCAGGCCGAACACCCCTGCCTTTATCGGGGATGTTGCTTTGCTGGTGGCTGAATGCCGTGGTATTGACCTTAACAGGTTATTAAAGGTCACGGCGGAAAACACCAGGCGCCTGTATGGTTTTGACTGAGGCTTTCTGTCCCCTATCTGGACTGCCATCAATTGCTGACTCTAAAACTGCCTAGCTGGGATACATAGAATAATGGTACGAGTACTCCCAATCCAATGTCATCACTAAAGCTATCCACATTATAATGGTATCCAGCATCGGAAGTAACTACATCACCCTGAAGAAGACCACCTGGCTATCTGTCATTGCCCAGCTGAAGATCAGCGGATAGTTAACCAGTCCAAAATAAAACAGGGAAGAGTGCAGTATTTGAGCAATTATCTGTGCTGGAGACCTCAACGGTGGAAGCTGTCCAGGATGTCATCTGTGGATTGGTTGGTATTTGTCACCTGACCTGACTAGGAGTATAATAGACATACCAGCAGTTGGCGGGTGTGCACACCTACGGATCCTGAGCGAAGCATTTACTTGTAAACGTCTTGCAGACTCTTTTGTGTGGGACATCTCTGCGCTTTCCAGGATCCACTAAACAGCTCTGCGAAGCTTCGGAGCCACCTTAGCAGGCGACATATTACTGTTTGCTACAGCTCTGCAGCGTGGAGCATCGATATATCAACTTGGGCCAGCTGATAGTCTTATTGGTAAGCACAAGCTTGATATTTATATTGTGTGTGTGCCATGTATGCTCGAGTGCATCACAGTTGAGTCAATATTGTACCGGGAAATACAATACGACATCAAAGGCATACCAGTCCATTGCAACCTTCTCATTTTGAATCACTTGGCAAGTTATAATATCCCGTTGTTGTAGGTGAACCTCTTCTGCCATGACAGACACCCGAAAAAATCTAGCAACAAATCGTTCTGGTCACGAGGCCCCGCAAAGTTGAATATACCTCGCGAGTGACGTGAGGTACTGAGCAGCAGAAGAAAAACATCGGCAATGCCAGGCAGCGAAATTTCCGAAGACGGCAACTTTGCTGTTGCATTTTTGAGTGAATATGGCGTGGCCAATTGGGACCATGAAATTGACTTGATACGATGCAGCAGCGATGTAAGGCTGATACGGAGGCGGTAATGAAACGATATAGAAAATAAACAAATGAGGCGACAGCGATAATATGAGGTTATCCCTCGATATCACCTCTTGGTTGGATCGTATAGTTCTTTTACCGGTTCCATGATGCAGTGCGCGCCAGGGTATACAAAGCGTACGTTACGCATAGAACTTTTTAGTCGTAGGGTACACGCAGGGTACGTTACTCATAGAACTCTATGGCAGATTACACCCAGGCCTATATTTTCGTCGCTGATGGTTAGATTATATACGGGACATAATGTGGTATTGCAATTTGTGTCATTCTTCTATAACAATCCATTGTACAAAACAAATCAGCATGTTTTCGCTGTTTTGAGCTTATATATGGTGTTTGATAACATCACTACAATGCATTGTGGGATAACCAGGAAAAGGTCTTTTGCTGCGAGTGCGGTTGTGGGCCGTATCACACGAGTCGAAGACACAGCAATATGACCCCACCAAGAGGTGATATCGAGGGATAACCTCTTTACCATATACATATGCCCACGTTATTGAATGAATAAATCTTGAATATTAAAATATGATACGTTTCACAGTGGTTTTTCTTGATGGACTACATTTTTTTTGCGTCATCTCGCTAAGGCTGATTGATATACTAGTGTCTGATGTAATCAATCAGCTGGCTCATTGACGATTATTTTATGGTTGAGCAGAAAAATGCTTGAACTCTGTCACCAAACATGTAGGATATCTACCGAAGTTTCCTTCACATAGAAAATGAAGCATCTTAGATGGTTTATTCACTACACAGACACTGCATTGATGTTAGTTCAAAAATTATAACTACGCAACTCAGGCTGAACAGCTCACAAATTAATTACTACATCAGGAACGACATTATTGACAATGATATAACCTCCACATACGCATGCAATCGGAAAACTTTTGTAAAAATTTCAATTACAATCGGATGGACCATTTTCACAAAATCATGAATAAAATCTTTTTAAATTGATATTTGATCTGGAAGAGTCATTAAACTGGCGAGAAAAAACAAACACAGCAATTTCAAATTCAACTTCAATGAAACACAACAGTCACATATTTGAGTCAAATGTGTACGAGCGCGAACGAAATTTGAAAAATCTGGTTTCGGTTCGGTTCTGGTTCCTGGGAGTTGTCAGAACTTGAAGAATCATATATCAGGGCCCTACAACGTTTGCGTGATGGAGACTTGAACGTGGACGTGGCAACATTAATGGTGAAAGAACCACCGTAAATAACCGCCCCGCTGAAAATACCCGCTGTAGCTGCTGCCTGGGTTTGGTACTTGTGAAATAGTGGATTTGCTGGTCTTGCTTCTGTCACATTTCCCGATGATGGAACCATTACTGTTTCTTCCTTGTTAATGTTGGATAGTATGTTTAACATCTCATTTTGTTGCTCGAGTGACGCTACAGCGTAGTTGTTTATGCTCTGATAGTTACGGTGTCCAGACAACTGCTGCACTTTAGTTGGGGGAATCCTGGCGTGGAGCAAATCCGTTATGGCCGTTTTCCGCATGCTGTGATTAGTTTCCTTCCCGGAGATTCCCCCTTTATTACACATCGTTTTCACAACATTAGGCAACTTGTTTTGACCCATTCGATTTTTCTTACACCAAATATGAGTCGTGGGGGTGTAATTGATACTGAGATAAAACTGACTGTCCGGAGTGTTCATTTCTTGGGAACGACGGCTAGCGAATAGACAATAAGTCTCGACCGGGCAGCTGTTCATGGCGTTGGGTGTCGCAAATAATTTTGGGGTAAACGGTCGTGTTGAACTTCCTGCTTGCCCCCATCCCATTTTTGTTTCCCGCTCTTTGAATTCGAGATATTCTAGGCCGCCAGCTGTTTTCTTCAGCATTATATCACCCCATTTCAGTTGACGATTTTCTTGCTGCCGCGGAAACCGAGCATTTGGTGTTGCTAGTCCACACTGCAATGAAGAGAGCTTCAGGGTTGATCGGCCAATAACTTCCTTGTCAACGAGAATTTTTTCTTCTTCCCCAGCCAGTCTGTCTGTTGCGTTTGGTTTGTTTCCCATACCGTGCTTTTTCAGTCCTACTCTTTTGGCTGCAAGGCATTTTTGCGATTTCTCTAACAACTTATCGCGTATAATGGAAAACCCGTACCCGCTGTCTTGTAAAAACCGATCGATACCTCTTTGATAGTTGGTAAGTGTATCAGGCTCATAGTCGCTGCCGTCCTTCTGGCGAGTCCCTAAAAAAATGCTGCCAGATAGTCGTCAAGCTCAGCAGGAGGGATGTCACATATTCGGCGGGTTTCATTTGGCCTCATAGCATTCAACCATAGCTGAAACTGTTTGGTAGCCGTGTTGGTGTTTCACACTTTATTTTTCTTTTTTTGAAGACTGACGAACTCCTCTCGGTCACTCTCAGTAAACTCTACATACCGTTGATGTTGTTGTTTGGGTTGGGATGGTAAATTGTCAAAAACTTCTTCCGCAACTAATAAATCTGACAGACTGAAAAGCTCCTGCAGGTTTTCGCTGACAGACATGGTGGAATGGCAAGGTTGTTGTTATTGTGACCGTCTTATACCGGTGTCTCATGGAAATCACAAAATATTTCAGATGATGAAAATTATGTAAAATGAAGTTCATTTTACTTCAAAATCGGTACGGGACATGCAAGTGTTGTGTTTTGTATTATTTTTCAGAATGCATTTACCATGAATACATGATATTTTTGAAAGTTGTGCTTTTGAATTTGCAGGTCCTCTGACATGTCCGATAGCACTTTTGCTTGTTGTCTGCGCGTCTGTGCTTATGCACGGACGGAACAGCTGGTCAGTAATCGATCTGTCAGTGCCTTACGGTGTGATGCTCTGTTCTTCAATTTGTTCAAATTGGTAGCACTACTAGCAGGTTAATCCGATATCGACATATGTGTTTTATTTAGTTACCCTGCGTTTCCCTATGCTTCAACCTGCCACTTTTGGAGATCAGACATGATATCGTAGTCAAAGTCAAAATCATAGACGGGTACCATGGTTTGTTTTGATTAGGGCGCCACCATGTAAGTAGTCCGGTATGCAAATCAACAGGCCGTATCAGGCTTTGTTATGTAAATGAACAGGTCGTATCACTTTTTCATATGCAAATATTAAATCGAATGAAAGAAAGACGCTCTGATCATTCCTTTCATATGCAAATCAACAAGGCGTATCACTTTATTGACATGCAAATAAACATGATAAATCATGTCACTGAACTCAGTACAGGCACAATAAAGGGCATAGGTATATGATAATGAGGCCATGTTGGAAACGATACGGAGGCGATCTTGCGGTGATACGGAGGCGATCTGAGGCGAAGGTTTATGCCATACTTTATCTGTATATCCAGGATATTATGCCTGTTTCAAAACGTGATATAATGACACAGAAAGACATAGCGCAGTGGCCTTACTTGAGTGATGTATGTTTGCCAGGTATTGATGCAGACATAGGGTTGTTAATTGGAAACAACATACCGAGGGCATTTGAACCATGGGAAGTTATAAACAGCCAGGATGAAGGACCGTATGCTGTCAGAACCTTACTAGGATGGGCTGTAAATGGACCTCTTAAAGCGGCCGGAGACACAGCAGTTCAAGCATCAGTAATAGACATCAAATCAGGTCCAATAATCGTTATCATTCAAGGTAACTAAGAAATTTACCAGGTCCAAGGAACATATTGAAAATGACAATGGCAATGGGGTCATCTTGAACCACATAATAGTGGTGGTACCAGGTGTCCGGAATGGGTAAGCGTACCCTGCCAGCTAGCCGCACCCATCAAGATTGACCCAAAGCAACAAATCCATTGTTATTTGGTAAATTCACCAACTTACTTGTGTGAGTCAAAATTTGGTATGCTGTCACTCAACATTTGAGTAACAGACAGGTCATATTTTGATACAACATCTCCGTATCTACCGTAGAACTTCTTAAATGATTTCACTAATCTACTTTCTGAGAATCCTTGCCTCACTAACTTTGAGCTAATAGGCTGTGTCTAATTCGAAAGTCGTCATATGAATTGCATGCTCTACTGAATCTAAGGAGTTGTGAAATATACACACCATAAGCTGGAGATGATTGTATATTGCTCAACAAAAAGGAAAGTTTATGATTTCAAAATTGAAATCGTCTCTTTTGTCATAGAGCTTGGTATATAGTGTATTTTGTCTAATTTCAAATAATACGTCTTGCTTTGAAGCCGAGTCCACACTCTCAGTTGTTTCTTTTATTTCTAAATCATCTGGGTAGATGTGGTGTAGATAATTCGATATACCAGGATTGTTTAAACTGATGAGATCATCAATATATCCGTGGGTGTTGTTAAATCGCTTGGCTATCCTTTTACACCCAGATTTCTGAAGTGATTGTATGAACTCTGCTTCCTACGAATACAAAAATAAGTCTACAAGAAGTGGGGCACAGTTTGTGCCCATGGGAATGCCTATGGTTTGCCTGAATGTCATGCCAGCAAACTTGATAAATATGTTGTCAATTAGAAATATAGCATTTGAATCACTTCAACGTCACTGTATTTGAGTTTGGCGTCGCTGTTGTTGGTGAAATCGCCCAAGTTGCGCTTGATGGCAATGTATTCATACCTACGACTACCATTCTTATAAAAAGGCTTTCTTCACGAGAGATGATAGCCTGTCTTTAAGTTTGTTATGTGGGATGGTTGTGTACAACGTTGATAAATCAAATGTGTGGATTGAATTGTACATGTTTTTGTTATTTTGTAAATATGTAACAATTCTTTGGAGTTCTTTAATATCCACATTTGATTGACCCCACTAGTTTCATACACTTTATCACATACCGTATCGAACCACACAATGATGGTTAAAAGTTGTGACAAGTATTTCGTTGTACACTTACTGGAACCAGATATGAAACATTGTTTATACCGGTAGAGATTCTTATGGATCTTAGGAATCCAATATAGATTAGGTAATACTTTGTCATCTTGCTCTAACTTGATGCCAAATTCACTCAAAACTGTTGAATGGTTCTGCAATATTTCCTCTTCAGATAAGGTTGAAAGAGAGAACCGGTATGTTGTGCTTCTCTCATCATCTGAGTTAATCTGAAGTTCGTTCTCATTAAATGTAATATTCATTGCAGACAAAAATGATGTTATTTGATGCTTTGTCTGCGGGCACAACAACATATTTATCGTGTAAAGCATCTAGACGTTGCCGTACAGAAGGGTCATCAAAGGCAAATGTAGTGTTGATGACAGTATGTGAAGAACGAAGACGTGAAATGCGAAATTTTACCTTATCACGAACTGTGCAAAGCCAGTCCGAAAGACATCCAACGTCTTTGTCTTCGAGAGCAGCACACTTCTAAGCATAAGCCTCAGCAGCATCCATGATTAACTTAAAGTTAAGTTCCAGTTTACTTTGGGTGGCTCTCGATATTTTGGGCCAAACTGGAATAGCTGCTGAAGCTTAGATTTGTAACTATCTTCATGTCACCTGTTATTATATGACCATGAGGTTTGTAACAAAAGGGAGATGACATACAATCACAAGTATCATTATGAACATTGTTCCTAATATCAATTTCTTGAATAGGATAGGATCTAAGTGGAACCATCAATTGAACAGCAGTTGGCAAACTTCTTCAATCAAGAGGTTCGTGAAAGAAGAATTGATGATAAGCCTGAAAGGTCGGTGGAAGATCGCATGTTCATAGATATATGATGGTGACTGACACAAAGTATGAAGATGGTCACTATCAGGTGCCCCTACCCTTTCGACATTCTGACGTAAAGATGCCAGATAACCGATCGGTAGTAGAGCAACGCATAAAACATCTTAAGTAGAAATTTTCCAAGGATCAACAGTATCACACAGACTACAAGACTTTCATGGCAGATTCTGAACAAAGGCTCCGCTGAAAAGTACCAGACCTTGAGTTACAGTGTGAGGAAGGATTGAAGTGGTACATCCCACATCATGGGGTATACCACCCCCAGAAAAGGAAGATTTGAGTTGTTTTTGATTGTGGGGCAGAGTTCAAAGGAACGTCTTTGAATAGAGAACTGATGCAAGGGCCAGATCTCAGTAACTCATTGGTAGGAGTTCTCACACGCTTTCGTCAATCGCCAGTAGCACTTATGGCTGACATAGAATCTATGTTTTCTCAAGTGATTGTACCCAAGGTTAATCGTGACTTTCAGCGCTTTCTGTGGTGGCCAGAAGGAGATGTACCGGTACATCAACCTCTGGAGGAATATAGATGAAAGTGCACATATTTGGGGCAACATCCTCCCCAAGTTGTGCCAACTACGCTCTAAAAAGAAGAGCTGAAGACTATAGAGAGCATTATACCGGTACTGAAGACATCATTAGTACCATTCTAAAAGACTTCTACTTAGATGATATGTTAAAGTCAGTACAGATAGATGTGGCCGGAAGGTCTTTGTCAAAGGACGTTCGCCCGCTGTGTAGCCAAGGAGGTTTCCGACTACCCAAATTGGTTAGTAACAAAAGATCAGTATTGGAGTAGCCATGTCAAACACCCGAAAAATTGTTCTGCCGAGTGAAGTTCACCTAAAAAGTCCCAACTTTAAAGACATATTTCTCCTAAATTATTGACGTTTTTTTCACTCACGATACTTTTTTTGGATTGTCATACACTTCTCTTTTCATTTGTAAAGAAATAAAATCGAAAAAATATAACTAATAAAAAGTTATAAAAAATTGAAAATTGGGTTTCGTTCTCTTGTGCGGATCGCCAGAAAAGGTGGTTTTGCGACCCTATATTAAAGGGAACATTCCACTGAAACATATGGGCCAATTTCAATGTATGACCCCTTGTTGGAAACGTCAGATAATTCCCTAATGCGTCAGAGCCCCGATGTTCCGATATTCACATGTTGTCATTGTTTGAAATTGAAAGAAGAACTTTGATCAAAAATCTCGACCTCAAGACAACAAATTTTGAATGAGCGGCTATCTGATGATAAATTTAGTGTATATTTAGTAAGATCCGAAGGTTTCATGAAATTTTGTCAAGCCATTTCGATGGAAATTGATCGACAAGTACGTTGAGCGCTATCGGGAGGTAGTAAGAGTGCCACTATCGAAATTTCCGCTGCAAAAATTTTAGCCCACAGGCCTTTGTTTGCCGTGTTGGCTGTCGACATAGCTGCAATAATTGTAGTCCACAAGTCTTTGTTCTGCCGTGTTTGCCACTGCCACTGGCATAGCCGGGCTGAATAGCCTACACAGTAAGCAAAGGCCCATGGGCTACTGCAGCTGCCGATGTTGTGACTTGAGTGAGGCCAGTGTGTACGCTATCACTTACTGCGTAAAAACAAAGTATTTACTCGTAGTTTTGGAAAGTTTGAAACCACTGTGATTCAGAATTTCCTTCAGAAGATGCTTTAAGAATGGAAGTTGTAAATATTTTGTGAACCTATATTGCTTTATTGTTAACAAATGCCAATAAACATCGGGTGGAGGCTCGCAGTATGCAAACGGACGGACTTTGATGGAAATTTTTGACCTCAAGACAGCTAATTGGGGGTGACTGACTTTCAGATGATAAGGTTTAGTTCATAATTAGTAAGATTGTGAAGTGTCATGAAATTTGACGAGCGCTTTTGATGGAAATCGATCGACAAGTGCGTAGAGTCAATTAGAAGCCCGAGCGCCACCGACGTTATAACCGAGCAAGGCTGGGTACGTGTCCTCCATAGGTTGTATATATTCGCGTAAAACAAAGTATTTACTCATATCTTTGGAAAGTTTGAAACCACTGCTATTCACCTTTAGGGTCTTCCATTCTTCTAACCATCTCTTCGTGTACTGCAGCTGAACTGATTTCACTGCTGGCTGTAACATCGCCACCAACCGAGTATTGCATATCTGTTGTCAGTGAAAGGCAAAAAATACATCGAATGCCAAACATGGTTAATTTTCATATTTTACCCTGTTTTGGTTATCCCGCAAAAGCACATTTTGCAGTAAAGTCAAACTTAACACTGCATTTCTGACTAATTACCTTTTCTGCATGAACTTTCCTTTCTTTTAATTACACTACAGTAGCACTGCATAGAGATTAGCAATGCTTTGTAAGTTCAACAATATTTTGCATCAGAATGACTGTTAATCTGCCAAAATTTGTATTTTGTAGTCATTTTTTAAATTTTCCGCAGCGCGGAATTGGACAAACTGCCATATTTTGATGTGTTTATGTAAAAGAGTAAATTACCTTTGGTTAAAGATTAAATTATTTTGTAAAAAGAAGTTACTTATAAATACTTTTAGCATCATATTTTTTACAGAGTTCTGTATTTAAGGGAAACAAGCCTATTAAAATCTATAATTTCATCAATTTTAACTTTTTTCCAATACTATGACCTTCTGCCGCGAGGTTTTACATACACAAAAATCTTCAAAACTTTTGAATGACTGAACCGATTTTGACCAGATAAAAAGAATTTTTCATCATTTTCCAAGCACTCTTTGAACAAATCATCTTCATGACACAGTCCCCACTTGTTAATGGGTACTTTGATTACATGTCCTCAGAGAGGATAGAGTCATCTTCATTAAGTCTGTAATAAAAATACTTTGATACAGATGGCACTCAATGGCCAAGAATGAGTTCCATGGTGATGAAAACATAAAACCAATGTAGGCCACTATCCTAAAGGTCATTAAATGAGTCAACTGGGAATTAGTTGACAGGATTGCAAAACATTTTTTCATACTATCCTTACACTAATAGATTATCACCGGTACCATATTTCATAAAGTTTAATGCAGTATTTACAACACTATGAGATCAACATCTGTATCAAGTTTCCATGTTTTTCAACACCACTCGATCTTTCTATCGCTTTCAAAATAGACTTACACATCCAAAGAAATTGACTGTACAATCTCTAAATACAGAAGTGACATTTTTGGTGAAATTTCAGCGTCGAAAAAACCCAAACTTGAAACAAAGACATCATATATGCTGCTGATCAACAGTAATGTGAACAGGCATGCATTGCCTACACGGAAAGGCAACTCAATATTCCAGTATCAAACTGTCTACATCTTGTGAAAACAACAACATAGCAGTGAAAATTGTAATAGTCACCAGGATAAAGTCTTCACAAATGAAAGGATAATTGCTTCAAACAAAAGAAATTGCATGTTTAGAGAATGAAAACATTGTGGCCGTAAATGGAAATAAACAATGGCGGACTTCAGTGAGACTATTCTATTTAGGTTATGGGGGTGAGCAGGGTCAAAGAATCAAGACAGTACTGGAAAAACGTGTCATTTTCCTTACGATGCTGTCAATGGAACTCCAGTTTCCATTATTTTAACATTTTTTAATAGTTTCTTTATTATCTAAAAGTAATTTTACCAAGTTAAATGACTAAATATACTTTCCTAACCTTTCTGTATTTGAGTTACACTAGGGTAGGGGCTTATACACGGATGTAATGCATTTTCTAAAATCCTCTAATATCAGTAGGGGGGCTTATACATGAGCAGGGCTTATACTCGACGAGTACGGTAATTAAAATGACACTGATAAATGTCTTTTAACTGTTAAAGCAATGTGAGCTTAACATCTGTACAAAGTGTCATGAAATTTGATGTAGTATTTCTTGACATATCAGCCTAATTATGAAACGTCAATAATTGACAAGATACAGCTTACATGATGTGAAACAACTTGACGAGCATGTATGAAATAGGTCAATGTCCTTGTACCAACTTTGAATGATACTGGTGGAAATATGTCTGAGTTATGGCTCAGTACATGAGAAAATCGTAACAAAATCGCCGCCACACAGCGATATTTGATCTTACTGTTTAAAAAATCAACACGTACATGTATGACATAAGTTAATGTCGAGGTACAAACTTTAAATAAAATCAGTTGAGACTTGCCAGAGTTATGGCTCTCGACATGAAAAAAAAAACATGACAAAATTGCCACCCTGTGGCCATATCGGACCATATCGAGAAACAAATCGAAGTACACATGTACACTATAAGTCAATGTCCTTGTACCAACTTTGAATAAATTTGCTTGATACATATCTGAGTTATGGTTCAGGACATGGAAAATTGTAAAAAAAAATGGCAACATGGCAGCCACATTGAATCGTATCAAAAAAAACAAATCAATGTGCATATGTATGACATAGGTCAATGACCTTGTACCAACTTTGAAAAATCCCGCAATTATACGGTGTCGCTCACATTTGATCAAAATTGGTATATACCAGTATTGGTACCAAAGATCAACAATAAATGTTGTTTCTATCTGTTCAGTGCAGGAAAATTCTACGTTGATGTTATGACAATGATTTCTGCACAGTACAACCAGAAAAACAACAAGAAATATTTAAACCAGAAAAACAAGAATGACAAAAGTAATTAAGGTCTGAAACGTTAGGTACTGGATGTCAACTTTAGCAAAATGCATAGCAGAAAGGCAGCTAGCCCCTCTTAGTTTGACCATAGACGGTCTTCCTCCCTCTCTACTGATGGTCTTCCTCCCCTCTTCTGTCTATGGTTTCAGCAGGTCTGTTAATATGTAACAGTTCATAAACAATGACAGGAAATGAGTCAAGTCAGTGGAGTTAGCCTGTCTTTAACTGACATGCCACCACTCCTGCACATTTGCATACTTTCCCTTTTTCTTACCTTATTTGCACATTTTTGACACTGATGTGTTCATTTGAACAAATTCACATCCCAACGCCTACATCTACCTGTACACCAAATACTGAGACGGTAGCTTTGGCGGTATGGGAGCCTTAGTGTGTGACGGACATACATCCGCACATACCCACAAATATACAGACATACAGACATGCAAATCAGATGCAAATGAACTGATCAGCTTATACGATAACCTCACATTGGTATACCAAATGTGAGTCATAAAATCAGTTGAGATATGCCTGAATTATGGCTCTGTACACGATAAAATCGTAACAAAATGGCCGCACAGCAGCCATATTGGATCATATCACAAAACAAATTGACGTGCATATCTATGACATTGGTCAATGTCCTTGTACCAACTTTGAATAAAATCGGTTGAAATATGTCTGAGTTATGGTGCTGTACATGAAAAAATCGTAATAAAATGGCCGCCTGGTGGCCATATTGGATTGTATCACAAAACAAATCAACATGCATACATATGACATAGGTCAATGTCCTTGTACCAAATTTGAATAAAATCGTTGAGATATGCCTGAGTTATGGCTCTGTACTTGAAAAAATCATAATAAATCGTATCACAAAACAAATTGACGTGCATATCTATGACATTGGTCAATGTCCTTGTAATAACTTTGAATGTTGGATCATATCAGAAGACAAATCGACGTGCATCTGTATGACATATGAGGTAATCCTTGTACCAAGTTTGGATGAAATCGCTCCAGGCGTCTCTGAGATATCTGAGTGAACGGACTGACGCACGGACAGACAGACGGACGGACGGACGCAAGGACATGTCAAACATATCCCCCCGGACGGTGTCTGTGGGGACTAAAAATGCATTAAAAAGCAATTAAGTGATTTTAAAATTTTCACTTGGTATATCTATATCTATGTGGTGTTGTAAACTTGTAGTTTCACCTTCAGGGTCTTCCATTGTTCTAACCATCTCTGTGTGTACTGCAGCTGAACTTATTTCACTGCTGGCTGTAACATCACCACCAACCGAGTATTGCATATCTGTTGTCAGTGAAAGGAAAAAAATACATCGTTGATTGAGACCGCAGCAAATTGAGAAAAAAAATTTCTTTTTACATTTCATTTAGGCTATTGACAAAGGTTGAGACGACCCAAACTAGCCAAAATTAGCCAAACCAGCATAAACCACCAAAAACGACCCATATCATCAAGTAAACGACCTAAAACAAACATTCTAGGTATTCAGGGATACAATAAAACTCCACCTTCTGGAGAAACCGTCGACAGAATTGCGGGCAGCCATGTTGTTTGTACTATCAATTACCAAGTTGTGGGGCTCATTTCGATGACACAACTGAAAACGAAAATAACTTCAGCATCGTAACTGGGCTCACCGAAGGAGGGCGCTTTTTCAAACTTTGTGCAGTGCAGTGCTAGTGGGGCATAATTGACGAATTTTCGAAAACGTGTGGTCTCCAGACTCTCATTCACCGGCCAATAATGTGCAGGTGAGTGAAAAAAAGGTTAAGTTCTACGATTTTTAGTGTTTAACTATGTTTTGGAAGATTTTGCGCTTTTTTTTGCTCCAAGAGAGACTCTTTAATGATTTTCCATCAATGCCATCTATTTGCTATTTATTTGCTAGATCTTCAACTTTCCATGGTAACCTGCATGCACGCATATATATGTTTGTGTGCATGCATGCATGCATGCATGCATGCACATATATGCAGGTATGTGTATGTACATGTATGGAACCAGGGCCACGGCACATGTTATCTTAATAATTGGTTTGTAGAATTTATTCAAGTAAATTAATGTTGGTACCAAAAAAAATGTGAATGAGCTGTAAAAATGTAATAAACTAAAAACTTTGATCTCATTCCTTGGTAAGCCACTAAACACGACAACGGGGAAATTCCCTGTGCTACACTTTACGTTGTAAAAGCATTAACAATCTTGCACAGCGCCCTCTATTGAAGAAACAAACCGAACCCCTTAACTCGTTGATGGCATGTATAGGAATTTGCAATGATCGAAAATGCCGGCTGGTTTTCGCCGTTTTTGGGGCGGTTTCTCCAGAAATCTGAGACATATTTCATCCCTGTGCTTATTTTAGGTCGTTTACTTGATGATATGGGTCGTTTATGGTGGTTTATGGTGGTTTGGCTAATTTTGGCTTGTTTGGGTCGTCTCAACCTTTGTCAATAGCCATTTCATTTACGTTTGCTGGTAATCTATGACTAATCATGATTCCCGTGACCTATGTATTGATTTTGTCATTCACTTTGTCAAGCACTAAATACTGGGTGCCCGTCAAGATGACCTGCTTACGCTAAGTTGCCAGAGTACCTCTCGGCAGATTATGGTGGAGCCGGATGTCATTAGCCGAACTTCATATTATGGTAAGAGCAAATTGCAAAAAGTATTACATCTAGCACAGTGCTTTCATTATCAACTGATATACATGTTATTGCCATATGACATCCCAAGATGAAGTAGTCATGATGCAGCTGCTAGTGTAATATTTTCTATGGCCAAAAAATCGTAATAAAATTGCCACCTGGCGGCCATATTGGCTTGTAACCACTCCTGCACCTCTTTCTTAGTAACTTTTAGTCCGCTGGCGTCATATAATTTTTGTACACCTCAAAACCAGTTTTCAGGTTGTAATATAATTCTCTAAGAGTACCTTCAGTGTTGTCTTCAGGTTCCATGATTAGCTATATTATACGAAAAATTGAATGTCATACGGATGCCGTAAATGAAATACTAGTTTACTGAATGGTGTATTTTTCAATTGCCTGATTAGGGAAGTGGCTTCCCGTTCTGACACCTCCATTCCATATTCTTTAATAATAGTTTTGTTGTCTGTCTTGCTCGGTGTGTAAAAAAGTACTAACATCTGTATGTTTTCCCTGAATGGTATATTATTGAGTCAGAACCCAGACAGATAATCCATCGTGTCTTGCGCTGAAACCAAGTTTGACTAAAAAGTCACTGCGCTTCTTCATATCTTTGGACGAGGCGCAGTCATCAAGGATTATTAAAGTGTTCGTGCCGGCCCATTCTTTATGTACGAAGGCTAGTGTATCATCCACAGCATCGAGTCCGACCGGAAACACAAATACGTTGTCATCTGTGAAAATGAATCTTTTATCATACGTTTTATTGTTCATGAATGTTGGACAAATGAAAACTATATATTCAAATTTCCTTAAGTACGGACCGGTGAGGAGATCCATCACATATTCTGTTTTGCCAGAATTTGTTGGTCCAGTTACAATCATGTTGAATGGCACGGTTGCATACATCTGATCTATATACTGTACATAAATGTAATGAATATGGCTAAAGATAACAAACCAATTTTGCTATATTCGTGAATAAGATCCGCGCCGGCGACTGTCACGGATGCTGCCTTCCGTTCCGAAGGCAATAGGGTAATCCGACTCGTGTCATTGTGAGGCTGCACAGCGTCCTGCCACTTCATGGGATCCTCTTCCCCTTCCATCTCATGTATAGCACTTTCTCGAACTTCCGTGTTTATATCACCATTCACCCCGAAGACCATAGATTCAGTTGCGTATTGCAATTCATTATTATAACCTGCGATTGCCGGGCCTGAAAGAATAACCATTTCAGACGGCAAGAGAAGTAAATTGGGCGAAACGGCCATATCAAGTTTGACACCAGTATTTGTTATTGTGTCTTGGTATCGCCTATAACTGATTACTTTGTCTGTATTACGAATTTCATCTTCGAGGAGAACGCCGAATTCTTTTCTTACTTGCTCTGCACTGCCAGTATCGCCCACAATGGTACTGCGAATATTTGCTTGTGCGCCGAGTATGCAATATACGTAGGCTTCAAGGCTTTCATTGAGGCGGGCGAGACCGGCCTTTGTTAGTCCCCTGTCTCCCTTTATAGGGACGAAACTATTGTATTGTCCCTCCGATCCGTCATTTGTGAAGAAATAATAGTGTGGTCGGTCTTTGTCGGGCAGTACATGTTTTTTCTTTCCAAAAATTGTATGTGTGTAATAAACGCCTCCGTCGGCGGAGAGGAAAAAGTCATGACCATTGTATATTGCTTTTGGCTGTCGAACGGGGCCACGATTAGTGTAATATATATAACCATATCCAAGACCTGAGTTTTGACCGAAACGATAACGAAAGTCAGACTTCGTTGGGCTTATATTTCCAAATTCTGTACATAGAAGTTCATATTGGACGAGATTGTATGGATTGTCGCCGGCTTTGAAGACAGTATCGTCTGGAAGTGCAACGCCCATTTCATGAAGGATACAACGTATTGTAAAGTATACATGAAAACGACAGAATGATTGTATTTGCGGCGGAAATTTCTTATCGAAGAGATGGGCGAATGATATACCACAACCAGTCGTGCTGCACCATACGGCGAAATTTAATTGGTGGTCCCAATATTTCATGTGCGGGCTGCCCAGCCAGACATTACTTTCTTTTGCTGTTCGATGAGTGATTACATTATCTTTAAATATATCCCTTGGATGAAAAGTAAATTTTTCTGTCGGCGTTACATATATTTCTAAGTCCATGAGAATAGGTTTTATGTCATTCGGTTTGGAAGGAATATCAGCATGCTGTACTGTCGGTCCGCCAGCGGTTTTATTCAATTGAAAAGCAACTGGGAATAAGTCTGTACTCATGATTCATGTTTCTATATACAGATAGATTTTAATGGAGGAGAATTTTCCATACTTCAGAATCGTACTAACATTCCAGACTATGTTAATACTATATTTCGGATTCAGGTTTAAACGAATTTTTTATTTTTTACTAAGAATAGATAACATACTGCAAACAATGGAGAATTTAATAAAGACATCGGCAGCGGCAAATACGACAGCGGCACTACCAACCGCAGCGTCGGACGCTCGATCCATAATAGAGACGAAACGTGAAAAACTACTCTGTGTCATCGCAAGTGGTCAAAGTAAGTTATTTTTTGGTAAGGAGATTCCAGTTAGAGAAGTGGAAACGTGGAAAGATGAATTCATAACACGAGCCTTTAAAGTCTATGAAGCGAAATACAGTTCTCTTATAAGTGATAATATCACTCAAAGTTTCATAGATCTAGGAGCAAGAGCAATAAGTCAGGTAGTTCCAATCGATGACCGAGATAACTATGCCACTGATCTTAAAAAGGATTTTATTCTTAACATTGATATAAAACGATTATCAGGACGGATAGCCTACACATGGGGCCCCTACTTGCTCTAGTTTTCACCGGTTTAATTACAGGTAAACATTTAAATTTTAAAAAATCGGGCTTAATATAATACCCGAAATAAATGGATTCAACTTCGCAAGCACCGACTCAGCAAACGGTTCCAACACCGACTCAGCAAACGGAAACGGCTCTGCCGACTCCGACGACTACCCTCTGGAACGAGCGCAATATAGAGAAAATTACATTACCGACGAAGCATCCAGGGAGAGTGGAAGCCGGCAAGAGATTAGCAGAATGGAACAGGCAAAACAAGGAGAAGAAACGAAAAGCAATGATTAATGATAGCGATGCGGTAGCGACAAACTGTATAAGCCTACCGCCTACGACGAAAGAACAGTGTGATAGCTGGTATAATAAATGTTATCTTGTTTTAGGAATTATAGGAGTTTCATTGACTGCATTAGGGCTATATTTTGGACGTGCTCGGCATAATTGTCCCCTCTGGAAAGATGAGCAAAATCAGAAAGCGACAAAAACAGAGCCCGTAGCGGAAAGTAAGTTTTCTCCCTCCAGAACGGAACCAAGTCCCGGCTCCTCTACATTGTATGAGATGGATTAACTCCGTAAGGAATTCCGTAATTATTTTATTTTTCTATTTTATATACTTGTCAGCAATCATGGATACTAAAACAGTTGTAAACACAATGTACGATGGTATTGTAATCGCTGGTCTTACGATGGGATATCTAATGATCTCCAGCAAATTTCTGAAAATTGATATGGGCGATCCAAGTCGACCAAATTTGACTCGGTGGATAAAATTAGGCGGTGCGACTGCTGCTGCGGTTGTGACAAAAGATCTCCTTGAACAGAAAAATATTATTCCTGCAGAACCTTATACTTTGTAATGTATATACAACGCGGAGATGATCATTTGGATTGTAAGCAAAACAGGCAAACCGGTTACTGTTAATTTTAACCCTAGCATTGACATGACACAGTTTACTAAAATAAGACTGCTAGAGTGTGGACTATATAATTCATGGCATAACATAACATCGACGAATAATGTACTAAAATACCAAGAAGGTGACCAACCGAAGAAGACTAAATCAATACGTCCAGGTAACTACAATATAGATATGTTAAACAAAGCAATCGGGTTGAAGCAAAAAATTAATTTTGAAAAACATCTGCCGACAAACCGCGTTTATCTAACTTTGGCTAAAGATGTTAAAGTATTTTTTAATGCTACAGGTAACTTCGCTAACCTCGTCGGTTTTTCAGATAAACCTGAGGACAACCCCGTGATAAAAAGTACTATGAGTCCAGGTCGAGCAGATTTCTTAACAGTCACTAAATACATAGTTCATTCAGATGTCATTGATGTTACTGGAAATTATGTTTCATTTGGCTCGGGTGAATACATACAGGGGAAAGTATCGGACTGTTTACAAATACTTATCGTCCAGGATATAAAAGAAATAAGTGAAAAAAACGGCTCAATTTCCATACCATTGAGAAAGGGTTCAGACCATATGAGTTCAATGCGTATTTGGATAACAGATCAGGATGGAAACATGGTCAATTTCAATAACTGGCCAATTAGCTTTTGTATTGAATTATTGTAGCTAACGCAGCATAAACCATCCCACAACCAATCCTCCAGCAATATAAATCATTTCATATTTCTTTTGCTCAGGACTGGGCTGATAATAATCTGAGAATTGAACTGCTTCGCCTTCGGAATGGCCTGACGTAGAGTTGGCCACCGCTTCTGCTTCTTCCAGGATTTCTGCATCTGTATCTCTTAATTCAGCTGCAGCATGCGCGTCCTTTGCTTGATTTTCTCTTTCCCAATCAGCCTGGAGTAATCTTTTTTCTGACCAGACGTTGCGATCATGTTCAAATTTTTCTAATGCCTTATCATGTCTAATTTTCTCTTCAATAAGAGCCTCACCATTCCCAGAAAGCTTTTGACCGATAATATTTCCTCCTGTGAATGCCGTTGCATTTAATACAGCACCGAGAACTGTCATTCCTATAGCTGAAGCCATGATTGTGTATTGTATATTACAAGGTATTATTTTAATTTTCACTGTATATAGGATAATTATGTCTGGCCCAAGTAACTTCGGTCTAGGTGCAATTCACGTACAAAATCTCGAGCTCGAAGATCTGAGTGATGTTAAAGTTAACAATAATACTAAGATAGCAGGTAATCATAATAAGGATTACGTCCTTCGATACAAGGACCGTGAAAAACTTTTTGTTTTATCGCCCGCAACAGCGCAGAAACACATACATGCTGTAGAATTTTCTGAACTGAAAGACGTCGATGAAATCACAATAGACGCTACAAAGGCTTCAAATGATCCTACTCCTTTTGCCCTGACATGGGATTCGGATAGTCAGAAATTCATGCCTTATAATGTACCACGTAACATCTTAGATATATTGGATAGTGAAATTGCAGGTGGAGTTGCTGAACTGCCAGGAACTCCAAATGTGATTTATTTTGATAGCAATGTTAACAAATATAAGTTGCTAGATTTTCATTGTTGGCTTACTCCTAAGCCATACATTACACTACTCGGTATAACCGATTCACCTCAAGATCAAACCTCTTTCAACAATAATGTCATCAGATAATACACTGCGAAGGTGGATAAACGAGGGGGAGAATTATTGCTCATACAATGCTAGCGGGGTTCCAGTTAGATTATTTTGGGACACCACTCTAAAGAAACTGGGTCTGAAGAGTGTGGGGGAGGGACAGTTGAATTAACTTTACAGACAACAAATCAACAGATGATTGATAATATGAAAATACTTCAACATGGTACAGTTCTCATTAGATGTGTAAAGTTAGCTACAGGAGACGAGTTTGATGATTTGGTTGGATATTACGCTATGAAAACAGACAACAGAACAACTTGTGATATTATTATAAGTATCGATAAAGATCGTAATGAAATGAATATTGAATGTTTTGTTGGTGGGAATAGAGTAGAGAACAACTCCGGAACCACATTTTTTACATAAAGATAAAAGTGTGAACACTTTGGATATCAGTGTTATTTATTTAAAACGGCTCATTTTATTTGAAGTAATGGTCTTCCAGCATATTTTAAGTTCAGAGGAAATTTCTAAAATTTTATCTATCGGGTGGACAAGTTGACGGATAGTTCAGAAAAAACTCTGCAGAAATTTTTCATGAAAACTGTAGAATTTCAGACCTGTGTTATGACATCACAGGTAAGTTAAAGGTCGCTGCGCATAAATTACATGTGCACTGTAGAGGATGGGTCCACTGAAAAATTTCTGGTCATCAAAATATAACAACAAATTTTTACCATTCTTGTTAAACCATTCAAAGCTTAATTTACAATGTAATATTTGTGGATAATGTTTGAAATCATTATAAAATTTTCTGAACTGTCTCGCACAAACATGTTTTATGTCACAGTTCTCTTCAACCCAATCAATAAAATTCTCCTTTTTCTTTTTCTTCTCGCTGAAATGGACGAAAGCTTTTTCTAATCACAGACCATACAAGTAGTTATCCTGTTGATCACGTGCTGTAAAACCATGGTAGAAATTCTTGAATCCAATCTTGAACTAATCTGAAGTGTGAGAAGGGCATGGCATTCTATGAAAATGTAACAAATTATTAGACATGTTGAGTTTCAACGAACTGAAGTTCATCTCCCAGTTCATCTGTGCTGTCAACAATCCGAAATTTACTTTTAAACTATTCATCCTAATCATAACATAAAAAGTTAAAATAGCGAGTTGTTCTGAAATCTGTTCATATTATTACTCAGCCGTGTTCAGTCATTTCGAAAGCTTCGATCGGCAGTTTGCTGTGCAACGGCGAATGTTGGATGGGAACGGACTATACTGGCGTTGGTGGCGCCTTACCAGATGTAAACTCAAATAACGCATTATTCAAGAAGTTCACGGCTTTTATTAAAATGAATAAATACATAGATACTATTTTAGCAGTCATTTTAATCTTGAAATAACATGGTGACGTGTTTTTTGGGAGGCTCCGTGATCGCCGTCAAAATCTTCGCTTTTCTGCCCGAAAACAAAGACAATACCAACAAAACGACTTCAATTAACCACGAAGAAGGCTAAAGAGTACAGAAGAATGCAGTCAGGAGGTAGGAAAACGAAAAACTCAGCAAAAACCGGTACGTCAATGAACGAACAGGCCACACCTGGTTCACCGAAACGCATAATTGATTTTGAAGGCTTCTGTGCTGCACCAGAAGATAAGCGTATAGTCGATGATGACTCTGAATTCCGTAAATTTGTGTCCTCGGCGGTCGACCGTCACAAAGATACAAAGCGACATGAAAGAAAATAACGAAATCATAGTCCAAACTTTAAAAAGACTTGAAGTCGTTGAATCAACGCAAAAGGACTTTGAGAAAGCACTCGAATAAACGGGAGACGAAGTTGCCGATTTGAAAAATGAAATTGAAGGCCTGAGAAAGCAGCTGGTAAACTAGAAAGTTGACGTTGAGAATGCACAACATGAGTTGAAAGATCTGAAAGAAGATAGTACTCGACATGAGAGACATTCAAGGAGTTTCAACGTGCACATTGGCGGAGTAGAAGAGAAACAAAAGAAGATACCATGACCATTACACGAGAAATCCTGTCTTTACATTTTGATCTTTCGATGAGTGAAATCGAGAACGCTCACAGAACTGGTTTTAAAGGAAATACAAGGCCAAGACAGATCATTGTAAGACTACACAATAGGCCGCAGAAGTTTGATATTCTCAGAAGAGCAAGAATCGTTTTGGAAGGGACAGAATTTTTGTAACCAATGACCTTCCTATGGAGAAGACTTAGAAAGAAGAAAACAACTGAAGCCCGTCATGGATGCTGCCAGAAAAGAGAAAAAGAAGATTTCCTTTAGAAATGGCAAGCTTTATATTGATGGGTGCCAGTACCGGCCCCGTCAAAACATCTCCTAGATTATTTAAGCCATGTAAGCGGTCTTTTCATTTTTCCCCTCCATGTTTATATCTTTATATTGTCTAAATCCCAAAACGTTTCTTGAAGTCTTTGTCCGCTAATGTTTTTGTGCCTCTCAAAGCATTTGAAAATTCAAAAATGTAAATGTGCTAATATATGACTGCTAAAATAGTATCTATGTATTTATTTATTTAATAAAAGCCGTGAACTTCTTGAATAATGCGTTATTTGAGTTTACATCTGGTAATGCGCCACCAACGCCAGTATTGAAATGCTAATTTTCAACTTGGAGTGGTTACATAATTTTGAAGTGAGTCTATTTTTGGCAGAAATACTTGGCAACAAAACTTTGAAGTGCGTTAAATTTTTAGTAGACAATACAAGCAAACCAAGTTTCATGGCGGAGCCTTTTTTATGTCAATTTTTGTGGTTTTTTTGACAAAATGAGTACGGCTCTGTCGTTAGCGTCTTTGTTGCGATGCCTTTTCGCTTTTTTGTTTTCCTTTTCTGTGTTTTTTTTTGTTTTTTTCCCTCTGTTTTCGTATTTTTTTCTCCTTTTCTCCCGCTCTTCCCGAGGGCTAGTGCTTTGTTTCGTCCGTTTTCCTGACCCTCATGTCTGTTAAGTTAGAGATCATTTCTATGGATGTCCGTGATTTAAAAGATTATAAGAAGCGTAAAGACCTCTTTCTTTGGCTGAAAAAAAAACGGTTTTCTATTTGTTGTTTACAAGAAACACATTCTGTGGATGATGATGTAATAGATGGCGTAATGAATGGGGTGCACCATGTTATTTCAGTTCAGCGTTGAGTACAAGTAGAGGAGTTGCTATCTTGTTTGCAAGAAATGTTGAGTTTAAAATGAACAAAATTAAATGTGACCCTGGGGGAGATATATTGTATTGGATATTACAATCATGGAGAAACGTTTCACGTTATCAAGTCTTTATGGCCCAAACAGCGACGAACCAGTTTTCTTTTCAACATTACATGCAGATATAGAAATGTTTGAAAATAATTTCATCATTGCAGTAGGTGACTGGAATGTTGTTAGAAATCATGAACTAGATACATTTGGCTATAGAACTTACGTAAATCCTGGTGCAAGAGGAGCAGTGGATTTGATGTGTTCAGATTTTAATTTAATAGATGTTTGGCGTGCACGGAATGAAAACAAGCGAAAATACACATGGCGAAGGAAAAATCCAAATTACTCTAATACAAAGTCGATTAGATTATTTCTTAACCTCTCCAGATTTCGCCTCAATGACAGAGAAATGTCAAATTTCCCCAGGGTATAGAACAGATCATGCACCTATACTGCTTAGTGTTTCTATTATCAATCATAGCAGAGGGAAAGGTTTCTGGAACCTGAACACCTCCCTTTTAAATGATCACAATTACATCAATTTAGTCAATGAAACTATTAGGGAAGTTCTCAACGATTACCGTGATCACAATTATTGTGTATTTTTCATCTTCCTGGGTCGATGAATCGACCAAGGAAGATTAAAAATACACAATACCTGACCAGGTGTTATGGGAAATGATACAGTTGAAAATTAGAGGTGCCTCCATATCATATGCCAGTAGGAAAAAACGAGAAAGAGAAGCAAGAGAAAGAGAATTAGAAAGAGAAATAGAAGATCTTGAGCGAGAGTTTACAGATTCCCCCACTGCACAAAATCTAGAAAAACTAGAATCAAAAAAGCTATCAGTCGAGAAATTAAGGCAAATTAAAGTAGAAGGAGCAATTTTGCGCTCAAAAGCACGGTGGTCAAAACCATCAAAATATTTTTATTCGCTTGAAGAAAAGACAGTATGTTAATAAATCATATATAAACTGATCGAAAAAGATAAAGTTGTAACAGAACAACAACAAATTTTAAAGACACAAAAATCATATTATGAAGCACTGTATACTAGTAAACGAGGTCGTGAGAACATAATCGACAGTGTGTTTCTGACAGAACATGAAGATATCCCTAAACTTAATGTAGAGCAGAGTCAAAATTAGAGGGTGCATTGGCAATTGAAGAATGTACAAAAGCATTGAAAGGTATGTCAAATAATAAAAGTCCAGGTTCAGACGGCTTTCTACCAGAGTTTTATAAAATGTTCTGGGTGACAATTGGAAATTCGTCACGAGGTCATTAAATCAAGTTCTCCATTCAGGTGAATTCTAAATAACACAAAAACAAGGTATAATTACATGTTTGCCAAACAAAAAAAAAAGACAGGCAACTTTTAAAGAACTGGCGACCAATAACTATATTAAACACAGATTATAAGATTGCATCAACAGTGTTAGCCAATAGAATGAAAGTGTGTTACCCGATATTATCCATGAAAATCAAAAGGGGTTTTGAAAGGGCGATTTATTGGGAGAAAACCAGACTCGTCTATGATGTTTTATGCACGGCCAAAGAAAAGAATTTGCCGGGTTTAATGTTGTTGATCGACTTCGAAAAGCTTTCGACTCAATAGAATGGGACTGAATGTTAAAAGTACTGAAATATTTAAAGTTGGGTGAAAGTTTCTGTAAATGGGTAGAAATGTGTTATAGAAATATAAACAGTTGTGTAATAAATAATGGGAACTTTCCACAATTTTTCGATCTTCATAGAGGAGTTCGACAGGGTGACCCATTGTCGCCTTACCTGTTCATTACAGCAGTCGAGCTTTTGGCAGCCTCAATAAGAAGGTCTCCCACGTTAAAGGTTTTTACATAAGTCAGAAAGAATTCCTGCTAGGTCAGTATGCTGATGATTCGTGTTTACTCTTAGATGGTTCACAAAGGTCATTGCAGGAGGCCCTTAACATATTCGAAAAGTTTTCTTTAATCTCTGGTCTCTGTCCAAACTTTGATAAACTAAAGCGATTTGGTTTGGTTCAAAAGCCTGCTGTGGGGAACAGCTGGAAACAAAACAAAATATTCAATGGTCTGACGAACCTCTCACTCTACTTGGAATCACCTTTGATGTAAAGCTTGAAATAATTGAAGAATTAAACTACTTGCCGGTTGTCAGTTTAGAATATCCGGTCTAGTGATTCAGTGGCTGAGATCATATTTGACAGACCGGGTTCAGCGTATTTCTGTTAATTCAACTATTTCAGAATGTGCTGTTTTAAGGTATGGTGTTCCCCAAGGTTCTGTACTGGGCCCATCCTTTTCACTTTGTACACTAGTCCTTTAGATGACATTATTTCCGCTCAGGGTTTAGATTACATGTTTTACGCAGACGATTCCCAGATTTATGTTGTTTGTAAGAGTCCTGAGGACGTTAGGTTAGATCTTGAACAGTGTGTAGCGAATATTCGTCAATGGATGACGTCAAATATGTTGTTTTTAAATGATAATAAGACCGAAGTCATACAATTTTCATCACGTTTTCGCAAGGATAGTACAAAACTTGAATCTTTGAGCGTCGGCTCATGTGATATCATTCCATCAACATCAGTTAGAAACCTAGGAGTGTTACTTGACTCTGACGGTTTTATGTCTAGTCATGTAAATAACTTATGTAAATCGGCCTTTTTTGCCTTGTATAAATTAGGTAAAATTCGTTCCTTGATTGATGCAAATACGACAGAGAAATTGGTCCATGCTTTTGTCACATCGAAATTAGACTATTGTAACGGTCTTCTTTATGGTATTCAAAATTATCACCTCGACAAAATTCTGTCTGTGCAAAATGCTGCAGCACGACTGGTTACTCGTACAAAAAAATTTGAACATGTTACACCTGTATTATTTAGACTTCATTGGTTGCCAGTAAGGGAAAGGATTAAGTTCAATATTAACCTCCTTACTTTCAAATACTCATTGGCAACTGTCCAGATTACCTTACGTCATTGATAGATATCCAAGTACCTCATCGCAATCTTCGCTCGTCGAATAAAGTTCTTTTAACTAGGCATGATACAAGGTACACTACTACAAATTATGGTCTTAGGGCTTTTCAGTGGCTGCCCCGATTTTATGGAATGATCTGTCTTTAGATGTTTCTGTCCTAGAGTTTTCAATTGACACATTTAAACGATACTTGAAAACTTGTCTTTTTAGAGATTGTTATAGTATGTTTTGTGATCTGTGATTTTAATTACCTCCTTTTATTGTATAATGTACAGAGCACTGAGACGAAGTGGAGTGCGCTTTTAAGAAATAAATAATAATAAATAATTGTCAGTTCAATTGAACGCTTGATAAGTATATGGGCGACAAGGTCTCTGACTCTGTGTGGGAAATATGTGTGATTAAAACATTGGCAATACCGAAGCTTATACATATTATGTCAGTCTTACCAATTATGTCCACAACTCTAGTGAAAAAAGTGAATGACGTTCTCTTTAACTTTATATGGAGTAACAGACAGCCAAAAAAAACGGACTAAGATTATGCTGTGATGTACAAAATGGCGGTCTGAACATGTTAGACTTGTCAACATTAGCTAGTTCTTCACATATTACTTGGATTCATAGATTAATTTGTGATAAAGAAAGTCAATGGAAGGAATGGTTTAAGGCTGTTAGTGGATTTAGTGGTCAGTGTCTCCACTATTTTACTCCACCAATTGCAAGGAATGTAGCATCAATATATTTTAGTCAAAATAAGTTCTGGAAAGATACTTTGATGACATGGTCTGACCAACTGAAACAATTGAATCAAGATGACGAGGATAGCGATCCAGTCACACAGTGCTTTTGGTCCAATCCAAACATTCAAATCAATAATTAATCAGTGCATTATGTTAAGTGGCATAGACATGGTATCTGCAATTTGGAAGATTTACTAGATGAAAATCGCTGTGTCATGACATTTAATCAATTTAGTCATAAATACAATATACCACAATCAGAAAGGTTGAAGTTCATAAGTATTATTGATGCTATTCCTAAGCAATTGAAATAAAAAATAAAAAATAAAACACAATCGATTAATAAACCAGCGTTTTTCAGAAAAAATATGTAGGAAAGTATATTTAAGTCTTTTCAAAGTACGGTAATGAATGAAGTTAAAACACAAGTCAGTACGACCAAGTGGATAGAAAGATTTCATGTCCGTGACCTAAAAAATTCTTTCCATTGACCTTCAAAATTACAGACGATACTGCCCTGCAAAGCTTTCAGTTCAAGACTCTTACACGTACAATAGCTACCAATACATTTTTAAAAATAACAAATGTAATCACAAATGACAAATGTACTTTTTGTAATAAATAGGTGGAAGACATAGTCCATCTTTTTTTTGAGTGCAAATATATTCTTCAATTTTGGAGTGATATAGAATCGCTTTTGCTGAAAAATTGTAATGTTTCGATAACACTGATTCCAGAGAATGTTATCTTGGGAATTATAACGAAATATGATACATTCACTGTTAATGTTTTAGTAATTTTAGGTAAGAAATACATATATGATTGCAGAAGATTGCACAGAATACCAAAGAGTCAACAATTTACAATATGGGTACAAGAAAGATAGCTTCGATCGGCAGTGAGCTGTGCAACGGCGAATGTTGGATGGAAAATGGACTATTCTGACGTTGGTGGCGCTTTTTACCAGATTACCAGATGTAAACTCAATTACCAGATGTAAACTCAAATAACGGCATTATTCAAGAAGTTCACGGCTTTTATTTCATAAATAAATACATAGATACTATTTTAGCGGTCATTCTAATTACTAGCGAAAATGATACCAAACCACCTACTTTTTTTTTCATGCCCGAACCCGCGTACCCGCAGCACGCAAAATAGTGCACCCGTATCGCGTCGCCCCTAGCTGTGATATGGTAGCGGCACTTGTGGCGTGTATCGAATGCGCTCGGGTTATTGGGGTCATCGCCACAGTCGCCCCAACCCCCTAAACATAGCGACAGCAGTAAATCATCAATTTTACTGGGGGAACGTTTTTGTGTTTCGTCCCCTAACACATTTATAGTGGGGCTTGGGTGGGGGCGGGGTGGGGAATTTGCCGGCTCTGGCTGTGCCGTGTTGTCATAATATATGAGCTTGTTCTACTTTTCACATCAGACCGTGGGGCAAACATGTCATTCCACATGTCATTCCACGTTCCATATCGGGTATTAGAGTTGCCACTGTCAACTTCGTTGAGACCCTTGTTTTGGTCTCCAGGGAGGGGGGGGGGGTTTCTTGTTTTTGTTCTGCTTTTTGTTTTTCAAAAAAAACGAGTCCACAATGTCAGGTATATTTATGCTGTCAGAATTTTCAGCAACAACTCTGTAGTGTTCAAGTATGATTCAGCCTTATACTTTATGTGATTGTTATATGTATGACGTGATGCTACATACGGGTCATTAGAATAAAGTGTGATATCGAGGCTGAGGTTTTACCACGAGGCCATAAGACATGCCGTACTTACTGTCTGAGTAGTTAGTTATTTCTCTTATCTACCAACCCACTATTCTATATTGGCGACGAGGATGGGATGACATGGAAAGTCTACCATCAATACCAGGTTTCCCTGTTCATTCAGACCCAACGACCACAGGCACCAGATGGAAGAAATATCTGAGTCGGGTGGAAAACGCGTTCATCGCATTCAATATTACTGTAGCTGCAGTACAGTAGCTCGAGGTTTTGCCTGGGTATTTGGGTCGGACGGCAAAATATCATGCACGTACATATTTACACATTATAACATTTCTCTGTAATTTTGTTAATAAAAATTATCATATTACATCAATCGTCTTCATTTCGGACTTCGGCCGGTCAGTAGTTATGAGAACTGAAAGAACCAGCGTACACGTACAACGTAAATGTGTGCATTGTTATGCTAATAGATAGGAACGTGGATGTGCGAGACTGTGACGTCATCCCTTTCAAACATGGCGTCCCATTCAGTGAGTAACCCGCGATCGGCACACAAAAACCTGCCGAACGGCAGTACTTTGGATAAAGAGCGAGACATCCTTGAGCGGGTAGGTGCAAAATAGTATTAGAAGGTAAACCGGTAAGGAGAAGAACGCCGGATTCGCCGAATAACTTTGCAAGGCGCGCCGAACGGCCAGACGTTCGGCACCTGCACTCTCTCTGGACGGTTGGACTGTAGCTCTGGTTTTGCCGTCCGACCCAAATACCCAGGCAAAACTCGAGCTACTGTACTGCAGCTATATTACTGATGACAAGCGACAAAGTGCATTGCTACTGCACTGGGCAGGTGAGGAAGTTTCCGAAATCTTTGATACGTTACCAGAAACTGGAACTGATTTCGAAACAGCAAAATCAAAGCTCACATCATATTTTTCGCTGAAAAAGAACATAGAATTGTCTTCAGAGACACGATGCAAAACAGTGGCGAATCGATCGATGCGTATCATACTCGTCTGCAACGTCTTGCAAACACATGTGACTTCACAAATAAGGACCAAGAGGTCAAGTCGCAAATAATACGAGGGTGTACTTCAGCTCGCCTAAGACGTCGTGCCCTAAGGGAGGAGACGACCCTTGAAAATTTACTTAGTATAGCTCGTTCATTTGAAGTGTCAGAAGTTCAAGCTAGTGGGATGGAAGAGAAATCAACAAAAATACTGTAACAGACACAGCCACGGTAAACGCAGTGAGAAAACAGCGCCATCAACGGTGGAAACCGAATAAACAAAAGCCAGTGCCAACGCCACCAATGAAGTCGTCAACTTGCTATAACTGGAGGCAGCTATCCACATGAATCGGTCTGCCCGGCAAAAGGCAAGTCATGCAGGAAATTTAGCAAACTAAACCATTTTTCCAGATGCTGCCGTTCAAAGGGTAAAACAAAGAAGTCAGACAAAGGGGAAAATGTTAAACACACAAGTGGAGAGTTCAGAAGATGATACTGCTTTACTGTACAACAGACAAATGGCAATAGACCTAGAGTAATCAAACACATAGGAGAAACAGAAGTAGCTTCTCTGATTGATACAGGGTCTACCGTAAACATTATGAGTATGGATACATACAATACCCTGAACAATAAGCCCAAGTTACAGAGAGACAACAGCAGCAATGTCTATGCCTACTGCAGCAGCAAACCATTGAACATAAATGGTTCTTTCCAAGCTAAAATAAAGTACAAACTTCATGACACTGAGGCTAAGTTTCTCGTTACTGACAAGCCAGCAGATACGCTACTAGATTACGATACAGCATCAAAACTAGGCTTGGTTTACATTGCAAACCAAATATCACCGGGCACTTCACGCTGTGATCGAATTGTAGCTGAGTACGAAGATAGGTTTCGTGGCATTGGTAAGCTGAAAGATATACAATGCAAACTACATGAAGACAAAACTGTGCAACCTGTAGTACAACCACACCAGAGAGTCCCATTCCATGTTCGTAAAAAGACTGAACAAGAATAGGAAAAAATACTGAAACTGGACATCATTGAGCGTGTTGGGGACAAACCAACCCCATAACGTGGTTGAGAAACCAAACAACCAGAAGAGATCAGAATATGCGTCGATATGCGCGCACCGAATAAGGCCATACAGAGGGAACGTCACATCACACCTACCTTAGATGATGTAATTGCTGACCTGAATGGGGCTACTGTATTTTCCAAGCTTGATTTGAACACAGGCTATCACCAGATTGAGTTAGCACCAGAGTCTCGTCACTTGACTGTATTTTCAACACACAAAGGACTTTACAGATACAAGAGATTGAATTTGGGGTATGCTCAGCAGCGGAGAAATTCCAGAATATTATAAGCTCGACACTTCAGGGCCTGAATGGTGTGCTCAACATAAGTGATGACATCCTGGTCTATGGTCAAGGTCAAGAAACCATGATACCAACCTTGAAGCATGTATGAAGCAAATACGTGAGAGAAACCTAACACTGAATCGGCAGAAATGTAAGTTCCGCAAGAGCACTGTAGTGTTCTATGGCCATGTATTCGGAGGTGGAGGAGTGTCTCCAGATCCAAAGAAGGCTGAAGCACTGAAAGAAGCATCAGAACCAGCATCAGAACCAGCAGAAGTAAAGAGCCTACTTGGCATGGCCAACTACTGTGGGAGATTCATTCCGAATTTGGCAACTATATCAGAGCCATTGCGTGAACTGACAAAGAAAGATACGCCTTGGCAATGGGGCAAACACCAACGACAAGCACTCAAACAGATCAAAGAAGAGATCACAAGCAACTGTGAGATGGCATATTTTGATCCACAGAATGCACAGAGCTACTGGTAGATGCCAGTCCTGTCGGACTTGGTGTAATCCTGACTCAACGGGATGGTAAGGGTGATGTTTTGGTAATCGCACTTGCTAGCCGATCACTGACAGAAGTAGAACAGCCCTACTCACAAATAGAATGTGAAGCTCTTGCAATAACATGGGGAATTCTTCATTTCCACCTATAACTGTATGGGCATAGCTTCAATGTTATATCAGATCACATGCCGCTGGTACTATTTAATACCCCAACTGCAAAGGCACCAGCCAGAATAGAGCGTTGGATTCTCAAGTTGCAACAGTACAACTTCAAGGTGATATACCACCCTGGTAAATTCAATCCCGCAGATTACATGTCTCGCCATCCGCTATCATATACCAGACCCATTTCTCTTATCTACCAACCCACTATTCTACCGTATATACTCAATAAGTGTTTTCAATGGTTACTTCTGAAATCAGTCTGTTATCTTTAAATGTTAGAGGCATGGGCCAACTTAAAAAGGTTATTCATTAGACTAGTCAGCAGGAGGCAACAATCACAATGTTACAGGAAACTCACAGCACTCAATTAATTTTGGTTGCCAAGAGGTATATCTACATAGTTAGCTATATGTTACTCCAAGGAATTGTACTTCACAAACTTTACAGACTTTGTGCAAAACATACGAAAATTGAATTGTATATTGCAAACAGAAAAATAAAATTGGCGTACACATAAAGAACTCGGAAAATACCTGCAAATAGTTGGCCAGCAGAAAGATTTATTTAGGACAGAGGTAACATGTTAACAGCTTCATGTAATTCCACCTTTCTGACAGTAATGTATTTTTTCCTTCTTGAAACGACTCTAATAAAAACATTATAAATACAAAAAAGTTGCCAATACTGTATATTTTGCATACCTGGATATTTAGATTCAGGAGGGAAAGGCGACTCTGCAGAACCTTTGAGGTGTTTACTTGGCGCTGAATCTCTCAATTGTAAAATAAACAATAATAAAGTAAAATGTAACTCATATACATATAGATTAGAATTTTCAACACCATCTTGATTTTGCCATCAGGGACTTATGAATATATTTTAAATGACACTGTGCTTCTATATTCATTTTGTGTAGCTATGACATGTACCTGTATTAGGCAAGTCAGTACAGTCTGAAAGGAGCCTATGAAATTTGCATAAAAGTTCGTGTTAGAGAGCCTCGTTTTCGTTACGCTGACCGCCACTGCAGTGAGGGATAAAATACGGCGAAAGGGTGGTCTTTAAATATCGACGTGCAGCAAAACGTACAATAGCTAGAACTATAATTTTTGCTTTCAGTTGTAGCATACATACTAATGATCTGTTTTCCTTGGGTAAACTCACAAAAGTTGGGAAGATTTTATTTAAATCGCTACAAAGTGGGTGACGAGGTCGACCCGCCAAATGCGGAAGTAACTTCACCTTTTTCGTAAAACAGCTCGATAATGACCTTAGAGGTCTTAAGCCAAGCCGAAAATTTCAGAAAATATTCATTTAACTATTATCAACATTTGGTGAAATTTTCATGACCGTGCGACCATGGACATGTATTTGCGGCAGTGTTGAATGTTGGCATGCAGTTACCATATCGCTGTATACGTAGATCTCGAGGGTCTATGAGTATACGAACACCCGTTACGCTACGTACACTCCACGCTGTTTACCGCGACCAAACCACTTGTAGTTCACACGGCGCGGGTGTTACACGATTAATCTTCATTTTTTTCAAAGTTTATTCCTATAATCTCGGGTCACTGATGTTATATATAAATAAAGTATTTAATTAATGTCACATTATGACCATCAATACTTAAAAAAATTTTTTGCTAGTTACATGAGTTATAAAATGTGCCAGTCTAGTTCGAGCACGCGCGGTAATGCTAGCAGGGGTGGCCGTAGTCTGGCTGAGACCCTGCGATTCGCGTTCTCCCCTGTTGGAACACGCGCGCCCTTCAGAGACGCGACGCGAATCCCAGGGTCTGGACGTTCTTGCAAGCGACCGGTCGGATTTCTGCCTGATCCGGGTACTTTATAGAACTTCACACATCCGTTAATCAAAACAAAAATGACAAGTAGCACAGCCAAATAAATTGAAAAATGAAAAATAAAAACATACCACGTATATAGGTCTACCGGCTACTTGTATATATTCTCTCCGCCCAGTTAGATAGGTTTTT
Source organism: Ptychodera flava (assembly GCF_041260155.1). Taxonomy (NCBI): domain Eukaryota; kingdom Metazoa; phylum Hemichordata; class Enteropneusta; family Ptychoderidae; genus Ptychodera; species Ptychodera flava. Next base: position 47,984,189 of record NC_091929.1, on the reverse strand, counting down.
CTTTCGACGTCACTACCCTTATGAATATTCATACCCTTGCAAAAACGGACAGTCGCTGTGTCTGGCAGCGCGTGCTCACAGCTGCATAGCGTTGCCTTCGAATGCAGGCCCATCGTGGGCGCGCACAAAACAAGGCACAGCGACTGTGGAGAGTCTAGGGTGGCCGCAACGCGCAGCTGTTTACCGGCTATCATTCTAGCCGCATCTATATTCACGTACTCGTGTGCGGGATACAGAGTAGCCGTATTTATCCACGGAGATTTTTGCAGTCGATGTTAGTTCCTTCAGTTTTTGTATGCTTGCTAGCTACTAGAATGCGAAAACGGAAAAAATCGCTCATAAACGAAACAGCACTGCTAGTCAGTACGACGGGTGTCTACCACTATACTACGTGTACGGCCGCAGACAGTGATAACGTAGCCCTTCTGTCACCATAGTGTTTTTTTTTTTCCATTTGCACTGTCCACGACTTTACCGAGAAGCCAGCCAGGCAGATTGTGTTGGCCAGTGAGGTAACACAAGCTTGCAGTCTTGCTTCCTCGTCACAATCATTGAAAACATACACAGAACCGAAAAAATCTGCCAAGTTAGCCGGTGAGGACCGAGAAAGAGCTGAAAGAGTTTACGTGTACACTCACGCTGCGCTGTAGGTCGCCATGTTAGATTTAACACATGAACGTCGCTGCATAGTCAACTTCAACGAGACTTATTTCAAAACGGAAGCTTAAGCCACTGAGATTTTTTCAGATCGTATGGACCTACTCAAGATACGTCCCCTCCCTACTTCTCATGGAAATTTGACTTTGGATATGCTTTTGCGGCAGTGTTTAGTGAACGGCATTTTCGGTCGCTCGAAAACCATGAAAATAAGGCTAACGCAAAACGAATCGATAAAACCCCATAAAAAATCAACGGCGAACACTAACTAAGAGTACAATTCAGCCGCTAACTGGAAACAGGACGGATGCTAAACGAAGGCTGAGATATCTGCGGATAAAATTCTGGCGAAAAATGCCATAACCGTCACTCACTGGCTAGAGGGCGCTGTTCGAATTTGAACTAAATCCCTAATTATGCATGCAAATGAAGTACCCTCCTTTCAGACTGAGTATTTTAAACAGAACTCAGATTATTCTAGACTGAAGATACGACGTTAGCTCTTAATGTACACCAGGGCACAGTTATCATAATTCAGAAATACAAACATCGAGACATCCTTTGAAACTGGCACATCTGATTGGAACGTTGTGTATACATGATTTCTAAATAAATTAGTGAAAATGTCAAAATATCATAATATTCCCTTACAAATAATGTTGCATTTTAAATTCTGGTCTATTGAACAATTCGCTTCCAAAATACTAGACAAAGCTAAAATTGCAGCGAATTTTGACATTGATTATCCATTAGGAAAATCATTTATGCTTTGGAATCAAGGACCGTGCAACACTGTGTACCTTCATAAATAAAAGGAGAATTCTCTATTAGGCTTAGCCACGTTTACGTAAATAGAAATCACGACAAGACAATATGAAATGTGACACATGTGGAGTTTTAATTCTTAGTAAAGCTTGGTGGCGCTACAAGAATGGGATAATTTTGACAGGTGACGTACTTTATTAACATCCATATAATAGCATTGCTTTCTAAATATCGTTCAGAAGTTTGAAACCAATCATACCAAATTTTTCTTAAAGCTCGTATTATGTTTCCAACGTTAATGAATTGTTAAAAAGTGTGCACTGTAACTTATTGTGACACAACTATACCACGTTCCAAAACACTCCGGCAAGTGATTTCTGGATTGAGAAATTTTGCAAAATATTACAAATTATTTCCAACGTGATTGCATAACTCCTTCAATGATGACTTCAATCAAATACGAATGAGCCGGATTTTTTAACGAAATCTAAATAAATAACTTTGGACTTTAGACAAAAAATAAATAAAAAATTGCTAAATAAAAAAGTTAATGATATTTCCATGGAATTATCAATATGCATAAATCAACATCGGGTTACTACAAGCTTATGTCATAGGAATCCGACTGATAGTTACTGAGGACAAGACTTTTACTATTTTTACATTTCATTAGCATTTGTTTGCATATTTTATAGACTAGCATTTTCATTGAAACAATGGAAGGTTCTTAACCCACGATACATCTCCGTAATAAGGGAGCATCTGATTTCAAATAGTTAAAGTATACTAAGGGACAGGTATCATTCATGTATGCCTGCCTAGCTAGCTAGCTAGCTACCTACATACACACATGGCTATACTTGTTAATGTATGGTTTATTACGTAGTGTTATTGAATGGTTTAAATCCTACCTCTCATATAGAGAGCAGTTTGTAAATTATGTGGGCTGTAACTCAAAGAGATTTAATGTTAATACTGGTGTACCGCAAGGTTTAATTTTGGGACTTCTCTTGTTCATTATTTTTACGATGATCTGCCGTTATCTGTCAATTGTTCAAGTGTACGCATGTATAAAGACGATCAAACTCTTCTTGCTAAAGGTCAAAATATTACAGAAGTAAATGATGCAATAGATGTTGATATTCGTCGAACTTCTAACTGTATATCCTCTAATTCTATGCGTATCAATGTTTCGTTGAGCCGTTAAAGTGTTATGTCTCCTTATTGTTTCATCCTACAGATATCGCCCAGATGGTACGACTGTACTCCAAGGTATATTCATATCGTAACAAGAACAAAACAGAGTGACATTCCTGGTAAAAATTATTCTAAAGTTACACGGTATTTTGTCAATTTCATAACTTTTGGAAAGGAAAAGAAGAATAAACATCCTTGAGTACCTAGTGTCACTAAACAAAACAAAAATACTTGCTAATCAGAAAACGGACTTGCTCATCAAATATGAAATATAATGGAATATATTATATTATATATATATATACTGAGAATCTAGGAACTTGTAGTTGTCACTCTACAGTCTGTTTCATGCGCTAAGCAATCATCCTGATGATTGCTTAGCGCATGAAACAGACTGTAGAGTGACAACTACAAGTTCCTAGATTCTCAGTATTACCGCCCTGCAGAAATGCATTGAGCACTATACTTTGCCTGCATTGACAAGCAAACCATTTTCGTTATATATATATATATATATATATATATATATATATATATATATATATATATATATATATATTATATACATGACGATAAATATCAGGCTGATAGGGTAGGAATTTAGCAATCACACCGATTGCAGATTAAGAAGCTGTAACTTTGTCTAGCTTCGCTCTTGGATGTCTTGGGAAAACTGACTCGCAAGTAAACTTCTTGTTTTCAAATCGTGACCGAAAGTAAATAACTTTATCACCCCTTTTTGGGAAAGAAATTTAAAGAACCCGGGAGATAGGCAATTTAGCCGCGTTGTTTCATTAAATCACATTTATATCGCCTTTAGGCAACGATTTCATCTGAACGCATTCCAAAGACCGTAGCTAGTGTCTTTTAAAAAGGTAATCTAATGAAACAACACGGTTAAATGTCTAAATTATCACATTAACTTGCCCGATTTGAAAAGATAACTTACTAGAGGTGTGAACTGACTGTCAATCGGTGATTGCTCTACAAATATCAGGGGTGATGGCATATAAACATTGTGATCTTTTGTTCTACTTGATCGGTAGTGCATTTACTCTCTGGGGAGTCATAAGCCATTAATTCGGTAACGCGGAAATTTTCCGCGTTCAGGGGATTAGCCTAGATACATGGTTTGTGCCGGCCAATCCCCTCATGCTCCATGCTGCTTTTGATACCACTCAGAGTTCATATGTATGCTTGAGATATGTATTTCCTGATTAAAGATTGATATGCTTGCCTGGTCATTCACGAGAAACGTCTGCTTTCTATATTCTACATTGTATAGGTTATCGATAGGGGAAAATGTGTGAAGCAAGCTAATTCTGATTCTATAAACCAGTGGAATGCCTTGACAACAAACCCATCTTTTATTGCAGGAAAATAATAATAAATAATAAATGTGAATAAATGTATGTCTGTCACTATTTTTTCGTTTTCAAAAAATGTAATCTTCATTGAAATCAGTGAACTGGAATATAAGTTTTGGAATACTGTCTCAGATTTCTGTTCCTTTGAGTTTTTTTATAAGAAAAAAATCTGAAAAAATACTCCCCAAGTGCCATCAAATGACACCATTTCTCTATTTTTCTAAAGCTCCAACGGCAGAAGGGGGACACCCCGCTCCTGACCCCCCCCCGCTTGCGTGGCCGCTTGTGGTGCTTTCGCACCACATCTTCGCCCTCTTGTAAAAAAATCCTACGGAGAACACTGCATGTCATCAGAGCACTGGATACAGACCTGTACATCAGCCCCTGTCACAGCAATGGAACCTCTTTCCGACACAGACCTGTACCACAGGGTTTAATCAGGGTCTGTACAGGGTCTGTCGCAGCAGCAATCCATTTTACTGTATAGATATTTAACTTTCCCAATTTTTTGGGGAGGGTCACTCAAAATTTCTGTAGCAGAGAGGGGGGTTACTCAAACACGTCATGGTTGGCGGGAGGGGTACTCGAAATTTTGGATTTTCTAAAGCAATGCCTCCGACCCCCCCCTCCCGCCGTAAATAATGACGGCTCCCTACAACCGGTCATTGTGGGCTGTCTCAGCATGTCAAGGTACGAACCACATTGCGTAGTATTGTCTTATATGGATATTACAGTCCCGAAATTCCTCATAAAACGATCATCTATGAAAAGTGTGGAGCACAACTTTGTATCTTTGACAGTTTTTAACTTTTAGGCCTTATTAGGGAGCTTTCAGTAATTACAGAGGAGGTAGGGCCGGAGGAAATTTCGCGAACACCTGTACCGTAAAATGTGACCCTCTCCCTATCCTCCTGTCTAAAATGTGGCCCTCCCCCTTGTCCGACATTCTAAAACTTGACCTCCCCCCCCCCCACCACTGCGGTATATATTCTCCCCAGGAATAAATGAAACGGTATCAGCTAATTTACATAGCAATTGGTTCAATTGTTATGTTAGGGACAAATTACAGAGGGGAGGGCTGGTGTTTTTGGAGGGACAGTCGCAATTTATCACTGAAGAATTTTTGAAGAGATATGGTATTTCATACATTTTAGGCAGGGTCACCATATTTCGTCGCAACTATAAGAAGGCAAGATGTGGCTGATTTAGTTCTTCATCCAAAAATATCAAATTATAATCTATCAGGCAAAATATTGACAATTTACCCCCACAAAACATGCTATATCTGTATTTTATATATGTTTGATAATGTATTTAAATGTACTTTGCTTGAATAGGGAAGTAAAATGAACATATGTGTACAAGAAATTGATTTCTGAATTTCATCTAAAGAGTTGGTTCACTATCCATGGTGTCTATGATGAATTTATGAATAGTTTTTTCCTATACAAAATAGGTAAATCTTTGCATTTGTGTACTCTTGATTATTGATATTAATTTTCAATTTTCGATTTTGGAATTTCACCAAACTGTCGATTCACTATGCATTGGAGTCTATGATGAAACTATGAATATTTTTTTTTCAGAACAAAATTAGATAAATCTGTGCATTTATGTATGCTTGATTATTTAGATTATTGTTCTTGATTAGACTAGAGTGGTTACAAGTCTATGGTTGTGTAAGAAATTTGATTTTGGAATTTCACCAAAATATCAATTCACTATGCATGTTGGTGATTCCTGTTCAGGAAATATCACACGGACAATCAAAGTTTTGGCCATAATATCATCTTCTGTCAAAAGTGACCCTCCCCCCAAGATAGGTTATAAAAAGTGACCCTCCCCCTTGAACTGTTTTCTAAAAAGTGACCTACCCCAATTCCCCCGGCCCACCCACCCTGTAATTACTGAAGGCTCCCTTACCTCGCCCGACTTTCTTTAGCCACTGCCTTCGAAAAAGCTGTTCTGTTGGAAAACGGTAAAACTAACACCATTTTTGTTATTCCTTGAGTCATTTTTGCACCCAACTGCACAATAGTTAATTCATTTTCCATGTTACTGAGCATTACAAAGTTTTAACGTGCAGAACTACACTACTAGACAATAATAGACTCCAATACTACGGTAAGCTGTCACACACAATTGTGTATAGCCGATGACGTCACGCACGCTCTTCCCATGAGCCCTTTCGCGCCCATTGGCTGCCGAGCTCTTTTTTTTAAAATGTCGTCTACTTCAACGTCTTCTTTCGTCTCGCCGTAGTCGTTGGCGTGTGCAAATATGTGGCAAATTTGAGCTGCATATTATCCAAGGTGGATTTTAGAAGGGATAAATGGTGACATTCCTTGGAGTTTTTGACAGTCTCATTTAACGAATTTACGCTACAGCCGGGCTAATGGCATCTAAAATGAATAGGAAATTATCGCAGCATGCTATGCAAATGTATTTTATTCAACATGTAATGTGGTCCACTGATGTACATTTTTTTATTGTGGTCGACAATACTGAAAGCTGTCAATGCTGTATGTTGTGCGTACCGGGATATTTAGATTCGGCAGGACGAGGTGATTCTGAAAAACATTTAAGCTTACGGCGTTTACTTGGAGGTGAACCTGTCAATTGTAAAATGAATAATATTAAGCTGAAGTGTAACCCAAATATAAAACAAATATTTGGATTTCCAGTGCTGTCTTGATTTTGACATCATTGACTTACAAAATGGTTTCAATGATACTGTGCTTCTATATTCATTTTGTGTAGCTATGATCTGTATCAATATTAAGCAAGTCAGTATTTTAAACAGAACTCAGATTATTCAAAGATGTTAGGTGTTGATATACACCAGGACACAGTTTTATCAAAGATTAAAACATCCTTTGAAAGTGGCACATATGATTAGCATGTTATACATATGTGTACGTGGTTTCTAAATAAATTACACAAAATGGTCGAAATATCAAAATATTCGCTGGCAAATAATGTTGCATTTTTTAAAATTCTGATGAAATCATTAGCCTAGTGTCTAATGAACAATTTGCTTCCAAAGGACAAGACGAAGTACTTAAAATTATAGTGTTTTTTTAAAAATGATCATCCACTAGGAAATATGTTGTTTTGGAACGAATGGCATTGCAACACTGTGTACCTAAATAATGATAACTCTCTATTAGGCTAAGCCACGTTTACTCAAAGAGAAATCACGCCAATACAACAGGAAATGTCAAACATACGTACGGAGTTTTCATTCTGAGTAAAGCTTTGTTGCGCTGCAAGAATGGGATAATTTTGACAGGTGCAAAACTGGCTCTTTTCAATAAAATGGGCAGAATAAACAATAAAAATTGCTCAATACAAAAAGTTAATGATATTTCCATGGAATTATAAATATACACAAATGTACCTCTGGCTACTACAAGCTTATATCATAGGAATCTGACCAATAGTTACTGAGGCTTAGACTTTTACCATTTTTACATTTGTTTTCATATTTTGAGACTAGCATTGTCATTATAACAAAGGAAACTTTTGTATGGACGCAACTAATTTCATGTAGTTGAAGCGCATTTAAGGCTAGACATCATTCATGCCCACCTGTAGACTGTCGAAAGTCCCTTGTATCTTTTCTGAATCTCATTGGTGTTATCTCTCGCACATACGATGGTGGAGGGAATCTCAAGCGTAGCGTCAAAAGTGCGAGCTGGACATTCCGAAAGCTTGCATAAACACACCTTGTGCGGCGCTCGTGGCTTGCGCCTTTGGTGTTTCACTTGCGATTCCCCCACCATCCGTTTTTTTCTCAGAGTCAGTAAGACTAGGCTTTCCCCCACTGGCATGACCGATCACCGACGCGAGTGGCGTACAGCAGCGTTAGCGTAGACTCGTACTCCATAGCTTAGTTGACAATGGCCCCAGTGCGAACGTTCGATGTTCGGAAGCTGAATTAGGTGGGCCACCGGAATTCAAATTTTTACTTTTTTGAGGACACGCTTTTATCGATATCTTGTGATCCGCGCGCAGTCGTCACGTCAAATATCGACCGTTGGCATTAAAGAAAATGTGTTTTTAAAATGTTACCAAGAGGGAGTGCCACTTTAAACTGTGGAATTTTATTCTCCTTCCCACGTTTTCTGCAGTAATACCTCTTCTTGACCTGTATCCTGTCCTTTCTTCCCTTTTAAGTGAGGTATACTGCTTTTGTGAAAAGATCTCCACCATGTCTGAGTCTGATCCTGTCACATCCAGGTTCCATTAGATATGTGTATAAATAGTTGCATATTCATATCATCAAAACCAGATTCTGTGGTATCCAGGCAAATTCAGTGAAACATTTTTTATATTGACAATTTTTCAAACACAACCATACAATCTGAGTTGACTGCAACCTATCTGTTCAGAACAAATGTCAGACACTCTGTTTGCTCCCTCAAAACAGTAGCTGTAAGTTTTGATGATTTTGTTAATAATTCTGTTCTCAATTGTACCAACTGCACTGTCTTTTTCTATTGAGAAAACATGTTGCATGTCCAGTGTTTAACTTGTGAAGACAGCATATATCATATATGAAATTGTGATTGTTAGCATATTAATTTTAGTCCACACCAAAATTACAGTGCACTTTGATTAGGTGAAAACTTGACATTTCAAGGGAGAACAGTTCAGTTGGTACAAAAACAAAATATTTTTTAAATCAGAAAAGCGACAGGTGTACTGTCCCTTTAATTAAACTTAAATTAAGGTTCCAAGACAAGAAATGTGACCTTTTTAATCTAACAATTCTCTAACAGTTAATAAACTCAGAACCCCTGTAAAGTATACATTTTCTGAAAGCCTACATATATGGGAACATTTGGTAACCACAGTGTCAGCATTGTTTACATAACTATCACGTGACAAGATAATTTGCATAACCTTTCAAAAGTCGGTTTTCCCTATGTTTTGTCTCAATACTTCAAAATATCTGACTCAAACTTTCTGGAATGCAAGCTGTCACAATGCTCTTCCAAAGTGTGTCTCAGATTTTTTATATCTTGCTTAGTTTTTTGGAGCACAAGTTTAAAGAAATCAACTATGGTAAAATTCACTGCTCTGGAAGTTTTTGTGGCATAAAACTGTTTAAGAAGGTTTAAAAAAATTCTGAGACACACTTTTGAAGACCTGTAGGATAGCTTGCACTCACATGAATTTCAGCCACATATCTCAAAGCATTGAAACAAAACATAGGAAAACCGATTTTTGAAAGGTTATGCAAATTACCTGTCACGTGATAGTTATGTAAACAATGGTGACACTATGGTAACCAAAATGTTCCCCTATATCTAGGCTTTCCGAAAATATACAATTTACGGGGGTTCTGAGCTCATTAAACACTAGAGAATTGTTAGTTTAAAATGGTCAATTTCTTGTCTTGGAACCTTAAGACTGTCTAATGATGTGTGTTTTTGTGATGTCTATAAAAATGTGTAGTTTATGTATTACAGCTAATCAAACCAGTCTCAAAGTGGCCTTTTCGTTAGGATGTAGTGGATGCTAAATGTAGCTTTTATCTCTACTGTATTGCATTATTCAAGTTAAATTCCATAGAAACTATGTCAGTTAAGCAAGTGATGTCCCTCCATTCAACCCTGCTTCAAAATCTGAGACAGTACCACAGACTGCTTCGCTTTAACAAGGTATATCTGTGTGATTGTTTGCTTTGAATGGGATCTTTAAAATCGGTTCCTTTGGAAGACTTATGCCACGGATTTTACTTTTTGGGAGGGCTTTGGAAGGAATTATCATGGGGTGAAGATTAGACAATGTGAGGGGCTATATTCAAGTGTAAGCTATCATTAAACAACACCAATTTTGATGCCTGGCAGTATCTTGACTCCATATAATCCTCTTTCTAACAGGCTCCATAGACAAACCATAGAAAAAAATACCACCTTGGAAAAGGGGATTAAACAAACTGACATCCTGAGCATGAAAAGAGTTTCAAACAATGATCAAAGTACATTGTCCTCATGTCTCTAATTTTTAAATTGTTCAATTTCTCATTTCTTACCTTTCCATAGGAAGGAAGCATGCTACATTCATGGATGAAAAGTACCACCGACTGAGGCTGAGGAAGAAGCCATAACAAGCACTTTTTGTCACAGTAACAAAGTCTGAAGCTGAAAAATACCTAGTGCAGGGAAAAGTTTTGTACAACAGGGACTGGAAATAACTGAAATGCCATGTTAAAAGCTGAGCCATAGCATTAGGAAAGCAAACATTTACAGGAGACTACAGTTTCACTATCACTATAGACTACTCCTAGGCAATGCAAATGCAGGATCATATTAATTATCACACTGGTATGATTAGTCCAACCCCCATGTGGATTGCATCTTCATATAAATGATACATACATGTACAAAGGAGTAAAATTGATAGGATGATGTAATTCTGACAAACTTAAATAGCTTTTTAATCCCTAGACACAAGGACAATGTATTGGAGCATACATATATGCAATGTTACTTTCTTTCTGATATTATCAAAATTTGCCAGCCATTATTATTTTCATGTCTGGAGCTATTACTTTGGCAGGTGTGAACTGAGGAAAGTGCACCATGACCCACGTATGTCCAGTAATTTTCTTCAAATGTGATAAGATCTGAAATGTCAATGTGATGGCCTGCTATCTGTTTAATTTTTTATCATGCAAAGGGCAATACAGAAAAACAGCAATACTTTGTTGGTGATTTTGAGTCTTCTCACTGAATTGCAAGCACAAACATTGTGAATTTCAAATAAGATTTCATTCAAACATATTTCTTTTTATCACATGCAAGAGATCTCTATATATTTCAGTTTGAACTGTATCATCTTTCGTGAGTTCTTTTTCAGGGGGTGTCAAGTTACATAATGTTAGTTGCATTATGGGTGAACAAGTTCAACATCACCTTAGAGTTTGACGATGTTGAGTATTGTGACTTTTGATGGAAAAATGCCTTTACAAATATTTTCTTTGCATGTGTGTTTCATCTTTCATGTAGTGATTATCAGTACTATACAATATCTTCCTTTCACACTAATTTTGCTCCTAAAGCACAACACTTCTTACAGACTGCTTCGTTAGTGAGATTTTAGCCTGCTGTCAATGACACAGAGCTTTATTCAGATAAGTGGATTGTCCTCAGTCCTCCATCCTCTGTGTTCCATCAACATTCATCTTCTTTTCAGGAACTGCTAGTTCAGTTGCAGGCTCTTAGGGATAACTGAAGTTCAAATTTTGCATATTTGTACTTTCCAGCAATTTTGTTGGTTTTTTGTCAAAAAATCTTCGACTCTGAAATCGTTTGTCCTATTGGTCTGAAATTTGGTATGTGGTTTGAGGTAACCAGACTTTGTTCGAACAATTGCGGAAAGTCAGGGACAATTCCCATTTTTGGTCAAAAAATCTCTAAAAAGAGTTTGTTGCACAAGTTTGAAATTTGATGTGCAGGTTGCAAGGGGTTACATTTCAGGTTTGTCAAATTGCAGTGATTTTGCATATTTGTATTTTGGGTCAGTTTTTCCTGTTTTTGGTCAAAAAATCTTTGCTGACTACCAACTTTGAGCCAAAGAGATTTTTTGAGTGACAAAATATTAGAAACCTGTTTCAAGCCAAATGATATTCAGAGTATGCAGCTCCAAGATTTCAATTTTTCTGGAAATTTTGTTCTGTTTATCACCTACTCTGTTGGCTAAAGTATGTCAAAATGTCTGTATTCATCTATTTAACACAGCCTGTAATTGTCAACATTGTTACTGTGAAATAGTGAATTTCAGTTCAGGCTATTCATAGATAAGATATCCAGACTGTTTAGAAAGCTGAAAGCACTTCAGCATAATTAGTGGCAAGCAGGTGCAGTTGACACTCACCACACTATAAATATCAAAATTATCATGAGTGAGCAATTATACCTCTACTATTATAAATCTTCCTGTAAATCTTCTTATGTCACATGTCACATTCTTATTTCAATAATGAAATACTTTTCATTGAAATTATACCCTGTAGGTGCAAATTAATGTTTTTATTTTTTGTTGTTTAAAAATAGTTTGCTTGATGATTGTTTGCTAATGAGAGATGTCTGCAAATACACCATATATACAGCTTAGTTATCCATGTGAGTTAAGCAAACTATGGTGACATCACTGACAAACATCTAGACTGCTTTCGTTATTACAAGTAAATCAGTTGCATAGAAAGATGGTATTTGCACATTTTCCATTGCAGTGTATGGCTGCGTTCACAAAAATGAGGGGGAGTCGAAAACTTTTGGGGTAGTAGAGGGGGACTTGAAAATTTTGCTCTGCCTGAAGGGGGATATGAAATATTTTGCTTCCCTTTTTTTTACAATTCCAAGGTTTGGTGGGTAATTCAATGAAATTGAATAACATTTTAATGTCATCCAATTGTTCTAATGTTAACAATAATTAAACAAGATCTAGAAGCATTTTGTCACTATTTTTGTCTTGAAAAGTTGTACACTGTACATGTATATATTTTCATAAAAAACAAACAAGTATGCCAATTAGTATCGGGAGCACTGCTGCACCTGTTAGCACCTGTTGATAATGTTTTCAATATTTCTATGCAATATATCAAATACAGTTCTTGCTGTCTCCCTACAGCATGCTGAAACACACAATATTCAGTTTGTCATCAAAAGCCTGCATATGTGAATATTTGGTGGTAATTGAATTATAGATTCCAGAGTAAAGTCATTTGTCTGTGATACAAATGCAGGAAGTAGTTAATGGGGCAGTATAGACCACTTTCTGTGCAGGGGCTTGTATAGACCACTTTCTGTGCAGGGGCTTGTATAGACCACATGTAAAGGGGCTTGTACAGACCACCTGCGCAGGGGCTTGTATAGACCACCTGTGCAGGGGCTTGTATAGACCACCTGTGCAGGGGCTTGTATAGACCACCTGTGCAGGGGCTTGTATAGACCACTTGTGCAGGGGCTTGTATAGACCACCTGTGCAGGGGCTTGTATAGACCACTTTGGAAGTTAGGGGGTCTTTTTTTGGGAAAGATATAGAACACTTTGGTAAGTTAGGGGTCTTTTTGGGGAAAAGATATAGAACACTTGGGTAAGTTAGGGTCGCGGAGCATTACAACTTCGAGCCGAACAAGAAATGTAGGAGTGTGGCACATAGGTTATTTAGAAATGTAGAAATGTGGCACATAGATTATTTGCTTCAGAAGTTGAAAAAACTTGGGTCGGTAGCAAACACTACCTGCCCCTGGCTTGATGAAGATAAATCCTATACGGCTGATTTTGGAGCTTATTCACAGCAGGGTAGTGATGTTCACCGTACGTACGGCAGTCACATTGGATACGAGTGAGTCTTCCCGACTTTGCTGCAAATACTAACAGGGAACAATTGACATTCTTTGCAGTCAGCATGGACGATAAGATGTCAAGGGATAATCTGGTAAGTTCATTTGCTATATTTTTCATTACTTTTCATTTTCTTCGATCTAATACATCATGTATTTTTGTTCTATGTTAATATACAGTATCGACCCGACCTGGCTTCGTCTATCAAACAAGCGGGGGAGGGGTGCCGGGGCATGTACATGTACGATTTCAACAGTTGTATTGATATATATCATTCTGCAACATTCGATAAAGGAGTAGGTAGTATGAGAAATGTGAAATTTTGCCTTTAAAATGTAAACTAAAGGAGCGATGGTGCACTGTACCACGCCGTCCAACATATGCGGCGCTAGCGCCACGAGGCATGCACAATGCATGTTGTCCGTGGAACGCGTTACACTTAGGGACTGGACACAAATTACAGGGGGGGTGGGCCGGTGTTTTTTGGGGGTGGGTCGCCATTTTTCGCGCAAGCATTTTGAAGGATCATAAAATTTGTGCAAGCCTATGGGGGAGGGTCACCTTTTTTCATGCATCAAAGCTGAAATTGCATGTGCACGTTATGGAATACTGAAGAAAGAAAAAATACCTCCTGGCACTTTCATTTTCTGCCATTACCATTTTCGGCGCACCCTTCGGGCGCAAATTTCAGGTATAATAAACAATGTATTGATGATCCAAGCAGCCACATTGATTTAAGTTGTCATGATTTCTACTTATTCAACACTATTGTGCATAACTGTCCCCTATAATGACTCTTTCAATAACAATTTGGGAGATTACTTATTTGACATCATTCTCCCATGGACAATACATTGGGTATACCGGTAGGTCGGTGTCAAACGTTCATGTCGCTGTATGTACATTTTTAATTTTTTGAGGACATTGACAGAATACAAACTGTTCAGAATAGTACATAGTGTCATCAATAACAACTGGAAGCTTCAGGTCGAACAACTTTTGAATAACAATTTAGGATCAGATAACCTATTAGTTATTTGTAGTTTCCTCATAGTAGTAGTTTGTAGTTTCCTCTGCTTCATACCTAGACGTATTGTTTGAAATTAGACAAAATACACTATACACTAAGCTGTATGACAAAAGAGACGATTTCAATTTTGAAATCATAAACTTTCCCTTTTTGTCGAGCAATATACCATCATCTCCAGCTTATGGCGTGTATATTTCACAACTCCTTAGATACAGTAGAGCGTGCAATTCATATGAAGACTTTCGAGTTAGACACAGCCTATTAGCTCAAAGGTTAGTGAGGCAAGGATTCTCAGAAAGTAGATTAGTAAAATCATTTAAGAAGTTCTACGGTAGATACGGAGATGTTGTATCAAAATATGACCTGTCTGTTACTCAAATGATGAGTGACAGCATACCAAATTTTGACTCACAAAAGTAATTTGGTGAAGTCACCAAATAACAATGGATTTGTCGCTTTGAGTCAATCTTGACGGGTGCGGCTAGCTGGCAGGGTACGCTTACCCATTCCAGACACCTGGTACCACCACTATTTTGTGGTTCAAGATGACCCCATTGCCTTTGTCATTTTCAATATGTTCCTTGGACCTGGTAAATTTCTTAGTTACCTTGAATGATAACGATTATTGGACCTGATTTGATGTCTATTGTCTATAATGTATAGTGAATCAACATTTTGGTGAAATTCCAAAATCAAATTTCTTGCACAACCATGGACTTGAAACCACTCTAGTCTAATCATGAATATTAATACTAATAATTAGGTGTACATAAATGCACAGGTTTACCAAGTTTTGTATTGGAAAAAAATTATTCATAGTTTCATCATAGACTGCCATGTATAGTGAATGGACATTTCAGTGAAATTCCAAAATCAAATTTCTTGCACACCATTGACTTGAAACTACTCTAGTCTAATCATGAACATTAATACCAATAATCAAGTGTACATAAATGCACAGATTTTTCCTATTTTTGTATTGGAAAAAAATTATTCATAGTTTCATCATAGACTGCCATGTATGGTAAAATAATCGCAATCATACCAATCCATAATCCAATAACACTAGGTCAAAATTTGTAAGACAATAGTTGTAAACATAGACACAAAACAGCACAGAACAGACAGTAAATAGACGGTACAAACAAAGTCAAATTCATGAAAGAAAGATATATGGACCTCTGGCCAAAAGACCAAGAAGTGATGTCAGGTGTTTCGAAAATAGTAAGCGCATCCTGCCCCACATGTGGCACCCGCCATATATCAATCTGTAAGTCAGATAGGTAGTGGTCACAAAATCGACATTTAAGTGATATGCCAAAATCAAATTTCTTGCACAACCATTGACTTAAAACCACTCTAGTCTAATCATGAACATTAGTACCAATAATTGAGTGTACATAAATGCACAGATTAACCTATTTTTGTATTGGAAAAAAATTATTCATAGGGTTTCACCATAGACTGCCATGCATAGTGAATCAACATTTCGGTGAAATTCCAAAATCAAATTTCTTGCACACACATGGGCTTGTAACCACTCTAGTCTAATCAAGAACATAAATATCAATAATCAAGCATACATAAATACACAGATTTGCCAAGTTTTGTATTTAAAAAAAATTATTCATAGTTTCTTCATAGACTACAATGTATAATGGATCCACATTTCATGTGAAATTCCAAAAACAAAGTTATTGTACACAGATGCACGTGTTACCACCCTCTTCTAATCAAACACAATTATGTCAATTATTCAGGGTCATATATACACAAATAGTGCATATTTTTAATTCTGAAAAATTTTTTTTACAGTTTTGTCATAGACTCTCCCATGTATAGTGGATCAACATTTTATGCGAAATTCCAAAAACAAAGTTATTGTACACAGATGCACATTTTACCACCCTCTTCTAATCAAGCACAATTATGTCAATTATTCAGGGTCCCTATATGCACAAATAGTGCAAATTTTTAATTCTGAAAATTTTTTGACAGTTTTGTCATAGACTCCCATGTATAGTTTTGTCATAGACTCCCATGTATAGTGGATCATCAACATTTTGACAGAAATTCCAAAATCAAATATCTTGTTCACATGAGCACTTGTAAACAACCCATGCTAATCAAGTATATCTATATCAGTTATTAAACATCTGTATATGAACAGATATAGCTAGTTTTATACTGGAAAATACACGTTCCTAGTTTTCTTATAGTCGACTACATGTATAGTGAATCAACATTATCGATAAAATCTAAAAATTACATTTTTTGTACAGGCATGCACTTTTTACCTGCCACTTCAAGCAAAGTACATGAATAACACACATATGATTTGATATTTTTTGGACAACGCGTTATATCGGCCACATTTTGCCTTCCTTTCAGGAGGGCGACTTAAAAAGTATAGCAAGTCAGAAGGGGGTCTTTAACACATTGCGGGTTTTTTGGGGGGGTATTGAGTAACAGGGGAGGGTCACTTATTTTCATGCACGGATAAGGGGGAGGGTCACTAATTTTTTGTGCATGAACTTTTGAAGGGTCACTATTTTTTACGCAGCGGTTTTTCGAAAAACACCGCCCCCCTCTGTAATTTATGTCCAGTCCCTTAGCGACGAATACGAGTTTGAAGGAAGAGGTTGAAAAACTGTGTTTAATTTATAATGTTTCAAGTTCAATGAATCAAATCTATCAATTTTTAAAGAGTACTGACATATCAATTACGGTAGTCGATAAAATAACATCGTTTTGCAAGCGCTAGGAGTAATGCGAGTGATAACTGTCCGTGCGTACTTGACCCGCGAGATAATACATGATACTGTTTGCGTTCGATTGTCCAGTACTCACGTGAATCATGGAGTGAAAAAATGTGACGATTTCACAAGTACAGTACTAATTTTTATCATCTCCTCACCTTCTCAAAAGAATAGCAGTGAATCCCTTTCATCGGCGATGATTTAGAATGAAAATTGTTGTAAGCAAGAGTGTTTTAACCGCCGATTTTCATGGAAAGAAAATGGTGAAATTTGTCTATTTGCATTGCATGCAATGCGGTCGATCGCCCCGCTGCCAAAATCAGAAAATAACCCAGCATAGAACAAAAGGTAACCTGTCAATCATCCAGGGCCCCTGTCAAATTGTTACAATGTTTCATTCGACATCACCACAGGCGCTCCTTAGCTGGGTAGTCTGCTAAGTAGATCGATTTTCGGATCGATCTATTGATCCCGTAGTCGATATGCCCGCCACTGCAACCTAAATACTTAGGTTGCAGTGGCGGGCATATCGACTACGGGATCAATAGATCGATCCGAAAATCGATCTACTTAGCAGACTACCAAGCTAAAGAGCGCCAGTGGACATCACCCCCAGCTGACATCAAGATCGGGCTTATGCCGAAGTTGTTTACAACTAACTAGAAGACCTCCGTCGGGCTATCTTTCCACTTCTGCAATTCTGTGTCCTTAGAAATTGTATAACCATTTCAGTCGGATTGAAAGTTAGAAGACACTCACAATCTGCAGTATCTGTTCAACCCGTGAAACAGTGATAGTTTGTATTCAACACCACACGTATACCGTCTGTGTTAGCGCTTGGTTTGGAAAGCTGTTAGCCACTGTGGCGAATAGTTTCAAATTTTATTAGCCACAGACAAATTTTATTAGCCACACACTTTACGAAAACAATTAAAGCTTTCTATAATGCTATAATCTCCAATGTCGGTTGCATGCACAAGAATAAACTATCAACACATCAACCTTGTATCCAATTGTCTTCATTTTAACAGTGGAAATTGCTTGATTCTGGACCCCGATGTAGCCCTGTGACGATGCTGTGTGTTCCGCTACAGCTAATCGCCCCGCTCACCACAAAGCGAGTGAGCGGGGCGATTAGCTGTAGCGGAACACACAGCATCTTACGCAGGGCTAGACCCCGATGCAAATCGACAGCAGCACGCAACGTTGAGACCACGATTAAAATGAACTGCAACACGGAAGGTTGGGACCGCGATGCAAATCAACAGCATGACAGCAACACTGAACGTTTGGACTGCGATTAAATAGAAGTTTGGTTACACAAATGTGGCACAGACGTTCGGAACGTCATCAAACGACACTTCCACATGTAGTCTTAATTACGTGTAGTAATTTTTAGATTTTCTTGGTGATTGCGGGAATTAAGACAGGAAATCTCGTTAATAATAGTATGAGTATCATTGTAAATTAGCAAACATCTTTGATATCAGAAAATTCCGTAGAGTTCACCTGCTATGATTTCCTGACATAATGAAATGTTGTCCAATTCAACTTTTTACCTGAAGCTGTCACAAAAATTTCCGTAAACCTCATAAATAACTGTATTACAGAAAATCGGTAAATTTAATGCGAGGATACAACGAGCTTGAAAAGTCCTCGCTGTAGCAAAAGTTTCAATTCTCACGAGTGTTCGCTTTGCTTGCTGTACACTAGACAAAATGATGTCAAATTTATCGCGAGACTAGGGCTCGATTGCGTCTGCCTGCATTTTCAATTCTCGCGATAGTCATTTATGTGCATGCTGTACACTATACAAATTGACGTCAAATCTCTCGCGAGACTTGGCTCGACTGCAATTGCGTACGTCGGAGAGAACAATACGGAAATAGATATAGTTTTTTTCGCGAATCGCCGAAAGAGAAGCGCAGATCAACAAAAGACTAAAAAACCCCACGTTTTTGCTTATTTTGCGGAATTTTTTCAACAAAAATCACTTTCGCCACTGTTGCGAACTAGGATCGATTTTTCTTTGCCACTGCTGATTTCAATTCGCATTTGCGAACGTGGCGAATGGGCAGCGCAAACACAGACCATCTTGGTTACACGTACACCACGGTCCCGCTCTAGAGGGACCGATCGTGTGGTTACTTGTCTATCAATGCCTCTTAACTACCCTTAGGCTTATAAAACTGCATTTACTATAATGACAGGAAAACAAAATTAACGAAATATCACAGAAGCAGCACCGGTGACGCTTAAAATGTTTATTTCGGTGGTTAAACTGTTGGCGTGTATAACCACTCCCGTGATGTGATTCTATATAGGTCATGCCGTGTACTACATAACACGCTGCGCCGATGGGGCTACGCTACGGGTCTAATCGATATGCATGCAGCAGGCTGGGTCAATGTTCTGTTTTCTATACCTTTGATGGTGCATATATGAGAAAGTCTGACCTATTTTGAAAATTAGGTCCTGTATCGATTCGGGATGTTAAGTTATAACGGCGATGTTGAAACTTTACAATAATTTCCTTTGATAAACATGCGGCACGGCACTGCACGTGCACCGCGCGCAGCAAACCTGTATGATCTTGGGCTAGGCCTCATATCGGAGTCTATCGTACAAACTGACCGGCACCCTAGTAATTGTCAACTTGCTACCCAGGAACAGTCGGCCATTAAGTTTCACAATTGCTTCTTGAGCTGTGGCCTTGTCAGCAAACTGGCAGAAAGCATGGTCACTACGACTAACTGACTCTGGGTCGACCGGCCAGACAATATGGCTGACTGTACCGACAGATGACAGGAATTCACTCAACTCCTCACATGTAGCACTCCCTGCAATGCCCTTAATATAAACCGTATGGTCCAACAGGGTGTACAGGTATGTGGAGGGGTATCCATCATTGCTTGTAAAAACACAAGTATGTCAATCAGATATTGAGCAGGTATTTTTCGTAGAAGAAAACAAATATATACAGTTTACAGAGTCTCTCTTGTACTTTCAACTAGCACAGCAACAGTTCAGTTCAAACCTCTTTATGTCTCTTCAGCGTGTAACTTGTGGTTCACTTTAATAGTTGACTGGAGTTACCATGGAGATAATGCTCGATACATCACCTGTCAAACACTGTGACATAAACTTCATAGGGCACCATATGCTTGTGTACTGCAACACTTTTGCAACGGGGCCCCACGTTGGGCGCCAAATTATGTAGCCAGTGTAAGGGGAAACCCTGTTAAAATAAAGGAGAGTATACATCTACAGTTTACTCGACCACAACGTTCACTGCTGTCAAAAGCTTGAAAAGAAATATCAATGAGGCAGACACAGAAAATGTGCAGTTGTCTGCAAGTCAAACTCTTTATGGAATCTTGAAAATAAACGATCTCTTACAACAAGGCAACGCTGTGAAAACTTTGGCGTACTGTTTCAACACATGCATGAAAAACTGAACAGCTGATCAGAATTGACGTTCTCTACTACACTAAACTACAAGGCCTTTTCTCAATAACAAACAGAAATGAGCTATGATACTTTAACAACACTGGAGACGATTTGTTTACATCTATCGCCTGAGCCACTTGTCCCGTTTCAATGACTGAGAACTATATATAAGTCTTTTAGACGCATCGATCGACACATCAGAAGTTCACTTGCACAGTCGCTAAAAATAGCTCATGAAACACATGGCGCGTCTCCTCATGGGCGGCGATCTCATCCAAACTTTCAACTGAGCAAAACTCGGCAAAATCACTGAAATATTATACCAAACATACCTGTTAAAATAAAGGAGAGTATACATCTACAGTTTACTCGACCACAACGTTCACTGCTGTCAAAAGCTTGAAAAAATATCAATGAGGCAGACACAGAAAATGTGCAGTTGTCTGCAAGTCAAACTCTTTAATGAATCTCGTCAGATATCGCGAGATTCTCAGCAGTGAAAGTCTGACACTGGTGGCGCTGTACCCACTCTCACTAACAGGCTACTCATTCGTATTAGGTAGGTACGTATAGTACCTGTATACAGTATATATATACAATCAGAAAATAAAATAAAAATAAAAATTGTCTATGGTTACACACTCCCCTGCTTTCTGGAATATCGTCCCGATATTCACAAGAAAATTCAGTCAGGGATTAACCGTTTGATACAATGTCAATCAACGCGGCACAAAGACGTTCTGCAGAGTCACCTTGGGCATTAAACTTCACAGATGTGAGGTAATCTGCTTTGACCATCCACTCTGGCTTACTGCAGACCTGAGTAAGATTCAGGCGATCTGGTGGTCGTATTGTCCGCTTTGATCTCCTTAAGGGTTCCCCTTCTACTTCTTGCATGGGTTCGAAGTGTACTTCCTCCTGAATTTCAAACTCCTTGTGTGGCTCAGCATCCTCCTGTAGACTCGGGTCATTTGATGGCTCCAAACTTCCGCTCACTTCGTTCTCAACAACACATTGTACATCTGGTAGTGAGGAATTCTCAATCGGAAGTGTATCTGAAGTAGTCCCTGGTGGACTGACACCACTAACCACTGATGTGGGCTTTTTCCCAACCATGGCCTGTTTCTCCTCTTGGGGCACAGTATCTGGGCCTGATGCCTCTTCAGGTTCGAGTACCCTCTCCTGTGGTGCATGATAGACTGGGACGAAATGAACATCCTGATCACCATCCGAGTCTGACGAAACTGTACAATGATCCTGTGATTCTTCTGCCTTGCTTGTTGATCTCGTATAATCAACAGTCTCCTTGGGTTTTGCTCTTTGATTCTCAGATGGGCAGGGCAATGAGAAGCATGGTAACAGTAGGTTGCGGTGGAGAGTTCTCTCTCTTCCAACCCCAGACTCCGGCCGGACTGTATACACAGGGAGGTCAGGATTGGTCTTGCAAACCACTACATACACATTTCTCTCCCATTGGTTAGCAATCTTGTGTTTCCCTTGTATGCTAACATTCTTCACCAAAACTCGGTCACCATGCTCCAACACAGCTCCCCTTGCCCTACTGTCATACCTCTTCTTGTTATGAGGACTTCTTAGCAGCTGCCTTTGATGCAATCGAATATGCACAATCTAGTCGGTCTCTGAGGTCTTGAGCATATTCACCATATGTATTTTGCGAACCGCCCTCAGGTTCCAATCCAAGGTACACGTCGATAGGTAATCTGGGATGGCGTCCGAACATGAGATAGTAGGGGGCATAACCAGTGGAATCGTTGGTAGTACAGTTGTATGCATGTAAAAGTGGACCGACATATGATTTCCAGTCTTTCTTCTGATGCTCCTCCAAGGTGCCAAGCATGTCAAGCAATGTACGGTTAAAACGCTCTGTCTGTCCATTACCCATAGGGTGGTATGGGGTTGTTCTTGACTTCTGGACTCCTGTTATTTGGCAAAGTTGTCGAATGACCTCAGATTCAAAGTTTCTTCCCTGGTCTGAATGTAACCGGGCTGGAAACCCATAATGCACCATGAAGCTGTTGAAAAGATGCCGAGCTGTAGTCTGTGCGGTCTGGTTCTGAGTCGGGATTGCAACTGCATAGCGTGTGAAGTGATCAGTGATCACCAGAATGTTAGATATACCTCCCTTGGATTCTTCTAGTTTCAGATAGTCCATGCATACTAATTCCATTGGCTGACTGGTCTGGATGTTCACCAATGGAGCAACTGATCTTGCGCCTGGGGGCATCTTCCTTCTCACACATCTCTCACATGACTTGATCTTAGTCTCAACGTCATGTGCCGTGTAAGGCCAGAAGAAGCAAGATCTCACCAAGTCTAGTGTTCTGTCCTTACCAAGGTGTCCAACATCATCATGCAGACCTCTGAGGACCATGGCTCTGTACTGTCTAGGGAGTACTAGTTGATGCACCTTGTTGCCATCACCTGTAATACGACTCCTGTACAAAACACCGCTCTTGAAACTGAGTCTCTGCCATTCATTGATATACCGCTGAACCTCTGACTCTCAGTCTTCCTTTTTGTTCTGGTTGGAAGTTTTCCACTCTCCTTGAGGATGACAATGCGTTGAATGGCGGGGTCCCTTTGCTGTGCAGCCACCCACTCATCCCTAGTCAGTGTGGGTAAAGATTCACTCCCTGGCAGTGTTGGGGGACAATCCATGGTCTCTGGTACTGCTGTATTTGAACAACCAACCATCTCTACCAAGGGAATCCTTGCAGTCATATAAGACTGACACACAGCCTCTACCGATTCACATGGCACTTCACTCCCTCCTGTCTCATAGCGACTGAGGGTATCCTGAAGTGAGTCAGAGTCGGTCTCTGGGCTAGGAGTGTGAGGCCGGGGAGATAGGCCATCAGCATCGGCATTCCTTGTACCTGGTCGGTAAGCAAGACTGAAGTTATACATTGAAAGTGCAGCAAGCCATCGATGGCCAGTGGCATCTAACTTTGCACTCGTTGTTACATAGGTTAAAGGGTTGTTGTCAGTAACTACCTTGAATGAGTTCCCATACAGGTAATCGTGGAACTTGTCAGTTACTGCCCACTTTAAGGCTAGAAACTCAAGCTTATGAGCTGGGTAGTCCCATAAGTCATTCATGGATAATTTTAATATTACAACAAAGGATGACCATAATAAGTTGCCTAGCTTATACTGGATACCAAAGCTCCACAAAACACCTTACAAAGCTAGGTTTATCGCAGGATCTTCAAATGTTCAACAACAGAGTTATCGAAGATACTGACTTCTGTTCTTTGTACTGTTAAACGGGGACTTCAATCATACTGTGATGTTGTCTTTTCTCGGAGTGGTATAAATCAAATGTGGATATAAAAAATTCGAAGGAACTCTTGGAAAATTTGAAATCAAGATCTGTTTCAAAAATAACATCTATTAAAACTTTCGATTTTTCCACATTGTATACCACAATACCACATGATAAATTGAAAGAACGCTTGAAAACATCATCAACCAAGCATTTTTCTACAAAAACGGTTCACGCCGTTACAAATATGTGGTATTAGGGTATAATTCTACATATTTTGTTAAAAATACAACTAATGCTAAAGTGTTTTATACCGAGAAAGACATTATCAGTATGCTTGATTTCCTCATTGACAACATATTTGTTGAATTTGGAGGACACATTTTCCAACAGTGTATAGGAATTCCCATGGGCACTAACTGTGCTCCCTTACTTGCCGACTTATTTCTGTTCTCATACGAGGCAGAATTTATCCAGAACCTTATCAAGCAGAAAAAGGTCTCTGTAGCTCGTACTTTCACCTAACATTTAGATACATAGACGATGTTATTTCATTGAATAACTCTGAATTCAGTTAATATCTCGCTATGATTTATCCTCCAGAATTGGAGATTAAAGAAACTACAGAAACGGCCTCTTCTGCTTCATATCTGGACATTTTACTTGAATTTGACTCCAATGGTCACCTTTCTACTAGGCTATATGACAGAGAGATGATTTCAACTTTAGTATAATTAATTTTCCACACCTCATCAGTAATATTCCACTCTCACCTGCTTATGGGGTATACATTTCCCAGCTTATACGATATGCAAGAGCATGCAGTTCATATGGTGATTTTGTAGAGAGACATGGCCATCTCTCTTTCAAACTGTTAAATCAAGGTTACACCAGAGCAAGACTTGTCTCTACATTCAAACGCTTTTTTGGCAGTATCGCAAGCTGGTAGATAAATACAATATCTCTCTTCGACAAATGATCACTGATGGCATCGGTGACATTGGGCCTTAGTTAGTGACCACTACCTATCTGACTTACAGATTGATATATGGCGGGTGCCACATGTGGGGCAGGATGCGCTTACTATTTTCGAAACACCTGACATCACTTCTTGGTCTTTTGGCCAGAGGTCCATATATCTTTCTTTCATGAATTTGACTTTGTTTGTACCGTCTATTTACTGTCTGTTCTGTGCTGTTTTGTGTCTATGTTTACATCTATTGTCTCACAAATTTTGACCTAGTGTTATTGGATTATGGATTGGTATGATTGCGATTATTTTTCTTTCACTCGGAGACAAACCCCTACTCGCATATGCAACAACTCTCTTCCTGCCATCTTGTTCTTGATATAGATCAGCACCTAGACCATTAAGGCTCGCATCTGTGTGGAGTTCAAATGGGATGCCACAGTCAGCATAAGCAAGTACAGGTGGGTTTGATAACCTGTGAATGATGTCATTGAAAGCAGTCTGGCATTGGTCTGTCCACACAAACTCAGCAGTGATGGGTGTTTGGTTCTTCTTCGGTCCTTGCGCTTGCTTGGGAGTCCAGCTGTCAAATCATTCAATGGCTTCACTATCTTTGAAAAACCTGGGACGAACCTACGATGGTAACCAGCAAAACCTAAGAAAGACTTGACCTCATGGACACTCCTCGGAACAGGCCATGTTTTCAGGGCTTTAACCTTGTCCGGATCAGTCTCTACGCCATCTCCTGAAACCACGTGCCCAAGGAACTTGACTTGACTCTTGAAAAGTTGGCATTTGGATGCTTTTACCTTCAGCCCATACTCTTGGAGACGATCAAAGACTGCCTCAAGCCGCTGAAGGTGTTCTTCAAAAGTGGATGAGAATATGATTATATTGTCCAGATACACAAGGCATATCTTTAGATTATAGTCTCCCATACACTTTTCCATGAGCCTCTGAAATGTGCTTGGAGCATTGGTCAACCCGAATGGCATACGATTGCACTCGTAGAATCCAAAGGGTGTGGTAAAGGCCGTCTTTGGTCTATCTTTGTCCGCCATTCCAATCTGCCAATAGCCGCTCTTCAAATCAATTGTTGAAAACCACTTGGCTCCTTTCAAGGCATCCATACTCTCCTCTATTCTTGGCATGGCATACGAGTCTTTGACGGTCCTGGCGTTCAACCTTCTGTAATCAACACTTAGGCGAATTGACCCACCTTTCTTCTTGACAAGCACAATCGGGGCTGCCCATGGACTACTTGACTCGCGTATGGCCCCACTTGCCAACATACCCTGGAGGAGGGACCTCACTTCATCATACATGGCAGGGGGTATGCGGCGATGTCTTTCACGAATAGGGTGGGTATCAGTGAGTGGTATCTCATGTTGTACAGCCGTACAATAACCAAGATCATTGTCATGTTTTGAGAATACATCAGACTTCCTCGCTAGTAGCTCTTGGGCCAGCTGATATTGAGTAGCACTCAAGTGGTGTAAGTCTATATTGCTGCCAAGTGATACATTAGCACCCAGGTGATCACTACAATTACTATACTGTCTGGCGGCCGTCATCGGTTGCCGAATCCCAAGCTGGTATTGTGAAGGTGATCCGGCCCACGTAACAGCATGAACTTCACCAATCACCTCCCCTGGCCTCACAGTTACTGTCTTGTTAGAAAGTTCTGCAATTGCACAGGTACCCTACATTTCTTTCTGGTACACTTCATAGTTAGGGCTGATGGGTTGACAACAAGACCACCTGGAAACTGTCTCGTCCCTCTGGGTGTTCGTCTCCCTGAGGGCCCGATTTAGTTTTACCCATAATGTTGATAACGCTGTTAGGTTCAACTCTAACTGGGCGCCGCAGCTGGGCTCTCACCACACCAAGATTACCATCTTCACCACAGAAATGGTCCCTGGCATCAAGGTGATTGTAAGCGTCCTGGACAGCAGCTGATATCCTCAAACTTTGGACAGATGAAGGCTTTTGTTTGCACAACCTGGAACTCTTCTGGTACAAGTTAATGAGGTTGGTGCCAACACACAATGGTACTTCTTGGTTGTAAGCTGTATCCAATACAACCAGCACCAGCACACTGTAAGTCTCATCAGTACCAAAGACATCTCTTGGAAAAGAGATCTCAGCCTCTATGTATCCCAGGAATTCCACCACCTGACCTTGTGCTCCAGTTATGGTTAACAGCTCTTCAATGGGATGTATCTCGCATGACGACAAATTGTTCTTGTAGAATGATTCACCGACCGTCGTTACCTGAGAACCAGTGTCAATTAAACTGCGGCAGCACACCCCATTAATGAATATATTTTCTTCATTAGGATCACCCACAATGCGGTTGAGTACTGATTGACGGTGAACAATGACGTTTGCTTGGGCTTGCTCATTGGTTCTGCCTACCACCTGCCCGCCGGTGGAGGCAGCTGGGAGTTTAACTGACCAGATTGCTCCGGAACAGAAGGGGCGTTGTCCACCATCTTGGGATTTCGGCAACCTCTGGCTATGTGTCCCTCCTGACCACATCTGTAACAAATTACAGGTCCCCGGATGCGGCCAGTACCTTCTGGACTTCTACCTCTCCTTCTTGTGCCAGCATTTTGTTCAGGCAGATTTCTTTCTCTTTGCCTACCTCTACCACGACCCTGCTGTGAGGGCATGTCTTGAGGGTTAGCGTCTGAACTCGTACCATTACCCTCCATCCTGTCAAGTCTGGCTGCCAAAGACTGCATGTGTTGCTGAATTTCCTTTACTACTGAGTCCTCCTTCACAGCATTTGCCTTTTCAGGGACAATTGTCTGATTGGAGATACCAGCACGTGCAGGTTTGGCATACGCAAATGTTTCCTTAACTTCTTGTTCTGCTAGGCGGGCGATGCGGAGCAACTCATGAAACGATGTTGCCTTATCATAGCAATATCTGGCAATATTCTTCACTCGTTCATCACGCAAACCCTTCCAAAATACAATTCTGAGAGCTTCATCCACCGCCACTGCTGCTATACCACCTCTCTCCTTGGCCTTGTTAATTGCCAACTCAAGGTGACATCCATGGCCATATCCAGCCACTGTTTCCTTCTCGTCCTGTTTGCTTTTATAAAACTGCTGTAGTAGAGTAGCACCAGTTTCAACCACATCATATATCCCACTCAACTTTTCCAGGATAGCCTCAATGGTAACATCTAAACCCATGTGCATCACAACTCTACCTGCATCTCCGCACAGTGACTTCCTAACTGCTGTGGCCAGCGTCTCCCTGCTATGTGTTCCATCTCTCTGCAAACACTCAATTTCGTATTTCCATGACTCAAAGTCTGAGTCACCTTTATTCTTTGGTCACCAGAAGTTGAAATTCTTGGTGGTTGAAACAATGCAGCTGGTAGTATGATCGTAGACTTGTCAGTTGTAACTGGACATGACACCGCTGGGCTACCGTACTTTGGTTTGACTCCTATACCAGGTTGCTGACTGACAGGGGTTACTTCATGTCCAGCTTTACGCAGAACTTCAATCATGCGGTTCAATTTAGCCTGGTCGACTTCACCGGCATTGGTTACTTCACTCTCGTACTGCAACTTTTGACAGGGTGTGTACCTGGTTGGCGTGACAACTGGTCTTGATGTCATACTGCTGCTCATTGTCTTGGGTATGGTGTTAGATGCTGATGGTGTGGCCTCATATCGGAGTCTATCGTACAAACTGACCGGCACCCTAATAATTGTCAACTTGCTATCCAGGAACAGTCGGCCATTAAGTTTCACAATTGCTTCTTGAGCTGTGGCCTTGTCAGCAAACTGGCAGAAAGCATGGTCACTACGACTAACTGACTCTGGGTCGACCGGCCAGACAATATGGCTGACTGTACCGACAGATGACAGGAATTCACTCAACTCCTCACATGTAGCACTCCCTGCAATGCCCTTAATATAAACCGTATGGTCCAACAGGGCTCTAAATTCGCTGGGTGTACAGGTATGTGGAGGGGTATCCATCATTGCTTGTAAAAACACAAGTATGTCAATCAGATATTGAGCAGGTATTTATCGTAGAAGAAAACAAA
The DNA here is from genome assembly GCF_041260155.1 of Ptychodera flava. Lineage (NCBI taxonomy): Eukaryota > Metazoa > Hemichordata > Enteropneusta > Ptychoderidae > Ptychodera > Ptychodera flava. The sequence goes on along the minus strand of NC_091929.1, from coordinate 47,955,275 downwards.
ATATATACAGTTTACAGAGTCTCTCTTGTACTTTCAACTAGCACAGCAACAGTTCAGTTCAAACCTCTTTATTTCTCTTCAGCGGCGTGTAACTTGTGGTTCACTTTAATAGTTGACTGGAGTTACCATGGAGATAATGATCGCTACATCACCTGTCAAACACTGTGACATAAACTTCATAGGGCACCATATGCTTGTGTACTGCAACACTTTTGCAACGGGGCCCCACGTTGGGCGCCAAATTATGTAGCCAGTGTAAGGGGAAACCCTGTTTAAATAAAGGAGAGTATACATCTACAGTTTACTCGACCACAACGTTCACTGCTGTCAAAAGCTTGAAAAGAAATATCAATGAGGCAGACACAGAAAATGTGCAGTTGTCTGCAAGTCAAACTCTTTAATGAATCTCGAAAATAAACGATCTCTTACAACAAGGCAACGCTATGAAAGCTTTGGCGTACTGTTTCAACACATGCATGAAAAACTGCACAGCTGCTCTGAATTGACGTTCTCTACTACACTAAACTACAAGGCCTTTTCTCAATAACAAATAGAAATGAGCTATGATACTTTAACAACACTGGAAACGATTTGTTTACATCTATCGCCGGAGCCACTTGTCCCGTTTCAATGACTGAGAACTATGTATAAGTCTTTTAGACGCATCGATTGACACATCAGAAGTTCACTTGCACAGTCGCTAAAAATAGCTCATGAAACACATGGCGCGTCTCCTCATGGGCGGCAATCTCATCCAAAACTTTCAACTGAGCAAAAGTCGGCAAAATCACTGAAATATTATACCAAACATACCTGTTAAAATAAAGGAGAGTATACACCTACAGTTTACTCGACCACAACGTTCACTGCTGTCAAAAGCTTGAAAAGAAATATCAATGAGGCAGACACAGAAAATGTGCAGTTGTCTGCAAGTCAAACTCTTTAATGAATCTCGTCAGATATCGCGAGATTCTCAGCAGTGAAAGTCTGACACTGGTGGCGCTGTACCCACTCTCGCTAACAGGTTACTCATTCGTATTAGGTAGGTACGTATAGTACCTGTATCCAGTATATATATAAACAATCAGAAAATAAAATAAAAAATAGAAATTGTCTATGGTTACAGATGTATTTCGACGAAATGACCCGAAAGTATACATTGACCTTGACATGTTGGCCTCCGACTTGTAAATACGGAAGTGTTGCATCGCTCGTGAAATGCTAAGTATACCGTGGAATATAGCTGTATAACAGAAGCTTTTGAAGTAAAACAGTTGTTGAATAATGTATAGCACCGTGTATGAGCCAAGTTTTGACATACTTTAATATTTGGCTAATTTTGACATTACATCGACCGATCGCTCACGTGCCGTGCACAGTGGACGCGTAAGTAAGTTTACGTGACCCCGCATGTGGAGCGAGTTCGGCTGGCGAAATTATTTGTTTATGCCACGTATAACGTACATCATAGGACAGGAGACTTTTCGAAAATACAAAATGCAAACTGTAACTTCAAAACCATTCACTAATAAAGTATGCAATAAAAAAATTGTGTATCATACGGGCAAACATTTGTTTTGTTGTCATTGGGTCGATGTATGTTAGTAGGGTCTATGATTTACTTCACGTATGGATCACAGTCGTCATCAAAGTCACCATCATTGGAATCATAGTCACTATCATTGGAATTGTCTGGTTGTTTCTCTTCCGTCCATTTATATTCGTCAGTCAGTTCGTCAAAGTCAGAATCGGTACTCGAATATACTTAGATAATATACACAAAATATCTACTATATAAAGATCAATCTTTATTTCAATTTTTAAATGTTTGGTAAAAGGGGCTACAATGTTAAACCACTACTGCAAAATACAGAATAAATAGTCACTCGAACTCAGAAAGGTACAATAAATACAGAGTAAACTACTACAGTACCAACTACTACAAAAAATACAGAGTAAACTGCTTATAGTACAAAATACAGAGTAAATTGCACGTACAAAATAACAGAAATCATCAATTGAGTAGTCTGGGGAAAAACCGTGTCCCAGATTTTTTCTATTCCCTTTTGTTTCAGCACAATAAGGTGTGAAAGTAACAACTCTGGTTTTTTGAATAAATTACCGGGTTTCGTTCACTTCAGCAAGAATTTCTCTTGTTCTATCAATTTTACCGAAAATCTGGGACACAGTTTTTTCCCCAGACTACTCAATTGATGATTTCTGTTAAAAGATCTCAAGTCGCCATAGTCCTGTAACATCTAATTTTTTTGAGGTAAAAAAACTCAAAAACGCATATTTTTGAGAGAAATGGGTACAAACACTGTGATTTCGGAAAATAAACATATTTTTCATAATGTTGAGATATAGGGCTAACAGAAAATATATAATGTGTGGGGTCTAAAAGTGAAATTTATTGAGAAAAAGTAAGTGTGGCGGCCGGGCACGGTTAACTTCGCGGTCCTACACCAAATGTACACTCAAGTTTAACTATGTACCACAATCGCTTAGTGTAATACGACAGTATTGCGGCTAAAAACCATAAATTTGGCGCCAAAGACTCGATGATAGCAATTTCTCATTCGTTCCCAACGGCCAGAAGTATTTCGCGCCCGATGTCAGCATTGATTTACTTCCGCAATGGAGGACTTCCGCATTTCCCGTGTAATCACAGGAAAAACACATCGATCGTCCGCTTTTCCGAGACTATCACGAATGAATCAGTCCGAAACTACTTGGTGTACATTCAAATCACAGAAATTATGACAAAACTACAAAATATCTTTGCACAAGAGTGGAATGTAATCAGTTGACGCCCGCGATCATGCTATCTTCTCCCGCCATTTTGCAGTGGCAAATGGCGCTCACGAGTTAAACAAAATCGAACTGGCCATAATATCACTATAAAAGCTTGGAAGTAAATGAAAACTCACAGAAAGGAGGGTTGATGTCTATATTTTGATTAGAGTTTGACATTTTGTGGTAAAATCCATGTGTAACAGTCCGCGCAAAAATAATCGAGAGGATGTCAACGCTATGTGTTTTTTCACAGTCGTCAGAAATTTCGCGATTTTAAAGAAACTACACCACAGAAGTTGCCAAAAAATCATTCAGTAATAATTTAATATACCTACCTTCACATGAATCCACAGGTTTGCCTTAAAATAGTCGAAACCGCTGGAAAACAGCTCTGTAATTTTGTGTGAAAAAGCGGCCCCGTTCGACAACCGTCAGTGGGACCCACTGTAACTGACACTGGGTTTGAATTACTTTCCCTCATTAACATATTGTAATGAGAATCATGCGATCTGATTGTATGCCACGGTGTTTGGAATGAGAGCTTGCATAGTTAACAAGCAATTACTACTATATCACCTTGTTTATACTTGTTTTAAATTCTGTTTCAGACCTGTGTTCCTAAGGTTAAAAAAAATAAACCTATGAAAATGATGATAACTGTGAAAGTTAAAATAAAGTGACTAATCAAACAAAAAAATCTAAGAGTTGATCCTTTCACAATATTTCTTTCCCGTCGATCAACAAGAGCTTCAAACAAATCACACCCACTGATGTAAATTGCAAGCAAATTAAAAATAAAACACACACAGCCACAGTATGTATACAATACTTTACTTTTATTTTGTGCTATTCTATTATTTGCTTGCTTTAAGGTTATAGTCACCTTTTAACTACATTTGAAATAATTTTTGTTATGCAGTGCCATATTTTTGTTTTGAATGTCGATGGCTTTTTAAAGAGAAAATCACCTCATTGTATTATTTGTTTTCAAATTTTTCATCTATGCCTTCTCCACTATACTTATACAAAACCATGGGGGTGGGGGGGTTAATCACATAATCTGGTGCAGATTGAGATTTATTTTCCATGCATTCAGCTGTTTAACTCCCCATGAATTTCATTACACTCTTCTGATAATTTATCTTCTTTTCAGGTGGCTGTTGATTCTAATCTGCTGATCGCCAAGAGAAAGAAAGTGGATGACTAGGTTGTATGCGTGAGACTTTCGTCATTAGAAACTCATCCCTAGGTTGATGCCAGTGAAATAATCGTGTCTCAAGGAACGTACAGGTGACCGTCTACTCCAGTCCACCCCACCCCAACGCGTCCTCCTTTCAGAATACTGTATCTGTGAAACATTCAACATCAAAGGTTTTCGTCATGGACTATCATTTCTGCCAAAATACTTGACTCATATTTGGACATATTTGAAGGACATTTTCAAAGCTTGGGAGAATAACCGTTTTGTTCGTGAGAAGATACAATCAGTCATTGTGACACAACATTTCTTGCTTCAGAACTAAAATATGATACATCAGGAAAGTAATGTGTAGTCAGGTGGCTTAACAAAAATATCGTTACACGGATAACAAATTTGCTACAGATGTTTGCATATATGTGTAGATCAAAATTAGGTATTGCTCCAAAAATTTGAGCCACCGGAAAGGCTCGATGACATCATAAATTCAAAATGGCCGCCATTATATTGCTTAAAAATGGTAAAACACGGTGTATTCGGCCAGTTTTCAATATTTTTTTGCATAAACTGACATAAACATTTTCAATTATAAATGAAACATTAAATTGATGCAAATCAATTACTGCGATGATGTCATATAGCCAAAATGGCCGCCAAAATGAAGAAATATCCCCCATAATATCTTGTGATAATGTTCAAATACTGTTAATTAAGCCTGTGTCCAGTTTTAGTGCCTGAACTGACAACACATATAATTCATAGAAATTAATTATTGTTATGACGTCACAAAACCAAAATGGCAACCGAAAACTACAAAATGGCCTAGCTATTATGAAATTCACTATGCGTAGTATATTAGCCCATTTACGTGACAAAATTATAGTGTTAAGGTAATGTACAGTTTGTCTTGATCCATACACTCAAAATAAATGATAAATTTACCACTACTTAGCCAATAAGTTCAACACAAGTTAAAAACTATTATGAAATTATTGATTATTTAACAATGGCCTCTGTCTGAAAAACTGAATCAGTGTAAAGGAAATGAGGCATCGGTTCTACCTTTGAAAGTTTTACGATATAGTGAGTAGATCAATAGTAGTGTGATTTCATGTAGTAGTGGTAGTAGTAATTGTTTATTATTGTGACTTGCAACTCTATGAGTTGCCTAGCCCAATTGGCTTATAAGTCACCATTCAATAAACTTTTATACAGTACAAAGAGTTGAAGGTGTCAAAGAAGCACAAAAATATACAAACGAGTGAGAGTGAGCACGAGATGAACGTAAGGGCATTACATATACAAAACTTCTTTTCGTCTATAAAATGCTTTTTCAATTAATTTTACAAACTGCCAAACATCCTAAGAAAACAGGTATTTTAGTTTATCTAAGATAGGTTTATCCCTATTGCGTCAAGAATTGTTCCAATGTACATACGTCTTAACTGATGATATTGATGACATTCAATACAAAGTGGCATTCATCCTCCACAACAATCTCATCACAAAATTTACAGATACAATCTTGCAGTGGTTCATTTGTACATCTCCCTGTCTCAATACGAACGGGTAAAATACTCACACGAAGTTGAGCTAACAGAGACCGTTGACTATGACTTAAGTTAAAATTTACCTATTTTTCAACTTTATAAAATGATTTAATTTTCATATAAGTACGTAATTTAGGTTTATGTTGCATATTTTCTAACCACTCTCACTTATGTGACATGATAATGAAAAACATGGCGAGAAACCTGTGCATAAATCATGCTTTGACCCTGGTCATGTAACCTTTATCCCTGAAAAAAGGTTTTATGTTGGTGCATGATTTTGGTCTTTTGCTTCCTTTGTTTGAGAAGCCTAGCTGTTTCGTTTGTTGAATTTTCTGTTTTTATGTCTCGATGTGTGGTGACAGACACATAGTTTTGTGCTACAGTAGTTCTCATTTTGGAGGATGTGCTGGCCTACAAATGACCGATTGGCAATGGTTTTATGAACAAAGAGAAGACTTTTTGTCTTTTAATTTGAAGCTAGCTTATCTTGCTTTTTTGCAGCTTTCGTGAATTTTATGAAAAGCGTCTTTCTGCCTTTCGTTTTTGGTCTCGTTTTGCTGTTTGGAAACCAAAAACATAAAAAAAACGCCGGGAAGAATATAAACAGAAATACGAAGATTAAAAAAACCCCAAGAACTCAGAAAGATTCTCAGATTCATTAAAAAATCTTGCAAATCAAATGTTGAAAGCAAAGCATTAAGCAAAGGCCTGAAATTTATTCCCGTGCCGAAGTGCCTGCACAGAAAAATTGTCCTATCAGATATCAACAAATTTATTCGCATCATAAGATTGTGCAATATCATGAGAAACAAACGATCAATCAATCAATCAGACATCTGTTCTAAGATAAGTCTAATGTCGACACTACTAACAGCGGAAAACCCAAAATTATAAACTGTCTCGAAGCAACTTAGATCGATAGAGGAAATTGCATTCGCAACCCACATCAGACAGAATATAACTCTAACAGAAAAGACTGCTCTGAACAAGCTCTCTAGAAACAAACAAATCACAATAAAACCCATCAATAAAGTTAAAGGCATGGCAATTGTGAATACGACAAATGACACTAAAGAAAGTTATAGACCGCTGCGAAATGTACACTATTACTGTATATTAAGGCAACACTTGGCGACATTAACTATACAGTGGAAATTGTATATTAAATAATTTATCTGCGACAAGACGATCATTAACAAGGTGATTTAGAGTTTCCCCATTTCGATGAGTAGAATAATTTGTACACCACGATGGTATCTCCCACCAAAAATACACAAAACCCAAGCGGAAGGAACAATCATCATCCAACGTCTCAATAGAAATGGCTGCTCGAGCCCAATATACCAAATCTCGGAATTTCTAGACTTTGTCAGAAAACCAATCGTGCAAAGACGACTTACATATGTCAGGGACACAAAAATTCAATTAACTAGTTAGAATCAATAAAAATACAAGAAAACTCCATTCTGGTAACATTAGTGGTATCAATGTAGAAAAAAATGCCAAAAATGAAGCCATAAATTCTGCAATCCTAGCGTTGGACTCTGAAACAGTGCCAGCCAACTGATACAAACAAAAACCCACACACAAAGTACATGAAAGCCTTACTGTCGATTATTCTGAAACGCAGCATATTTTAATTCAACTGAGAAAAATACCAAGAAATCTATAGATGCAGCTTGGGCTCACCAGAAATAGCTGATATCACATACCATGAAACGGAGAAAGTTATATAAAATCCCAAATCCGGTCAAATATTCGTATGGGAACGTTTAAAAAGTGACATTTTTATAATTTACTCAGGAACAGAACATAAGCAAGTAATATTCAGAACATTTTTCGGAACCCAACTTTCAAGTTGGCCCGAAACGCCGCTGGGAGGAATCACCAACATAAAACCTTTTTTCTGGGACCAATGTCACATTAGGAGGGTCAAAGCACTATCGATTTCCTGGTTTCTCACAATGTTTCCCTATCACTAAACCACATTGATCTACTCACTATACCGTATCATAAACAAGGTGTGTGAAGTTGCCTTCATTTCCTTTTATATGGATTCGATTTTTCAAACATAGATCATCGTTTCATAATAAATAATCTCATAAGAGTCTCTTACTTGTGTTGAACTTATTGGCTAAGTTTTGTTACATTTATCTTTTATTTTGAGTTGTGGAATATTAATACAAACTGTACATTACCGTTAAACTATAATTTTGTCACGTTAATGGGCTATTGTGCCAAGCACAGTTAACTTCATAATAGGCCATTTTGTAACTTTCGGTTGCCATTTTGTTTTTATGACGTCATCACAATAATAAATTTGCATCAATTATATGTTTTGTCTGTAATTTGGGGAGTTAATTTCAGTTCAGGCAATGAAATGCTGAAACAAGCTAAATTAACAATGCTTTAACATTTTAGAAAATGTTACGGCGGACATTTTGAATTTTGGCGGCCATTTTGGCTTTATGATGTCATCATCATAATAATTGATTTACGTCACTTTAATGTTTGATTTATAATTGAGAATGTTTATGTCTGATTATTTAAAAAAATATTGAAAACTGGCCAAATAAACCGTATTTTACCATTTTTAAGCAATATAATGGCGGCCATTTTGAATTTATGACGTCATCGAGCCTTTCCGAGGCCCAAATTTTTGGAGCAATAGCCAATTTTGATCTACACATATATGCAAACATCTGTAGCAAATTTGGCACTTTTGTCATCCGTGTAACGATCTTGCTATTTTTTGTTGCTAAGCCACCTGAATAGTGGATCTATAGTAATATCTGTATGTTCCAACGCAGTCATCGAAGTATTCATAATGGAAATTTAGGTTAAATACCTGAAAGATACAGTAGTTAATTGTCACTGAGAAACAATGTTTGGGTCACAGAGTAGGAAAAGAGCATGGAATATTATTTGAAGATCAGTTGAAAGCAGAACTATGGTTCATTACTTAGAAGGTACCTTTCAGGTTATGTTTTATTTCTGTCATCATGAAGAAATAAAGTCAACTGTATGGGGAAGTCATGTCAACTTGTGAAGTATGTGGTATCTCACCATGCACTTGGACAACTGTATTTCTATTACTGTTTTTTTTTCTTTGGATTGAAGCCCCCACCCCCAACCCCACACAAGATCTTTTAAATAAAGAAAAATAAATACACTGCTAATCCTAAGAAATTGTTTTTTACCCATGGCTTTCTTCTTCATTGATATGATTTGGTTTGATGTCCACATGTTTAGAAAAGGTCTGCAAGTACAGCTTCTGCTACTTAATAGCTTAATTATGAAAAAAGAGCACAATATCATAATACTGGCTAAACTAAATACGGATATTTTTCAATCGGATTCGAACCCACAACATACGGCATCAGTCGCCTAGCTGAAAGGCCAGAGACAGAACCAGTCGGCTAAATCTCCACTCCCAAAAAAAGAGTGGTTCAAGTGAAAAATTAGAGGACCAGACTATCACTTGTTCCGTTTTCACTGAATAATACCTTTTACTGACAAGAAATTTGTGGTAATGTACAAACCTAGTACAATTCAACGTTTCTATTCACTCCCTGGATTTAATTCAATGATATCCCACTGCTTTAAGGTGGTTGGAAAGGCTATTTTTGCACCAATTCTTTTCTCAGAGTTAATGTCAAGTTTCAAGTGTTAGAATCAAGATATTTAGTTCAAATTTTCAGGATAACTCCCTTAGTTCATATTATCTCCAAAGAATATAAAAATTGTATATTTGCAGCCATGATTTTGAAATATGACACCAGTAAATATTAAAATTTAATTTTTCATATTTTTTTTTACATATTTGAATTTAATAATAATTGGATAGTATTAATATTACCAAATTAGTAATAAATATGTTGACAATTTTTATTGTAAGATTTGTACGGCAGGATTTGTAAATAAAATTTGTTTTTATGATTTTACATGGGTTTATATATCAAAAAATTATTAAAAATTCTTTCAAATTTCAAAATGTGATTTTTCAAAAAGTACTTCAAATACAGGAAAATTGTGCCGTACAAATCTTATCTGTAACCTTGTTAATAGGCTGTAAAAATTCCATGTCCATATCTCATTTCAAAGTTGGATTAAATTGGTATACAATTATGTAGGAAAATTGTTATTCTGTCAAAAATGTTGAAAACAAGCCATATTTGCACCCCTCTTTTGAAGTCATAGAGCAGTTTTTTCGGTTAATCTCACTTTTGACACCTCTTTGACACTCAAAGAATCTAAAAATGCATTTACAATAGCAGTCACTCACTCTGAATGCCAGCACCGCCTTGTCAAACTTTCCTGAAAAACAGCAAATAATGACTTTCCCTTTTCAAACATTTTATTAAAAGCTAGGGGACCTCTACCATAGTTAATACACTAAGGACTCCCCAGCTTCTTCTTATTTGGTCAGTTTTTCAGAAGTTTTAACAGGCTATAACTCTGCAATGCCTTTGTGCCCAAATGTCTAGTTTTTTTTATTCCACAGAGAATGTTGACTACTTTTATATTTTAATAGTTTTGTTGAAATTTATAACTGACGCTCTAGCCTTTCCAACCACCTTAAGTATCCCCTTTTTCATCCTATACAAGGAGTCTTTCTCAGAATTCAAAAACAAACTAACATAGAATTCATCCCTAAGAATTAAGAGCAGATGATTCTCTCTTCAGATTCATACCTTAAGGAGAATATATCACATTATTGCATTCATACTATAGATTGAGTCCCCCTCCCTTAACCAAAATTTATCCATAAGTTAAATGGATAAGTTGCAACACTTGTAGATTATGGCACAGATACAACCATCATGCATGAGGGTTTGTAGATTGCACTCAAAAGAATTATTGTAAATGTTATTTTATAGCCATGACATCTATGTAAAGTGCTATTCTTTCAAGTTATTCGAGGTTGATGTAATGAAGTGTAGTGAAATGTTTTCACAATTTTCATGTATGTTCCAGCAATTCACTGTATAATATTTTAAAAGAATACTTTTTCAAAACATCAAATTCAGTAGATTTAAAATTGATCTTGCTTATAGGTAGTTTGACAATTTGAAAAAATCTCCTGATCACTATTTTTGCAAATGTATTCTAATCATTCTGTTTGTAAGACTTGTAGTTGTATATTTCAGACACCTTATATAGTCTTTAAATGTATGTGATTCATATTTGCAAATGAAAACAAAGAAAGAAGAGGCTACACCCCCCCCCCTTTAAACTTCAAATATTGAATTTGAAATTGAACATGACAGATCAACAGTTTGTTTTGTTTTTTAAATTGCACCTTTCATGTCTTTTTACATGGTAACGCTGCAACAAAAAAGCAGTTTCTTGTTTATCTTTGAAATGCAATAAACCAAAGTCAATTTAATTCATTTGAACTGATTCAGTGGTTGGTTTGAATTTATTTGTTGATGTTTGTGTGTAAACATTTGTT